>NC_137432.1:35380658-36116491 GCF_964374335.1 Astatotilapia calliptera | reverse complement strand
TCCACAACCAATTTCTTGGTTTTTGCCATGTTAAGCTGCGGATGATTCTTCTCACACCACGTAACAAAGGAGTCGACCACAACCCAGTACGGTTTCATCATCCCTGATGATGCATCCAACCACCGCAGAGCCATCAAAACGTCTGAAGATGCAGGTCTCTGTGCAGCAGCTGAAGTCTGTGGTGTAGAGGGTGAAGAGGAAGGGGGAGAGGATGGTCCCTTATGGTGCTCCTGTGTTGCTGATTACCTTGTCAGACACACAATGTGGAAGACGCACATATTGTGGTCTTCCTGTCAGGTAATCAACAATCCAGGACACCAGAGAAGCATCCCCCTGCATCGCTGTTAGCTTATCACCAAGCACTGGAAAAGTAAAAAAAACATGAACCTCACAGTGCTCGCCGGCTGGTCCGGGTGGATGTAGACACGATTGAGCAGATAGATGATGGCGTCCTGTGAGACGGGGCTGGTAAGCAAATTGAATGGGATCCTGATGTGGTCTGACAATGGGTGAGATCTGGTCCAGGATGAGCCTTTCCAGGGTCTTCATGATGTGGGAGGTCAGTGTCACAGGCCTGTAATCCTGGGGGCCACTGGGACGTGGCGTCTTTGGTACAGGGACGAGGCTTGATGTCTTCCACAGCACTGGGACCCTCTTCAGACTCAGCATGAACAGTTTATGGAAGACTCCACAAAGCTGGGGGCACAGGCCTTGAGGGGACTCACTCCATCTGGTCCAGCAGACTTGCCTGAGTGGAGTTTCTTCATTTGCATCTGAACCTGGTAAGCATTTAACACTACTACACTGACATACATAATTTTCAATTTAATGAAGTTAAAAATTTGTTGTCTTATTGTCAGTTGTTATTGATTATTAGAAATATATGAAAAAAATGTAACATCTTTACTGCCAGTGAACAATACATATATGTGAATTTGAACATTTTGTCTGTAATTGAATACACCTGGCACACTTTCTACAATAACTGCACTCCTTTCCACTCTTTACTTGAAAGAGCTAAAGTTTTTTTCTTCTTTACGTCTTCTGAGTTAGCCCAGTGAACATCTTTATCTTTAATTAATGCTTTGAAATAGAACCTTTGAATGAGAGAGGAGAGTTGGCAGGCAGATGAGGTTCCTGAGGTCAGGCTAACTGAACCTAGAACACAGGGATATCAAAGGTAAGCAGAAGGCAGTCTGCGTATAATATTACTGTAAATGTTTTGCTGAAAGTGAGTGGAAGAAGCAAAGAATAGAATAGAATAAACCTTTATTATACCACAAATGAGAAATGTGGGTGTTACACAGCTCTAATGGCAATAGGAACAAATACAAAGGCAGGCATTGTTAAACATTAAACAGCTGTGGCAGCCTGGGAACAGGTATGTAGAGACGCCTCAAAGAAGATCTGACAAGCACAGAGAGCTTTAGACACACATTGACAAAAGAAAAAAAAAACAGACTGAAAAATGAAATGGAAAATTAATCCAAGCACCAAGAGACAAATATCATTGAAAAGAATCCTTTTCTTAAAATCTCTATTTACGTCAAGTGGCTTTATTGTCATTCCGACCATGTGCAGTGGTACAGTGCACACTGAAATAAGACAACGTTCCTCCAAGACTATGGCGCTACACATGACATATAACAGACAGTCAACACAGGACTAGATAAGGTACAAGTGTGCAAAAAATGCAAAAGCCTGAGCATTGTGCAAAAAATAACTTGGTGTATGAAGGTATGCATGTGTGTCAGTCCAGCTGCTGAGTGTTCAGGAGTCTGACGGCTTAGGGGAAGAAACTGTCTCGCAGTCTGGCATTGAGGGCCCGAATACTTTTTGCTAGAAGAGTGTGTGTGATGGGTGTGGGGGGTCCTCCACAATGCTGGTGAGTTTGTGGATGCAGCAGGTGCGATAGGTTTCTGTGATGGCGGGAAGTGAGGCTCCAAAGATCTTCTCAGCTGCTCTTACTATCAGTTGTAAGGTATTGTGATCTGATTCCGTGCCGTTACCTTACCAAACAGTGATGCAACTGCTCGGGACGCTCTCGATAGTCCCTCTGTAGAAGGTCGTGAGAATGGATGGTGGGAGATGGGCTTTTCTCAGCTTCCACAGGAAGTAAAGACCCTGTTGGGCCTTCTTAGTTATGGAGTTAGTGTTGAGGCACCAGGAGAAGTTCTCTCCCAGGCTCCTCCAGTCTGCATGCCAAATATCCGTGGGCAAGATACTAACCCCAATTTGCTCTCCGATGCATCCATCGGAGTATGAATGTGTTTGAGTGTAGTTAGAAAGCACTCAGTATAGAGTCAGTGCTTGTGAGAATGGGAGTGACTGGGTGAATGTGGCGTGTTGTATAGAGCGCTTTGAGTACTCCGGGAGAGTAGAAAAGCACTATATAAGAATCAGTCCAATTACTCTCCTAATTATGTTGTGAGACATTTACATGTTTTTTTTTCTTTTTTTTTAAGTGTATAGTTTTTAAATCCTAAATATAAGTAAAGTAACTGTTAAACATTGTAATATAATACAAGCTAGAGGCAGAGATAATATACTGGATGTTATTATTGAGTGACTCTTATTAATATTAATGGTAATTATTAAATAATTATTAAAAATTGCCAGGCAACATTTTCTTGGGTTTACAGCCAAATGTTGCACCTCTTTAAAATCAAACTATGATTTTAATGTTTTATTTCTCCTAATATTATTTAAACAGGGCAGCATGGTGGCACGGTGGTTAGCACTGTTGCTGCACAGCAAGAAGGTCCTGAGTTCAATTCCACCATTAGGCCAGGGTCTTTCTGTGTGGAGTTTGCATGTTCTCCCCGTGTTTGCGTGGGTTCCCTCCGGGTACTCCGGCTTCCTCCCACCGTCCAAAGACATGCAGCTTGTGGGGATAGGTTAATTGGATAATCCAAATTGCCACTAGGTGTGAATGTGAGTGTGAATGGTTGTCTGTTGCTATGTGTTATGTCAATGGACTAACTTTTTTCATAATTCCATTGCTCCAAAACTAACGAACTTTTAACAACAGTACGATAACACGCCCGTGTGCTGCTCTGAGGCACTTTTTACATCTTCAAGGCTACGGTGTACGAAATATGAGCAAAACTAGATCGGGGAAAGAGCAGGCCGCAAAAGCCTCGGACCATGCTGAGGACAGACCGGAGGCACCACCCCATGACATGAGTGAGATTCTCAGAGCTATTGCTAGCTCTGAAAAGAGGATATTGGACCGTATCAATTCAAGCACGAAAGATTTAAATGATAAAATAGACACAATCAAAGAAGATCTGGAGAAGCAAGAGACCCGTTTGGAAAGTGTTGAGTTTGCTTTGAATACTTATTCAGACCGGACAGTGGAGTTGGAAAACGAGGTTAGCAAGCTGAAATCGGACGTTGCTAAGTTGACCAGCAAGTTGGACGACATCGAGGGGCGACAACGCCGGTGCAATGCACGCATTGTAGGGGTGGAGGAGGGCTTTGAAAACACCGGGAAACCTACGGCAGTTATTGCTACAATGCTGAAAGACATACTGGGCCTCGACTTTACTCCGATGCTCATCGAAGCTTGGGTCAACAGGGAAACTCCCCCAGGGCAATCGTGGTGAAGTTTCACTATTACCAAGCGAAGGAAGAGGTGTTCCGAAGGGCCGCCAAGTCGCAGCCGTTGCTGCTGCAGGACATGAAGATAAGCATTTTTCCTGATTTTACAGCATTGGTGGCAAAGAAACGAGCTGCTTTTATGGAGGCTAAACGTTTGCTCCGAGGCTGCGCTGGCGTTAAGTTTGGACTTTTGTTTCCAGCTGTTCTCCGCATCACTTCACCGACGGGACAGGACAATTGTTTCACCGACCCAGCGGCTGCAATAGACTTTATCAAAAAAGACTTACTACGGCCGTGAGAGGTACAGCCGAGTGAGAAAAGATAAGTTGGACTCCACATGTGTGATTGCTTGAACTCAAGGGACATAGTTATACGTCGGTGCTGGGGAGATGTCAAGTAAATAATTGGGCCATAGTCATAAAAGGCCGGAAGGTAGAATGATTTTGATTTAATTGATTATGAATACTCTGCCTTCCTTCTTCGTTCCGATTTTTGATATGTTCGAGATATTGCTGTTATTCTGGGGCATTTGATTAGAATAAACACGGGGAAAGTGGAAAATATAAGTTTTGGAGTTTTGTTTAGTTATTAAATGTTACATATTTGCCCAGTTGAGGGGCTGTTTGAGGGTTAACAGTACGTTTAGTCACTGTGCTATCCTAGCCTGGAGGGTTGCGATCTCAGGGATAATAGTAGATCAGCATGGGGTTTTGAGGCTCGTTTTATTTATTTTTATTTTTCCCTTTTTTTTTTCCTTCTCCCCCTCTTTCTTTTTTTTTGGGGGGGGGGGGGGGGGGGTCCAGAGGTTGGGACATATTTTTTTCTGCACCTGCATTTTGGTACCTGAATGGCAAGCTCGCAAAGTCATCTGCCTCTTCGTTTTATAAGCTGGAATGTTAAAGGTATAAATAATCCGGTTGAACGCACAAGAGTTTTTACTCATTTAAAATCATTGAGATCCGATGTTGTATATCTGCAGGAAACACACCTCCGATCAAGTGAACAAATTAAACTAAAAAAAACATGGATAAGCCAAATATTTAGCTCAAAATTTGAGGATAGATCACGGGGTGTGGCTATTCTAATTAGGAAGGGGATTCCATTTATTCCACTATCAACTGTGGCGGATACCAGAAGGAGATATATTATTATACAGGGCAGGTTGTATGGGAAACAAGTAATTCTTGCTAATGTATATGGACCAAACTGGGACGACCCAAATTTTTATTGTACCTTTTTAAAACACCTGCCAGATTTAACAGAGTCCCATTTGATACTGGGTGGTGACTTTAACTGCGTACTTAATCCTCAACTTGACAGATCAAACCCAAAACCTGATAGCAAAATTTCAAAAGCGGGTAATGTTCTAAAATCCTTTATGCAATCTTATGCTTTTTTTGACCCTGGAGGAACAAAAATCCTACATCTAAACAATTCTCATTTTTCTCACCAGTGCACCGGTCATACTCACGGATAGATTTTTTTGTTGTAGATAATAGAATTCTTCCCAAGGTTTTAGATTGCCAATACAACTCTATTGTTATCTCAGACCACAGTCCAGTACAATTAGATGTAAATTTTTATGAACGCTGTTGAAAGATTTTTAATTTTGTGATTATGCTTAGTTGTAGCTTCATTTAAAGGAAGAAGAGCTTGTGAATTGAAACTACCACAGGAAAAGGGAGTGAAAACAGATGTGCAGAGGAATGCTGTGACATACATAGTACCTCCTTTGTTAACAGGCAAGCTAACGGTCTCTCGCTCCCCTTATATGGGAATCTATACATACAAAGTTATCTCCTGTTTCAGTTGACAAGCGAACAGTCTCTCCTTTTATGGAAATGTTTTTTCCACTCCTACTTCCCTGAAAGCTTGTTTAAGTATAAATAAAGAGAGTTCTGAAAGCCCTGGGTGGTTTTTCCTCTCTCTCAAATCTGTCCTGCACACGTTGCTGCAGGATGGATCGGGGGATGAGGGGGGGATCATCCATGTGTGCACATGTGTAAGATATCTTGAGTCTGAGTTCCTTTGCCTTCTACAATTTCTCTTCACAAACGCTTAAGTCAAAAACCGGCCTGGCGACTTGATCCTTTACTCCTAACTAAAGACTCATTTAAAAAAAATGGTCTCTGAGCAAATACAGTTTTTCTTAGAGACAAATCAAACCCAAGGGATGAAAATGACTGTTGTATGGGAGGCATTAAAGGCCTATCTTAGAGGCCAGATAATTTCATATGTATCATTTCAAAAAAGAAATACTTATAACAAATGAACAACCTAGCCAACAGTATAAAAGAGATTGACTGCTTATATGCAGAAAATCCAACTGTGATGGCATGCCACACATGGTAAGCTCCACACCTCATCACCCGTTGATTCACTTTAGTTTAATTTACAGTCACTACTTTAAAATATTCTATTTATTGTTCAATATCGTTTCTTTATTAAATGTATTCATTTTTCCATCACACCTTCCAATGTTTATATGGCGTGCACACATATTAACCTTGCAAGGTCAAAGTTCTGTTTTATGTTATATTAATACATCTTTCTTTGTTTGAGTTACCTGGGGGTTGGTGTCTCCTCCTGTCTGGCAAAAGGTGTGGCAAAGGGCTGGGAGACCTGAAGTACTGCACTGTAAACCCCAACAGTCTACCTGACTTATAAAGTTTGTGGATATAACAATTAAAATTCCTCACAAAGTTGAAACAACTTAAAACTTTTCTGTTCGGTTAACGATTCAAACAGTTATAATTGTACATGGCTTAGAAGTTAAGAGTAAATACTGCTTTCTTAATTATGATTTTTGAGTAAATGTTTTTTTCCGAGCTCCGCATGTGGACGTCATGACGTCATGACGTCTTCTCTCTAACCTGAACGACGTTGACAGAAAATTCTGTTCAATATGGCTGCCCTTCTCGAGCGACTGGAGAGCACATTTGGAGAAACTTGTAAGTAAAACGGAACCTTCGTTATGTTTATTTTTTCCGTAAAAAAGCAAGTATATTAATATGTTGCAGCCAATAACTTGTTTTCGAATGCGCTGTTGTGTTAAAAAGCACAGACCCAGGTGGTGAATTGTTGTTCGCTGTTGTTCGCGCTCTTTTTCAAACATAGATTATGTCCTCAGTTTTACAGTTTTAACCGATTAAAACACAGTTTTACTAAGAATCACACATAAAGAAAGGGTCTTAGTGATATTTTAACGACCCCTTGCCAACGCAAGAAAGTTGGCGTTTTTACAACAGCACCCTCATTGTTCGGCAGGGGTTTTTTTTTCCCTTCTCATTAGCATCGTTCAAAAGTGACTTAGCTAGCAGTGGTAACTTCTATCTAAAACAACTGAAATATAGCAAGGTGTTGTATATTTAGTGTGCTGATAAGGTTTTCAATATTTTTATTTTTTCTTCCAAGGCTGAAGACCAAAGACAAAAAGACAGAAGAAAAATTCAGACTGCAATTAATTTCAGGTGGAGACAGTAAACACAGGTGAGTTGAAAGATCTATTGAAGAGACCTTTCTTCATGGCCATTAAAACATTTTTAGGTTAAAAGACCCGTGTCATGAATCGCTGTGCGGCAGGCAGGAGTTGGACCCAAAATGCAGGACTCAGACTCAGGGGATGAACTCAAAATCACAGCTTTAATTGCTGCTCACAGAAAACGAGCATACAAAACTAAACTGGGAAAATATAAACTCACAGCTTGCAGAGAGGCACACGAGGAAACACACAGCTTGAGGGACGACACAGCACTGACTCAGAGAAACACAGGGTTTAAATACAATGGGAAGTAACGAGGGGAATGAGACACAGAAGGAGAGCACAGCTGGGAGAAATCAGAACTGACGAGACAAGGGAGCAAAGTAGGATACACTCACATGAGACACAGACCTTCAAAGTAAAACAGGAATTAGCACAGACGCAAACTAGACTAGGGGAGACAGAGCAACTAAGAAACACAGAGGGCAGCTACCAAATACTCAGAACTAAACAGAATACAAGAACACCAAACTAAGACACTACACTAAAGAATACGCTGGGACAACAAAGAGAACTAAGAACATAATACAAAAAACTCAGAGGCACAAGAAACTCAAAACACTGGGTCACTGACCCAGGACCGTGACAACCTGTTTCTTTTTTTTTTTTAAATCATGCCCTGGCTTTGTCACACTGAATCATGTTGAAAAGATCTATTTTCATGGCTCCCCCCATTACCATTTCCTTGTACTTCTTTCTACCAGTCTATTTTATTTTGTGACATTAACATCTTAAATGTACCCCTAATTATTAATAGCTGTGTTAGTATTTATAATGCATTTTTTTTTTATCATGTGCAGATCTACCAAGGGTCAGTGGCACAGTTCACCTTTTGTGGTAAGTTATAACACTTCATATGTGGTCACATAAGTAAGTTGTTTCATCAGTTGTTCAGTTCTTATAAAATGTTGTATAATTGTACCAAATCACTGAGGATACATCCAATGTGTAAATCACAATCAACAATTTTACTGTGATATTCGCTCGTGTTTAGAGAATCTCCATTATCTTTGTTACTGAGTTTCCATTTTTATAGGGCCAAATTTGTATTAAAAATTAATATTTTCATATGATGTGAAATGACTCAATCATTTCTAATTTTTAGAAGAAACCATTCATTAAGTCCCTTAAGGTGAAGATTTCATATATTGATAATGATAAAATTAACACAAATTAAAAGTTTCACTGATAAACACACAATTTTTCCTTGCTTTGAACCCCATGTTCTATATAGATTACAGCTCTGATCTGGAGAACACTATTTTAAAATACTGTGTAGGGTTTTTGTCAAATGATTAAGAAACAGACTCTCTGTCACAAGAGACAGAAAGGTTGTATCTTAAAAGAAAAGTCTCCAAAATTTAGTAGAGTCTGATGTCATGCAGTTTCATAAACATGTATCCTCCCCAAAGAATGACACCTGAAAACTTTGCGTTAAATGAACTTTTCTTTTCCCTTTTTAGGAGGCGCCTGATATCAATGTGAAACGCACTGCAGTACTTCGTGCCCTTCCTGTATACCTGCGGGATGAGGACCCAGAATTCTTTTAGACATGTAATGTAAGTGTATTTTTGCATTACTTAAATTCTGCCAGTAAGATAAAATGCTATGGATTTTTTTAAATACAATTTAATACCCTAGCAGCTACCAAATTGTACAAACAAAATACCCTCTCTTTAGAAAACCCTCACACAAACACACACACAGGTCAGGAGCAGGGCACAGGCGTATCACAGCACTATGGCTATGCTGCAGGTGGCCCAAAAACCAGGCTGAAGTCAAGATTTAGTTTCTTTTTGAGATAAAGTCATGAAATAAAAAATTACTTTTTTTTTTTAGAAAAATAACAAAAATACAAATTATGTAATGCAAGAAGCTAACACGTTAATGTACATTTTTCAAAAAAAGTAGAGTACCCTAACTCGTTACAAAGTAACCCACTACACTGCTGAATGTTTTGCTAGATTACAGGTCATGCTTGTCACATTCTCTCAAACCAACCTTACTTATTTAATTGGGGCGATCGTGGCTCAAGAGTTGGGAGTTCGCCTTGTAATCAGAAGGTTGCCGGTTTGAGCCCTGGCTCCGACAGTCTCGGTCGTTGTGTCCCTGGGCAAGACACTTCACCCGTTGCCTACTGGTGGTGGTCAGAGGGGCCGCAGGTGCCAGTGTCCGGCAGCCTCGCCTCTGTCAGTGCGCCCCAGGGTGGCTGTGGCTACAATGTAGCTGCCATCACCAGTGTGTGAATGGGTGTGAATGTCTGGATGACTGAATGTGTAAAGCGCTATACAAATACAGGCCATTTACCATTGATACTGTGTCTATTCCAGGCGGACGCATTGGATGAGTCGACCCTCATTGACACTTCAGTTGCCCTTCTCACAGACGGCGCTTCCCAGTCCAGTCCATTTTACTTCCTCAAGCATGGCTGTTGTGGTGAAAGGCGGCTAGGTGATGCGTGATATTCCCAGATTTGCAGATGCATTTTCTTTATTGTTTGGCTTGATCTATGCTCTGCATTTAGACTACCCCAGGAAGCTGGTTCACACATTTGCCTTTGTCCAAAATATCTTCATGGGGCTTGATGACGGCAAACCCCTGAAACCCCTGCCTACATGCTCTTAAGGAATATAAGGCAATGTTTGTTAGGACACGCACTCTGTTACTGAGCACTTTGTTTGAAGCACTTTAAGCACTTTGTTTACTACAGGCTTTGGGTGGATTTAACTCCATCAGTTTACCTAATTTTCCTATACTTGACTGCCTTATCTGGTTATTTGGAAGCTGATCGTCTTTGTACCCATTTTAAAAAATTGTTTTTCATTTCTATTTAAAAAAAAAGTGATTAGTATTTGACTTTTTGTTTTGCATTTTTGTGTATTTTGAGAAAGATGCAATTAGGACTGATGTCGTCCTTTGTGATTTTATAAAAAGATAAATGTTCTACACAGAATTTATAATGCTCACTTTATGGTGCCGATGTCCATGTTAGTTGTTTTATAAAAACATTTGTGATGTTTTTAAATTTTCATGAAAAAATGTTAAATAAACAAAATGTAAAGTAACTGAATTTCCGTACTTTTTTTTTTGTTAGTAGTCTACACTCAAACATTGAAACATAAATATCTTTTAATTAATAATCAGATAATTTGAGTTTAGGTTGTAATATAATTGCATTGTGTTGCATCAAAATAATAAACTACAAGAAACACAAAAATATTGAAATTAAAGTATACAGTCTTTGAGTAAAGCTCAATTAATAAAATATAAAATATAATTTTAAATTTTTAGGTTAACAATAAATACAAATTTTGAGTACCCCATACTTAGAAGATATGAGTTTTTGTACTTAAATCTTTTGAGGTAATCAGTTTCCACAAAAGTTTTAAGTTCAGTCAACTTGTTCGGGTTTACAGTGTGCTGACAGCCTAATTGGATTGCACCACATGCTTCATTGCCTGGGGGGTGTTTCATGTTTGTTTAAATGTTTTGTATTAGTTGGTTATATGGCAGCCATCTTGTTTTCCCCTGTGTGTGTCATTTGGTTTAGCTAAACCAGTATTTAAGTCCCCCTGTGTGTCATTTCAGCAGGTCAGTTTACCATATGTTTGTTTGAGGTTTTGTTAATTATTATCTTGAGTTTAGTCTATTGAGTTGACCTCTTTTATTGGTCTGCCTGTTTAAGTTTTGGCTTTGTTAAATATATTTTCATATTTTTGGGTCAATAAAACCCGTTTTTTGAATTAAAACCACCTGTGTCCTTTATGCTTTACTGCTTGGTCCCTGACAATTGGTGGCAGCAGTGGGATCATCCAGTATTGGACACAGGTCTTTTTTCTTTTTCTTTTTTTCTTTCTTCTGTTTTTCCCCATGAGGAGGAAGAATGCATCGTGGTGGCAAGAATGAAAAGAAAAAGGGATCTGCTCAGCAAACCTGCGAAGAGGAGGAAAATGGAGCCTCAGGAGTCACTGAAGTTGTGGAGAGAGTTGAAAAGGAGCCTACTTTGTCTGATCTAGTCAATATGCTACATGCTCACATGGAACAACAGGACATCCGGGATGCAAAACAGAGTGAGTTAAATGCACGACAAGAACAGCGATTTAAAGCCTTTCAACATCAGTTTAGACTTTTGCAGTCAGGAATCCAAGTCAGAACATCACCATCAGATTCTGCAGAAGCTCGCTCTGAATCATTAGAGTTTGATATTCATCCTTCTTCCTCTGTTCAGCAGGCCCAGGCTGAACCAGTTATGACTAATTCCAATCCAGCCATTTCACCAGCATTTCAGTTTCCCCTACAAATAGAGGGCAGATTGGAAAGATTAACTGAAGCTGATGATATTGAACATTTCCTGATCACATTTGAACGTATGGCGACAGCTTATCGACGGCAGAAGTCAGATTGGGTTTTTCATTTGATACCCTTGCTTACTGGTAAAGCTAGAGGTGCCTATGTTCACATGGACATTGATGATTCATTAGACTATGATAAAGTGAAATCAGCTATTCTGTCAAAATATGACATTAACCCTGAAACATATAGGCAAAGATTCAGATCTCTGGACATTCAACCAGATGAAAGCCCTCGTGAGCTATATGCGAGACTGAAGGAGCTTTATGGGAAATGGATCCAGCCAAAGGGTAAAACTATTCATGACATTGGTGAAACTATAATCTTGGAGCAGTTTCTCAGAATGTTATCTCCTGAGCTTCAGGTTTGGATCAGAGAACACAACCCTGGTTCAGCAATGGAAGCGGCTCGGTTAGCTGATGTTTTTGTTGCTGCCAGAAAGAAGGGGCAAGCATGGAGCCATAATGCATGGAAGGTATCGAGGGACACCCGGAAGATACCTCAGCAAAACCATCTGGATTCAGCAAATACAAGCACCAGTAAGAGCTCTCAGTCTACCACTAGACCACCAAAGGCCTCTGGTAAGAAGCTCATTTGTTATCTTTGTGGATTAGAGGGCCATACAAAACCTATGTGCCCAAGAAATTCTGCTAAAATGGTGCAAATGTGTTTTGCTCCTCGTTCTAATGCTGATCCTGAGCAGGAGAGTGACAAATCCATCAAAATGAGCCAGATTGAAGTGAATGGGGTTCTACTCAATGCCCTTCTTGACTCTGGCAGTTCTCGGTCTCTTATTCACTCAGATTTTGCCCCACCTAATATTGTTCGCACCAGTGATACAATTTCAATCTGTTGTTCAGGACCAGATGTATCTGCTGAATGTGGGTGTTGTGAACAGTTTGCCTTACTCTGCCGTGTTAGGGCGTGACCTTCCTGTGCTTTTTGATTTGTTGGAGTCTGAGCAGACTGAGGAGTGCAATGTAGCTGTTACCAGAGCTCAGGCTAAGCAAGTCAGTACCCACTCTGAGACCCTGAGTGCCCTGCCTTTTTTTAATGAGGAGTTTGAGACAACTGTGGTGAAGCCACGGAAGACCCGCAGACAAAGAAGGCAGGAGAAATTCAAATTTTCACCTGTGGATACACTAACAGACGCTGAGCCAACACCGTCACCCCTAGGGTTTAATATTCCAACTGAAATTGCTGAACTCCAAAAATCTGATCAATCTTTAATATCTCTTTTCCGGAAGGCCAAAGAAAAGGAACCTGGAGTGGAGCAGGTTAACAGTGAGTACATCTTGCAAAATGACATTCTCTATCGTCAGCAGGGGTCGGTGCTGCAGCTGGTGGTTCCCCAGAAGGTTAGAAACGCCATTCTCACCTTAGGCCATTCTATTCCGTGGGCTGGCCACCTTGGTAAACACAAGACCACAGCTCGCATCAAACATCATTTCTACTGGCCTGGTCTTAGCAAAGATGTGGCTCAGTTTTGTAAAAGTTGCCCACAGTGTCAGATAACATCTGCTAAAATCCCCCATAGAGCTCCACTCCAACCTCTCCCTGTCATCGGCACTCCTTTTGAGCGTCTTGGAATGGATATTGTAGGGCCTGTTGAGAGGAGCAAAGCAGGAAATCGTTACATGCTTGTTGTAACAGATTATGCCACAAAATATCCTGAGGTGTTCCCTTTAAAATCTATAAAGGCCAAGCCCATTGCATTTTGTTTAGTGCAGTTCTTTGCAAGAGTTGGGTTTCCACGAGAAATACTAACTGATCAAGGCACTAACTTCATGTCTACTCTGTTAAAGCAAGTTTATCAGTTGTTGGGCATCCGGAGTCTGAGAACTTCACCATACCACCCTCAAACTGATGGGCTGACAGAACGGTTTAACCAGACATTGAAACAGATGCTCAGGAAGTTTGTCAACGACAGTGGTAACGATTGGGATCAATGGCTGCCATATCTACTCTTTGCTTATAGAGAAGTCCCCCAAGCCTCCACAGGTTTTTCACCTTTTGAGCTGTTGTATGGTTATGAGGTTCGTGGCCCTCTAACTCTGTTAAAGGAGATTTGGGAGGGAGACAAGGTGGAGGGGGGATCCAAGAACATTTTGTCTTATGTCATTCAGATGAGAGAACGGTTGGAGAAAATGGGTGAACTTGCTCAATCACATATGGTGGAGGCCCAGCAGCAGAAGTCTTGGTATGATAAATCTGCTCGTCAGCGTGTGTTTGAGCCAGGACAAAAGGTGCTCGTGCTCCTCCCCAGTGACAACAACAAATTGTTGGCAAAGTGGCAGGGGCCATTTGAAGTCATGAGGAAGCTGGGACCCACCACATATGAGGTGTCCACCCCAGGGCAGTTGCGCTCCAGCAAGGTCTTGCATATAAACCTTCTGAAGGAGTGGGTGGAGCGTATTGAACACAAGGCGGATGCAATGCTCATACGGCGAGTGCCTGAAGAAGATGAAGCAGATGAGCAATATCTACCACCTGCTGGCTCTCTAGATTATGATCTCAGCCATCTCCCAGAGGACAAGCAGCAGCAGGTGAGAGAAATGTGTAAATCAGCAGTCTTTCAAGAGAATCCAGGGAGAACTGACATTGTCGAACATGATATTGTGGTACGAGAAGGTGCCTCTGTGAGACGATTAAGTTACAGGATCCCAGAACGTCTGCTGCCTTCATTGAAGAAGGAAATCTATTTGATGCTATCTCTAGGGATCATTGAAAGATCTAAGAGTGAATGGTGCAACCCTGTGGTCTTGGTACCCAAAAAGGATGAGAGTATGAGGTTCTGCATTGATTTCAGGTACCTGAACTCCATATCCATGTTTGACTCCTACCCGACACCAAGAATTGATGATCTACTTGAACGTCTGGGAAAAGCAAGGTACCTGACCACAATAGATCTGTGTAAGGGTTACTGGCAGGTCCCACTCACTCAACGGTCCAGAGAGTTCACAGCATTCAGAACACCATGGGGGCTTTTCCAATTTACAGTCTTGCCATTTGGACTACATGGAGCTCCAGCAACTTTCCAACGGCTGATGGATCAGGTATTACATGACTGCTCTGACTTTGCTGCTGCTTACTTGGATGATATTGTTATCCACAGCAACACCTGGGAGGAGCATGTGGAACACCTGCGAACTGTTCTGGACCACCTGCACTCAGCTGGGTTGACGGTGAATCCGTCAAAGTGTGTTTTCGCCGCTGCTGAGACAGAATACCTGGGCCATGTCATCGGCAAGGGGGTTATCAGGCCACAAGTCAGCAAAATCGAGGCCATGGAATCATCCCCCCTGCCCCAAACAAGGAAGCAGCTGAGATCCTTTTTGGGCATGGCAGGTTTCTACCGTTGTTTCATCCCTCAGTTCTCCAACAGGGCAGCTCTGCTCACAGACCTGACGGGATCACGTTCCCCCAATTACATCCAGTGGACAGAGGAGGCAGTGGCAGCGTTTCATGACATACAACAGTCACTAAGTAAGCAACCGGTTTTGTACAGTCCCAACTTTGATGAACCATTCATATTACAGACTGATGCTTCAGATCGGGGCCTGGGAGCTGTCCTCCTTCAGGAAACCATGGAAGGCCGCCATCCAGTGGCTTACATCAGCCGGAAACTGTTTCCACGGGAAGTTCGGTATTCCACAGTAGAGAAGGAGACCTTAGCGATCAAGTGGGCCCTGGACTCCTTCCGCTACTATCTACTGGGAAGAGACTTCACCTTGGAAACTGATCACAAAGCACTACAGTGGCTTGAGCAGATGAAGGACACAAATGGGCGAATTACCCACTGGTACCTGGCCTTACAGTCATTCCGATTCACTGTCCACCACGTACCAGGCAAGGAGAGCCTTACTGCTGACTATCTCTCTCGCTGTTCCAGCGAGAGCTCTGAAGAGGGGAGGTGTGTGATGGCATGCCACACATGGTAAGCTCCACACCTCATCACCCGTTGATTCACTTTGGTTTAATTTACAGTCACTACTTTAAAATATTCTATTTATTGTTCAATATCATTTCTTAAATGTATTCATTTTTCCATCACACCTTCCAATGTTTATATGGCGTGCACACATATTAACCTTGCAAGGTCAAAGTTCTGTTTTATGTTATATTAATACATCTTTCTTTGTTTGAGTTACCTGGGGGTTGGTGTCTCCTCCTGTCTGGCAAAGGGTGTGGCAAAGGGCTGGGAGACCTGAAGTACTGCTGACAGCCTAATTGGATTGCACCACATGCTTCATTGCCTGGGGGGTGTTTCATGTTTGTTTAAATGTTTTGTATTAGTTGGTTATATGGCAGCCATCTTGTTTTCCCCCGTGTGTGTCATTTGGTTTAGCTAAACCAGTATTTAAGTCCCCCTGTGTGTCATTTCAGCAGGTCAGTTTACCATATGTTTGTTTGAGGTTTTGTTAATTATTATCTTGAGTTTAGTCTATTGAGTTGACCTCTTTTATTGGTCTGCCTGTTTAAGTTTTGGCTTTGTTAAATATATTTTCATATTTTTGGGTCAATAAAACCCGTTTTTTGAATTAAAACCACCTGTGTCCTTTATGCTTTACTGCTTGGTCCCTGACACCAACAATAGACCTATATAAGAGAAAATTATTACTAAATTCAGAATAAAAAATTCGGTCCATTCAGCAAACAGAACGTTTATTTTTCAAGTCAAAAGTTCTATGAACATGGGGAAAGAGCCGGAAAACTTTTGGCACATCAAATTAAGCAATCCATATCAGCTAACACGATTTCTGAAATCTGTAAAACCTCTGGAGAAAAGACGTCTGATCCGAAAACCATTAATGACCAGTTTAAAATGTTCTATTCCAATCTTTATACCTCAGATCCGGTTGATGAAAAAAAGATTGCTGAAACGCTTGATAGATTACCGATTCCACAAATATCGGTAAATGACAGAACAGAAATTGATAGAGAGAACCATTAGTGAAATTGTCGAAGTAATTAAATCAATGCAAAGTAATAAGACAAAGTAATTAGACATAACATTCAGCAAAGTTATTATTAGTTAAAGTCAGTGAGATTTGGAGTGATACATGACACATGACGGAATAAGACACGCAGACTTAGCATGACGAGCTGACGAGGAACATATACACTGTGAATACATACAGAGGCAAAAGGGGACAGGAGATAAGACATGGACATAACTAAGGAAAAGGAGAACATGATGGCTGGGGGGGAAATAATAACACCTAATTAGTTCTGTCTCCTATTGGTGCTCTTCTACGAGTGATCAGTGCTTGATGGCTTACTAAGCTTAACTTTTTTCCACAACATTGATAACAAACACACACAGAACAACAACATATGTTATCTAAAAAAAACTTGATTGGACCAAAGTTTTGATGTTCATCCTACATGTTTATTGAGATTGTCTAATGTCTGCGACGGTATCTTCTCCCACGTCTGCGGACACCCGAGGCCTTGTGGGGTCTCTTGTGTCTGCGAACGGGGCGAGAAGACCTCGCATGTTTGCGTCTATACCTGCGTCGTGGCATTGTCCAAAACGGCGGTACCTGCTCCACGTCACGGGTTCTATTTATGGACTCACCTGGCAACTTTAGTGATGTCACTGCTGATGTTGTCACTGTTGGTGTGACCTCATGACTCATTCATGCCATCTGAACTGTGGTGTAATTATGAGGTCACAGGGGGACGTGAATTTATTCACA
The DNA here is from genome assembly GCF_964374335.1 of Astatotilapia calliptera. Classification (NCBI taxonomy): domain Eukaryota; kingdom Metazoa; phylum Chordata; class Actinopteri; order Cichliformes; family Cichlidae; genus Astatotilapia; species Astatotilapia calliptera. Next base: position 36,099,295 of record NC_137432.1, on the reverse strand, counting down.
AAGTTGATAGAGAGTTTGGGTCATAACTCAAAGACGCAATGATGCAGTCAAATCATTTGGAATTAAATATCTCTGTCAGTGCGCCCCAGGGTGGCTGTGGCTACAATGTAGCTGCCATCACCAGTGTGTGAATGGGTGGATGACTGGATGTGTAAAGTGCTTTGGGGTCCTTAGGGACTAGTAAAGCGCTATGCAAATACAGGCCATTTACCATCTGTAAATTACAAGATTTAGAGGGTTCTGACATCACAGTCATCTTTCTGACATTGACATCCAGTCTCTCTGTTGTGATGTCAAATATCAATGCCAGATTCATCTCTCTGTTGTGATGTCAAATATCAATGCCAGATTCATCTCTCTGTTGTGATGTCAAATATCAATGCCAGATTTGTCTCTCTGTTGTGATGTCAAATATTAATGCCAGATTCATCTCTCTGTTGTGATGTCAGATATCAATGCCAGATTCATCTCTCTGTTGTGATGTCAGATATCAATGCCAGATTCGTCTCTCTGTTGTGATGTCAAATATTAATGCCAGATTCGTGTCTCTGTTGTGATGTCAAATATTAGTGCCAGATTCGTCTCTCTGTTGTGATGTCAAATATCAATGCCAGATTTGTCTCTCTGTTGTGATGTCAAATATTAATGCCAGATTCATCTCTCTGTTGTGATGTCAGATATCAATGCCAGATTCATCTCTCTGTTGTGATGTCAGATATCAATGCCAGATTCATCTCTCTGTTGTGATGTCAGATATCAATGCCAGATTCGTCTCTCTGTTGTGATGTCAAATATTAATGCCAGATTCGTGTCTCTGTTGTGATGTCAAATATTAGTGCCAGATTCGTCTCTCTGTTGTGATGTCAAATATTAATGCCAGATTCGTCTCTCTGTTGTGATGTCAAATATTAATGCCAGATTCGTCTCTCTGTTGTGATGTCAAATATCAATGCCAGATTCGTCTCTCTGTTGTGATGTCAGATATCAATGGCAGATTCGTCTCTCTGTTGTAATGTCAAATATTAATGCCAGATTCGTGTCTCTGTTGTGATGTCAAATATTAATGCCAGATTCGTGTCTCTGTTGTGATGTCAGATATTAATGCCAGATTCGTGTCTCTGTTGTGATGTCAAATATTAATGCCAGATTCGTGTCTCTGTTGTGATGTCAAATATTAATGCCAGATTCGTCTCTCTGTTGTGATGTCAAATATTAATGCCAGATTCGTCTCTCTGTTGTGATGTCAAATATTAATGCCAGATTCGTGTCTCTGTTGTGATGTCAAATATTAATGCCAGATTCGTCTCTCTGTTGTGATGTCAAATATTAATGCCAGATTCGTGTCTCTGTTGTGATGTCAGATATTAATGCCAGATTCGTGTCTCTGTTGTGATGTCAAATATTAATGCCAGATTCGTCTCTCTGTTGTGATGTCAAATATTAATGCCAGATTCGTCTCTCTGTTGTGATGTCAAATATTAATGCCAGATTCGTCTCTCTGTTGTGATGTCAAATATTAATGCCAGATTCGTCTCTCTGTTGTGATGTCAAATATTAATGCCAGATTCGTCTCTCTGTTGTGATGTCAAATATCAATGCCAAATTCGTCTCTCTGTTGTGATGTCACATATTAATGCCAGATTCGTCTCTCTGTTGTGATGTCAAATATTAATGCCAGATTCGTCTCTCTGTTGTGATGTCAGATATTAATGCCAGATTCGTCTCTCTGTTGTGATGTCAAATATTAATGCCAGATTCGTCTCTCTGTTGTGATGTCAGATATTAATGCCAGATTCGTCTCTCTGTTGTGATGTCAAATATTAATGCCAGATTCGTCTCTCTGTTGTGATGTCAGATATTAATGCCAGATTCGTCTCTCTGTTGTGATGTCAGATATTAATGCCAGATTCGTCTCTCTGTTGAACAGTATCCGGGTTTACACCAGCCCACCAGATTTCTTATTTGTGTTGCCCTGTAGTAATCCTGTAGGCAAGGGATGCCTAATCCTCCTTTATCTTTGGGAAGCTGAAGTGTTTTGAACTTAACTCTTGGCTTTTTACCCGCCCATATAAATCTTGAGAGGGTCCTATCCCACTCTACAAAGTATCTATCAGGGTTTTCTATAGAAACAGACTGGAATAAGTACAATATCTTTGGGAGCATATTCATTTTTATGATGTCCACTCTAGAAGAAATGCTTAGATAGACCATCTGCTAATATTTAGCATGATATCTTTTTTAAGTAGGGGGTAGTTGATTTCTTCCAAGCTAGTTATATCCATTGATAAGTTTATGCCCAGATATTTGATAGTTCTTTTGTCCCAGCTTAGTTTGTATTTGTTGAGCAGATTCTGGGGAGGGCTATAAAAGCTACTAAGAACTTGTGTTTTTTGTATATTCAATTTATATCCCCAGTATAGCCCATACTCCTTTAACACTGACATGAGCTCCATAAGTGATTCGGTAGGTTTTGATAAGTAAACCAAAATGTCATCTGCAAACAAGGCCAATTTCTGCTCACTTCCAGTGATATTAATCCCTTTTATGTTACCATTCTGCCTAATCCTTTCAGCCAATGGCTCTATAAAAATAGCAAATAAGAGTGGACTCAGTGGGCATCCTTGTCTTGTGGACCATTCAAGCTTGAAAGCATCTGAAAGTTCACCGTTAATCTTTACTTTTGCAGTTGGGCTATTATACAAGGCCCTCAATATAGTGATGATGGACCCATTAAACCCATGGATTTTTTTTTAAAATATGAAAAAAATGTAACTTTTTCCTTCCGTCATACTTCAGAAATATAATACATTAATTTTTTGAACATTTTAAAACATTTAAGTTTGCTCGTTGTATTTATAAGATCCTACATTGACGTGCTCCACAATCATTGGTCAGTCATGTTAAAATCCATTATCAGTGGAAAACAAACCTGATCCTCTACTAGAGGCGATTGTGCAATACCTTTTAGACATAACACTCAGCAAACAGTTATTATTAGTTAAAGTCAGTGAGATTTGGAGTGATACATGACACATGACGGAATAAGACACGCAGACTTAGCATGACGAACCGACGAGGAACATGTACACTGTGAATACATACAGAGGGAAAAGGGGACAGGAGATAAGACATGGACATAACTAAGCACAAGCAGAACATGATGGCTGGGGGGGAAACACACGTGACAGAAGGAATGGGTCACAAGGGAAAAACATGTAAACGAGACGGGAGAAAAGGACATTACTGAAATACATGAAGGGCCAGGGCTGGGACAGCCAACCAGTCACAGACAAAGAGCCACATCATACACCTGGGCGCACATGAACATCACCCATCCCTTCCTCTGTCCTGCGTTCAGTTTAGGGTATCGAACTCAGGACCCTAGCCTCATCAGGCCGGGGTCTTTGTGTGGAGTCTGGATGTTCTCTCGAGCTTCCTCCCACAGTCTAGGGACATGCAGTTAGTGGGGGTCTTCTCGCCCCGTTCACATTCACACAGAGATGAATTGAAGATCACCTTGTGGTTAGTGCCTTCTATTCGATGTACAGACTGAATAATAACACCTTCTAATTAGTTCTGTCTCCTATTGGTGCTCTTCTACGAGTGATCAGTGCTTGATGGCTTACTAAGCTTAACTTTTTTCCACAACATTGATAACAAACACACACAGAACAACAACAACATATGTTATCTAAAAAAAACTTGATTGGACCAAAGTTTTGATGTTCATCCTACACTGTAAAAAAGAAAAAGTTGAGAAAACTTAAAATTTCAAGGCAACATGATGCAAGAGATTTTTGAGTTTTCTCAACTTCTGCCAACTGTAGTTGACTTAACTAATATTTTCATGTTCTGCCAACTTGGATCTACTTGTTCACCTAATTAGGATAATCCTGTAAGTCTAACAAAGAAATTCTGGTTTCAATGCCATGTATTTCTGCCTTCACCAAACAAAGATATTCCTGTTGAATTAACATACAATCATTCCCTCCAAGGCCATGTATTCCTAAATTCACCAAACACAGATATTCTTGTTGAATAATCATACAATTCTTACTCCAGTGAGTTGAAAATTTACCAATATTAATAAAGAAAAATGTATGCTGTTATCGTACTTGAAAAAACACTCAAACAGATATTGAATAAAACAAAGCACAACTGAATGTTATGTAAAAACGTATTTATTTTTTTCAACAGTGCTTTCAGTATATTTCAGAAGGTCATGGGCAGTGGGGTGAATTTCTGTAAAAAAGCAAACAAACAGAAAAAAACGTGTTGCCAGTTTCTTTAGGGTGCTTTGAGCACCCCAGCAGAGACATTAAAATTCCAGAGTCCAGAAAAAAAGAAAAGTGTCCAGCAGCTTAGTCATTCACGTTCACACCCTGGCTGTCCTGTAAAAGCTTAACTTAACTATTGCACACTAAATAGGGTAGTGCAACAAACAATTGCCTTTGTACCCAGACATTGACATTTTACATGGGCTCACTATGATGAACTACAGAAGTCAAAAATTATTAGAAATGTTACCATCAATGAACAGTGAACTATCAGGTAAAATGAACGATTATAGAGGGAAATGGGTTGAACTACTGGGTTTTGTTTTGTTTTTTTACATGACTCTACAATGCACTTGAACATGTTTAAGAACAAGTTAAACTCATGTCTGGCTTCCCCGTTAACAGTCACAGCAAAAGCTTTGTTTTTAGAGACCTTATGCGCTGTGAGCATCGAGAGCCACCGAGTTCAAAAAAGATGCCCTGAATTGCTTCAAAGGTAAACTCATCTGCTTTGGATAATCAATGTTGAGGGCATACAGAAGGCCAAAGAGGTATGCCAAGGCAGTAGAGAGGTCTGGAATGTTATGTAGCACGATGTCCCCTTCCAACACAACAGCATGTTCTCGCACAGACGTATCGGCATCGTCATCTTGCAGGATGGTGAGGATGGCAACTGATGCACCGTTCAACACTGGTTCCAAAATGTCAGTGTCCTGAAGAGAAGAAAAGTAAAATATGAATTATTGAAAGCTAAGAAAAATTAAAGACAAAATACATTTCTAAAGATCTTAACTTTAACCTCTATACCATGATGCTCATTTGACTCATGGAGGTTTTAAAAAGAAAAAGCTTATTTTCCTTTAATTAACGGCACAATATCTTTCACCAACCAACCCTGTGATGAGTTTTGTACAAAAATATTTTCTGCTGTTGAACACCCGCTAACAATGCCCAGGTGCTCCTCAGCAGAAAAAAAAGCAGCGAGAGTTATGACAACTGCAATCCTCACCATAAAATTATCTGGACTGCACTGAGGAAGTGTACATTTCCATTTTGGATTAAATCATCTTTTAAAAACATCTCATAGCAACTAGTTTTTCTTGCATTACTTTTTTGTACTTACTAAGCACTTCAGGAAAACCTGTGTTGCATCCTCTCCGAGGAAAATGGGCAGGCCTCTCAGTGCTGCTGTCTTTCGGTGGGACACAATGTCAGATGTCTAAAGAGCATTCAGTGGAAAACAAGCATTTAAATTAGTATAGTAACGTGGTGTACCTACACACAATGCAAAATCAGAACTCTTATAGTAATGAAAATAAAATACAGATCAGGCCCAGCAACATGTAAAACTTAAAAAAACAAAACACCATTTTAACAATTTTACTTTCTTTTTACAAATTAAATAAAATACCGCCAAATAAAAACAAAGTAATGACTGATTACATTCATTTCCATTGATGTGTTTTGGCTGAAGCCAACATTTTTTTCTGTTATGACAAAGGTATACTCTCTTCTAAAAATGTCAGGTAAAGGAGCACTTACCTGTTCATCAAGTTTATCCAAGATGTCTTCCATCTCCTCACCAAGAGCTCCCTTCTTAGACCGGTATAGTTTCAGCAGGCCAGGCACAAATTTGTCCAGGGATGCATTGAACGTCCCCAGGAGGTCTTTGCTTGTGATCCGATGAAATTCTTCAGATATCTAAACAAGACAATAACCAAAATATTGCCATTTATTCAGCACAGAAAATTTCTGGGTAGCTGCCTTGTACAGTCTGCACCATGTTATATGCCTGACTGTGTTATCAACCGCAAAACCTACTTCAAAAATCTCTCATGAATACACATTTTGCACAGGAATAGAAACACCCTCCACAAAAAACAGTATCAATATGCAAATATATATTATGTTCACACTGAAATGTGGAATTTTTGTGGATTTTTACTATTGAGTGTGACCTTGAGAGGTGTGATCGTAATGCTCCAGGTGTTTTAAATACACATACAAAGTCTGTGTGAATGCATGGCCAATGTGCACCTTGTCCGTGATGAAGGCGGAAATGTTTCAAAAGAGTCTCTTGACTGGAGCTTGTGAATTTGCAAAATCGGCACTGCATGAACTCCACCCCTGAAACACAAGAGACATAGTCAATTTTGCCAAAAGCACTTTTGCAATGGGATAAAACATCCATATCTAACACACAGAAGGAATCCATAGATGCAGGAGCTGAATACATCAACAAGCCAAAACCAGAGACATCATGAAAAAAATATGTAAGGAATCATATTAACTTACATATGACCACTTGTCTACTATATCAAGTATATGATTGATAACATACATGACATGTAACATAAATGCAAGCTTGAATTCAAACATTTTTTTGTTACTATGATAAAAAAATGCAATAACTATAGAAAAATTTATACTATCTGTAACACAGTATACATCAACAACACACAATCATTCCTTTACTATTGTCTCCTTCCCCATTATGTAAAAAGCTCTGAAAATGTAGCAATCTTATAATACAGAGCATGAAGTACAACTTTAATTTGCGTGTGACATTAACTTACAGTACATTAGGCAATCTTACACCAGCTGACAAACTGTCAAGTCAGCTTTAAACATTACTTTAAAGTAACAGTGCTGCACCGGATAAACGGTGACTATTGAAAAAGTGAAAAAACAATATTAGACAAATATTAGACAATATGCAAGTTACTTATATCACTGTCATATAATTGGCGCACATATCCTACACCGACCCATGAAAGAGTCTCCATGACAACGCGTGCTTGGCCCAGTTTGTTGTCAAGGTTAACATAACGTTTTCATGCAAAGATAACATTGAAACTGGTTACAAAACGGGTAATAAGCTAATAAGTTTTACCATGGCAGAAGTGCTGTAAAAAGCCGGTGTGAGATACCGTCATTTAGTGATGTCTGTCTGAATTTCAGAGTGTTTAACATTAAACATTACTTTTTGCGCTGGCCACTACTCTGAGCTAAAACCTTTTTTTTTTTTTTAAATATTAAACTTTATTAAGAAACAGTATACAGAACATGTATACAATCAGAACAAAATTAACATATGCCAGGGGGTGTAATACAAAGAATTACATACATTCAAATAATTTGTAATTACTACAAATGGTAATAGTTTTCATAGCCTTTTTGTTAAGTGATCCACTAATCAATTTTATGTAACATAAAACATCATTATAGTAATGTTTAAAATTAGGTTTTTTGTTACTGTATTTGCATTTGTGAAAATAAAATTTAGCTAAGATAACTAATAAGTTTATTATAAAGTAAACATCTTCTTTTTTTTGCCTTCGAAAGAAACAAAATACAACATTTTCCCATTTCACAGTAAAGTCATTATAGAGATGTCCAGCAATGAATCTACTGAAGTCTTTCTCTGAGCTAAAACCTTCAGAGGCTGCTTGTAGCCCGATTACGACACAGCGGCGCGACGAAGGCTGCCCAAATTCATAGTGGACTCCTCTAAATGCGTCCGAGAAATACGTCCTCCTTATAATAAGCATCTCTTAAAATGTTTGCAATATTGAAACATTTCAATATAATGTAGAAAAAAAACGAGAGAAAAAAGTTACGGATCGGACTCCCCGATCCTTATTGCGCATGTGCAAATTCTATCTGTGGAATTAGTTTTAATATTACTCTTTCTGGGTCACAAAATAAACTTTTAAGATATTTTCAGGCGTTAATGTAGCTGTGTAAATTGCTAATATCTGTTCAGTTTATTAAGACAACATATACTTGCAAAAGTGCTCCGACGCTTTCGGAGACGTCTGTTACCCACCAGCTCGATAGCTAGCCAAGGGGGGGGGGGGGGTCAATTAAGTCACTTAGATAACTTAAAAATGCTATAGTTGGCCTTTTTCAGTGTTTTACTAGTTCCATCCTCCCGGGTCCTCAGGAGGATGCAGCCTAGGCGCTTGTAGAAAATCTTAATAACACATGTAGTTAGCTTACCTGCTAGGGTAAATGGTCGGCAGCTCCAGCACCTGTCCAAAACTGCAGAAGTGAAAATCCTCAATGGTCGAAAAATTGCATTTTACATCCAAATCTAGCCACGATGGTTCAAATTTTCTTAGGAGGTTTTTAGTCTAGAACACATGGTAAACCACTATCACACAGCTCAGGTCTGCTCAGGCTCAGTTGAAAGTCCGTTTGGTTTAGTTCAAACTTGTTCAGACCACATGTGCCAGTCATCTACGGGGTTTCCCACTGGTTCCCAACTTGACTCAGAAACTCTGCTCAAAAGTTGATAATCTTTGTTATGCTGTCTAGAAAATCTTAGTTAGGACAACAATGAAAGAAATTTGTTGGGTAGACAAGCTTTTTTAGGTTGTAAATGGAAAGTTTTATTTCTAAGTCAGTTTAATTTAAAAACTTTAGTGAAATCAACAATTGCTAGTTATCGTTTTTACAGTGTACATGTTTATTGAGATTGTCTAATGTCTGCGACGGTATCTTCTCCCACGTCTGCGGACACCCGAGGCCTTGTGGGGTCTCTTGTGTCTGCGAACGGGGCGAGAAGACCTCGCATGTCTGCGTCTATACCTGCGTCGTGGCATTGTCCAAAACGGCGGTACCTGCTCCACGTCACGGGTTCTATTTATGGACTCACCTGGCAACTTTAGTGATGTCACTGCTGATGTTGTCACTGTTGGTGTGACCTCATGACTCATTCATGCCATCTGAACTGTGGTGTAATTATGAGGTCACAGGGGGACGTGAATTTATTCACAAAGTTGATAGAGAGTTTGGGTCATAACTCAAAGACGCAATGATGCAGTCAAATCATTTGGAATTAAATATCTCTGTCAGTGCGCCCCAGGGTGGCTGTGGCTACAATGTAGCTGCCATCACCAGTGTGTGAATGGGTGGATGACTGGATGTGTAAAGTGCTTTGGGGTCCTTAGGGACTAGTAAAGCGCTATGCAAATACAGGCCATTTACCATCTGTAAATTACAAGATTTAGAGGGTTCTGACATCACAGTCATCTTTCTGACATTGACATCCAGTCTCTCTGTTGTGATGTCAAATATCAATGCCAGATTCATCTCTCTGTTGTGATGTCAGATATCAATGCCAGATTCGTCTCTCTGTTGTGATGTCAGATATCAATGCCAGATTCATCTCTCTGTTGTGATGTCAGATATCAATGCCAGATTCGTCTCTCTGTTGTGATGTCAGATATCAATGCCAGATTCGTCTCTCTGTTGTGATGTCAAATATTAATGCCAAATTCGTCTCTCTGTTGTGATGTCAAATATTAATGCCAGATTCGTCTCTCTGTTGTGATGTCAGATATCAATGCCAGATTCGTCTCTCTGTTGTGATGTCAGATATCAATGCCAGATTCGTCTCTCTGTTGTGATGTCAGATATCAATGCCAGATTCATCTCTCTGTTGTGATGTCAGATATCAATGCCAGATTCGTCTCTCTGTTGTGATGTCAGATATCAATGCCAGATTCGTCTCTCTGTTGTGATGTCAAATATTAATGCCAAATTCGTCTCTCTGTTGTGATGTCAGATATCAATGCCAGATTCGTCTCTCTGTTGTGATGTCAGATATCAATGCCAAATTCGTCTCTCTGTTGTGATGTCAAATATTAATGCCAAATTCGTCTCTCTGTTGTGATGTCAAATATTAATGCCAGATTCGTCTCTCTGTTGTGATGTCAGATATCAATGCCAGATTCGTGTCTCTGTTGTGATGTCAGATATCAATGCCAGATTCGTGTCTCTGTTGTGATGTCAAATATTAATGCCAAATTCGTCTCTCTGTTTTGATGTCAGATATCAATGCCAAATTCGTCTCTCTGTTGTGATGTCAGATATCAATGCCAAATTCGTCTCTCTGTTGTGATGTCAAATATTAATGCCAAATTCGTCTCTTTGTTGTGATGTCAAATATCAATGCCAGATTCGTGTCTCTGTTGTGATGTCAAATATTAATGCCAAATTCGTCTCTCTGTTGTGATGTCAAATATCAATGCCAGATTCGTCTCTCTGTTGTGATGTCAGATATCAATGCCAGATTCGTGTCTCTGTTGTGATGTCAAATATTAATGCCAAATTCGTCTCTCTGTTGTGATGTCAGATATCAATGCCAGATTCGTCTCTCTGTTGTGATGTCAGATATCAATGCCAGATTCGTCTCTCTGTTGTGATGTCAGATATCAATGCCAAATTCGTCTCTCTGTTGTGATGTCAAATATTAATGCCAAATTCGTCTCTCTGTTGTGATGTCAGATATCAATGCCAGATTCGTCTCTCTGTTGTGATGTCAAATATTAATGCCAGATTCGTCTCTCTGTTGTGATGTCAAATATTAATGCCAAATTCGTCTCTCTGTTGTGATGTCAAATATTAATGCCAGATTCGTCTCTCTGTTGTGATGTCAGATATCAATGCCAGATTCGTGTCTCTGTTGTGATGTCAGATATCAATGCCAGATTCGTGTCTCTGTTGTGATGTCAAATATTAATGCCAAATTCGTCTCTCTGTTGTGATGTCAGATATCAATGCCAAATTCGTCTCTCTGTTGTGATGTCAGATATCAATGCCAAATTCGTCTCTCTGTTGTGATGTCAAATATTAATGCCAAATTCGTCTCTTTGTTGTGATGTCAAATATCAATGCCAGATTCGTGTCTCTGTTGTGATGTCAGATATCAATGCCAAATTCGTCTCTCTGTTGTGATGTCAAATATTAATGCCAAATTCGTCTCTCTGTTGTGATGTCAGATATCAATGCCAGATTCGTCTCTCTGTTGTGATGTCAAATATTAATGCCAGATTCATCTCTCTGTTGTGATGTCAAATATTAATGCCAGATTCGTCTCTCTGTTGTGATGTCAAATATTAATGCCAAATTCGTCTCTCTGTTGTGATGTCAGATATCAATGCCAGATTCGTCTCTCTGTTGTGATGTCAAATATTAATGCCAGATTCGTCTCTCTGTTGTGATGTCAAATATTAATGCCAGATTCGTCTCTCTGTTGTGATGTCAAATATTAATATTCAAATATTAATGCCAGATTCGTCTCTCTGTTGTGATGTCAGATATTAATGCCAAATTCGTCTCTCTGTTGTGATGTCAAATATTAATGCCAGATTCGTCTCTCTGTTGTGATGTCAAATATCAATGCCAGATTCGTCTCTCTGTTGTGATGTCAAATATCAATGCCAAATTCGTCTCTCTGTTGTGATGTCAAATATTAATGCCAGATTCGTCTCTCTGTTGAACAGTATCCGGGTTTACACCAGCCCACCAGATTTCTTATTTGTGTTGCCCTGTAGTAATCCTGTAGGCAAGGGATGCCTAATCCTCCTTTATCTTTGGGAAGCTGAAGTGTTTTGAACTTAACTCTTGGCTTTTTACCCGCCCATATAAATCTTGAGAGGGTCCTATCCCACTCTACAAAGTATCTATCAGGGTTTTCTATAGAAACAGACTGGAATAAGTACAATATCTTTGGGAGCATATTCATTTTTATGATGTCCACTCTAGAAGAAATGCTTAGATAGACCATCTGCTAATATTTAGCATGATATCTTTTTTAAGTAGGGGGTAGTTGATTTCTTCCAAGCTAGTTATATCCATTGATAAGTTTATGCCCAGATATTTGATAGTTCTTTTGTCCCAGCTTAGTTTGTATTTGTTGAGCAGATTCTGGGGAGGGCTATAAAAGCTACTAAGAACTTGTGTTTCTTGTATATTCAATTTATATCCCGAGTATAGCCCATACTCCTTTAACACTGACATGAGCTCCATAAGTGATTCGGTAGGTTTTGATAAGTAAACCAAAATGTCATCTGCAAACAAGGCCAATTTCTGCTCACTTCCAGTGATATTAATCCCTTTTATTTTACCATTCTGCCTAATCCTTTCAGCCAATGGCTCTATAAAAATAGCAAATAAGAGTGGACTCAGTGGGCATCCTTGTCTTGTGGACCTTTCAAGCTTGAAAGCATCTGAAAGTTCACCGTTAATCTTTACTTTTGCAGTTGGGCTATTATACAAGGCCCTCAATATAGTGATGATGGACCCATTAAACCCATGGATTTTTTTTTAAAATATGAAAAAAATGTAACTTTTTCCTTCCGTCATACTTCAGAAATATAATACATTAATTTTTTGAACATTTTAAAACATTTAAGTTTGCTCGTTGTATTTATAAGATCCTACATTGACGTGCTCCACAATCATTGGTCAGTCATGTTAAAATCCATTATCAGTGGAAAACAAACCTGATCCTCTACTAGAGGCGATTGTGCAATACCTTTTAGACATAACACTCAGCAAACAGTTATTATTAGTTAAAGTCAGTGAGATTTGGAGTGATACATGACACATGACGGAATAAGACACGCAGACTTAGCATGACGAACCGACGAGGAACATGTACACTGTGAATACATACAGAGGGAAAAGGGGACAGGAGATAAGACATGGACATAACTAAGCACAAGCAGAACATGATGGCTGGGGGGGAAACACAGGTGACAGAAGGAATGGGTCACAAGGGAAAAACATGTAAACGAGACGGGAGAAAAGGACATTACTGAAATACATGAAGGGCCAGGGCTGGGACAGCCAACCAGTCACAGACAAAGAGCCACATCATACACCTGGGCGCACATGAACATCACCCATCCCTTCCTCTGTCCTGCGTTCAGTTTAGGGTATCGAACTCAGGACCCTAGCCTCATCAGGCCGGGGTCTTTGTGTGGAGTCTGGATGTTCTCTCGAGCTTCCTCCCACAGTCTAGGGACATGCAGTTAGTGGGGGTCTTCTCGCCCCGTTCACATTCACACAGAGATGAATTGAAGATCACCTTGTGGTTAGTGCCTTCTATTCGATGTACAGACTGAATAATAACACCTTCTAATTAGTTCTGTCTCCTATTGGTGCTCTTCTACGAGTGATCAGTGCTTGATGGCTTACTAAGCTTAACTTTTTTCCACAACATTGATAACAAACACACACAGAACAACAACAACATATGTTATCTAAAAAAAACTTGATTGGACCAAAGTTTTGATGTTCATCCTACATGTTTATTGAGATTGTCTAATGTCTGCGACGGTATCTTCTCCCACGTCTGCGGACACCCGAGGCCTTGTGGGGTCTCTTGTGTCTGCGAACGGGGCGAGAAGACCTCGCATGTCTGCGTCTATACCTGCGTCGTGGCATTGTCCAAAACGGCGGTACCTGCTCCACGTCACGGGTTCTATTTATGGACTCACCTGGCAACTTTAGTGATGTCACTGCTGATGTTGTCACTGTTGGTGTGACCTCATGACTCATTCATGCCATCTGAACTGTGGTGTAATTATGAGGTCACAGGGGGACGTGAATTTATTCACAAAGTTGATAGAGAGTTTGGGTCATAACTCAAAGACGCAATGATGCAGTCAAATCATTTGGAATTAAATATCTCTGTCAGTGCGCCCCAGGGTGGCTGTGGCTACAATGTAGCTGCCATCACCAGTGTGTGAATGGGTGGATGACTGGATGTGTAAAGTGCTTTGGGGTCCTTAGGGACTAGTAAAGCGCTATGCAAATACAGGCCATTTACCATCTGTAAATTACAAGATTTAGAGGGTTCTGACATCACAGTCATCTTTCTGACATTGACATCCAGTCTCTCTGTTGTGATGTCAAATATCAATGCCAGATTCATCTCTCTGTTGTGATGTCAGATATCAATGCCAGATTCGTCTCTCTGTTGTGATGTCAGATATCAATGCCAGATTCGTCTCTCTGTTGTGATGTCAAATATTAATGCCAGATTCGTGTCTCTGTTGTGATGTCAAATATTAATGCCAGATTCGTCTCTCTGTTGTGATGTCAAATATTAATGCCAGATTCGTCTCTCTGTTGTGATGTCAAATATCAATGCCAGATTCGTCTCTCTGTTGTGATGTCAGATATCAATGGCAGATTCGTCTCTCTGTTGTGATGTCAAATATTAATGCCAGATTCGTGTCTCTGTTGTGATGTCAGATATTAATGCCAGATTCGTGTCTCTGTTGTGATGTCAAATATTAATGCCAGATTCGTGTCTCTGTTGTGATGTCAAATATTAATGCCAGATTCGTGTCTCTGTTGTGATGTCAAATATTAATGCCAGATTCGTCTCTCTGTTGTGATGTCAAATATTAATGCCAGATTCGTCTCTCTGTTGTGATGTCAAATATTAATGCCAGATTCGTCTCTCTGTTGTGATGTCAGATATTAATGCCAGATTCGTCTCTCTGTTGTGATGTCAAATATTAATGCCAGATTCGTCTCTCTGTTGTGATGTCAGATATTAATGCCAGATTCGTCTCTCTCTGTTGTGATGTCAAATATCAATGCCAGATTCGTGTCTCTGTTGAACAGTATCCGGGTTTACACCCGCCCACCAGATTTCTTATTTGTGTTGCCCTGTAGTAATCCTGTAGGCAAGGGATGCCTAATCCTCCTTTATCTTTGGGAAGCTGAAGTGTTTTGAACTTAACTCTTGGCTTTTTACCCGCCCATATAAATCTTGAGAGGGTCCTATCCCACTCTACAAAGTATCTATCAGGGTTTTCTATAGAAACAGACTGGAATAAGTACAATATCTTTGGGAGCATATTCATTTTTATGATGTCCACTCTAGAAGAAATGCTTAGATAGACCATCTGCTAATATTTAGCATGATATCTTTTTTAAGTAGGGGGTAGTTGATTTCTTCCAAGCTAGTTATATCCATTGATAAGTTTATGCCCAGATATTTGATAGTTCTTTTGTCCCAGCTTAGTTTGTATTTGTTGAGCAGATTCTGGGGAGGGCTATAAAAGCTACTAAGAACTTGTGTTTTTTGTATATTCAATTTATATCCCCAGTATAGCCCATACTCCTTTAACACTGACATGAGCTCCATAAGTGATTCGGTAGGTTTTGATAAGTAAACCAAAATGTCATCTGCAAACAAGGCCAATTTCTGCTCACTTCCAGTGATATTAATCCCTTCTATGTTACCATTCTGCCTAATCCTTTCAGCCAATGGCTCTATAAAAATAGCAAATAAGAGTGGACTCAGTGGGCATCCTTGTCTTGTGGACCTTTCAAGCTTGAAAGCATCTGAAAGTTCACCGTTAATCTTTACTTTTGCAGTTGGGCTATTATACAAGGCCCTCAATATAGTGATGATGGACCCATTAAACCCATGGATTTTTTTTTAAAATATGAAAAAAATGTAACTTTTTCCTTCCGTCATACTTCAGAAATATAATACATTAATTTTTTGAACATTTTAAAACATTTAAGTTTGCTCGTTGTATTTATAAGATCCTACATTGACGTGCTCCACAATCATTGGTCAGTCATGTTAAAATCCATTATCAGTGGAAAACAAACCTGATCCTCTACTAGAGGCGATTGTGCAATACCTTTTAGACATAACACTCAGCAAACAGTTATTATTAGTTAAAGTCAGTGAGATTTGGAGTGATACATGACACATGACGGAATAAGACACGCAGACTTAGCATGACGAACCGACGAGGAACATGTACACTGTGAATACATACAGAGGGAAAAGGGGACAGGAGATAAGACATGGACATAACTAAGCACAAGCAGAACATGATGGCTGGGGGGGAAACACAGGTGACAGAAGGAATGGGTCACAAGGGAAAAACATGTAAACGAGACGGGAGAAAAGGACATTACTGAAATACATGAAGGGCCAGGGCTGGGACAGCCAACCAGTCACAGACAAAGAGCCACATCATACACCTGGGCGCACATGAACATCACCCATCCCTTCCTCTGTCCTGCGTTCAGTTTAGGGTATCGAACTCAGGACCCTAGCCTCATCAGGCCGGGGTCTTTGTGTGGAGTCTGGATGTTCTCTCGAGCTTCCTCCCACAGTCTAGGGACATGCAGTTAGTGGGGGTCTTCTCGCCCCGTTCACATTCACACAGAGATGAATTGAAGATCACCTTGTGGTTAGTGCCTTCTATTCGATGTACAGACTGAATAATAACACCTTCTAATTAGTTCTGTCTCCTATTGGTGCTCTTCTACGAGTGATCAGTGCTTGATGGCTTACTAAGCTTAACTTTTTTCCACAACATTGATAACAAACACACACAGAACAACAACAACATATGTTATCTAAAAAAAACTTGATTGGACCAAAGTTTTGATGTTCATCCTACATGTTTATTGAGATTGTCTAATGTCTGCGACGGTATCTTCTCCCACGTCTGCGGACACCCGAGGCCTTGTGGGGTCTCTTGTGTCTGCGAACGGGGCGAGAAGACCTCGCATGTCTGCGTCTATACCTGCGTCGTGGCATTGTCCAAAACGGCGGTACCTGCTCCACGTCACGGGTTCTATTTATGGACTCACCTGGCAACTTTAGTGATGTCACTGCTGATGTTGTCACTGTTGGTGTGACCTCATGACTCATTCATGCCATCTGAACTGTGGTGTAATTATGAGGTCACAGGGGGACGTGAATTTATTCACAAAGTTGATAGAGAGTTTGGGTCATAACTCAAAGACGCAATGATGCAGTCAAATCATTTGGAATTAAATATCTCTGTCAGTGCGCCCCAGGGTGGCTGTGGCTACAATGTAGCTGCCATCACCAGTGTGTGAATGGGTGGATGACTGGATGTGTAAAGTGCTTTGGGGTCCTTAGGGACTAGTAAAGCGCTATGCAAATACAGGCCATTTACCATCTGTAAATTACAAGATTTAGAGGGTTCTGACATCACAGTCATCTTTCTGACATTGACATCCAGTCTCTCTGTTGTGATGTCAAATATCAATGCCAGATTCATCTCTCTGTTGTGATGTCAAATATCAATGCCAGATTCGTCTCTCTGTTGTGATGTCAAATATTAATGCCAGATTCATCTCTCTGTTGTGATGTCAGATATCAATGCCAGATTCGTCTCTCTGTTGTGATGTCAAATATTAATGCCAGATTCGTGTCTCTGTTGTGATGTCAAATATTAATGCCAGATTCGTCTCTCTGTTGTGATGTCAGATATCAATGGCAGATTCGTGTCTCTGTTGTGATGTCAAATATTAATGCCAGATTCGTGTCTCTGTTGTGATGTCAAATATTAATGCCAGATTCGTGTCTCTGTTGTGATGTCAAATATTAATGCCAGATTCGTGTCTCTGTTGTGATGTCAAATATTAATGCCAGATTCGTCTCTCTGTTGTGATGTCAAATATTAATGCCAGATTCGTGTCTCTGTTGTGATGTCAAATATTAATGCCAGATTCGTCTCTCTGTTGTGATGTCAAATATTAATGCCAGATTCGTCTCTCTGTTGTGATGTCAGATATTAATGCCAGATTCGTGTCTCTGTTGTGATGTCAAATATTAATGCCAGATTCGTCTCTCTGTTGTGATGTCAAATATCAATGCCAGATTCGTCTCTCTGTTGAACAGTATCCGGGTTTACACCAGCCCACCAGATTTCTTATTTGTGTTGCCCTGTAGTAATCCTGTAGGCAAGGGATGCCTAATCCTCCTTTATCTTTGGGAAGCTGAAGTGTTTTGAACTTAACTCTTGGCTTTTTACCCGCCCATATAAATCTTGAGAGGGTCCTATCCCACTCTACAAAGTATCTATCAGGGTTTTCTATAGAAACAGACTGGAATAAGTACAATATCTTTGGGAGCATATTCATTTTTATGATGTCCACTCTAGAAGAAATGCTTAGATAGACCATCTGCTAATATTTAGCATGATATCTTTTTTAAGTAGGGGGTAGTTGATTTCTTCCAAGCTAGTTATATCCATTGATAAGTTTATGCCCAGATATTTGATAGTTCTTTTGTCCCAGCTTAGTTTGTATTTGTTGAGCAGATTCTGGGGAGGGCTATAAAAGCTACTAAGAACTTGTGTTTTTTGTATATTCAATTTATATCCCGAGTATAGCCCATACTCCTTTAACACTGACATGAGCTCCATAAGTGATTCGGTAGGTTTTGATAAGTAAACCAAAATGTCATCTGCAAACAAGGCCAATTTCTGCTCACTTCCAGTGATATTAATCCCTTTTATGTTACCATTCTGCCTAATCCTTTCAGCCAATGGCTCTATAAAAATAGCAAATAAGAGTGGACTCAGTGGGCATCCTTGTCTTGTGGACCTTTCAAGCTTGAAAGCATCTGAAAGTTCACCGTTAATCTTTACTTTTGCAGTTGGGCTATTATACAAGGCCCTCAATATAGTGATGATGGACCCATTAAACCCATGGATTTTTTTTTAAAATATGAAAAAAATGTAACTTTTTCCTTCCGTCATACTTCAGAAATATAATACATTAATTTTTTGAACATTTTAAAACATTTAAGTTTGCTCGTTGTATTTATAAGATCCTACATTGACGTGCTCCACAATCATTGGTCAGTCATGTTAAAATCCATTATCAGTGGAAAACAAACCTGATCCTCTACTAGAGGCGATTGTGCAATACCTTTTAGACATAACACTCAGCAAACAGTTATTATTAGTTAAAGTCAGTGAGATTTGGAGTGATACATGACACATGACGGAATAAGACACGCAGACTTAGCATGACGAGCCGACGAGGAACATGTACACTGTGAATACATACAGAGGGAAAAGGGGACAGGAGATAAGACATGGACATAACTAAGCACAAGCAGAACATGATGGCTGGGGGGGAAACACACGTGACAGAAGGAATGGGTCACAAGGGAAAAACATGTAAACGAGACGGGAGAAAAGGACATTACTGAAATACATGAAGGGCCAGGGCTGGGACAGCCAACCAGTCACAGACAAAGAGCCACATCATACACCTGGGCGCACATGAACATCACCCATCCCTTCCTCTGTCCTGCGTTCAGTTTAGGGTATCGAACTCAGGACCCTAGCCTCATCAGGCCGGGGTCTTTGTGTGGAGTCTGGATGTTCTCTCGAGCTTCCTCCCACAGTCTAGGGACATGCAGTTAGTGGGGGTCTTCTCGCCCCGTTCACATTCACACAGAGATGAATTGAAGATCACCTTGTGGTTAGTGCCTTCTATTCGATGTACAGACTGAATAATAACACCTTCTAATTAGTTCTGTCTCCTATTGGTGCTCTTCTACGAGTGATCAGTGCTTGATGGCTTACTAAGCTTAACTTTTTTCCACAACATTGATAACAAACACACACAGAACAACAACAACATATGTTATCTAAAAAAAACTTGATTGGACCAAAGTTTTGATGTTCATCCTACATGTTTATTGAGATTGTCTAATGTCTGCGACGGTATCTTCTCCCACGTCTGCGGACACCCGAGGCCTTGTGGGGTCTCTTGTGTCTGCGAACGGGGCGAGAAGACCTCGCATGTCTGCGTCTATACCTGCGTCGTGGCATTGTCCAAAACGGCGGTACCTGCTCCACGTCACGGGTTCTATTTATGGACTCACCTGGCAACTTTAGTGATGTCACTGCTGATGTTGTCACTGTTGGTGTGACCTCATGACTCATTCATGCCATCTGAACTGTGGTGTAATTATGAGGTCACAGGGGGACGTGAATTTATTCACAAAGTTGATAGAGAGTTTGGGTCATAACTCAAAGACGCAATGATGCAGTCAAATCATTTGGAATTAAATATCTCTGTCAGTGCGCCCCAGGGTGGCTGTGGCTACAATGTAGCTGCCATCACCAGTGTGTGAATGGGTGGATGACTGGATGTGTAAAGTGCTTTGGGGTCCTTAGGGACTAGTAAAGCGCTATGCAAATACAGGCCATTTACCATCTGTAAATTACAAGATTTAGAGGGTTCTGACATCACAGTCATCTTTCTGACATTGACATCCAGTCTCTCTGTTGTGATGTCAAATATTAATGCCAGATTCGTCTCTCTGTTGTGATGTCAGATATCAATGCCAGATTCGTCTCTCTGTTGTGATGTCAAATATTAATGCCAGATTCGTGTCTCTGTTGTGATGTCAAATATTAATGCCAGATTCGTCTCTCTGTTGTGATGTCAAATATTAATGCCAGATTCGTCTCTCTGTTGTGATGTCAAATATTAATGCCAGATTCGTCTCTCTGTTGTGATGTCAAATATTAATGCCAGATTCGTCTCTCTGTTGTGATGTCAAATATTAATGCCAGATTCGTCTCTCTGTTGTGATGTCAAATATTAATGCCAGATTCGTCTCTCTGTTGTGATGTCAGATATCAATGCCAGATTCGTCTCTCTGTTGTGATGTCAGATATCAATGCCAGATTCGTCTCTCTGTTGTGATGTCAGATATCAATGCCAGATTCGTCTCTCTGTTGTGATGTCAAATATTAATGCCAGATTCGTGTCTCTGTTGTGATGTCAAATATTAATGCCAGATTCGTCTCTCTGTTGTGATGTCAGATATCAATGCCAGATTCGTGTCTCTGTTGTGATGTCAAATATTAATGCCAGATTCGTGTCTCTGTTGTGATGTCAGATATTAATGCCAGATTCGTCTCTCTGTTGTGATGTCAAATATTAATGCCAGATTCGTCTCTCTGTTGTGATGTCAAATATTAATGCCAGATTCGTCTCTCTGTTGTGATGTCAAATATTAATGCCAGATTCGTGTCTCTGTTGTGATGTCAAATATTAATGCCAGATTCGTCTCTCTGTTGTGATGTCAAATATTAATGCCAGATTCGTCTCTCTGTTGTGATGTCAAATATTAATGCCAGATTCGTGTCTCTGTTGTGATGTCAGATATTAATGCCAGATTCGTCTCTCTGTTGTGATGTCAGATATTAATGCCAGATTCGTGTCTCTGTTGTGATGTCAGATATTAATGCCAGATTCGTCTCTCTGTTGTGATGTCAAATATTAATGCCAGATTCGTCTCTCTGTTGTGATGTCAAATATTAATGCCAGATTCGTGTCTCTGTTGTGATGTCAAATATTAATGCCAGATTCGTCTCTCTGTTGTGATGTCAAATATTAATGCCAGATTCGTCTCTCTGTTGTGATGTCAGATATCAATGCCAGATTCGTCTCTCTGTTGTGATGTCAGATATTAATGCCAGATTCATCTCTCTGTTGTGATGTCAAATATTAATGCCAGATTCGTCTCTCTGTTGTGATGTCAAATATTAATGCCAGATTCGTCTCTCTGTTGTGATGTCAGATATTAATGCCAGATTCGTCTCTCTGTTGTGATGTCAGATATTAATGCCAGATTCATCTCTCTGTTGTGATGTCAAATATTAATGCCAGATTCGTCTCTCTGTTGTGATGTCAAATATTAATGCCAGATTCGTCTCTCTGTTGTGATGTCAAATATTAATGAAAGATTCGTGTCTCTGTTGAACAGTATCCGGGTTTACACCAGCCCACCAGATTTCTTATTTGTGTTGCCCTGTAGTAATCCTGTAGGCAAGGGATGCCTAATCCTCCTTTATCTTTGGGAAGCTGAAGTGTTTTGAACTTAACTCTTGGCTTTTTACCCGCCCATATAAATCTTGAGAGGGTCCTATCCCACTCTACAAAGTATCTATCAGGGTTTTCTATAGAAACAGACTGGAATAAGTACAATATCTTTGGGAGCATATTCATTTTTATGATGTCCACTCTAGAAGAAATGCTTAGATAGACCATCTGCTAATATTTAGCATGATATCTTTTTTAAGTAGGGGGTAGTTGATTTCTTCCAAGCTAGTTATATCCATTGATAAGTTTATGCCCAGATATTTGATAGTTCTTTTGTCCCAGCTTAGTTTGTATTTGTTGAGCAGATTCTGGGGAGGGCTATAAAAGCTACTAAGAACTTGTGTTTTTTGTATATTCAATTTATATCCCGAGTATAGCCCATACTCCTTTAACACTGACATGAGCTCCATAAGTGATTCGGTAGGTTTTGATAAGTAAACCAAAATGTCATCTGCAAACAAGGCCAATTTCTGCTCACTTCCAGTGATATTAATCCCTTTTATTTTACCATTCTGCCTAATCCTTTCAGCCTATGGCTCTATAAAAATAGCAAATAAGAGTGGACTCAGTGGGCATCCTTGTCTTGTGGACCTTTCAAGCTTGAAAGCATCTGAAAGTTCACCGTTAATCTTTACTTTTGCAGTTGGGCTATTATACAAGGCCCTCAATATAGTGATGATGGACCCATTAAACCCATGGATTTTTTTTTAAAATATGAAAAAAATGTAACTTTTTCCTTCCGTCATACTTCAGAAATATAATATATTAATATTTTGAACATTTTAAAACATTTAAGTTTGCTCGTTGTATTTATAAGATCCTACATTGACGTGCTCCACAATCATTGGTCAGTCATGTTAAAATCCATTATCAGTGGAAAACAAAC
Organism: Astatotilapia calliptera; assembly: GCF_964374335.1. Classification (NCBI taxonomy): domain Eukaryota; kingdom Metazoa; phylum Chordata; class Actinopteri; order Cichliformes; family Cichlidae; genus Astatotilapia; species Astatotilapia calliptera. The sequence continues at coordinate 36,076,627 of NC_137432.1, read as the reverse complement.
CTGATCCTCTACTAGAGGCGATTGTGCAATACCTTTTAGACATAACACTCAGCAAACAGTTATTATTAGTTAAAGTCAGTGAGATTTGGAGTGATACATGACACATGACGGAATAAGACACGCAGACTTAGCATGACGAACCGACGAGGAACATGTACACTGTGAATACATACAGAGGGAAAAGGGGACAGGAGATAAGACATGGACATAACTAAGCACAAGCAGAACATGATGGCTGGGGGGGAAACACAGGTGACAGAAGGAATGGGTCACAAGGGAAAAACATGTAAACGAGACGGGAGAAAAGGACATTACTGAAATACATGAAGGGCCAGGGCTGGGACAGCCAACCAGTCACAGACAAAGAGCCACATCATACACCTGGGCGCACATGAACATCACCCATCCCTTCCTCTGTCCTGCGTTCAGTTTAGGGTATCGAACTCAGGACCCTAGCCTCATCAGGCCGGGGTCTTTGTGTGGAGTCTGGATGTTCTCTCGAGCTTCCTCCCACAGTCTAGGGACATGCAGTTAGTGGGGGTCTTCTCGCCCCGTTCACATTCACACAGAGATGAATTGAAGATCACCTTGTGGTTAGTGCCTTCTATTCGATGTACAGACTGAATAATAACACCTTCTAATTAGTTCTGTCTCCTATTGGTGCTCTTCTACGAGTGATCAGTGCTTGATGGCTTACTAAGCTTAACTTTTTTCCACAACATTGATAACAAACACACACAGAACAACAACAACATATGTTATCTAAAAAAAACTTGATTGGACCAAAGTTTTGATGTTCATCCTACATGTTTATTGAGATTGTCTAATGTCTGCGACGGTATCTTCTCCCACGTCTGCGGACACCCGAGGCCTTGTGGGGTCTCTTGTGTCTGCGAACGGGGCGAGAAGACCTCGCATGTCTGCGTCTATACCTGCGTCGTGGCATTGTCCAAAACGGCGGTACCTGCTCCACGTCACGGGTTCTATTTATGGACTCACCTGGCAACTTTAGTGATGTCACTGCTGATGTTGTCACTGTTGGTGTGACCTCATGACTCATTCATGCCATCTGAACTGTGGTGTAATTATGAGGTCACAGGGGGACGTGAATTTATTCACAAAGTTGATAGAGAGTTTGGGTCATAACTCAAAGACGCAATGATGCAGTCAAATCATTTGGAATTAAATATCTCTGTCAGTGCGCCCCAGGGTGGCTGTGGCTACAATGTAGCTGCCATCACCAGTGTGTGAATGGGTGGATGACTGGATGTGTAAAGTGCTTTGGGGTCCTTAGGGACTAGTAAAGCGCTATGCAAATACAGGCCATTTACCATCTGTAAATTACAAGATTTAGAGGGTTCTGACATCACAGTCATCTTTCTGACATTGACATCCAGTCTCTCTGTTGTGATGTCAAATATCAATGCCAGATTCATCTCTCTGTTGTGATGTCAAATATCAATGCCAGATTCGTCTCTCTGTTGTGATGTCAAATATTAATGCCAGATTCATCTCTCTGTTGTGATGTCAGATATCAATGCCAGATTCGTCTCTCTGTTGTGATGTCAAATATTAATGCCAGATTCGTGTCTCTGTTGTGATGTCAAATATTAATGCCAGATTCGTCTCTCTGTTGTGATGTCAGATATCAATGGCAGATTCGTGTCTCTGTTGTGATGTCAAATATTAATGCCAGATTCGTGTCTCTGTTGTGATGTCAAATATTAATGCCAGATTCGTGTCTCTGTTGTGATGTCAAATATCAATGCCAGATTCGTGTCTCTGTTGTGATGTCAAATATTAATGCCAGATTCGTGTCTCTGTTGTGATGTCAAATATTAATGCCAGATTCGTCTCTCTGTTGTGATGTCAAATATTAATGCCAGATTCGTGTCTCTGTTGTGATGTCAAATATTAATGCCAGATTCGTCTCTCTGTTGTGATGTCAAATATTAATGCCAGATTCGTCTCTCTGTTGTGATGTCAGATATTAATGCCAGATTCGTGTCTCTGTTGTGATGTCAAATATTAATGCCAGATTCGTCTCTCTGTTGTGATGTCAAATATCAATGCCAGATTCGTCTCTCTGTTGAACAGTATCCGGGTTTACACCAGCCCACCAGATTTCTTATTTGTGTTGCCCTGTAGTAATCCTGTAGGCAAGGGATGCCTAATCCTCCTTTATCTTTGGGAAGCTGAAGTGTTTTGAACTTAACTCTTGGCTTTTTACCCGCCCATATAAATCTTGAGAGGGTCCTATCCCACTCTACAAAGTATCTATCAGGGTTTTCTATAGAAACAGACTGGAATAAGTACAATATCTTTGGGAGCATATTCATTTTTATGATGTCCACTCTAGAAGAAATGCTTAGATAGACCATCTGCTAATATTTAGCATGATATCTTTTTTAAGTAGGGGGTAGTTGATTTCTTCCAAGCTAGTTATATCCATTGATAAGTTTATGCCCAGATATTTGATAGTTCTTTTGTCCCAGCTTAGTTTGTATTTGTTGAGCAGATTCTGGGGAGGGCTATAAAAGCTACTAAGAACTTGTGTTTTTTGTATATTCAATTTATATCCCGAGTATAGCCCATACTCCTTTAACACTGACATGAGCTCCATAAGTGATTCGGTAGGTTTTGATAAGTAAACCAAAATGTCATCTGCAAACAAGGCCAATTTCTGCTCACTTCCAGTGATATTAATCCCTTTTATGTTACCATTCTGCCTAATCCTTTCAGCCAATGGCTCTATAAAAATAGCAAATAAGAGTGGACTCAGTGGGCATCCTTGTCTTGTGGACCTTTCAAGCTTGAAAGCATCTGAAAGTTCACCGTTAATCTTTACTTTTGCAGTTGGGCTATTATACAAGGCCCTCAATATAGTGATGATGGACCCATTAAACCCATGGATTTTTTTTTAAAATATGAAAAAAATGTAACTTTTTCCTTCCGTCATACTTCAGAAATATAATACATTAATTTTTTGAACATTTTAAAACATTTAAGTTTGCTCGTTGTATTTATAAGATCCTACATTGACGTGCTCCACAATCATTGGTCAGTCATGTTAAAATCCATTATCAGTGGAAAACAAACCTGATCCTCTACTAGAGGCGATTGTGCAATACCTTTTAGACATAACACTCAGCAAACAGTTATTATTAGTTAAAGTCAGTGAGATTTGGAGTGATACATGACACATGACGGAATAAGACACGCAGACTTAGCATGACGAGCCGACGAGGAACACGTACACTGTGAATACATACAGAGGGAAAAGGGGACAGGAGATAAGACATGGACATAACTAAGCACAAGCAGAACATGATGGCTGGGGGGGAAACACAGGTGACAGAAGGAATGGGTCACAAGGGAAAAACATGTAAACGAGACGGGAGAAAAGGACATTACTGAAATACATGAAGGGCCAGGGCTGGGACAGCCAACCAGTCACAGACAAAGAGCCACATCATACACCTGGGCGCACATGAACATCACCCATCCCTTCCTCTGTCCTGCGTTCAGTTTAGGGTATCGAACTCAGGACCCTAGCCTCATCAGGCCGGGGTCTTTGTGTGGAGTCTGGATGTTCTCTCGAGCTTCCTCCCACAGTCTAGGGACATGCAGTTAGTGGGGGTCTTCTCGCCCCGTTCACATTCACACAGAGATGAATTGAAGATCACCTTGTGGTTAGTGCCTTCTATTCGATGTACAGACTGAATAATAACACCTTCTAATTAGTTCTGTCTCCTATTGGTGCTCTTCTACGAGTGATCAGTGCTTGATGGCTTACTAAGCTTAACTTTTTTCCACAACATTGATAACAAACACACACAGAACAACAACAACATATGTTATCTAAAAAAAACTTGATTGGACCAAAGTTTTGATGTTCATCCTACATGTTTATTGAGATTGTCTAATGTCTGCGACGGTATCTTCTCCCACGTCTGCGGACACCCGAGGCCTTGTGGGGTCTCTTGTGTCTGCGAACGGGGCGAGAAGACCTCGCATGTCTGCGTCTATACCTGCGTCGTGGCATTGTCCAAAACGGCGGTACCTGCTCCACGTCACGGGTTCTATTTATGGACTCACCTGGCAACTTTAGTGATGTCACTGCTGATGTTGTCACTGTTGGTGTGACCTCATGACTCATTCATGCCATCTGAACTGTGGTGTAATTATGAGGTCACAGGGGGACGTGAATTTATTCACAAAGTTGATAGAGAGTTTGGGTCATAACTCAAAGACGCAATGATGCAGTCAAATCATTTGGAATTAAATATCTCTGTCAGTGCGCCCCAGGGTGGCTGTGGCTACAATGTAGCTGCCATCACCAGTGTGTGAATGGGTGGATGACTGGATGTGTAAAGTGCTTTGGGGTCCTTAGGGACTAGTAAAGCGCTATGCAAATACAGGCCATTTACCATCTGTAAATTACAAGATTTAGAGGGTTCTGACATCACAGTCATCTTTCTGACATTGACATCCAGTCTCTCTGTTGTGATGTCAAATATTAATGCCAGATTCGTCTCTCTGTTGTGATGTCAGATATCAATGCCAGATTCGTCTCTCTGTTGTGATGTCAGATATTAATGCCAGATTCGTGTCTCTGTTGTGATGTCAAATATTAATGCCAGATTCGTCTCTCTGTTGTGATGTCAAATATTAATGCCAGATTCGTCTCTCTGTTGTGATGTCAAATATTAATGCCAGATTCGTCTCTCTGTTGTGATGTCAAATATTAATGCCAGATTCGTCTCTCTGTTGTGATGTCAAATATTAATGCCAGATTCGTCTCTCTGTTGTGATGTCAAATATTAATGCCAGATTCGTCTCTCTGTTGTGATGTCAGATATCAATGCCAGATTCGTCTCTCTGTTGTGATGTCAGATATCAATGCCAGATTCGTCTCTCTGTTGTGATGTCAGATATCAATGCCAGATTCGTCTCTCTGTTGTGATGTCAAATATTAATGCCAGATTCGTGTCTCTGTTGTGATGTCAAATATTAATGCCAGATTCGTCTCTCTGTTGTGATGTCAGATATCAATGCCAGATTCGTGTCTCTGTTGTGATGTCAAATATTAATGCCAGATTCGTGTCTCTGTTGTGATGTCAGATATTAATGCCAGATTCGTCTCTCTGTTGTGATGTCAAATATTAATGCCAGATTCGTCTCTCTGTTGTGATGTCAAATATTAATGCCAGATTCGTCTCTCTGTTGTGATGTCAAATATTAATGCCAGATTCGTGTCTCTGTTGTGATGTCAAATATTAATGCCAGATTCGTCTCTCTGTTGTGATGTCAAATATTAATGCCAGATTCGTCTCTCTGTTGTGATGTCAAATATTAATGCCAGATTCGTGTCTCTGTTGTGATGTCAGATATTAATGCCAGATTCGTCTCTCTGTTGTGATGTCAGATATTAATGCCAGATTCGTGTCTCTGTTGTGATGTCAGATATTAATGCCAGATTCGTCTCTCTGTTGTGATGTCAAATATTAATGCCAGATTCGTCTCTCTGTTGTGATGTCAAATATTAATGCCAGATTCGTGTCTCTGTTGTGATGTCAAATATTAATGCCAGATTCGTCTCTCTGTTGTGATGTCAAATATTAATGCCAGATTCGTCTCTCTGTTGTGATGTCAGATATCAATGCCAGATTCGTCTCTCTGTTGTGATGTCAGATATTAATGCCAGATTCATCTCTCTGTTGTGATGTCAAATATTAATGCCAGATTCGTCTCTCTGTTGTGATGTCAAATATTAATGCCAGATTCGTCTCTCTGTTGTGATGTCAGATATTAATGCCAGATTCGTCTCTCTGTTGTGATGTCAGATATTAATGCCAGATTCATCTCTCTGTTGTGATGTCAAATATTAATGCCAGATTCGTCTCTCTGTTGTGATGTCAAATATTAATGCCAGATTCGTCTCTCTGTTGTGATGTCAAATATTAATGAAAGATTCGTGTCTCTGTTGAACAGTATCCGGGTTTACACCAGCCCACCAGATTTCTTATTTGTGTTGCCCTGTAGTAATCCTGTAGGCAAGGGATGCCTAATCCTCCTTTATCTTTGGGAAGCTGAAGTGTTTTGAACTTAACTCTTGGCTTTTTACCCGCCCATATAAATCTTGAGAGGGTCCTATCCCACTCTACAAAGTATCTATCAGGGTTTTCTATAGAAACAGACTGGAATAAGTACAATATCTTTGGGAGCATATTCATTTTTATGATGTCCACTCTAGAAGAAATGCTTAGATAGACCATCTGCTAATATTTAGCATGATATCTTTTTTAAGTAGGGGGTAGTTGATTTCTTCCAAGCTAGTTATATCCATTGATAAGTTTATGCCCAGATATTTGATAGTTCTTTTGTCCCAGCTTAGTTTGTATTTGTTGAGCAGATTCTGGGGAGGGCTATAAAAGCTACTAAGAACTTGTGTTTTTTGTATATTCAATTTATATCCCGAGTATAGCCCATACTCCTTTAACACTGACATGAGCTCCATAAGTGATTCGGTAGGTTTTGATAAGTAAACCAAAATGTCATCTGCAAACAAGGCCAATTTCTGCTCACTTCCAGTGATATTAATCCCTTTTATTTTACCATTCTGCCTAATCCTTTCAGCCAATGGCTCTATAAAAATAGCAAATAAGAGTGGACTCAGTGGGCATCCTTGTCTTGTGGACCTTTCAAGCTTGAAAGCATCTGAAAGTTCACCGTTAATCTTTACTTTTGCAGTTGGGCTATTATACAAGGCCCTCAATATAGTGATGATGGACCCATTAAACCCATGGATTTTTTTTTAAAATATGAAAAAAATGTAACTTTTTCCTTCCGTCATACTTCAGAAATATAATATATTAATATTTTGAACATTTTAAAACATTTAAGTTTGCTCGTTGTATTTATAAGATCCTACATTGACGTGCTCCACAATCATTGGTCAGTCATGTTAAAATCCATTATCAGTGGAAAACAAACCTGATCCTCTACTAGAGGCGATTGTGCAATACCTTTTAGACATAACACTCAGCAAACAGTTATTATTAGTTAAAGTCAGTGAGATTTGGAGTGATACATGACACATGACGGAATAAGACACGCAGACTTAGCATGACGAACCGACGAGGAACATGTACACTGTGAATACATACAGAGGGAAAAGGGGACAGGAGATAAGACATGGACATAACTAAGCACAAGCAGAACATGATGGCTGGGGGGGAAACACACGTGACAGAAGGAATGGGTCACAAGGGAAAAACATGTAAACGAGACGGGAGAAAAGGACATTACTGAAATACATGAAGGGCCAGGGCTGGGACAGCCAACCAGTCACAGACAAAGAGCCACATCATACACCTGGGCGCACATGAACATCACCCATCCCTTCCTCTGTCCTGCGTTCAGTTTAGGGTATCGAACTCAGGACCCTAGCCTCATCAGGCCGGGGTCTTTGTGTGGAGTCTGGATGTTCTCTCGAGCTTCCTCCCACAGTCTAGGGACATGCAGTTAGTGGGGGTCTTCTCGCCCCGTTCACATTCACACAGAGATGAATTGAAGATCACCTTGTGGTTAGTGCCTTCTATTCGATGTACAGACTGAATAATAACACCTTCTAATTAGTTCTGTCTCCTATTGGTGCTCTTCTACGAGTAATCAGTGCTTGATGGCTTACTAAGCTTAACTTTTTTCCACAACATTGATAACAAACACACACAAAACAACAACAACATATGTTATCTAAAAAAAACTTGATTGGACCAAAGTTTTGATGTTCATCCTACATGTTTATTGAGATTGTCTAATGTCTGCGACGGTATCTTCTCCCACGTCTGCGGACACCCGAGGCCTTGTGGGGTCTCTTGTGTCTGCGAACGGGGCGAGAAGACCTCGCATGTCTGCGTCTATACCTGCGTCGTGGCATTGTCCAAAACGGCGGTACCTGCTCCACGTCACGGGTTCTATTTATGGACTCACCTGGCAACTTTAGTGATGTCACTGCTGATGTTGTCACTGTTGGTGTGACCTCATGACTCATTCATGCCATCTGAACTGTGGTGTAATTATGAGGTCACAGGGGGACGTGAATTTATTCACAAAGTTGATAGAGAGTTTGGGTCATAACTCAAAGACGCAATGATGCAGTCAAATCATTTGGAATTAAATATCTCTGTCAGTGCGCCCCAGGGTGGCTGTGGCTACAATGTAGCTGCCATCACCAGTGTGTGAATGGGTGGATGACTGGATGTGTAAAGTGCTTTGGGGTCCTTAGGGACTAGTAAAGCGCTATGCAAATACAGGCCATTTACCATCTGTAAATTACAAGATTTAGAGGGTTCTGACATCACAGTCATCTTTCTGACATTGACATCCAGTCTCTCTGTTGTGATGTCAAATATTAATGCCAGATTCATCTCTCTGTTGTGATGTCAGATATCAATGCCAGATTCATCTCTCTGTTGTGATGTCAAATATCAATGCCAGATTCGTCTCTCTGTTGTGATGTCAGATATCAATGCCAGATTCGTGTCTCTGTTGTGATGTCAAATATCAATGCCAGATTCGTCTCTCTGTTGTGATGTCAGATATCAATGCCAGATTCGTGTCTCTGTTGTGATGTCAAATATTAATGCCAGATTCGTCTCTCTGTTGTGATGTCAAATATCAATGCCAGATTCGTGTCTCTGTTGTGATGTCAAATATTAATGCCAAATTCGTCTCTCTGTTGTGATGTCAGATATTAATGCCAGATTCGTCTCTCTGTTGTGATTTCAGATATCAATGCCAGATTCATCTCTCTGTTGTGATGTCAAATATCATTGCCAGATTCGTCTCTCTGTTGTGATGTCAGATATTAATGCCAGATTCATCTCTCTGTTGTGATATCAAATATCAATGCCAGATTCGTCTCTCTGTTGTGATGTCAGATATTAATGCCAGATTCGTCTCTCTGTTGTGATGTCAAATATTAATGCCAGATTCGTCTCTCTGTTGTGATGTCAAATATCAATGCCAGATTCGTCTCTCTGTTGTGATGTCAGATATCAATGCCAGATTCGTCTCTCTGTTGTGATGTCAGATATTAATGCCAGATTCGTCTCTCTGTTGTGATGTCAGATATCAAGGCCAGATTCGTCTCTCTGTTGAACAGTATCCGGGTTTACACCAGCCCACCAGATTTCTTATTTGTGTTGCCCTGTAGTAATCTTGTAGGCAAGGGATGCCTAATCCTCCTTTATCTTTGGGAAGCTGAAGTGTTTTGAACTTAGCTTCTTGGCTTTTTACCCGCCCATATAAATCTTGAGAGGGTCCTATCCCACTCTACAAAGTATCTATCAGGGTTTTCTATAGAAACAGACTGGAATAAGTTTAATATCTTTGGGAGCATATTCATTTTTATGATGTCCACTCTAGAAGAAATGCTTAGATAGACCATCTGCTAATATTTAGCATGATATCTTTTTTAAGTAGGGGGTAGTTGATTTCTTCCAAGCTAGTTATATCCATTGATAAGTTTATGCCCAGATATTTGATAGTTCTTTTGTCCCAGCTTAGTTTGTATTTGTTGAGCAGATTCTGGGGAGGGCTATAAAAGCTACTAAGAACTTGTGTTTTTTGTATATTCAATTTATATCCCGAGTATAGCCCATACTCCTTTAACACTGACATGAGCTCCATAAGTGATTCGGTAGGTTTTGATAAGTAAACCAAAATGTCATCTGCAAACAAGGCCAATTTCTGCTCACTTCCAGTGATATTAATCCCTTTTATGTTACCATTCTGCCTAATCCTTTCAGCCAATGGCTCTATAAAAATAGCAAATAAGAGTGGACTCAGTGGGCATCCTTGTCTTGTGGACCTTTCAAGCTTGAAAGCATCTGAAAGTTCACCGTTAATCTTTACTTTTGCAGTTGGGCTATTATACAAGGCCCTCAATATAGTGATGATGGACCCATTAAACCCATGGATTTTTTTTTAAAATATGAAAAAAATGTAACTTTTTCCTTCCGTCATACTTCAGAAATATAATACATTAATATTTTGAACATTTTAAAACATTTAAGTTTGCTCGTTGTATTTATAAGATCCTACATTGACGTGCTCCACAATCATTGGTCAGTCATGTTAAAATCCATTATCAGTGGAAAACAAACCTGATCCTCTACTAGAGGCGATTGTGCAATACCTTTTAGACATAACACTCAGCAAACAGTTATTATTAGTTAAAGTCAGTGAGATTTGGAGTGATACATGACACATGACGGAATAAGACACGCAGACTTAGCATGACGAACCGACGAGGAACACGTACACTGTGAATACATACAGAGGGAAAAGGGGACAGGAGATAAGACATGGACATAACTAAGCACAAACAGAACATGATGGCTGGAAAACACACGTGACCAATAATAGTAGACCTGTGCTACATTTGTCCAGCTAGGCAACACATATTTCTGCATAAGAGATACATGAGACACCCTTTAAATAAGCAAATTTCATGTTTAAAACATGGAAATGCAGCCAAAATGGACCATACAATGGCCTCAGTGAACACATCAGCACATAAGTAGAGATAAGGAAACTCAATCACATTAGATATTAATATTACTATGAGTAAATTATATATATTATATATTCTGTTATATGGTTTAAAGAATACAATGTGATAATCACACAGGAGAACGCTGTTTCCAGTTATACAAATTTATTTTATTTCACTATTAAAGAAACCAATTATGTAAATAAAAGCTCACCACAAGAACATCTCCCAACCCAGTCTTACAAAGTTGCAGTTACAATAAAAAATGGGTAGGGAACATGAACTGTTGGTGAGCTAAAAAACAATCCTGGTGCTGATGCTTGTCATTGAACGTTTTGGACAGAGCTCTTGATTGAAATGCCTACCGTTGTGTGTAGGCATTTCGGTCCAGATGTTATGGAGTTCAGTTCAGCTAAGATGTATTTCTAAAGCACCGGATCGCAAAAATAGCCGCTTCTCGGCTGTTTATATTGTAAGGTAAAGACCATACAATATAAGAGAGAAAACCCCCCAACAATCAGATGATCCCCTGTGAGCAAACCCTTGATGACAGTGTCTGTGAAGGTTATCAGTCATCAAGACCATAGTAGTCTAAGGAGCTTGGAAAGAAAAGCGCCTGGACTTCTTTAAGTTAAAGAAGTCCAGGCGCTTTTCTCCAAGCTCCTTAGACTTGGTGACGGTGGGAAAGAAAAACTCCCTTTTAACAGGAAGAAACTTTCGGCAGAACCAGGCTCAGTGAGGGGCGGCCATCTGCCTCGACCGGTTGGGGGGGGGGGCACAGCTGTTATAACCCCTGACGCAGCATAGCTTCTAATTCTGAAAGATACGTAGATACCTTAAACCTGCACTCTATGCAGGACACCAAGCGATGACACGACTTGCAGTACTATAGGAGTCTATGCAGAAACAGTTTTCTCTCTTGAATCTCTGTAATTTTTTTGCTACTGAGTGTCTGGGTGCAGTCACTCATTTTGGGCCAATTAAATCAAATGAACTTCCATTGTCTAAGTTATAGCCCTATTGAACCTGCGTTAACCAGCTTTAATAGGGAGGGCCAAAGTCGTAGTTGTGCTAAATTTCCTCGAATTCTCCTCGGAGATTTTCGAGTAGCTTCCTTTGTTCTTGAAAGTTCTTTTCCATTTGTCTCATCGCTTCCCGTCCATTGCACATCTTTTTGGTAAGGTCACTAACCGTATTTTCTAAGGCCTTATTTTGTTGTTTGAGTATGTCAACTTGGACATCGTAGTTGTTTATCAGATTGTTATGTTCTTCCTGTGAAACTTTGGGAGTCTGAGCTTGGGTTTGCAACGCCATGTCTTCTGTTTTCAAGGCTTCCTGTAAATCATACTGATTTTTCTTGACCTCTTCAAGCTCTCTTTTCATTTCCTCAAATTCATGGCACAACAACTCCTTTTCTCTGTTGGTCACTTCAAAATCATGTTCGGAGTCTTTCTCAGTGGCTTTGGAGATCCGTGATTCTCCTTTCACACCCTCATCGTGTGGTTTCAGTTCTTTTTGAGAATCACCACTCCTTTTGGAAAGCTCCTGGAGGTCCTGTTCAAGAAGTTCGTTATGCCGCCTCAATATGTCAATTTCATGTGCAAAGCATTGGCGTTCCAGGGTCTGTCTGAGCTGTTCACTGTCCGTTGTTTTGTTTTCCTCATTCATGATCCTTTTTCTTTCTTCACTCTCTTGTAACTCTTTAAAGGCTGTGTTTGCCTGATGGAGCTCAGTTTTAACAGCCTGTATTTCCTGTTGCATGTCATCTTTTTCCTTTTCAAAGTCCCTTTTCAGCTCACACATGCGTTTTACCGTCACATCATTTTCCTCTCTTAAAGACTGGTTGTCCTTTTCCATGTCTCCCACTTTTATAACCAAGCCTGTCTTGCTGCTTTGCAACTCTCTGATTTCTGCTTCCATTTCCTGCATCACCTCTTTCTGTTGCTGGATCTCTTTGGTTTTGGAGCTGTTTAAATCCTTTAGAATTTGGTTACAATATTCCAGCTCTTGAATTTTGAAGTGAATTGTTTCATTCTCTAGTTGCAGGTCTCTTTTCCTCTTGTTTTTAGAGAACCCACTTCGTTTGAAGAGAACTTCAATGTTTTTTTGGAGAATCTTGTTCTCATTTATGAGCTCTCTTTTTTGCTCCTTAAGGTCGGCGTTCTCGACTTTAAGGTCACGTATGGTAGAGTTTTGTTGTTTGAGAGTTTTATTCTCATTTTTCAGCTCTTTGATTTGCTGTTTAAGTTTTTCGTTCTCGGCTCTCATGTTGCATACAACAGGATTTGACAGACTCATATTTCAAATTGAAGTTGATGCTAAATCTCTGTACCAACTAAAAGATTTTTTAAAAATACCGTCAACTGTGTCAGAAACGCAAGTTTCCAGTAGTTTCCTGCCTAGTGAATTCTTCCACTCTCTTTGAAAGGCTGACAAGAGTGAGAACCTCTCCCCTATTTATAGGTTTTCGTGTGCTGATGTCATAAAGAAGACCAGAGATCAAAGGGATTCTGGTGAAACGTCACTGTGTCTGGTCTGGGCAGTTCTGAATTGAATAATAACAAAATGACGGGGGGCGTGTCTGGTAGCCATGTGAAGACGTGTTGTACAGGGCTCCTCAATGGACTAACTTGTTTCATAATTCCATTGCTCCAAAACTAACGAACTTTTAACAACAGTACGATAACACGCCCGTGTGCTGCTCTGAGGCACTTTTTACATCTTCAAGGCTACGGTGTACGAAATATGAGCAAAACTAGATCGGGGAAAGAGCAGGCCGCAAAAGCCTCGGACCTGTCACGGTTGTTAAAGAGTGGACTCAGGCGCGGAGCTCAGAAATAATGACAGTGCATTTATTTACAGTGCAGCAATGTGACAACAGCTCAAATGTGCAACAATGGTGATAGTGCGTCCCTCCTTCCGTGTAAGCCCGTGCGTGGTAGTGAGTGCCCGTCTCTCCTCCAAGTGCTTCCTTAGTGTCCGTAAATCCTCCGTCAATCCCTGGGTGAACACACACACACACGACAGCAGAATGAGTACGAAGATCAGACAGCACTTCAATAACGTTAGCGACTCAAAAACACTACCAGGCTTAGTGCAATACTCCAGCGCTGTCTGTCGCTCAGCCACACCATTAAGTAGCCCTGCTACTAGTTGATTGGCAGCAGCTGGTGGATTGACTGCAGGTGCGGCAGCTCCGGGCGACAGCACTTCCGGGTCGGAGGTAGCCTGTTGCTAGGTTACCTCCTAGCACATCACAGCGGAGCCGGAGGGGAAGACAGGGCGATAGGAGAGACATATTCACACTGTGGTATCGCAAGATATAAGTGGTTATATAAATATATGAGTATACATAATAGTTATTATTCATAGATACCTACATCCTAAGTTCCTGTTATTCTTCTGAAAGAAACAGAATGAATGTGTTGTTACAATGGTAATGCCAGGAGAGGCAGTATTAGTTCTGTGTTACATTAATGTGTAAGGAAGTGGAAGAAGTGTGTGTCCTGTAGGAGGCAGTAGAAAATGGATGCTCATGTTCTGTACATGCCCTGAAAGTAAGGTTCAGTAAACCAGTGCAACGATACTCCGGTGTAAGGCTCAGTTATTGTATTTTTATTTTTTGAAGATGCAACACACACGCACACAGATATACACACACTGGCAGGTCGACCGGTCAGGGCGCCGTCAGATCCTGACAGGACCATGCTGAGGACAGACCGGAGGCACCACCATAGCTGGACTGGCCATCGGGCATACCGGGCATTTGCCCGGTGGGCCGCTGGCGATTTTTTGTTTTTATGGGCCGATGGGTTTTTTTTTTTTTTTTTTAGGAAGGGTATATATAATGAAAGGTGTTGGATTGGCCAATTGGTCATGATCGACTCTGGGCTGGACCAATTACAGCCGAGGAGGCTGGCTGCACCCTCCCCCTTCTTTAGCAATCACGTGATTTTCGCGCATTGCATGCCGGGAACTCGTGGCAAAACAATCCAAGTACCGCATCAAATGCAAACATTTGCAGCATCGCAAAACGTTCATTCTCCGGTTCCAAAAAATCAAAGGAGTGAAAGAGTGGACAAAAGACAGCGTGCTGCCCAACTTTCACCACGCTCAGATTTATAATTATACGCTTCTTGGAGTGAGTGCATACACTCATGAACTTTAGTAACTTCAGGTCACTGCAACATGCCCGGGTACAGTTTACCGACGGATGGGTGCAGGACCTTGAAATGCACCGTGTAGAACGAAAGACTATTGTACATATCATAAGTTTACCAGTCTCACAAATCGTCTTCATAAATACACATTCATTAACAGTTTATTAATAGGACCTTTAAGCTCAACGGTAATTAATTAGTAGTGGAAATAATTTCTGGTAGTGTAACAGTGTTTATGTGGTATTATTCCACTTGCCACAAATATCAGTGTAATGGGGAAACAGCGCCCCCCCCTCTCGGTGTGGCTGGCTGCAGTAATCGCTGCCAGTCTGCCGTAGCTATACGAGAGGTGAGTTGTATTGTTCCGCACACAATATAGCTAAGTAGTACAGACACATAAAACATGTTTGATTAGCTGAAGAGCACCGAGTGTAATAAGTGCTTAGTGGACACATGTCCAACACCAGTTTTATGTACTTTTCATTTGTTTATTAATGTGTGAAACTGTATGCTAAAGCGGAATGCTAATGAGATGTTCTGCCGTAGTGTGCTGTGCGGAGTGGTGTGTGGCGAGCCTGTGCACTGATAATACACCGTTGTTTCCATTCAGGTACATCATTTGTTGTTGCTGTTATTTTATTGTATATTAGAAATTGTAATATTGCTGCAGTAATCGCTGCCAGTCTGCCGCAGCCATACGAGAGTGTGCTGTGCGGAGTGGTGTATGGCGAGCCTGTGCACTGATAATACACCGTTGTTTCCATTTAGGAAATAAAGTGGCAACGATCGATCAGAGACTGTCTTTTTAAAAACACTACACAACGCAGAGTCGAGGAGTCTGTTTGGGCCGAACTGTTGCAGCGGGATGAAGCAGAAACCGGTTACAGTAGCATTACAGAAATGTAGCAGTGACAATAATATTGTAATCGCAATGGACAATTAGTGATACAAAACAACTGTTTTATCCTGTGAATAAAAGTATATGTTTTTGTCAGTGTACCATGGTTATAACAGAAGCGAAACGCAATATTGTGTCAGAACAATTCACTATTTATGCACAATAAACAAAGGAGCATAGCGCGACAATTTCTGTTCAGCGCCAGACTTGCTTGTAACCTATATCACCAATTATGTTAAGAAAAATGACGTATTAACTACTACAAAACTCTGACCTTTGTGGGAATGCTTGGAGCAGACTAACATGTGAGCTGGGGTGTTCTGAGACGTTATATTTGGTATATCCAGACCATCCATCGGCTCTTACTTTGGAAACATGGCTTAAAAAATTTTCACTTCAAAAAAAAAAAAAAAAAAAGGATCTCTTTACCCGTCGGCTTCCTGTGGCTGTCATGCGACCGGCTATTGCAGTTAATAATACAACAGCTTCTTGCCATTTTTTGGGTTTCTTTTTATCGCTGTGTAAGTGAGTTCAATTGAAAGCCTGCGTGCGCTAGTACCTCTTGCCACAAGTTCCCAGAATCCTTTGCGGTTTTATCCCTGAATGACGTCACATTTTCAATCTTTATCCTGGTGGGCCGGTCAAAATGGGGTCAAAATGCCCGGGCCGATTTTTTGTCCCAGTCCAGCCTTGGGCACCACCCCATGACATGAGTGAGATTATGAGAGCTATTGCTAGCTCTGAAAAGACGATATTGGACCGTACCGATTCAAGCACGAAAGATTTATTATTCCAGAGGTTGGGACATATTTTTTCTGCACCTGCATTTTGGTACCTGAATGGCAAGCTCGCAAAGTCATCTGCTCTTCGTTTTATAAGCTGGAATGTTAAAGGTATAAATAATCCGGTTAAACGCACAAGGGCTTTTACTCATTTAAAATCATTGAGATCCGATGTTGTATATCTGCAGGAAACACACCTCCGATCAAGTGAACAAATTCAACTAATTAAACTGTTTCTCTGCTTGTCTGCATTGCCACAAATTGTTCTATTTGGTGATGTATCATAGAACTGTACTATATAGTGTATGTACGTTTCTGTGTTTGCTAGTAACTACCATCAACCTAAGGTCTCAGCTAATTTATCTTTGCAGAGATGTTCATTTGATTGTAACAGCAGTAGGAAAGAGCAGTAACAAGAGTAGGACAGCTAAGCTAATTATGGCTAAACATTTGGAATTTAATGAAAGCAAAAATTGACCTTGCAAAGATGGATAGGTTTATTTAGAAAGTCAGCTATTTACATTTAGTGTTCGTCCCAAGTAGGAGATTTTGAATTGAGTCTAAATTGACCGCAAATTTACTTACATCAAAACTTACAAATTTACATCAAAACTTCTGAAGATGCAGGTCTCTGTGCAGCAGCTGAAGTCTGTGGTGTAGAGGGTGAAGAGGAAGGGGGAGAGGATGGTCCCTTATGGTGCTCCTGTGTTGCTGATTACCTTGTCAGACACACAATGTGGAAGACGCACATATTGTGGTCTTCCTGTCAGGTAATCAACAATCCAGGACACTAGAGAAGCATCCCCCTGCATCGCTGTTAGCTTATCACCAAGCACTGGAAAAGTAAAAAAAACATGAACCTCACAGTGCTCGCCGGCTGGTCCGGGTGGATGTAGACACGATTGAGCAGATAGATGATGGCGTCCTGTGAGACGGGGCTGGTAAGCAAATTGAATGGGATCCTGATGTGGTCTGACAATGGGTGAGATCTGGTCCAGGATGAGCCTTTCCAGGGTCTTCATGATGTGGGAGGTCAGTGTCACAGGCCTGTAATCCTGGGGGCCACTGGGACGTGGCGTCTTTGGTACAGGGACGAGGCTTGATGTCTTCCACAGCACTGGGACCCTCTTCAGACTCAGCATGAACAGTTTATGGAAGACAAAGCTGGGGGGCACAGGCCTTGAGGGGACTCACTCCATCTGGTCCAGCAGACTTGCCTGAGTGGAGTTTCTTCATTTGCATCTGAACCTGGTAAGCATTTAACACTACTACACTGACATACATAATTTTCAATTTAATGAAGTTAAAAATTTGTTGTCTTATTGTCAGTTGTTATTGACAGCAAGATTATTAGAAATATATGAAAAAATGTACATTAAATGGGAAGTTCAGGAGCTGAATCAATGACAGTTTTTTTTTTCAAATGAAAGTGACAAAGGTGCAGATTCATACATAGATGCTGTCATATTAACAGATGTTAATGTGTGAAAAGGGCTTTAACCCTCCCATTATGATGTGGGTCGAGTTGACCTGATTTAAAAATGTAAAAGGAAAAATTGTTAAAAGTACTTTTTAATACAAAATTGCTGTTTGGCTTAAAAAAATGTAACCAGCTTGTAAAATGAAACTGGTTTACCTGGCAGCCAGAGTGGAGGCTAAAGGCGGCTGAAACGACTTCTTTCTTTGCAACTGTGAGACATATTATACACACACACACACACACACACACACACACACACACACACACACACACACGACAGTAATGCTTGGCCCAGTGAAATTGAATGCTGATTGAAAGTACACCTTAATTATCAACTAAAAGCAAAAGAGAAAAAAAACATAAGTAATATTTTTTAAAGACATTACTGAGAAACTTTCCAGGATTCGCCAACTGATGGATCAGTGGGTCTGAATTTCCAGTGCAGTCTCTCATCAAGTATGTTAAAATTGATGATAAAATTCAACAAAACTACAGGGAAACACTCTGGAAGATTCTGCTGCTGCTCATTTTTCTCCAATTCCAACCAGAAGTGCCACCAAAAAGCAAAGGTTTCCCAGAAGGTACACAGCGATCAGGCAACTGTCACCTTTGACCTGACAAAAAAAGTAAAATTATATTAGAAATACTCCATCTTGTGGCAATCAGTGATTGCTTGCTTTTATATTTCTTTCAGCTTACCAATGCTGATTCCATTTGATCAGCAGTATCATCTGAAACCCAGAGCAAAGAACAGTGAAATATTGCAGGGCACATTAACTGAAGTGAACTAAAGCAGTCAGCTATGTTTTTAATCATTTTATTTATACAGGTTGAGTTATGATATTAGTTTTAAGCTTTAACAGAAGAAGAACAATTTGAAATCAATTTAAATAAAATTGAGTCGAGTTGAGTAGTTGTGGTGATTGAAAAAAAACAAAAAAACAACAACTTTCAGAACGATAACAATGTGCTGGAAGCTCTATGTAAACATTTAGCATGTCAAGTTGCCATTGGTCATGGAAAGTGTGTGCGGCACGGGGGGGTAAAACATTTTTTAAAAATCACCAAACATTAACCAGTTTTTGTAGACACAAAGAGGTTGTGATCATATTTTTTTTTAATAATTTGTGTGACTGAGCCACACATTGAGCCACAGCATTGTCAAACTACACGTGTCCAAAATTGGATAGTCTCAGTTGAGACATTTCAATGCAAGTTCTCTCTGATAACATTAGGTTGGTGGTGCATGAGCTGAGCCTTCGTGTATAGTATTCCCAGAGTATTTTCATGCATTTAATAAATCGAAAGATAAAGATTCCTTTGTCGCTGTACTTCAGCACAGTTAAAGTGTAACAGCTTTTGTTCCAGCAGACTACCATTGAGACATTCTTACGCGTTTTCACTCATCAATTCATAAATACCAATATTTGATGCTGCTGTGTTATACACAGAAAATCTTGTGATACAGTGCTGTTTATTTTACCCATCCAACCACATTCTGAGGTGTACAGGGGTTATACTCTTCGCTCAGTCAGCTAAATGCTGCTGAACTGATCAGGTGGCTCTTCACCGTGCAAATGGACTGTTGGGTCTAGATTGGTTTTTGTCATTAAAGTGTATATGGGTAGTGATGATTTTTTCCTTCATCACTGAAATGCAAAAAAAAAGGCTTACCTCTGTGTTTAACTACCCAATCATGGACCTCCAAAATGATGATGAAGAGAACTTCCCAGGCAAAGAAGCCACCCATCACTTTCAATAGCCACCCATCATCACTGTCAATCCTGTCCAGGCCTGTAAATATGGCTGCCACTGTGTGACACAAAGAAGCAGGCATTTTAAGACGAGCAGCATGGGTGACAGTGTGTCTGCTATTGAAAATGTTAGCATATCCTGTACATAGCTTGTACTCACTACAGCCTGTACATACTTGTAGTTATAGAATATTCACAACATACTTCATACCGTGTACATTATAACATAATAGACCCATTTCTGTAATATACTTACATATCTATATTATTGCTAATATATATTGTAATATATCTATATCACTAAGCACTTCTGGATGGATGCAAACTGCATTTCGTTGCCCTGTACCTGTGCATGTGCAATGACAATAAAGTTGAATTCTATTCTATTCTATTCATATATGCAAGATGGTAGAATGAAGTAAAACACAAGCTTACCAGCTATAGATTTTATTACCACCGCATTTAAAAAATGTGTCCAGTTGAACAGATACCTCCTATCAAAGAAAAGAGAAGAACTATAAAATCATCAGCTTCTGAAGTTCTTGTCTAAGATTTCTCCTGCATCCAATTTATGAAAACAAGTATCATTACTGAACATACAATTTTACTAAATCTATATTTCACTTAAAAAATATTTCATTTACAGAGTCTGGCCTCCAAAGCTACAACCAGGCTATATTTATTAAAAGTACCATTATTACTAAGAGGAAGGAATAACTTTCACGAGTCATGTGCAAATTAGTTTCCTACTTGGTGTTTCAGTGTGAAAGTGTGCTCTGATAAAGCACATGCAGGCTACACTTTGCAAAAGTTTGAAATTTTAAAAACTTTTATGGCTGAAGTATGAATACAACTCTTAGGGTTATCAAATAACTTTATAACCTCACTTTGCCGAGTGAGCAGTGCATTTAGTCATTAAGCATGTACTGCCCCATTCCTTTGGTTTATCGTGTTTTCAAAATTTGTTAAATAATTGTAGAGAAAAAAAAAAAGTGAGGCCATTTTTAATTTTTTTTTAAATAATATTTGAACAGAGTATTCTTAAATGTGTATAGGCATGATATAGTATATTAATTAAACACACACAGATGGATACATACAGGTGATGTTGTGGTCCGCAGCGCAGCAAGGCCCCGATAGGCTGGATGAGTGAGAGGATCATAACCAGGCACCCCAACACTGGATGTGCTCCCTGGATACCAAACACATTAACAGTGCTAATCATGGGGCATAAATATCAGTCTGAGAGCTGAAACACACAACTAAAGAGTGCTTAATGAATATCAAGAGAAAAGAAAAAAAAAAACACTTTGAAGGGGTATATTAATCTTGCCTGTGGATGCAACTTGCAGACTGGAGGAGCTGAGGATTGATCTATGGACCTTCTGTTTGATAGATGACTTGCTCTACTACCCAAGTGAAGGTAAAGCCTCCACAAATAACCCCAGAGTGAAAAGTACGAGTACCTTTGAGAGTACCATGAGAACTTAATCATTTCTAGATGTACCTCCCATGAGGGGCACTTCTGCTCCACTTGCCTTTTGTCTTAATGACTTGCAATATTGGCTTATAAATATGCACCAACTTTTTGTCATCTCCATAGTTTGCATTTTGTCCTTTAGGTTTTACATGGTGTCGCTATTCTCTTCTACAATCACATCACAACCAAAAGCTGGAGATGATCGTCCTCCTTCAGTCTGGTTTTGCCAGAGGGTCCTACTGTTACACGGGAGTTGTTTCTGCACACCAAAGCCAAGGGTTGGAGGGGTCCATACCTGGTTGGTATGGTTATCGCATTCATATTAAGTTGAATTATATTAAACTCCCTTGGCTCATCCTTCTAATGTAAAGCACCATGAGATGACTGTTTTATAAAAAACTAAAGTGAAACTAACTGGATGCAGCCCACAGATTCCATTTATCCCTCAAATTATTTCTTGAACCTGTTCATATGTGGATTGGTTGTCAAAAGGCATAATGTTTCTGCATCACTACTACAACTGGTGGAAGCAAGCTTTTGGTGATAGTGGGAAGGAAATATTCCCTTCTTTTCTGTTAGAAACCTCCAGCAGAACCAGGCTCAGGTGATGCAGCCATCTGCTGCAACTGGTTGGAGGTGATGGGGAGACACGACAGGCAAAATGTTATGGACGAGAGCCAGAGAGTAACTAAGGATTAAATGCAAAGTGGTGTATAAACACACTCTTTGCACTTTCTAAGCAACAGGTCTTGCATAGGTGTTTGGACTATTTAAAAAAATGAATGGCTGATCATTTTCTTCAAACAGAAAACAAAGTCCTTGTTTGTGCCTAATGTAATTAAAACTCTTGATGTCCACGCAATATCAACTAAATCTTCAATGAGGAACGTTTGGAGTTCTTTTTAACTTAACTATTTTGATTGTGAAGCACTTTGCAGAAATGATCTTGAAAAGTGCTATATAAATACATTTGTACTTAAATATAGGGTTTAAAAACTGGGATTAAATGAAATCTAAATGTTGCAACATAATTTGGAGGGTATTTGCATTCATATAATCAACAATTTGTATTCAACAATTACCCCCAATTCTGTGTGAACAACACATAAAATTTAGTTGGAATAAATAAGAAAATAAATATTATTACAGAGAAACACGGTTTTATCATTTGATTGTCGCTGTAATGAATAGTACAAAACCATAACTTAACTAAGATTCTTAGAATCTAGCAGAGTCAGTGTACTAACCCCAGACCAGTCCTGAGAATGAACGAACACAAGGATGAAAGCAATGATTGTGGCTGCTACCGTCAGACACATTGCTCCAACATGGACCTGGAGGAACACAAAGAATACAGCATGATACTGTGGCAGCTAAACCAATACATTTGTCCAGATAACATTAGGCTTGGACCAAGCTGTCTTACAAGTCTATTATATCTTGGATTGGATTGGATATCTGAAATTACTTATGAAGTTAATATTTTTAGTCATGAAATTTATTCTGGAAACACACCAAGTTTAAGTTATTTTCAAGCCTAGTTTAGTTTACAAAAACTTTGGTTCCACATTGAAAAGATAATACATGGTTTTGTCTATGATGTCTCACCATAAACCAGAGATCTTTGTCGCACATTTTTTTTCCCTTGGCCATTTTTTTTAGATATCGGGCAACCATCATGCCGAGTGATCCTGTGGTCATCCAGGCAATCAGCATGAGTGATCCTGAAACACAGTTAAATATTGAAATTCTCTCCACTTCTCTTTGTTTTAGGAGTTAAGATGAATTTCTTCCCCTGGAGTAAACATGTGGTCTGTCAACTGACTAAAAATTTAGAGCAGAAACATTTGACAGTAGTCGTCAAATTCTGGATTTAAACTAATGAGTCAACAGAGCAAAGGTAATATAGACAGTGAGCAGCCAAACAGCAACCTTGGGCCAAGAAACTGAGTCCATTGCCATAATTACAGGTATACCATTAGCAGAAAAGCGGCACAGAAATGTTTTTCACATCTTCAAAATTCTATTAGTTTTCAAACATCTGAAGATTGTTATAAATTATTTCTCCTGCATCCAATTTATGAAAACAAGTATCATTACTGAACATACAATTTTACTAAATCTATATTTCACTTAAAAAATATTTCATTTACTGAGTCTGGCCTCCAAAGCTACAACCAGGCTATATTTATTAAAAGTACCATTATTACTAAGAGGAAGGAATAACTTTCACGAGTCATGTGCAAATTAGTTTCCTACTTGGTGTTTCAGTGTGAAAGTGTGCTCTGATAAAGCACATGCAGGCTACACTTTGCAAAAGTTTGAAATTTTAAAAACTTTTATGGCTGAAGTATGAATACAACTCTTAGGGTTATCAAATAACTTTATAACCTCACTTTGCCGAGTGAGCAGTGCATTTAGTCATTAAGCATGTACTGCCCCATTCCTTTGGTTTATCGTGTTTTCAAAATTTGTTAAATAATTGTAGAGAAAAAAAAAGTGAGGCCATTTTTAATTTTTTTTAAATAATATTTGAACAGAGTATTCTTAAATGTGTATAGGCATGATATAGTATATTAATTAAACACACACAGATGGATACATACAGGTGATGTTGTGGTCCGCAGCGCAGCAAGGCCCCGATAGGCTGGATGAGTGAGAGGATCATAACCAGGCACCCCAACACTGGATGTGCTCCCTGGATACCAAACACATTAACAGTGCTAATCATGGGGCATAAATATCAGTCTGAGAGCTGAAACACACAACTAAAGAGTGCTTAATGAATATCAAGAGAAAAGAAAAAAAAAACACTTTGAAGGGGTATATTAATCTTGCCTGTGGATGCAACTTGCAGACTGGAGGAGATAAGACATGGACATAACTAAGCACAAGCAGAACATGATGGCTGGGGGGGAAACACACGTGACAGAAGGAATGGGTCACAAGGGAAAAACATGGAAACGAGACGGGAGAAAAGGACATTACTGAAATACATGAAGGGCCAGGGCTGGGACAGCCAACCAGTCACAGACAAAGAGCCACATCATACACCTGGGCACACATGAACATCACCCATCCCTTCCTCTGTCCTGCGTTCAGTTTAGGGTATCGAACTCAGGACCCTAGCCTCATCAGGCCGGGGTCTTTGTGTGGAGTCTGGATGTTCTCTCGAGCTTCCTCCCACAGTCTAGGGACATGCAGTTAGTGGGGGTCTTCTCGCCCCGTTCACATTCACACACAGATGAATTGAAGATCACCTTGTGGTTAGTGCCTTCTATTCGATGTACAGACTGAATAATAACACCTTCTAATTAGTTCTGTCTCCTATTGGTGCTCTTCTACGAGTGATCAGTGCTTGATGGCTTACTAAGCTTAACTTTTTTCCACAACATTGATAACAAACACACACAGAACAACAACAACATATGTTATCTAAAAAAAACTTGATTGGACCAAAGTTTTGATGTTCATCCTACATGTTTATTGAGATTGTCTAATGTCTGCGACGGTATCTTCTCCCACGTCTGCGGACACCCGAGGCCTTGTGGGGTCTCTTGTGTCTGCGAACGGGGCGAGAAGACCTCGCATGTCTGCGTCTATACCTGCGTCGTGGCATTGTCCAAAACGGCGGTACCTGCTCCACGTCACGGGTTCTATTTATGGACTCACCTGGCAACTTTAGTGATGTCACTGCTGATGTTGTCACTGTTGGTGTGACCTCATGACTCATTCATGCCATCTGAACTGTGGTGTAATTATGAGGTCACAGGGGGACGTGAATTTATTCACAAAGTTGATAGAGAGTTTGGGTGATAACTCAAAGACGCAATGATGCAGTCAAATCATTTGGAATTAAATATCTCTGTCAGTGCGCCCCAGGGTGGCTGTGGCTACAATGTAGCTGCCATCACCAGTGTGTGAATGGGTGGATGACTGGATGTGTAAAGTGCTTTGGGGTCCTTAGGGACTAGTAAAGCGCTATGCAAATACAGGCCATTTACCATCTATAAATTACAAGATTTAGAGGGTTCTGACATCACAGTCATCTTTCTGACATTGACATCCAGTCTCTCTGTGATGTCAAATATTAATGCCAGATTCGTCTCTCTGTTGTGATGTCAAATATCAATGCCAGATTCGTCTCTCTGTTTTGATGTCAGATATCAATGCCAGATTCATCTCTCTGTTGTGATGTCAAATATCAATGCCAGATTCGTCTCTCTGTTGTGATGTCAGATATCAATGCCAGATTCATCTCTCTGTTGTGATGTCAAATATCAATGCCAGATTCATCTCTCTGTTGTGATGTCAAATATCAATGCCAGATTCATCTCTCTGTTGTGATGTCAAATATCAATGCCAGATTCATCTCTCTGTTGTGATGTCAAATATCAATGCCAGATTCGTCTCTCTGTTGTGATGTCAAATATTAATGCCAGATTCGTCTCTCTGTTGTGATGTCAAATATTAATGCCAGATTCGTCTCTCTGTTGTGATGTCAAATATTAATGCCAGATTCGTCTCTCTGTTGTGATGTCAAATATTAATGCCAGATTCGTCTCTCTGTTGTGATGTCAAATATTAATGCCAGATTCGTCTCTCTGTTGTGATGTCAAATATTAATGCCAAATTCGTCTCTCTGTTGTGATGTCAGATATTAATGCCAAATTCGTCTCTCTGTTGTGATGTCAAATATTAATGCCAGATTCGTTTCTCTGTTGTGATGTCAGATATTAATGCCAGATTCGTCTCTCTGTTGTGATGTCAGATATCAATGCCAAATTCGTCTCTCTGTTGTGATGTCAGATATTAATGCCAGATTCGTCTCTCTGTTGTGATGTCAAATATTAATGCCAAATTCGTCTCTCTGTTGTGATGTCAAATATCAGTGCCAAATTCTTCTCTCTGTTGTGATGTCAGATATTAATGCCAGATTCGTCTCTCTGTTGTGATGTCAGATATTAATGCCAGATTCGTCTCTCTGTTGTGATGTCAAATATCAATGCCAGATTCGTCTCTCTGTTGTGATGTCAAATATCAATGCCAAATTCTTCTCTCTGTTGTGATGTCAGATATCAATGCCAAATTCGTCTCTCTGTTGTGATGTCAGATATCAATGCCAAATTCGTCTCTCTGTTGTGATGTCAGATATTAATGCCAGATTCGTCTCTCTGTTGTGATGTCAGATATCAATGCCAAATTCGTCTCTCTGTTGTGATGTCAGATATTAATGCCAGATTCGTCTCTCTGTTGTGATGTCAGATATTAATGCCAGATTCGTCTCTCTGTTGTGATGTCAGATATCAATGCCAAATTCGTCTCTCTGTTGTGATGTCAGATATTAATGCCAGATTCGTCTCTCTGTTGTGATGTCAAATATTAATGCCAAATTCGTCTCTCTGTTGTGATGTCAAATATCAATGCCAAATTCTTCTCTCTGTTGTGATGTCAGATATTAATGCCAGATTCGTCTCTCTGTTGTGATGTCAAATATCAATGCCAGATTCGTCTCTCTGTTGTGATGTCAAATATCAATGCCAAATTCTTCTCTCTGTTGTGATGTCAGATATCAATGCCAAATTCGTCTCTCTGTTGTGATGTCAGATATTAATGCCAGATTCGTCTCTCTGTTGTGATGTCAGATATCAATGCCAAATTCGTCTCTCTGTTGTGATGTCAGATATTAATGCCAGATTCGTCTCTCTGTTGTGATGTCAAATATCAATGCCAAATTCTTCTCTCTGTTGTGATGTCAGATATCAATGCCAAATTCTTCTCTCTGTTGTGATGTCAGATATCAATGCCAAATTCGTCTCTCTGTTGTGATGTCAAATATTAATGCCAGATTCATCTCTCTGTTGTGATGTCAAATATTAATGCCAGATTCATCTCTCTGTTGTGATGTCAGATATCAATGCCAGATTCGTCTCTCTGTTGTGATGTCAGATATTAATGCCAAATTCGTCTCTCTGTTGTGATGTCAAATATTAATGCCAGATTCGTCTCTCTGTTGTGATGTCAAATATTAATGCCAGATTCGTCTCTCTGTTGTGATGTCAGATATTAATGCCAAATTCGTCTCTCTGTTGTGATGTCAGATATTAATGCCAGATTCGTCTCTCTGTTGTGATGTCAGATATTAATGCCAGATTCGTCTCTCTGTTGTGATGTCAGATATCAATGCCAGATTCGTCTCTCTGTTGTGATGTCAGATATTAATGCCAGATTCGTCTCTCTGTTGTGATGTCAAATATTAATGCCAGATTCGTCTCTCTGTTGTGATGTCAAATATCAATGAAAGATTCGTGTCTCTGTTGTGATGTCAAATATCAATGCCAAATTCGTCTCTCTGTTGTGATGTCAAATATCAATGAAAGATTCGTGTCTCTGTTGTGATGTCAAATATCAATGAAAGATTCGTGTCTCTGTTGAACAGTATCCGGGTTTACACCAGCCCACCAGATTTCTTATTTGTGTTGCCCTGTAGTAATCCTGTAGGCAAGGGATGCCTAATCCTCCTTTATCTTTGGGAAGCTGAAGTGTTTTGAACTTAACTCTTGGCTTTTTACCCGCCCATATAAATCTTGAGAGGGTCCTATCCCACTCTACAAGGTATCTATCAGGGTTTTCTATAGAAACAGACTGGAATAAGTTTAATATCTTTGGGAGCATATTCATTTTTATGATGTCCACTCTAGAAGAAATGCTTAGATAGACCATCTGCTAATATTTAGCATGATATGTTTTTTAAGTAGGGGGTAGTTGATTTCTTCCAAGCTAGTTATATCCATTGATAAGTTTATGCCCAGATATTTGATAGTTCTTTTGTCCCAGCTTAGTTTGTATTTGTTGAGCAGATTCTGGGGAGGGCTATAAAAGCTACTAAGAACTTGTGTTTTTTGTATATTCAATTTATATCCCGAGTATAGCCCATACTCCTTTAACACTGACATGAGCTCCATAAGTGATTCGGTAGGTTTTGATAAGTAAACCAAAATGTCATCTGCAAACAGAATCAGAATCAGAAACTTTATTGTCATTGTCATGAGAACAACGAAATGAAGAATGGTCCCCGATCATTGCATCATCCCTAGCAATATCAAAATATAAATAAAACAATAAAATTCAATAAATAAAATAGATAGAATACTTAAAATACTAATAAGATATAACAGTAAAACATTCACATACATTCTCACACACATGCTTCAGACCGTGCATAGATTAACACAAGAGTGGCGTGATGGACATTTTTTTGTAGTATTCAGATGTGTTATTGCAGTTGGATAACAGCTGTGTTTGAGTCTATTAGTCCTTGCTCTGATTGCCCTGTACCGTCTGCCTGAGGGCAACAGTTCGAACAGGGAGTGGCCAGGATGTGAGGTGTCTTTTATGATGTTTTGGGCCTTTTTAAAACAGTGGGCGTTGTGTAGAACTTCCAGTGTGGGGAGAGGGCAGCCAGTGATCTTTTGGGCAGTGTTAATGATCCCTTGGAGTGCTTTCCTCTGAGCCCCTGTGCAGCTAGTGTACCAGATGCATATGCAGTAAGTTAGAACACTCTCAATGGTGGCTCTGTAGAAGGACACCAGCAGTCTCTGTGTGATGTTATTCCTCCTGAGAATTCTCAGGAAGTACAGTCTCTGTTGGGCCTTTTTCAGCAGCTCGGAGGTGTTCACACTCCAGGAAAGGTTCTCCTCTATATTGACTCCCAGGAAGCGGAAGCTTGCCACCCTTTCTACACAGTCCCCATTTATGAATAGTGGTTGGATCTCTGCCTTTTTCCTTCTGAAGTCTATTATGAGTTCTTTGGTTTTTGAAGTGTTGAGGAGGAGGTTATTGGCCTTACACCATGACGTCAGCTGCTCCACCTCGTCTCTGTACGTAGACTCGTCTCCCTTGGAAATGAGCCCCACCACTGTGGTGTCATCTGCAAATTTCACAAAGATGTTGCTGTGGTGGCGAGGAGTGCAGTCGTGTGTGTAGAGAGAGTAGAGCAGTGGACTGAGCACACAGCCCTGGGGTGAGCCAGTGCTGAGACTCAGGGCTGAGGATGTATGATGGCCAACTCTGACTCTCTGTCTACGGCCCGAGAGGAAGCTATTGATCCACATGCAGGTGCTGTCTGGAAGCCCCAGGTCTTGTAGCTTGGCCACCAGTTTGTGTGGAAGGATGGTGTTAAAAGCTGAGCAGTAATCCACGAAGAGCATCCGCACATAGCTACCATGCTCTTCCAGGTGAGTTAATGCAGCATGGAGTGCTGTGGCTACAGCGTCTTCCGTGGATCGGTTTGCTCTGTAGGCAAACTGGTGTGGATCCAGGCTGCGGGGCAGGGCTGCTGTGATGTGTCTGCAGACCAGCTTGTCAAAGCATTTCATTACCACTGGGGTGAGTGCCACCGGTCTGTAGTCATTCAGGCCGGTGATGTGGGGCTTCTTAGGCAAGGGGACTATGGTGGAGGACTTCAGGCAGAGTGGGACAGTCGCCTGTGCGAGGGATTTGTTGAAAATCCTGGTGAAGATCCCAGCCAGCTGTCCTGCACAATCCCTCAATATTCGACCTGGCACACCATCAGGACCCGCCGCCTTCCTCGGGTTAACAGCCTGCAGCATGCGCCTCACCTCGTGCTCTTCCAGGGTGAGGGTGGTGCTGCTATGGGTGGCGTGTTGCTGCTGTGGCTCCAATACCTCCGGTACCCTGGTCTCAAAGCGGGCAAAGAAGATATTCAGCTCCTCTGCCAGCTCCAGGTCACCGTCCGCAGCTCCGAGATTGATCTTATAGTTGGTTAGGTGCTGGATGCCTTGCCACACCTGCCGGCTGGTATTACTCTTCAAAAACAAGGCCAATTTCTGCTCACTTCCAGTGATATTAATCCCTTTTATGTTACCATTCTGCCTAATCCTTTCAGCCAATGGCTCTATAAAATTAGCAAATAAGAGTGGACTCAGTGGGCATCCTTGTCTTGTGGACCTTTCAAGCTTGAAAGCATCTGAAAGTTCACCGTTAATCTTTACTTTTGCAGTTGGGCTATTATACAAGGCCCTCAATATAGTGATGATGGACCCATTAAACCCATGGATTTTTTTTTTAAATATGAAAAAAATTTAACTTTTTCCTTCCGTCATACTTCAGAAATATAATATATTAATATTTTGAACATTTTAAAACATTTAAGTTTGCTCGTTGTATTTATAAGATCCTACATTGACGTGCTCCACAATCATTGGTCAGTCATGTTAAAATCCATTATCAGTGGAAAACAAACCTGATCCTCTACTAGAGGCGATTGTGCAATACCTTTTAGACATAACACTCAGCAAACAGTTATTATTAGTTAAAGTCAGTGAGATTTGGAGTGATACATGACACATGACGGAATAAGACACGCAGACTTAGCATGACGAGCCGACGAGGAACACGTACACTGTGAATACATACAGAGGGAAAAGGGGACAGGAG
Organism: Astatotilapia calliptera; assembly: GCF_964374335.1. Lineage (NCBI taxonomy): Eukaryota > Metazoa > Chordata > Actinopteri > Cichliformes > Cichlidae > Astatotilapia > Astatotilapia calliptera. Next base: position 36,046,053 of record NC_137432.1, on the reverse strand, counting down.
ATAAGACATGGACATAACTAAGCACAAACAGAACATGATGGCTGGGGGGGAAACACACGTGACAGAAGGAATGGGTCACAAGGGAAAAACATGTAAATGAGACGGGAGAAAAGGACATTACTGAAATACATGAAGGGCCAGGGCTGGGACAGCCAACCAGTCACAGACAAAGAGCCACATCATACACCTGGGCGCACATGAACATCACCCATCCCTTCCTCTGTCCTGCGTTCAGTTTAGGGTATCGAACTCAGGACCCTAGCCTCATCAGGCCGGGGTCTTTGTGTGGAGTCTGGATGTTCTCTCGAGCTTCCTCCCACAGTCTAGGGACATGCAGTTAGTGGGGGTCTTCTCGCCCCGTTCACATTCACACAGAGATGAATTGAAGATCACCTTGTGGTTAGTGCCTTCTATTCGATGTACAGACTGAATAATAACACCTTCTAATTAGTTCTGTCTCCTATTGGTGCTCTTCTACGAGTGATCAGTGCTTGATGGCTTACTAAGCTTAACTTTTTTCCACAACATTGATAACAAACACACACAAAACAAAAACAACATATGTTATCTAAAAAAAACTTGATTGGACCAAAGTTTTGATGTTCATCCTACATGTTTATTGAGATTGTCTAATGTCTGCGACGGTATCTTCTCCCACGTCTGCGGACACCCGAGGCCTTGTGGGGTCTCTTGTGTCTGCGAACGGGGCGAGAAGACCTCGCATGTCTGCGTCTATACCTGCGTCGTGGCATTGTCCAAAACGGCGGTACCTGCTCCACGTCACGGGTTCTATTTATGGACTCACCTGGCAACTTTAGTGATGTCACTGCTGATGTTGTCACTGTTGGTGTGACCTCATGACTCATTCATGCCATCTGAACTGTGGTGTAATTATGAGGTCACAGGGGGACGTGAATTTATTCACAAAGTTGATAGAGAGTTTGGGTCATAACTCAAAGACGCAATGATGCAGTCAAATCATTTGGAATTAAATATCTCTGTCAGTGCGCCCCAGGGTGGCTGTGGCTACAATGTAGCTGCCATCACCAGTGTGTGAATGGGTGGATGACTGGATGTGTAAAGTGCTTTGGGGTCCTTAGGGACTAGTAAAGCGCTATGCAAATACAGGCCATTTACCATCTATAAATTACAAGATTTAGAGGGTTCTGACATCACAGTCATCTTTCTGACATTGACATCCAGTCTCTCTGTTGTGATGTCAAATATCAATGCCAGATTCATCTCTCTGTTGTGATGTCAAATATCAATGCCAGATTCATCTCTCTGTTGTGATGTCAAATATCAATGCCAGATTCGTCTCTCTGTTGTGATGTCAGATATCAATGCCAGATTCGTCTCTCTGTTGTGATGTCAGATATCAATGCCAGATTCGTCTCTCTGTTGTGATGTCAAATATCAATGCCAGATTCGTCTCTCTGTTGTGATGTCAAATATCAATGCCAAATTCGTCTCTCTGTTGTGATGTCAGATATCAATGCCAGATTCGTCTCTCTGTTGTGATGTCAGATATCAATGCCAAATTCGTCTCTCTGTTGTGATGTCAAATATTAATGCCAGATTCGTCTCTCTGTTGTGATGTCAGATATTAATGCCAGATTCGTCTCTCTGTTGTGATGTCAAATATCAATGCCAGATTCGTCTCTCTGTTGTGATGTCAAATATCAATGCCAAATTCGTCTCTCTGTTGTGATGTCAGATATCAATGCCAAATTCGTCTCTCTGTTGTGATGTCAAATATTAATGCCAGATTCGTCTCTCTGTTGTGATGTCAGATATTAATGCCAGATTCGTGTCTCTGTTGTGATGTCAGATATTAATGCCAGATTCGTCTCTCTGTTGAACAGTATCCGGGTTTACACCAGCCCACCAGATTTCTTATTTGTGTTGCCCTGTAGTAATCCTGTAGGCAAGGGATGCCTCATCCTCCTTTATCTTTGGGAAGCTGAAGTGTTTTGAACTTAACTCTTGGCTTTTTACCCGCCCATATAAATCTTGAGAGGGTCCTATCCCACTCTACAAAGTATCTATCAGGGTTTTCTATAGAAACAGACTGGAATAAGTTTAATATCTTTGGGAGCATATTCATTTTTATGATGTCCACTCTAGAAGAAATGCTTAGATAGACCATCTGCTAATATTTAGCATGATATCTTTTTTAAGTAGGGGGTAGTTGATTTCTTCCAAGCTAGTTATATCCATTGATAAGTTTATGCCCAGATATTTGATAGTTCTTTTGTCCCAGCTTAGTTTGTATTTGTTGAGCAGATTCTGGGGAGGGCTATAAAAGCTACTAAGAACTTGTGTTTTTTGTATATTCAATTTATATCCCGAGTATAGCCCATACTCCTTTAACACTGACATGAGCTCCATAAGTGATTCGGTAGGTTTTGATAAGTAAACCAAAATGTCATCTGCAAACAAGGCCAATTTCTGCTCACTTCCAGTGATATTAATCCCTTCTATGTTACCATTCTGCCTAATCCTTTCAGCCAATGGCTCTATAAAAATAGCAAATAAGAGTGGACTCAGTGGGCATCCTTGTCTTGTGGACCTTTCAAGCTTGAAAGCATCTGAAAGTTCACCGTTAATCTTTACTTTTGCAGTTGGGCTATTATACAAGGCCCTCAATATAGTGATGATGGACCCATTAAACCCATGGATTTTTTTTTAAAATATGAAAAAAATGTAACTTTTTCCTTCCGTCATACTTCAGAAATATAATACATTAATTTTTTGAACATTTTAAAACATTTAAGTTTGCTCGTTGTATTTATAAGATCCTACATTGACGTGCTCCACAATCATTGGTCAGTCATGTTAAAATCCATTATCAGTGGAAAACAAACCTGATCCTCTACTAGAGGCGATTGTGCAATACCTTTTAGACATAACACTCAGCAAACAGTTATTATTAGTTAAAGTCAGTGAGATTTGGAGTGATACATGACACATGACGGAATAAGACACGCAGACTTAGCATGACGAACCGACGAGGAACATGTACACTGTGAATACATACAGAGGGAAAAGGGGACAGGAGATAAGACATGGACATAACTAAGCACAAGCAGAACATGATGGCTGGGGGGGAAACACAGGTGACAGAAGGAATGGGTCACAAGGGAAAAACATGTAAACGAGACGGGAGAAAAGGACATTACTGAAATACATGAAGGGCCAGGGCTGGGACAGCCAACCAGTCACAGACAAAGAGCCACATCATACACCTGGGCGCACATGAGCATCACCCATCCCTTCCTCTGTCCTGCGTTCAGTTTAGGGTATCGAACTCAGGACCCTAGCCTCATCAGGCCGGGGTCTTTGTGTGGAGTCTGGATGTTCTCTCGAGCTTCCTCCCACAGTCTAGGGACATGCAGTTAGTGGGGGTCTTCTCGCCCCGTTCACATTCACACAGAGATGAATTGAAGATCACCTTGTGGTTAGTGCCTTCTATTCGATGTACAGACTGAATAATAACACCTTCTAATTAGTTCTGTCTCCTATTGGTGCTCTTCTACGAGTGATCAGTGCTTGATGGCTTACTAAGCTTAACTTTTTTCCACAACATTGATAACAAACACACACAGAACAACAACAACATATGTTATCTAAAAAAAACTTGATTGGACCAAAGTTTTGATGTTCATCCTACATGTTTATTGAGATTGTCTAATGTCTGCGACGGTATCTTCTCCCACGTCTGCGGACACCCGAGGCCTTGTGGGGTCTCTTGTGTCTGCGAACGGGGCGAGAAGACCTCGCATGTCTGCGTCTATACCTGCGTCGTGGCATTGTCCAAAACGGCGGTACCTGCTCCACGTCACGGGTTCTATTTATGGACTCACCTGGCAACTTTAGTGATGTCACTGCTGATGTTGTCACTGTTGGTGTGACCTCATGACTCATTCATGCCATCTGAACTGTGGTGTAATTATGAGGTCACAGGGGGACGTGAATTTATTCACAAAGTTGATAGAGAGTTTGGGTCATAACTCAAAGACGCAATGATGCAGTCAAATCATTTGGAATTAAATATCTCTGTCAGTGCGCCCCAGGGTGGCTGTGGCTACAATGTAGCTGCCATCACCAGTGTGTGAATGGGTGGATGACTGGATGTGTAAAGTGCTTTGGGGTCCTTAGGGACTAGTAAAGCGCTATGCAAATACAGGCCATTTACCATCTGTAAATTACAAGATTTAGAGGGTTCTGACATCACAGTCATCTTTCTGACATTGACATCCAGTCTCTCTGTTGTGATGTCAAATATCAATACCAGATTCATCTCTCTGTTGTGATGTCAAATATCAATGCCAGATTCGTCTCTCTGTTGTGATGTCAGATATCAATGCCAGATTCGTGTCTCTGTTGTGATGTCAAATATTAATGCCAGATTCGTCTCTCTGTTGTGATGTCAAATATCAATGCCAGATTCATCTCTCTGTTGTGATGTCAAATATCAATGCCAAATTCGTCTCTCTGTTGTGATGTCAGATATTAATGCCAGATTCGTCTCTCTGTTGTGATTTCAGATATCAATGCCAGATTCATCTCTCTGTTGTGATGTCAAATATCATTGCCAGATTCGTCTCTCTGTTGTGATGTCAGATATTAATGCCAGATTCGTCTCTCTGTTGTGATGTCAGATATTAATGCCAGATTCGTCTCTCTGTTGTGATGTCAAATATCAATGCCAGATTCGTCTCTCTGTTGTGATGTCAGATATCAATGCCAGATTCGTCTCTCTGTTGTGATGTCAGATATTAATGCCAGATTCGTCTCTCTGTTGTGATGTCAGATATCAAGGCCAGATTCGTCTCTCTGTTGTGATGTCAGATATCAATGCCAGATTCGTCTCTCTGTTGAACAGTATCCGGGTTTACACCAGCCCACCAGATTTCTTATTTGTGTTGCCCTGTAGTAATCCTGTAGGCAAGGGATGCCTAATCCTCCTTTATCTTTGGGAAGCTGAAGTGTTTTGAACTTAGCTTCTTGGCTTTTTACCCGCCCATATAAATCTTGAGAGGGTCCTATCCCACTCTACAAAGTATCTATCAGGGTTTTCTATAGAAACAGACTGGAATAAGTTTAATATCTTTGGGAGCATATTCATTTTTATGATGTCCACTCTAGAAGAAATGCTTAGATAGACCATCTGCTAATATTTAGCATGATATCTTTTTTAAGTAGGGGGTAGTTGATTTCTTCCAAGCTAGTTATATCCATTGATAAGTTTATGCCCAGATATTTGATAGTTCTTTTGTCCCAGCTTAGTTTGTATTTGTTGAGCAGATTCTGGGGAGGGCTATAAAAGCTACTAAGAACTTGTGTTTTTTGTATATTCAATTTATATCCCCAGTATAGCCCATACTCCTTTAACACTGACATGAGCTCCATAAGTGATTCGGTAGGTTTTGATAAGTAAACCAAAATGTCATCTGCAAACAAGGCCAATTTCTGCTCACTTCCAGTGATATTAATCCCTTTTATGTTACCATTCTGCCTAATCCTTTCAGCCAATGGCTCTATAAAAATAGCAAATAAGAGTGGACTCAGTGGGCATCCTTGTCTTGTGGACCTTTCAAGCTTGAAAGCATCTGAAAGTTCACCGTTAATCTTTACTTTTGCAGTTGGGCTATTATACAAGGCCCTCAATATAGTGATGATGGACCCATTAAACCCATGGATTTTTTTTTAAAATATGAAAAAAATGTAACTTTTTCCTTCCGTCATACTTCAGAAATATAATATATTAATATTTTGAACATTTTAAAACATTTAAGTTTGCTCGTTGTATTTATAAGATCCTACATTGACGTGCTCCACAATCATTGGTCAGTCATGTTAAAATCCATTTTCAGTGGAAAACAAACCTGATCCTCTACTAGAGGCGATTGTGCAATACCTTTTAGACATAACACTCAGCAAACAGTTATTATTAGTTAAAGTCAGTGAGATTTGGAGTGATACATGACACATGACGGAATAAGACACGCAGACTTAGCATGACGAGCCGACGAGGAACACGTACACTGTGAATACATACAGAGGGAAAAGGGGACAGGAGATAAGACATGGACATAACTAAGCACAAACAGAACATGATGGCTGGAAAACACACGTGACCAATAATAGTAGACCTGTGCTACATTTGTCCAGCTAGGCAACACATATTTCTGCATAAGAGATACATGAGACACCCTTTAAATAAGCAAATTTCATGTTTAAAACATGGAAATGCAGCCAAAATGGACCATACAATGGCCTCAGTGAACACATCAGCACATAAGTAGAGATAAGGAAACTCAATCACATTAGATATTAATATTACTATGAGTAAATTATATATATTATATATTCTGTTATATGGTTTAAAGAATACAATGTGATAATCAGACAGGAGAACGCTGTTTCCAGTTATACAAATTTATTTTATTTCACTATTAAAGAAACCAATTATGTAAATAAAAGCTCACCACAAGAACATCTCCCAACCCAGTCTTACAAAGTTGCAGTTACAATAAAAAATGGGTAGGGAACATGAACTGTTGGTGAGCTAAAAAACAATCCTGGTGCTGATGCTTGTCATTGAACGTTTTGGACAGAGCTCTTGATTGAAATGCCTACCGTTGTGTGTAGGCATTTCGGTCCAGATGTTATGGAGTTCAGTTCAGCTAAGATGTATTTCTAAAGCACCGGATCGCAAAAATAGCCGCTTCTCGGCTGTTTATATTGTAAGGTAAAGACCATACAATATAAGAGAGAAAACCCCCCAACAATCAGATGATCCCCTGTGAGCAAACCCTTGATGACAGTGTCTGTGAAGGTTATCAGTCATCAAGACCATAGTAGTCTAAGGAGCTTGGAAAGAAAAGCGCCTGGACTTCTTTAAGTTAAAGAAGTCCAGGCGCTTTTCTCCAAGCTCCTTAGACTTGGTGACGGTGGGAAAGAAAAACTCCCTTTTAACAGGAAGAAACTTTCGGCAGAACCAGGCTCAGTGAGGGGCGGCCATCTGCCTCGACCGGTTGGGGGGGGGGCACAGCTGTTATAACCCCTGACGCAGCATAGCTTCTAATTCTGAAAGATACGTAGATACCTTAAACCTGCACTCTATGCAGGACACCAAGCGATGACACGACTTGCAGTACTATAGGAGTCTATGCAGAAACAGTTTTCTCTCTTGAATCTCTGTAATTTTTTTGCTACTGAGTGTCTGGGTGCAGTCACTCATTTTGGGCCAATTAAATCAAATGAACTTCCATTGTCTAAGTTATAGCCCTATTGAACCTGCGTTAACCAGCTTTAATAGGGAGGGCCAAAGTCGTAGTTGTGCTAAATTTCCTCGAATTCTCCTCGGAGATTTTCGAGTAGCTTCCTTTGTTCTTGAAAGTTCTTTTCCATTTGTCTCATCGCTTCCCGTCCATTCCACATCTTTTTGGTAAGGTCACTAACCGTATTTTCTAAGGCCTTATTTTGTTGTTTGAGTATGTCAACTTGGACATCGTAGTTGTTTATCAGATTGTTATGTTCTTCCTGTGAAACTTTGGGAGTCTGAGCTTGGGTTTGCAACGCCATGTCTTCTGTTTTCAAGGCTTCCTGTAAATCATACTGATTTTTCTTGACCTCTTCAAGCTCTCTTTTCATTTCCTCAAATTCATGGCACAACAACTCCTTTTCTCTGTTGGTCACTTCAAAATCATGTTCGGAGTCTTTCTCAGTGGCTTTGGAGATCCGTGATTCTCCTTTCACACCCTCATCGTGTGGTTTCAGTTCTTTTTGAGAATCACCACTCCTTTTGGAAAGCTCCTGGAGGTCCTGTTCAAGAAGTTCGTTATGCCGCCTCAATATGTCAATTTCATGTGCAAAGCATTGGCGTTCCAGGGTCTGTCTGAGCTGTTCACTGTCCGTTGTTTTGTTTTCCTCATTCATGATCCTTTTTCTTTCTTCACTCTCTTGTAACTCTTTAAAGGCTGTGTTTGCCTGATGGAGCTCAGTTTTAACAGCCTGTATTTCCTGTTGCATGTCATCTTTTTCCTTTTCAAAGTCCCTTTTCAGCTCACACATGCGTTTTACCGTCACATCATTTTCCTCTCTTAAAGACTGGTTGTCCTTTTCCATGTCTCCCACTTTTATAACCAAGCCTGTCTTGCTGCTTTGCAACTCTCTGATTTCTGCTTCCATTTCCTGCATCACCTCTTTCTGTTGCTGGATCTCTTTGGTTTTGGAGCTGTTTAAATCCTTTAGAATTTGGTTACAATATTCCAGCTCTTGAATTTTGAAGTGAATTGTTTCATTCTCTAGTTGCAGGTCTCTTTTCCTCTTGTTTTTAGAGAACCCACTTCGTTTGAAGAGAACTTCAATGTTTTTTTGGAGAATCTTGTTCTCATTTATGAGCTCTCTTTTTTGCTCCTTAAGGTCGGCGTTCTCGACTTTAAGGTCACGTATGGTAGAGTTTTGTTGTTTGAGAGTTTTATTCTCATTTTTCAGCTCTTTGATTTGCTGTTTAAGTTTTTCGTTCTCGGCTCTCATGTTGCATACAACAGGATTTGACAGACTCATATTTCAAATTGAAGTTGATGCTAAATCTCTGTACCAACTAAAAGATTTTTTAAAAATACCGTCAACTGTGTCAGAAACGCAAGTTTCCAGTAGTTTCCTGCCTAGTGAATTCTTCCACTCTCTTTGAAAGACTGACAAGAGTGAGAACCTCTCCCCTATTTATAGGTTTTCGTGTGCTGATGTCATAAAGAAGACCAGAGATCAAAGGGATTCTGGTGAAACGTCACTGTGTCTGGTCTGGGCAGTTCTGAATTGAATAATAACAAAATGACGGGGGGCGTGTCTGGTAGCCATGTGAAGACGTGTTGTACAGGGCTCCTCAATGGACTAACTTGTTTCATAATTCCATTGCTCCAAAACTAACGAACTTTTAACAACAGTACGATAACACGCCCGTGTGCTGCTCTGAGGCACTTTTTACATCTTCAAGGCTACGGTGTACGAAATATGAGCAAAACTAGATCGGGGAAAGAGCAGGCCGCAAAAGCCTCGGACCTGTCACGGTTGTTAAAGAGTGGACTCAGGCGCGGAGCTCAGAAATAATGACAGTGCATTTATTTACAGTGCAGCAATGTGACAACAGCTCAAATGTGCAACAATGGTGATAGTGCGTCCCTCCTTCCGTGTAAGCCCGTGCGTGGTAGTGAGTGCCCGTCTCTCCTCCAAGTGCTTCCTTAGTGTCCGTAAATCCTCCGTCAATCCCTGGGTGAACACACACACACACACGACAGCAGAATGAGTACGAAGATCAGACAGCACTTCAATAACGTTAGCGACTCAAAAACACTACCAGGTTTAGTGCAATACTCCAGCGCTGTCTGTCGCTCAGCCACACCATTAAGTAGCCCTGCTACTAGTTGATTGGCAGCAGCTGGTGGATTGACTGCAGGTGCGGCAGCTCCGGGCGACAGCACTTCCGGGTCGGAGGTAGCCTGTTGCTAGGTTACCTCCTAGCACATCACAGCGGAGCCGGAGGGGAAGACAGGGCGATAGGAGAGACATATTCACACTGTGGTATCGCAAGATATAAGTGGTTATATAAATATATGAGTATACATAATAGTTATTATTCATAGATACCTACATCCTAAGTTCCTGTTATTCTTCTGAAAGAAACAGAATGAATGTGTTGTTACAATGGTAATGCCAGGAGAGGCAGTATTAGTTCTGTGTTACATTAATGTGTAAGGAAGTGGAAGAAGTGTGTGTCCTGTAGGAGGCAGTAGAAAATGGATGCTCATGTTCTGTACATGCCCTGAAAGTAAGGTTCAGTAAACCAGTGCAACGATACTCCGGTGTAAGGCTCAGTTATTGTATTTTTATTTTTTGAAGATGCAACACACACGCACACAGATTTACACACACTGGCAGGTCGACCGGTCAGGGCGCCGTCAGATCCTGACAGGACCATGCTGAGGACAGACCGGAGGCACCACCCCATGACATGAGTGAGATTATGAGAGCTATTGCTAGCTCTGAAAAGAGGATATTGGACCGTATCGATTCAAGCACGAAAGATTTATTATTCCAGAGGTTGGGACATATTTTTTCTGCACCTGCATTTTGGTACCTGAATGGCAAGCTCGCAAAGTCATCTGCTCTTCGTTTTATAAGCTGGAATGTTAAAGGTATAAATAATCCGGTTAAACGCACAAGGGCTTTTACTCATTTAAAATCATTGAGATCCGATGTTGTATATCTGCAGGAAACACACCTCCGATCAAGTGAACAAATTCAACTAATTAAACTGTTTCTCTGCTTGTCTGCATTGCCACAAATTGTTCTATTTGGTGATGTATCATAGAACTGTACTATATAGTGTATGTAAGTTTCTGTGTTTGCTAGTAACTACCATCAACCTAAGGTCTCAGCTAATTTATCTTTGCAGAGATGTTCATTTGATTGTAACAGCAGTAGGAAAGAGCAGTAACAAGAGTAGGACAGCTAAGCTAATTATGGCTAAACATTTGGAATTTAATGAAAGCAAAAATTGACCTTGCAAAGATGGATAGGTTTATTTAGAAAGTCAGCTATTTACATTTAGTGTTCGTCCCAAGTAGGAGATTTTGAATTGAGTCTAAATTGACCGCAAATTTACTTACATCAAAACTTACAAATTTACATCAGAACTTCTGAAGATGCAGGTCTCTGTGCAGCAGCTGAAGTCTGTGGTGTAGAGGGTGAAGAGGAAGGGGGAGAGGATGGTCCCTTATGGTGCTCCTGTGTTGCTGATTACCTTGTCAGACACACAATGTGGAAGACGCACATATTGTGGTCTTCCTGTCAGGTAATCAACAATCCAGGACACTAGAGAAGCATCCCCCTGCATCGCTGTTAGCTTATCACCAAGCACTGGAAAAGTAAAAAAAACATGAACCTCACAGTGCTCGCCGGCTGGTCCGGGTGGATGTAGACACGATTGAGCAGATAGATGATGGCGTCCTGTGAGACGGGGCTGGTAAGCAAATTGAATGGGATCCTGATGTGGTCTGACAATGGGTGAGATCTGGTCCAGGATGAGCCTTTCCAGGGTCTTCATGATGTGGGAGGTCAGTGTCACAGGCCTGTAATCCTGGGGGCCACTGGGACGTGGCGTCTTTGGTACAGGGACGAGGCTTGATGTCTTCCACAGCACTGGGACCCTCTTCAGACTCAGCATGAACAGTTTATGGAAGACTCCACAAAGCTGGGGGGCACAGGCCTTGAGGGGACTCACTCCATCTGGTCCAGCAGACTTGCCTGAGTGGAGTTTCTTCATTTGCATCTGAACCTGGTAAGCATTTAACACTACTACACTGACATACATAATTTTCAATTTAATGAAGTTAAAAATTTGTTGTCTTATTGTCAGTTGTTATTGACAGCAAGATTATTAGAAATATATGAAAAAATGTACATTAAATGGGAAGTTCAGGAGCTGAATCAATGACAGTTTTTTTTTTCAAATGAAAGTGACAAAGGTGCAGATTCATACATAGATGCTGTCATATTAACAGATGTTAATGTGTGAAAAGGGCTTTAACCCTCCCATTATGATGTGGGTCGAGTTGACCTGATTTAAAAATGTAAAAGGAAAAATTGTTAAAAGTACTTTTTAATACAAAATTGCTGTTTGGCTTAAAAAATGTAACCAGCTTGTAAAATGAAACTGGTTTACCTGGCAGCCAGAGTGGAGGCTAAAGGCGACTGAAACTACTTCTTTCTTTGCAACTGTGAGACATATTATACACACACACACACACACACACACGACAGTAATGCTTGGCCCAGTGAAATTGAATGCTGATTGAAAGTACACCTTAATTATCAACTAAAAGCAAAAGAGAAAAAAAACATAAGTAATATTTTTTAAAGACATTACTGAGAAACTTTCCAGGATTCGCCAACTGATGCATCAGTGGGTCTGAATTTCCAGTGCAGTCTCTCATCAAGTATGTTAAAATTGATGATAAAATTCAACAAAACTACAGGGAAACACTCTGGAAGATTCTGCTGCTGCTCATTTTTCTCCAATTCCAACCAGAAGTGCCACCAAAAAGCAAAGGTTTCCCAGAAGGTACACAGCGATCAGGCAACTGTCACCTTTGACCTGACAAAAAAAGTAAAATTATATTAGAAATACTCCATCTTGTGGCAATCAGTGATTGCTTGCTTTTATATTTCTTTCAGCTTACCAATGCTGATTCCATTTGATCAGCAGTATCATCTGAAACCCAGAGCAAAGAACAGTGAAATATTGCAGGGCACATTAACTGAAGTGAACTAAAGCAGTCAGCTATGTTTTTAATCATTTTATTTATACAGGTTGAGTTATGATATTAGTTTTAAGCTTTAACAGAAGAAGAACAATTTGAAATCAATTTAAATAAAATTGAGTCGAGTTGAGTAGTTGTGGTGATTGAAAAAAAACAAAAAAACAACAACTTTCAGAACGATAACAATGTGCTGGAAGCTCTATGTAAACATTTAGCATGTCAAGTTGCCATTGGTCATGGAAAGTGTGTGCGGCACGGGGGGGTAAAACATTTTTTAAAAATCACCAAACATTAACCAGTTTTTGTAGACACAAAGAGGTTGTGATCATATTTTTTTTTAATAATTTGTGTGACTGAGCCACACATTGAGCCACAGCATTGTCAAACTACACGTGTCCAAAATTGGATAGTCTCAGTTGAGACATTTCAATGCAAGTTCTCTCTGATAACATTAGGTTGGTGGTGCATGAGCTGAGCCTTCGTGTATAGTATTCCCAGAGTATTTTCATGCATTTAATAAATCGAAAGATAAAGATTCCTTTGTCGCTGTACTTCAGCACAGTTAAAGTGTAACAGCTTTTGTTCCAGCAGACTACCATTGAGACATTCTTACGCGTTTTCACTCATCAATTCATAAATACCAATATTGTCAGGGTCCTGGGACTGGGCGACCCAGGATCCCTGAGCAGTCTTGTATTATATTATTATTATTATTATTGCTGTGTATTTTGGTGTTGCTCCCCCTTCCCTGTGCTTGTGTATATGTGTGTGTGGGTGGCTGAGCACTTGTTTATAGGCGGCGTCAGGCCTGGAGGGTGTGGCCCTGCAAGGGGACTGGCCACACCCGAAGCCACACACCTGCTGCTGATCAGGCCTCGTCGGGGGAGCTACTTAAGAGAGTCTTGGAGCTCCCACCGACGCGGGATCATTGCTTGGGACTCCACGTTAGTTACCCAGTTTAGGTTTTGGTCGTGTAGTGTATGCCTGCCATTGTTCAGTGTCCTGACTGCTGCCGCTATTGTTTCCCGCAGGAGGAGCGTGGAAGGCTTAAGGAGCAGCGAGCACCGGGAGTGCAGACACGGGAGCAGAGAGCACTTGGAGGACACAACACGGGAGTCTGGGGAGAAACACGGGGATTTATTGTTGTTTGATATCACCCTCTGTAAATAAACACTGTCTATACGTAGAGCACCGCGCCTGGGTCCTCCTTCCCCACTCCTTCCATGGTGTGCCATGCCGTACCGTGACAAATATTTGATGCTGCTGTGTTATACACAGAAAATCTTGTGATACAGTGCTGTTTATTTTACCCATCCAACCACATTCTGAGGTGTACAGGGGTTATACTCTTCGCTCAGTCAGCTAAATGCTGCTGAACTGATCAGGTGGCTCTTCACCGTGCAAATGGACTGTTGGGTCTAGATTGGTTTTTGTCATTAAAGTGTATATGGGTAGTGATGATTTTTTCCTTCATCACTGAAATGCAAAAAAAAAGGCTTACCTCTGTGTTTAACTACCCAATCATGGACCTCCAAAATGATGATGAAGAGAACTTCCCAGGCAAAGAAGCCACCCATCACTTTCAATAGCCACCCATCATCACTGTCAATCCTGTCCAGGCCTGTAAATATGGCTGCCACTGTGTGACACAAAGAAGCAGGCATTTTAAGACGAGCAGCATGGGTGACAGTGTGTCTGCTATTGAAAATGTTAGCATATATGCAAGATGGTAGAATGAAGTAAAACACAAGCTTACCAGCTATAGATTTTATTACCACCGCATTTAAAAAATGTGTCCAGTTGAACAGATACCTCCTATCAAAGAAAAGAGAAGAACTATAAAATCATCAGCTTCTGAAGTTCTTGTCTAAGATTTCTCCTGCATCCAATTTATGAAAACAAGTATCATTACTGAACATACAATTTTACTAAATCTATATTTCACTTAAAAAATATTTCATTTACTGAGTCTGGCCTCCAAAGCTACAACCAGGCTATATTTATTAAAAGTACCATTATTACTAAGAGGAAGGAATAACTTTCACGAGTCATGTGCAAATTAGTTTCCTACTTGGTGTTTCAGTGTGAAAGTGTGCTCTGATAAAGCACATGCAGGCTACACTTTGCAAAAGTTTGAAATTTTAAAAACTTTTATGGCTGAAGTATGAATACAACTCTTAGGGTTATCAAATAACTTTATAACCTCACTTTGCCGAGTGAGCAGTGCATTTAGTCATTAAGCATGTACTGCCCCATTCCTTTGGTTTATCGTGTTTTCAAAATTTGTTAAATAATTGTAGAGAAAAAAAAAGTGAGGCCATTTTTAATTTTTTTTTAAATAATATTTGAACAGAGTATTCTTAAATGTGTATAGGCATGATATAGTATATTAATTAAACACACACAGATGGATACATACAGGTGATGTTGTGGTCCGCAGCGCAGCAAGGCCCCGATAGGCTGGATGAGTGAGAGGATCATAACCAGGCACCCCAACACTGGATGTGCTCCCTGGATACCAAACACATTAACAGTGCTAATCATGGGGCATAAATATCAGTCTGAGAGCTGAAACACACAACTAAAGAGTGCTTAATGAATATCAAGAGAAAAGAAAAAAAAAACACTTTGAAGGGGTATATTAATCTTGCCTGTGGATGCAACTTGCAGACTGGAGGAGATAAGACATGGACATAACTAAGCACAAGCAGAACATGATGGCTGGGGGGGAAACACACGTGACAGAAGGAATGGGTCACAAGGGAAAAACATGGAAACGAGACGGGAGAAAAGGACATTACTGAAATACATGAAGGGCCAGGGCTGGGACAGCCAACCAGTCACAGACAAAGAGCCACATCATACACCTGGGCGCACATGAACATCACCCATCCCTTCCTCTGTCCTGCGTTCAGTTTAGGGTATCGAACTCAGGACCCTAGCCTCATCAGGCCGGGGTCTTTGTGTGGAGTCTGGATGTTCTCTCGAGCTTCCTCCCACAGTCTAGGGACATGCAGTTAGTGGGGGTCTTCTCGCCCCGTTCACATTCACACAGAGATGAATTGAAGATCACCTTGTGGTTAGTGCCTTCTATTCGATGTACAGACTGAATAATAACACCTTCTAATTAGTTCTGTCTCCTATTGGTGCTCTTCTACGAGTGATCAGTGCTTGATGGCTTACTAAGCTTAACTTTTTTCCACAACATTGATAACAAACACACACAAAACAACAACAACATATGTTATCTAAAAAAAACTTGATTGGACCAAAGTTTTGATGTTCATCCTACATGTTTATTGAGATTGTCTAATGTCTGCGACGGTATCTTCTCCCACGTCTGCGGACACCCGAGGCCTTGTGGGGTCTCTTGTGTCTGCGAACGGGGCGAGAAGACCTCGCATGTCTGCGTCTATACCTGCGTCGTGGCATTGTCCAAAACGGCGGTACCTGCTCCACGTCACGGGTTCTATTTATGGACTCACCTGGCAACTTTAGTGATGTCACTGCTGATGTTGTCACTGTTGGTGTGACCTCATGACTCATTCATGCCATCTGAACTGTGGTGTAATTATGAGGTCACAGGGGGACGTGAATTTATTCACAAAGTTGATAGAGAGTTTGGGTCATAACTCAAAGACGCAATGATGCAGTCAAATCATTTGGAATTAAATATCTCTGTCAGTGCGCCCCAGGGTGGCTGTGGCTACAATGTAGCTGCCATCACCAGTGTGTGAATGGGTGGATGACTGGATGTGTAAAGTGCTTTGGGGTCCTTAGGGACTAGTAAAGCGCTATGCAAATACAGGCCATTTACCATCTGTAAATTACAAGATTTAGAGGGTTCTGACATCACAGTCATCTTTCTGACATTGACATCCAGTCTCTCTGTTGTGATGTCAAATATCAATGCCAGATTCGTCTCTCTGTTGTGATGTCAAATATCAATGCCAGATTCATCTCTCTGTTGTGATGTCAAATATCAATGCCAGATTCATCTCTCTGTTGTGATGTCAAATATCAATGCCAGATTCATCTCTCTGTTGTGATGTCAAATATCAATGCCAGATTCATCTCTCTGTTGTGATGTCAAATATCAATGCCAGATTCATCTCTCTGTTGTGATGTCAAATATTAATGCCAGATTCATCTCTCTGTTGTGATGTCAGATATCAATGCCAGATTCGTCTCTCTGTTGTGATGTCAGATATTAATGCCAGATTCATCTCTCTGTTGTGATGTCAGATATCAATGCCAGATTCATCTCTCTGTTGTGATGTCAGACATCAATGCCAGATTCATCTCTCTGTTGTGATGTCAGATATCAATGCCAGATTCGTCTCTCTGTTGTGATGTCAGATATCAATGCCAGATTCGTCTCTCTGTTGTGATGTCAGATATTAATGCCAGATTCGTCTCTCTGTTGTGATGTCAAATATCAATGCCAGATTCGTCTCTCTGATGTGATGTCAAATATCAATGCCAGATTCGTCTCTCTGATGTGATGTCAAATATCAATGCCAGATTCGTCTCTCTGTTGTGATGTCAGATATCAATGCCAGATTCGTCTCTCTGTTGTGATGTCAGATATCAATGTCAGATTCGTCTCTCTGTTGTGATGTCAGATATCAATGCCAGATTCGTCTCTCTGTTGTGATGTCAAATATCAATGCCAGATTCGTGTCTCTGTTGAACAGTATCCGGGTTTACACCCGCCCACCAGATTTCTTATTTGTGTTGCCCTGTAGTAATCCTGTAGGCAAGGGATGCCTCATCCTCCTTTATCTTTGGGAAGCTGAAGTGTTTTGAACTTAAATCTTGGCTTTTTACCCGCCCATATAAATCTTGAGAGGGTCCTATCCCACTCTACAAAGTATCTATCAGGGTTTTCTATAGAAACAGACTGGAATAAGTACAATATCTTTGGGAGCATATTCATTTTTATGATGTCCACTCTAGAAGAAATGCTTAGATAGACCATCTGCTAATATCTAGCATGATATCTTTTTTAAGTAGGGGGTAGTTGATTTCTTCCAAGCTAGTTATATCCATTGATAAGTTTATGCCCAGATATTTGATAGTTCTTTTGTCCCAGCTTAGTTTGTATTTGTTGAGCAGATTCTGGGGAGGGCTATAAAAGCTACTAAGAACTTGTGTTTTTTGTATATTCAATTTATATCCCGAGTATAGCCCATACTCCTTTAACACTGACATGAGCTCCATAAGTGATTCGGTAGGTTTTGATAAGTAAACCAAAATGTCATCTGCAAACAAGGCCAATTTCTGCTCACTTCCAGTGATATTAATCCCTTTTATGTTACCATTCTGCCTAATCCTTTCAGCCAATGGCTCTATAAAAATAGCAAATAAGAGTGGACTCAGTGGGCATCCTTGTCTTGTGGACCTTTCAAGCTTGAAAGCATCTGAAAGTTCACCATTAATCTTTACTTTTGCAGTTGGGCTATTATACAAGGCCCTCAATATAGTGATGATGGACCCATTAAACCCATGGATTTTTTTTTAAAATATGAAAAAAATGTAACTTTTTCCTTCCGTCATACTTCAGAAATATAATATATTAATATTTTGAACATTTTAAAACATTTAAGTTTGCTCGTTGTATTTATAAGATCCTACATTGACGTGCTCCACAATCATTGGTCAGTCATGTTAAAATCCATTATCAGTGGAAAACAAACCTGATCCTCTACTAGAGGCGATTGTGCAATACCTTTTAGACATAACACTCAGCAAACAGTTATTATTAGTTAAAGTCAGTGAGATTTGGAGTGATACATGACACATGACGGAATAAGACACGCAGACTTAGCATGACGAACCGACGAGGAACACGTACACTGTGAATACATACAGAGGGAAAAGGGGACAGGAGATAAGACATGGACATAACTAAGCACAAGCAGAACATGATGGCTGGGGGGGAAACACACGTGACAGAAGGAATGGGTCACAAGGGAAAAACATGTAAACGAGACGGGAGAAAAGGACATTACTGAAATACATGAAGGGCCAGGGCTGGGACAGCCAACCAGTCACAGACAAAGAGCCACATCATACACCTGGGCGCACATGAACATCACCCATCCCTTCCTCTGTCCTGCGTTCAGTTTAGGGTATCGAACTCAGGACCCTAGCCTCATCAGGCCGGGGTCTTTGTGTGGAGTCTGGATGTTCTCTCAAGCTTCCTCCCACAGTCTAGGGACATGCAGTTAGTGGGGGTCTTCTCGCCCCGTTCACATTCACACAGAGATGAATTGAAGATCACCTTGTGGTTAGTGCCTTCTATTCGATGTACAGACTGAATAATAACACCTTCTAATTAGTTCTGTCTCCTATTGGTGCTCTTCTACGAGTGATCAGTGCTTGATGGCTTACTAAGCTTAACTTTTTTCCACAACATTGATAACAAACACACACAGAACAACAACAACATATGTTATCTAAAAAAAACTTGATTGGACCAAAGTTTTGATGTTCATCCTACATGTTTATTGAGATTGTCTAATGTCTGCAACGGTATCTTCTCCCACGTCTGCGGACACCCGAGGCCTTGTGGGGTCTCTTGTGTCTGCGAACGGGGCGAGAAGACCTCGCATGTCTGCGTCTATACCTGCGTCGTGGCATTGTCCAAAACGGCGGTACCTGCTCCACGTCACGGGTTCTATTTATGGACTCACCTGGCAACTTTAGTGATGTCACTGCTGATGTTGTCACTGTTGGTGTGACCTCATGACTCATTCATGCCATCTGAACTGTGGTGTAATTATGAGGTCACAGGGGGACGTGAATTTATTCACAAAGTTGATAGAGAGTTTGGGTCATAACTCAAAGACGCAATGATGCAGTCAAATCATTTGGAATTAAATATCTCTGTCAGTGCGCCCCAGGGTGGCTGTGGCTACAATGTAGCTGCCATCACAAGTGTGTGAATGGGTGGATGACTGGATGTGTAAAGTGCTTTGGGGTCCTTAGGGACTAGTAAAGCGCTATGCAAATACAGGCCATTTACCATCTGTAAATTACAAGATTTAGAGGGTTCTGACATCACAGTCATCTTTCTGACATGACATCCAGTCTCTCTGTTGTGATGTCAGATATCAATGCCAGATTCGTCTCTCTGTTGTGATGTCAAATATCAATGCCAGATTCATCTCTCTGTTGTGATGTCAGATATCAATGCCAGATTCGTCTCTCTGTTGTGATGTCAGATATCAATGCCAGATTCGTCTCTCTGTTGTAATGTCAGATATCAATGCCAGATTCGTCTCTCTATTGTGATGTCAGATATCAATGCCAGATTCATCTCTCTGTTGTGATGTCAGATATCAATGCCAGATTCGTCTCTCTGTTGTGATGTCAGATATCAATGCCAGATTCGTCTCTCTGTTGTGATGTCAGATATCAATGCCAGATTCGTCTCTCTGTTGTGATGTCAGATATTAATGCCAGATTCGTCTCTCTGATGTGATGTCAAATATCAATGCCAGATTCGTCTCTCTGTTGTGATGTCAGATATCAATGTCAGATTCGTCTCTCTGTTGTGATGTCAGATATCAATGCCAGATTCGTCTCTCTGTTGTGATGTCAAATATCAATGCCAGATTCGTCTCTCTGATGTGATGTCAAATATCAATGCCAGATTCGTCTCTCTGTTGTGATGTCAGATATCAATGTCAGATTCGTCTCTCTGTTGTGATGTCAGATATCAATGCCAGATTCGTCTCTCTGATGTGATGTCAGATATCAATGTCAGATTCGTCTCTCTGTTGTGATGTCAGATATCAATGTCAGATTCGTCTCTCTGTTGTGATGTCAGATATCAATGCCAGATTCGTCTCTCTGTTGTGATGTCAAATATCAATGCCAGATTCGTGTCTCTGTTGAACAGTATCCGGGTTTACACCCGCCCACCAGATTTCTTATTTGTGTTGCCCTGTAGTAATCCTGTAGGCAAGGGATGCCTCATCCTCCTTTATCTTTGGGAAGCTGAAGTGTTTTGAACTTAAATCTTGGCTTTTTACCCGCCCATATAAATCTTGAGAGGGTCCTATCCCACTCTACAAAGTATCTATCAGGGTTTTCTATAGAAACAGACTGGAATAAGTGTGAGGGGCTACTAGCCCTGCTATGTAGGGGTAGAAGGGCGCACAGGCTGCCTTGAACGACTAGCGGGTGGTGGGATCTAAGTCCGTACCCCCCTCTAGCGCGATTGACCCGGACACTTACTTCAGTAAGAATGGGGTTAGTTACCTGGCAACAGTAGGCACAAAAGGAGGACTCCAGGCCCGGACCTGCAATGATAGCAGCGCCTGCACACGGAATACTAGCACGGTCCCACTTAACTCCGTCGTCCTGTGCCTAACCAAATAACTCGGGTGCCCCTACTCCAAGGCAACCTGGGTCGGACAAAAGCATTCAACAACGACTTTTTAAACCACGTGGCTCTTTTTATTTATCTGGAGAGCCCTCAAAAAAACCAAACTTGGTTAACAATGTCCACAGGGCCCTGGAGAGCAAAGGGAAAACAGCAAGGAGCCTCCCCAGGACCAAAGAAATGAAAGAAATAAAATGAGGTAAAATAAATCAAAACAGACTGGTGAGACCCAGAGTTGGGAGTCCTCGACTCCACACAGCCCACCCTAGTCACAGGAAAAACACTCACAACACAGCAGAACAGTAAAAGTTAACACAGCAAATATTCTGTCTAAAATGGTCGACACAGTCTCATCACCTCATTTACAATGTCCGACACACCAAAGGAACATTTTCAGTCTTTACAGTTCACTCCAGTAAATTGTCTCTGGGGAGGGACGGACAGATAGTTCTAGGGGTATGTGTCATTAACCGGAGTTGCAGTCTGTTAGGCTGTCCAGAACTTCCACAGCCGGAATAGAATGTTCATTCTCTGGTCCACATCAAAGCAAGGAAATAAAACACAGGAACTGTACCTTTGCCCCTCCTGAAATGGAGCGTAATGAACCCACGGGTAGGTGAAACTTTTACACACAGCCAGCTGAAGCAGGGTGAACAACCGGAGCGTCGTCTGGGTGGCAGGGTACTCCAAACACCGCCGACATCGGGGCCCAAGATGGCGGTCCCGCGGGCTAACGGAGCTACGGCAGTCCCCAGGCCGTGCGAAGTGAGGCCGCCCAATTCCTCTCCCGGAAACTCGCTGGTCCTTCGCCAGACAGCCAGCCGTGCTGTCTCGCTTTCTAGACGTTCTTGTCGCCAAACTCTACTGGCAACGCCGGGAAACTGAGGCCGATTGGAGGGGAGCGGCCGCTAGCCTTCGCTCTCGATTAGCCCCTCTGCTAGCGCTATCTCCGCCGACACTTCGCCCCGACGTTACACCCGTAAGGCCGCTGTAGCCGGAGTCAGAGTGCATACACGGACGGAAACCCAGCCTAGACTCGCTGCGGTACCGTATACTGTCTCGCTAACCTCCCGTTTATACTTTGTTCGGGTCTCTTCCTGACCGCGGCCCTTTCCTAGCGTCTCTTCTCATCCAGACACGTGTGCTTTTTTTTGTTCCGCTCGTCTTCTCTCCCACTGCGCATGTCCGTCTTCTTCACGCTACGTCACTCCCTCTTGGCTGCTTCAGACTGTAAACAACCCCGTGACCGTTTTCTAAGGGTTGTAAATATGTGCCCTCACATTTCCCCCCAGCTAAACCCTGCCACACCAGCGACGACTCAAGCAGTTCATCCCTGTAACAAACACAGAATAACACATATTAACTCACATGTTCAGTAACACTCTATACCATTCACATATGACTCGCATTACATTGCAAATGAGCATAACAGTAATCCATGGCTTCATTTCGTAACATAATCTCTATACCTCGCAGGACGTACCCCTCGGGTTCGCCTCAAAGGGCGTTCAGACTGCAAAACCTCCCCTCGCTCCTCGTGCACCTCATCACTCGCCTCTGAGGCCCCATCGCTGTCCTCTGGCTCACTTAGGGCCATAACTGGTTGTACCTCCCCCGCTAAATCCGGCTCTAACCCCTGGGCGACATAGTCGCCGATCTCGTCCGCCCCTGGGGCAACGAGAGCGCTCGGGTCCGACTCACATGGGAGTGGTAGAACACAAACCCCCTCCATGAAGTCGGTATCGGACTCCACTTCGGCTGGCAGCCTGTTGGCCTGCTTCGGCTGCCATGTCGGCGCTTGAAAGGTGCACAATTTGAGCTGATCCCTATGCACGACCCTCGTCGAGCCACCCTTCTCTGGCTTGACCGTGAACACAGGAATGTCGGGGTGGTTTTGTTTCACCACCAAATAAGGGTTGGGTTCCCACTTGTCCTGGATCTTATTCCTGCCTCTGGGCTTGTGGTTGCGCAACAGCACCCGATCACCAGACTGAAGCAGGGCGCCGCGGGACTTCCGGTCGTAGATCCTCTTCCTCCTCCTAGAGGCCTCCTGAGTAGCCGAGCTTGCTACCTCCACCGCGGTCCTAAGCCTCTCATGGTGGTCCCGGACCCAGTCGTCCAGATTGTCCGCCTCTGGTTCCCTCATGTCTTTCCCTCCCAAGAGGTCCAAGGGCATTCTGGCATCCCTCCCGAACAGGAGGTAGAAGGGCGCATAACCCGTGGAGGAGTGCTCACGAGAGTTATAAGCCATAACCAACTCTGGCAAGTATGTTTTCCAATCCCGTTTCTTCTCTGGTGGCAGTGTCCTGAGCATGTCGTGCATGGTCCTATTAAACCTCTCACACTGCGCGTTCCCCTGCGGATGGTAAGGGCTGGTGCGACTCTTGGCAATCCCGTAGGCCCTGCACAGCTCTTTTATCACACTAGCCTCGAAGCTCCTCCCCTGATCGGAGTGCAACCGGGCCGGGCACCCGTAATAGGTAAACCAATGTTTCAGCAAAGCATTTGCTGTCGTCTCAGCAGTTTGGTTTCTGGTGGGGACGGCAACGGTGAACCTGGTGAACATGTCTGTAAGGACAAGGACATTTTCGTAACCCCCACAAGACTTTTCTAGCACCGTATAGTCCATAGCGAGGACCTCCAGGGGTGCGGTGACATTGCTGCAGGTCATGGGGGCCCTGTGGTTGGGGAAGACATCCTTTGCCAATGCGCACCTCCTGCATTGCTGAACCCAATCTTGAACATCTCTACTCATGGTAGGCCAGTAATAGCTCCTTCTCATCGCCGCGAGGGTGCTCTTTGCACTGAAATGCCCCCCATGCTCATGCTGGTTCTCGTATACCTTATGTTGTAAGGTCTCTGGGACAATGAGCTGCCTGATCTCCTCCCCATCACGAGGGTCACTGACATGCCTATACAGCACACCCTTATAAAGCCTAAGGCGGTCGAGCTGTTGGTGAAGCCGCCTCGCGTCCGGTGTTAACGCGTGGAGCTCGGCATGGCTCATCTCCGTGCCCCTCTCAACCACCCGATACACGGGCCCGACGACCGGGTCGCTTTTCTGAGCCCCTTCGACCTCCTCCCAGCTGTGCCCACCGAGAGCTTTCCCAGCAGTCGCTTGTACTCTGGCTTTCAGATCAGCCCTACCATCCTTCTCCAACCTAGCGGGCCACAGACACGCACGCACTTCTTCCGGGCCCACTTTGATAAAGTCCTTGCCTGTGTCCTCCTGCTCGGGTTCCTCTTGGTCGGGGATTCTGGAGAGGACGTCTGCATTCGTGTTTTGTCGCCCAGGCTTGTAACACACCTCAAAGTCATACTCAGCGAGTTGTGCTACCCACCGCTGTTCGACAGCCCCCAGGTTAGCCGTTGCCAGGTAGCGCAGCGGGTTATGGTCCGTGACTACTGTGAATCTGGCGTACATCAGGTAGTCCCTGAATTTCTCTGTGACAGCCCATTTAAGCGCCAGAAGTTCCAGTTTAAATGCGCTGTAATTCTTGTCATTCTTCTCGGAGCCTCTCAGCCCCCGACTCGCGTAGGCTACCACACGCTCTACGCCCTCCTGTTTTTGACTGAGCACAGCCCCGAGTCCGTGCAGACTCCCATCTGTGGTCAATATAAAGGGTAGGCCAAAGTTGGGATATGCCAGGATTGGAGGGGACACCAGGCATCGTTTCAGCTCGTCCAGGGCCTCCTGGCACTCGCCGGTCCAAACAAACGCCTGGGTGCCCCTCGACGTGTTTTTCAACCCTTTCCCAACCAGGGCATGCAGAGGCTTGGCCAACTGTGCAAACCTTGGCACAAACCGCCTGTAGTAGCTCATGAATCCAAGCACCTGCCTCACCTCTCGCACGCTCCTTGGAGCCGGCCATGTCTCCAGGGCCTTGACCTTTTCTAGATCTACCTGAACGCCTTCAGCAGAAATCACGTGGCCAAGGAATTTAACCTCCGGCCGCAGAAGGAAGCATTTGGTCGGCTTCAACTTCAACCCGTGCTGCTTCAAACGTTCGAACACCGTCTCAAGCCTCTCGCAGTGACTATCAAAGTCCCGGGAGAAGACTATAATGTCATCTAGGTAGACAAGGAGTATATCAAAACTGAGATCCCCCAGTACCATACCCATCAGCCGCTGAAAAGTGGCTGGGGCGTTGCACAAGCCAAATGGCATCCGAGTCCATTCAAACAGGCCAAATGGTGTTGTAACCGTCGTTTTTCCCCTGTCCGTTTCGCTCATGGCCACTTGGAAGTAGCCTGCGGTCAGGTCCAGGGTCGAGAATAACAGCGCATTGCCGAGCGCATCCAACGACTCTTCGATGCGGGGAAGTGGGTAGGCATCTTTGCACGTCACTTCGTTCAGCCGCCTGTAATCGCAGCAGAATCGAACACTTCCATCTTTCTTAATAACCACCACCGCAGGTGAGGCCCAAGGACTGGAGCTCTCTTTGAGGATCCCCTGGCTAACGAGCTCCTGAACGTGCCTCTTAAACTCTTGAAAGACATGGGGTGGGACCCTTCGGTGCCTCTGTTTGATTGGGGGTGCCTCGGTGGGGATACTGTGTGTCACCGTGGTGGTGTAGCCGTAATCAACTTCGCTTGCCGAAAATACGTCTTGGTGTTGGGCTAACAGCCGACAAAGCTTTTGACGCTGTAGCTCAGTGAGGTCCCGGGTGTT
Organism: Astatotilapia calliptera; assembly: GCF_964374335.1. NCBI lineage: Eukaryota > Metazoa > Chordata > Actinopteri > Cichliformes > Cichlidae > Astatotilapia > Astatotilapia calliptera. Next base: position 36,020,654 of record NC_137432.1, on the reverse strand, counting down.
AGCCTGTACAGGGACCGGCAACTGCCCAACCTCGCCCCCTGTTGCTATACTCTCACCCTGACCCAGCGGCTTAACCACGAGTGCCCCCTCTCTCTCCTCTACCCATACAACCTCTTTGGGGAGCACAGCTCGTGGTTTGCTTACAACGGCAAGCCTGGCTCTTGGCATCAGCTTGACAGCCCTCTCGCTTGTGTTCATCACTCTGAGAGGGATTCTTCCACCACTGGTTGTCGCAATAGTGTTGGCAACTAACAGTCCCCGCGGCAGCTCTATCTCTTTTGCCGCCTCTGCCAGCACTTGGCACTCAACCCTAGGTGAGACCCCGCAACGACCCTCCACCACTTTCTCGCTCCTCGGGGGGATGATGACGGGTTCCCTGCCAGCCACCTTGACGAACCCGATTTTGCCACCCGGACCCGTGCGCGGGAACTCCTTCCTCGCTCGGGCTATCAACCGACGGATGGTGGCCTCTGTCTCGTCTGGAGCGTGGGGGTCCATGTGGACGCGACCCCCATCTGCGATAAAGAGCGCTTCGAGGTCTTCTATAACATTCATCCCCACAATCCCCGGGAGCCCATTAGCTTTGTCTACCTGGGGGTGAGTATCGGTGAGTACAAAAATGCACTTCTTACCAACCACTCTCCCGGCGCATTCAACCTCGGCCTCCAAGCAGCCCAAGACAGGAATATCGAGCCCGTTTGCGGCTGTGAGCTCAATCCAGTCTGCTGACTTCAACTCCTGTGGCCCAAAACACCTACGGAAATGGGACTCCGTAATAGCTGTCACATTTGACCCCGTGTCCCAGAGGCAGGTGGTGTCTACCCCCCCTATCTTAAGGTGGACGGTGCGACACCTCCCAAGAGCACTCCTTTGGAGGCTCTCCTCCACCTCTGTCAGAAGACACTCGGCTGCTTGGCGGCCTATGGCCGGTGTGGTGGGGTGTTTCTTGGCCCCACCCTTGGCGTTTGGATTGCCAGAAAATGCCACCTGCGCCAGGTCTATGGGGATAGGGGCCAGAGCCCCTGCATCTAGCTTTTTGGTACAATGCCGGCTAGTGTGGCCAGGCTCTCCACAGCTGTAGCAAATATATCGCCCTTCGCTGTCCCTCAGGGGTGTTCGCCTGCGCTGTGCACTCTGCTGGCTGCTCCCTCTTTCCCTGCTCTGTAGTGCTAAGTACAGCTCTTCTTGACGAGCAGCTAGTTTCCTAACCTCCTCGTGGAGCATCTCCAGGGTGAGGGGGGATGGTTTATCTTCGGCCGGTACTGCAGCGTTAACCGCACCTCTAGTTCTGAGCCTACTTTGGGAGGCGAGAGAGGACTGGGCTTCTTCTTCCTCGGACCAGTCAACTGCGGCTTGCAGCAGCCCGATGAAGGTTAGGCCTTTCTCCTCTTTGACCCTCCTCTTCATCTCTCGCCTCAAAAGGTCATCTCGCAAACCCAGCACTAGCTGTTCTTTCAACACCGTCTCTGAGTCGGGAACGCGGTTGGGTTCTCGCCTCTTAATCAAAGCCAGCTTCTCCCGTAGGTCATAGGCATAAGTTCTGACCGTCTCGCTGGACATCTGCCTTCTCTCATAGAACTCCTTCAACCTAGTACCTATGGGGACCTTGTCTCCATAGGTTTGAAGGAGAACCTCAAATATGCCCTCGACAGACTCTACTGCCCCATCCAACATGAACTTAACAGTTGCCCTGGCTTCATCTTTTATGTGTTGCTTGACCAGCTCTACACGGTCCGCCTCTGGCACCTTCATGACTTGGAACGCAGACCGCATTGCCGCGATCCACTCTTCCACACAATCATCTCCACTCTTTCCAGGGCAACCACTAAAATCTGCCAGTTTGCGGTCTCGGTGGACATAGATTGCCGCCGGGGCTTTTAAAGCTTGGGCCTGTTGATCAATCACTGCCCTTGCGAGAGAAAGAGCTTCTCTCTGTTCTTCTCGTGCCTGCTGTAAGGCACCCGCCTGCTCCGCAAGCCTCCCTTGTAGTTCATCAAAGCTCCTTTTCAAATCTTCTAGTTCAGACATGTTTGCCTTAACTCTATTCCTCCTCTATAACGACCCCGAGCCAATGGGTGAATCCTGTTCGTGACGCCAATTGTGAGGGGCTACTAGCCCTGCTATGTAGGGGTAGAAGGGCGCACAGGCTGCCTTGAACGACTAGCGGGTGGTGGGATCTAAGTCCGTACCCCCCTCTAGCGCGATTGACCCGGACACTTACTTCAGTAAGAATGGGGTTAGTTACCTGGCAACAGTAGGCACAAAAGGAGGACTCCAGGCCCGGACCTGCAATGATAGCAGCGCCTGCACACGGAATACTAGCACGGTCCCACTTAACTCCGTCGTCCTGTGCCTAACCAAATAACTCGGGTGCCCCTACTCCAAGGCAACCTGGGTCGGACAAAAGCATTCAACAACGACTTTTTAAACCACGTGGCTCTTTTTATTTATCTGGAGAGCCCTCAAAAAAACCAAACTTGGTTAACAATGTCCACAGGGCCCTGGAGAGCAAAGGGAAAACAGCAAGGAGCCTCCCCAGGACCAAAGAAATGAAAGAAATAAAATGAGGTAAAATAAATCAAAACAGACTGGTGAGACCCAGAGTTGGGAGTCCTCGACTCCACACAGCCCACCCTAGTCACAGGAAAAACACTCACAACACAGCAGAACAGTAAAAGTTAACACAGCAAATATTCTGTCTAAAATGGTCGACACAGTCTCATCACCTCATTTACAATGTCCGACACACCAAAGGAACATTTTCAGTCTTTACAGTTCACTCCAGTAAATTGTCTCTGGGGAGGGACGGACAGATAGTTCTAGGGGTATGTGTCATTAACCGGAGTTGCAGTCTGTTAGGCTGTCCAGAACTTCCACAGCCGGAATAGAATGTTCATTCTCTGGTCCACATCAAAGCAAGGAAATAAAACACAGGAACTGTACCTTTGCCCCTCCTGAAATGGAGCGTAATGAACCCACGGGTAGGTGAAACTTTTACACACAGCCAGCTGAAGCAGGGTGAACAACCGGAGCGTCGTCTGGGTGGCAGGGTACTCCAAACACCGCCGACATCGGGGCCCAAGATGGCGGTCCCGCGGGCTAACGGAGCTACGGCAGTCCCCAGGCCGTGCGAAGTGAGGCCGCCCAATTCCTCTCCCGGAAACTCGCTGGTCCTTCGCCAGACAGCCAGCCGTGCTGTCTCGCTTTCTAGACGTTCTTGTCGCCAAACTCTACTGGCAACGCCGGGAAACTGAGGCCGATTGGAGGGGAGCGGCCGCTAGCCTTCGCTCTCGATTAGCCCCTCTGCTAGCGCTATCTCCGCCGACACTTCGCCCCGACGTTACACCCGTAAGGCCGCTGTAGCCGGAGTCAGAGTGCATACACGGACGGAAACCCAGCCTAGACTCGCTGCGGTACCGTATACTGTCTCGCTAACCTCCCGTTTATACTTTGTTCGGGTCTCTTCCTGACCGCGGCCCTTTCCTAGCGTCTCTTCTCATCCAGACACGTGTGCTTTTTTTTGTTCCGCTCGTCTTCTCTCCCACTGCGCATGTCCGTCTTCTTCACGCTACGTCACTCCCTCTTGGCTGCTTCAGACTGTAAACAACCCCGTGACCGTTTTCTAAGGGTTGTAAATATGTGCCCTCACATAAGTACAATATCTTTGGGAGCATATTCATTTTTATGATGTCCACTCTAGAAGAAATGCTTAGATAGACCATCTGCTAATATCTAGCATGATATCTTTTTTAAGTAGGGGGTAGTTGATTTCTTCCAAGCTAGTTATATCCATTGATAAGTTTATGCCCAGATATTTGATAGTTCTTTTGTCCCAGCTTAGTTTGTATTTGTTGAGCAGATTCTGGGGAGGGCTATAAAAGCTACTAAGAACTTGTGTTTTTTGTATATTCAATTTATATCCCGAGTATAGCCCATACTCCTTTAACACTGACATGAGCTCCATAAGTGATTCGGTAGGTTTTGATAAGTAAACCAAAATGTCATCTGCAAACAAGGCCAATTTCTGCTCACTTCCAGTGATATTAATCCCTTTTATGTTACCATTCTGCCTAATCCTTTCAGCCAATGGCTCTATAAAAATAGCAAATAAGAGTGGACTCAGTGGGCATCCTTGTCTTGTGGACCTTTCAAGCTTGAAAGCATCTGAAAGTTCACCATTAATCTTTACTTTTGCAGTTGGGCTATTATACAAGGCCCTCAATATAGTGATGATGGACCCATTAAACCCATGGATTTTTTTTTAAAATATGAAAAAAATGTAACTTTTTCCTTCCGTCATACTTCAGAAATATAATATATTAATATTTTGAACATTTTAAAACATTTAAGTTTGCTCGTTGTATTTATAAGATCCTACATTGACGTGCTCCACAATCATTGGTCAGTCATGTTAAAATCCATTATCAGTGGAAAACAAACCTGATCCTCTACTAGAGGCGATTGTGCAATACCTTTTAGACATAACACTCAGCAAACAGTTATTATTAGTTAAAGTCAGTGAGATTTGGAGTGATACATGACACATGACGGAATAAGACACGCAGACTTAGCATGACGAGCCGACGAGGAACATGTACACTGTGAATACATACAGAGGGAAAAGGGGACAGGAGATAAGACATGGACATAACTAAGCACAAACAGAACATGATGGCTAGGGGGGAAACACACGTGACGGAAGGAATGGGTCACAAGGGAAAAACATGTAAATGAGACGGGAGAAAAGGACATTACTGAAATACATGAAGGGCCAGGGCTGGGACAGCCAACCAGTCACAGACAAAGAGCCACATCATACACCTGGGCGCACATGAACATCACCCATCCCTTCCTCTGTCCTGCGTTCAGTTTAGGGTATCGAACTCAGGACCCTAGCCTCATCAGGCCGGGGTCTTTGTGTGGAGTCTGGATGTTCTCTCGAGCTTCCTCCCACAGTCTAGGGACATGCAGTTAGTGGGGGTCTTCTCGCCCCGTTCACATTCACACAGAGATGAATTGAAGATCACCTTGTGGTTAGTGCCTTCTATTCGATGTACAGACTGAATAATAACACCTTCTAATTAGTTATGTCTCCTATTGGTGCTCTTCTACGAGTGATCAGTGCTTGATGGCTTACTAAGCTTAACTTTTTTCCACAACATTGATAACAAACACACACAGAACAACAACAACATATGTTATCTAAAAAAAACTTGATTGGACCAAAGTTTTGATGTTCATCCTACATGTTTATTGAGATTGTCTAATGTCTGCGACGGTATCTTCTCCCACGTCTGCGGACACCCGAGGCCTTGTGGGGTCTCTTGTGTCTGCGAACGGGGCGAGAAGACCTCGCATGTCTGCGTCTATACCTGCGTCGTGGCATTGTCCAAAACGGCGGTACCTGCTCCACGTCACGGGTTCTATTTATGGACTCACCTGGCAACTTTAGTGATGTCACTGCTGATGTTGTCACTGTTGGTGTGACCTCATGACTCATTCATGCCATCTGAACTGTGGTGTAATTATGAGGTCACAGGGGGACGTGAATTTATTCACAAAGTTGATAGAGAGTTTGGGTCATAACTCAAAGACGCAATGATGCAGTCAAATCATTTGGAATTAAATATCTCTGTCAGTGCGCCCCAGGGTGGCTGTGGCTACAATGTAGCTGCCATCACCAGTGTGTGAATGGGTGGATGACTGGATGTGTAAAGTGCTTTGGGGTCCTTAGGGACTAGTAAAGCGCTATGCAAATACAGGCCATTTACCATCTGTAAATTACAAGATTTAGAGGGTTCTGACATCACAGTCATCTTTCTGACATTGACATCCAGTCTCTCTGTTGTGATGTCAAATATCAATGCCAGATTCGTCTCTCTGTTGTGATGTCAGATATCAATGCCAGATTCGTCTCTCTGTTGTGATGTCAGATATCAATGCCAGATTCGTCTCTCTGTTGTGATGTCAGATATTAATGCCAAATTCGTCTCTCTGTTGTGATGTCAGATATCAATGCCAGATTCGTCTCTCTGTTGTGATGTCAAATATTAATGCCAAATTCGTCTCTCTGTTGTGATGTCAAATATCAATGCCAGATTCGTCTCTCTGTTGTGATGTCAGATATCAATGCCAGATTCGTCTCTCTGTTGTGATGTCAAATATTAATGCCAAATTCGTCTCTCTGTTGTGATGTCAAATATCAATGCCAGATTCGTCTCTCTGTTGTGATGTCAGATATCAATGCCAGATTCGTCTCTCTGTTGTGATGTCAGATATTAATGCCAAATTCGTCTCTCTGTTGTGATGTCAGATATCAATGCCAAATTCGTCTCTCTGTTGTGATGTCAAATATTAATGCCAAATTCGTCTCTCTGTTGTGATGTCAAATATCAATGCCAGATTCGTCTCTCTGTTGTGATGTCAGATATCAATGCCAGATTCGTCTCTCTGTTGTGATGTCAGATATTAATGCCAGATTCGTCTCTCTGTTGTGATGTCAGATATCAATGCCAGATTCGTCTCTCTGTTGTGATGTCAGATATTAATGCCAGATTCATCTCTCTGTTGTGATGTCAGATATCAATGCCAGATTCGTCTCTCTGTTGTGATGTCAGATATCAATGCCAGATTCGTCTCTCTGTTGTGATGTCAGATATTAATGCCAGATTCGTCTCTCTGTTGTGATGTCAGATATCAATGCCAGATTCGTCTCTCTGTTGTGATGTCAGATATTAATGCCAGATTCGTCTCTCTGTTGTGATGTCAGATATCAATGCCAGATTCGTCTCTCTGTTGTGATGTCAGATATTAATGCCAGATTCATCTCTCTGTTGTGATGTCAGATATTAATGCCAGATTCATCTCTCTGTTGTGATGTCAGATATTAATGCCAGATTCATCTCTCTGTTGTGATGTCAGATATCAATGCCAGATTCATCTCTCTGTTGTGATGTCAAATATTAATGCCAGATTCGTCTCTCTGTTGTGATGTCAGATATCAATGCCAGATTCATCTCTCTGTTGTGATGTCAGATATCAATGCCAGATTCATCTCTCTGTTGTGATGTCAAATATCAATGCCAGATTCATCTCTCTGTTGTGATGTCAGATATTAATGCCAGATTCGTCTCTCTGTTGTGATGTCAGATATCAATGCCAGATTCGTCTCTCTGTTGTGATGTCAAATATCAATGCCAGATTCGTCTCTCTGTTGTGATGTCAAATATTAATGCCAGATTCGTCTCTCTGTTGTGATGTCAAATATCAATGCCAGATTCATCTCTCTGTTGTGATGTCAGATATTAATGCCAGATTCGTCTCTCTGTTGTGATGTCAAATATCAATGCCAGATTCGTCTCTCTGTTGTGATGTCAAATATTAATGCCAGATTCGTCTCTCTGTTGTGATGTCAAATATTAATGCCAGATTCGTCTCTCTGTTGTGATGTCAGATATCAATGCCAGATTCATCTCTCTGTTGTGATGTCAGATATCAATGCCAGATTCATCTCTCTGTTGTGATGTCAAATATCAATGCCAGATTCATCTCTCTGTTGTGATGTCAGATATTAATGCCAGATTCGTCTCTCTGTTGTGATGTCAAATATCAATGCCAGATTCATCTCTCTGTTGTGATGTCAGATATCAATGCCAGATTCGTCTCTCTGTTGTGATGTCAAATATCAATGCCAGATTCATCTCTCTGTTGTGATCTCAAATATCAATGCCAGATTCGTCTCTCTGTTGTGATGTCAAATATCAATGCCAGATTCATCTCTCTGTTGTGATCTCAAATATCAATGCCAGATTCATCTCTCTGTTGTGATGTCAAATATCAATGCCAGATTCGTCTCTCTGTTGTGATGTCAGATATCAATGCCAAATTCATCTCTCTGTTGTGATCTCAAATATCAATGCCAGATTCATCTCTCTGTTGTGATGTCAGATATTAATGCCAGATTCATCTCTCTGTTGTGATGTCAAATATCAATGCCAGATTCGTCTCTCTGTTGTGATGTCAGATATCAATGCCAAATTCATCTCTCTGTTGTGATCTCAAATATCAATGCCAGATTCATCTCTCTGTTGTGATGTCAGATATTAATGCCAGATTCATCTCTCTGTTGTGATCTCAAATATCAATGCCAGATTCATCTCTCTGTTGTGATGTCAGATATCAATGCCAGATTCGTCTCTCTGTTGTGATGTCAAATATTAATGCCAGATTCGTCTCTCTGTTGTGATGTCAGATATCAATGCCAGATTCATCTCTTTGTTGTGATGTCAGATATTAATGCCAGATTCGTGTCTCTGTTGTGATGTCAAATATTAATGCCAGATTCGTCTCTCTGTTGTGATGTCAGATATTAATGCCAGATTCGTCTCTCTGTTGTGATGTCAGATATCAATGCCAGACTCGTGTCTCTGTTGTGATGTCAAATATCAATGCCAAATTCGTGTCTCTGTTGTGATGTCAGATATTAATGCCAGATTCGTCTCTCTGTTGAACAGTATCCGCGTTTACACCAGCCCACCAGATTTCTTATTTGTGTTGCCCTGTAGTAATCCTGTAGGCAAGGGATGCCTAATCCTCCTTTATCTTTGGGAAGCTGAAGTGTTTTGAACTTAACTCTTGGCTTTTTACCCGCCCATATAAATCTTGAGAGGGTCCTATCCCACTCTACAAAGTATCTATCAGGGTTTTCTATAGAAACAGACTGGAATAAGTTTAATATCTTTGGGAGCATATTCATTTTTATGATGTCCACTCTAGAAGAAATGCTTAGATAGACCATCTGCTAATGTTTAGCATGATATCTTTTTTAAGTAGGGGGTAGTTGATTTCTTCCAAGCTAGTTATATCCATTGATAAGTTTATGCCCAGATATTTGATAGTTCTTTTGTCCCAGCTTAGTTTGTATTTGTTGAGCAGATTCTGGGGAGGGCTATAAAAGCTACTAAGAACTTGTGTTTTTTGTATATTCAATTTATATCCCGAGTATAGCCCATACTCCTTTAACACTGACATGAGCTCCATAAGTGATTCGGTAGGTTTTGATAAGTAAACCAAAATGTCATCTGCAAACAAGGCCAATTTCTGCTCACTTCCAGTGATATTAATCCCTTTTATGTTACCATTCTGCCTAATCCTTTCAGCCAATGGCTCTATAAAAATAGCAAATAAGAGTGGACTCAGTGGGCATCCTTGTCTTGTGGACCTTTCAAGCTTGAAAGCATCTGAAAGTTTACCGTTAATCTTTACTTTTGCAGTTGGGCTATTATACAAGGCCCTCAATATAGTGATGATGGACCCATTAAACCCATGGATTTTTTTTTAAAATATGAAAAAAATGTAACTTTTTCCTTCCGTCATACTTCAGAAATATAATATATTAATATTTTGAACATTTTAAAACATTTAAGTTTGCTCGTTGTATTTATAAGATCCTACATTGACGTGCTCCACAATCATTGGTCAGTCATGTTAAAATCCATTATCAGTGGAAAACAAACCTGATCCTCTACTAGAGGCGATTGTGCAATACCTTTTAGACATAACACTCAGCAAACAGTTATTATTAGTTAAAGTCAGTGAGATTTGGAGTGATACATGACACATGACGGAATAAGACACGCAGACTTAGCATGACGAACCGACGAGGAACACGTACACTGTGAATACATACAGAGGGAAAAGGGGACAGGAGATAAGACATGGACATAACTAAGCACAAGCAGAACATGATGGCTGGGGGGGGAAACACACGTGACAGAAGGAATGGGTCACAAGGGAAAAACATGTAAACGAGACGGGAGAAAAGGACATTACTGAAATACATGAAGGGCCAGGGCTGGGACAGCCAACCAGTCACAGACAAAGAGCCACATCATACACCTGGGCGCACATGAACATCACCCATCCCTTCCTCTGTCCTGCGTTCAGTTTAGGGTATCGAACTCAGGACCCTAGCCTCATCAGGCCGGGGTCTTTGTGTGGAGTCTGGATGTTCTCTCGAGCTTCCTCCCACAGTCTAGGGACATGCAGTTAGTGGGGGTCTTCTCGCCCCGTTCACATTCACACAGAGATGAATTGAAGATCACCTTGTGGTTAGTGCCTTCTATTCGATGTACAGACTGAATAATAACACCTTCTAATTAGTTATGTCTCCTATTGGTGCTCTTCTACGAGTGATCAGTGCTTGATGGCTTACTAAGCTTAACTTTTTTCCACAACATTGATAACAAACACACACAGAACAACAACAACATATGTTATCTAAAAAAAACTTGATTGGACCAAAGTTTTGATGTTCATCCTACATGTTTATTGAGATTGTCTAATGTCTGCGACGGTATCTTCTCCCACGTCTGCGGACACCCGAGGCCTTGTGGGGTCTCTTGTGTCTGCGAACGGGGCGAGAAGACCTCGCATGTCTGCGTCTATACCTGCGTCGTGGCATTGTCCAAAACGGCGGTACCTGCTCCACGTCACGGGTTCTATTTATGGACTCACCTGGCAACTTTAGTGATGTCACTGCTGATGTTGTCACTGTTGGTGTGACCTCATGACTCATTCATGCCATCTGAACTGTGGTGTAATTATGAGGTCACAGGGGGACGTGAATTTATTCACAAAGTTGATAGAGAGTTTGGGTCATAACTCAAAGACGCAATGATGCAGTCAAATCATTTGGAATTAAATATCTCTGTCAGTGTGCCCCAGGGTGGCTGTGGCTACAATGTAGCTGCCATCACAAGTGTGTGAATGGGTGGATGACTGGATGTGTAAAGTGCTTTGGGGTCCTTAGGGACTAGTAAAGCGCTATGCAAATACAGGCCATTTACCATCTGTAAATTACAAGATTTAGAGGGTTCTGACATCACAGTCATCTTTCTGACATGACATCCAGTCTCTCTGTTGTGATGTCAAATATCAATGCCAGATTCGTCTCTCTGTTGTGATGTCAGATATCAATGCCAGATTCATCTCTCTGTTGTGATGTCAGATATCAATGCCAGATTCGTCTCTCTGTTGTGATGTCAGATATCAATGCCAAATTCGTCTCTCTGTTGTGATGTCAAATATTAATGCCAGATTCATCTCTCTGTTGTGATGTCAGATATCAATGCCAGATTCGTCTCTCTGTTGTGATGTCAAATATCAATGCCAGATTCGTCTCTCTGTTGTGATGTCAGATATCAATGCCAGATTCGTCTCTCTGTTGTGATGTCAGATATCAATGCCAGATTCGTCTCTTTGTTGTGATGTCAAATATTAATGCCAGATTCATCTCTCTGTTGTGATGTCAGATATCAATGCCAGATTCGTCTCTCTGTTGTGATGTCAAATATCAATGCCAGATTCGTCTCTCTGTTGTGATGTCAAATATCAATGCCAGATTCGTCTCTCTGTTGTGATGTCAGATATCAATGCCAGATTCATCTCTCTGTTGTGATGTCAGATATCAATGCCAGATTCATCTCTCTGTTGTGATGTCAGATATCAATGCCAGATTCGTCTCTCTGTTGTGATGTCAGATATTAATGCCAGATTCATCTCTCTGTTGTGATGTCAAATATCAATGCCAGATTCATCTCTCTGTTGTGATGTCAGATATTAATGCCAGATTCATCTCTCTGTTGTGATGTCAGATATCAATGCCAGATTCATCTCTCTGTTGTGATGTCAGATATCAATGCCAGATTCATCTCTCTGTTGTGATGTCAAATATTAATGCCAGATTCGTCTCTCTGTTGTGATGTCAAATATTAATGCCAGATTCATCTCTCTGTTGTGATGTCAAATATTAATGCCAGATTCATCTCTCTGTTGTGATGTCAAATATTAATGCCAGATTCATCTCTCTGTTGTGATGTCAGATATTAATGCCAGATTCGTTTCTCTGTTGTGATGTCAAATATTAATGCCAGATTCGTTTCTCTGTTGTGATGTCAAATATTAATGCCAGATTCATCTCTCTGTTGTGATGTCAAATATTAATGCCAGATTCATCTCTCTGTTGTGATGTCAAATATTAATGCCAGATTCGTCTCTCTGTTGTGATGTCAAATATCAATGCCAGATTCGCTTCTCTGTTGTGATGTCAAATATTAATGCCAGATTCGTCTCTCTGTTGTGATGTCAAATATTAATGCCAGATTCGTCTCTCTGTTGTGATGTCAAATATCAATGCCAGATTCGCTTCTCTGTTGTGATGTCAAATATCAATGCCAGATTCGTCTCTCTGTTGTGATGTCAGATATCAATGCCAGATTCGTCTCTCTGTTGTGATGTCAAATATCAATGCCAGATTCATCTCTCTGTTGTGATGTCAAATATCAATGCCAGATTCATCTCTCTGTTGTGATGTCAGATATCAATGCCAGATGCATCTCTCTGTTGTGATGTCAAATATTAATGCCAGATTCGTCTCTCTGTTGTGATGTCAAATATTAATGCCAGATTCATCTCTCTGTTGTGATGTCAAATATTAATGCCAGATTCATCTCTCTGTTGTGATGTCAGATATCAATGCCAGATTCGCTTCTCTGTTGTGATGTCAAATATCAATGCCAGATTCGTCTCTCTGTTGTGATGTCAGATATCAATGCCAAATTCGTCTCTCTGTTGTGATGTCAAATATTAATGCCAGATTCGTCTGTCTGTTGTGATGTCAGATATCAATGCCAGATTCGCTTCTCTGTTGTGATGTCAAATATCAATGCCAGATTCGTCTCTCTGTTGTGATGTCAGATATCAATGCCAGATTCGTCTCTCTGTTGTGATGTCAGATATTAATGCCAGATTCGTCTCTCTGTTGTGATGTCAAATATTAATGCCAGATTCGTCTCTCTGTTGTGATGTCAAATATCAATGCCAAATTCGTCTCTCTGTTGTGATGTCAAATATTAATGCCAGATTCGTCTCTCTGTTGTGATGTCAGATATCAATGCCAAATTCGTCTCTCTGTTGTGATGTCAAATATTAATGCCAGATTCGTCTCTCTGTTGTGATGTCAGATATTAATGCCAGATTCGTCTCTCTGTTGTGATGTCAAATATTAATGCCAGATTCGTCTCTCTGTTGTGATGTCAGATATTAATGCCAGATTCGTCTCTCTGTTGTGATGTCAAATATTAATGCCAGATTCGTCTCTCTGTTGTGATGTCAGATATTAATGCCAGATTCATCTCTCTGTTGTGATGTCAGATATCAATGCCAAATTCGTCTCTCTGTTGTGATGTCAGATATCAATGCCAGATTCGTGTCTCTGTTGTGATGTCAGATATCAATGCCAAATTCGTCTCTCTGTTGTGATGTCAGATATTAATGCCAGATTCGTCTCTCTGTTGTGATGTCAAATATTAATGCCAGATTCGTCTCTCTGTTGTGATGTCAAATATCAATGCCAAATTCGTCTCTCTGTTGTGATGTCAGATATTAATGCCAAATTCGTGTCTCTGTTGTGATGTCAGATATCAATGCCAAATTCGTCTCTCTGTTGTGATGTCAGATATTAATGCCAGATTCGTCTCTCTGTTGTGATGTCAGATATCAATGCCAAATTTGTCTCTCTGTTGTGATGTCAGATATCAATGCCAGATTCGTGTCTCTGTTGTGATGTCAGATATCAATGCCAAATTCGTCTCTCTGTTGTGATGTCAGATATTAATGCCAGATTCGTCTCTCTGTTGTGATGTCAGATATCAATGCCAAATTCGTCTCTCTGTTGTGATGTCAGATATCAATGCCAGATTCGTGTCTCTGTTGTGATGTCAGATATTAATGCCAGATTCGTCTCTCTGTTGAACAGTATCCGGGTTTACACCAGCCCACCAGATTTCTTATTTGTGTTGCCCTGTAGTAATCCTGTAGGCAAGGGATGCCTAATCCTCCTTTATCTTTGGGAAGCTGAAGTGTTTTGAACTTAACTCTTGGCTTTTTACCCGACCATATAAATCTTGAGAGGGTCCTATCCCACTCTACAAAGTATCTATCAGGGTTTTCTATAGAAACAGACTGGAATAAGTACAATATCTTTGGGAGCATATTCATTTTTATGATGTCCACTCTAGAAGAAATGCTTAGATAGACCATCTGCTAATATTTAGCATGATATGTTTTTTAAGTAGGGGGTAGTTGATTTCTTCCAAGCTAGTTATATCCATTGATAAGTTTATGCCCAGATATTTGATAGTTCTTTTGTCCCAGCTTAGTTTGTATTTGTTGAGCAGATTCTGGGGAGGGCTATAAAAGCTACTAAGAACTTGTGTTTTTTGTATATTCAATTTATATCCCGAGTATAGCCCATACTCCTTTAACACTGACATGAGCTCCATAAGTGATTCGGTAGGTTTTGATAAGTAAACCAAAATGTCATCTGCAAACAAGGCCAATTTCTGCTCACTTCCAGTGATATTAATCCCTTTTATGTTACCATTCTGCCTAATCCTTTCAGCCAATGGCTCTATAAAAATAGCAAATAAGAGTGGACTCAGTGGGCATCCTTGTCTTGTGGACCTTTCAAGCTTGAAAGCATCTGAAAGTTCACCATTAATCTTTACTTTTGCAGTTGGGCTATTATACAAGGCCCTCAATATAGTGATGATGGACCCATTAAACCCATGGATTTTTTTTTAAAATATGAAAAAAATGTAACTTTTTCCTTCCGTCATACTTCAGAAATATAATATATTAATATTTTGAACATTTTAAAACATTTAAGTTTGCTCGTTGTATTTATAAGATCCTACATTGACGTGCTCCACAATCATTGGTCAGTCATGTTAAAATCCATTATCAGTGGAAAACAAACCTGATCCTCTACTAGAGGCGATTGTGCAATACCTTTTAGACATAACACTCAGCAAACAGTTATTATTAGTTAAAGTCAGTGAGATTTGGAGTGATACATGACACATGACGGAATAAGACACGCAGACTTAGCATGACGAACCGACGAGGAACACGTACACTGTGAATACATACAGAGGGAAAAGGGGACAGGAGATAAGACATGGACATAACTAAGCACAAGCAGAACATGATGGCTGGGGGGGAAACACACGTGACAGAAGGAATGGGTCACAAGGGAAAAACATGTAAACGAGACGGGAGAAAAGGACATTACTGAAATACATGAAGGGCCAGGGCTGGGACAGCCAACCAGTCACAGACAAAGAGCCACATCATACACCTGGGCGCACATGAACATCACCCATCCCTTCCTCTGTCCTGCGTTCAGTTTAGGGTATCGAACTCAGGACCCTAGCCTCATCAGGCCGGGGTCTTTGTGTGGAGTCTGGATGTTCTCTCAAGCTTCCTCCCACAGTCTAGGGACATGCAGTTAGTGGGGGTCTTCTCGCCCCGTTCACATTCACACAGAGATGAATTGAGGATCACCTTGTGGTTAGTGCCTTCTATTCGATGTACAGACTGAATAATAACACCTTCTAATTAGTTATGTCTCCTATTGGTGCTCTTCTACGAGTGATCAGTGCTTGATGGCTTACTAAGCTTAACTTTTTTCCACAACATTGATAACAAACACACACAGAACAACAACAACATATGTTATCTAAAAAAAACTTGATTGGACCAAAGTTTTGATGTTCATCCTACATGTTTATTGAGATTGTCTAATGTCTGCGACGGTATCTTCTCCCACGTCTGCGGACACCCGAGGCCTTGTGGGGTCTCTTGTGTCTGCGAACGGGGCGAGAAGACCTCGCATGTCTGCGTCTATACCTGCGTCGTGGCATTGTCCAAAACGGCGGTACCTGCTCCACGTCACGGGTTCTATTTATGGACTCACCTGGCAACTTTAGTGATGTCACTGCTGATGTTGTCACTGTTGGTGTGACCTCATGACTCATTCATGCCATCTGAACTGTGGTGTAATTATGAGGTCACAGGGGGACGTGAATTTATTCACAAAGTTGATAGAGAGTTTGGGTCATAACTCAAAGACGCAATGATGCAGTCAAATCATTTGGAATTAAATATCTCTGTCAGTGCGCCCCAGGGTGGCTGTGGCTACAATGTAGCTGCCATCACCAGTGTGTGAATGGGTGGATGACTGGATGTGTAAAGTGCTTTGGGGTCCTTAGGGACTAGTAAAGCGCTATGCAAATACAGGCCATTTACCATCTGTAAATTACAAGATTTAGAGGGTTCTGACATCACAGTCATCTTTCTGACATGACATCCAGTCTCTCTGTTGTGATGTCAAATATCAATGCCAGATTCGTCTCTCTGTTGTGATGTCAAATATCAATGCCAGATTCGTCTCTCTGTTGTGATGTCAAATATCAATGCCAGATTCGTCTCTCTGTTGTGATGTCAAATATCAATGCCAGATTCATCTCTCTATTGTGATGTCAGATATCAATGCCAGATTCGTCGCTCTGTTGTGATGTCAGATATCAATGCCAGATTCGTCTCTCTGTTGTGATGTCAGATATCAATGTCAGATTCGTCTCTCTGTTGTGATGTCAAATATCAATGCCAAATTCGTCTCTCTGTTGTGATGTCAAATATTAATGCCAGATTCGTCTCTCTGTTGTGATCTCAAATATCAATGTCAGATTCGTCTCTCTGTTGTGATGTCAGATATCAATGTCAGATTCATCTCTCTGTTGTGATGTCAGATATTAATGCCAGATTCGTCTCTCTGTTGTGATGTCAGATATTAATGCCAGATTCGTCGCTCTGTTGTGATGTCAGATATCAATGCCAGATTCGTCTCTCTGTTGTGATGTCAAATATCAATGTCAGATTCGTCTCTCTGTTGTGATGTCAGATATCAATGTCAGATTCATCTCTCTATTGTGATGTCAGATATCAATGTCAGATTAATCTCTCTATTGTGATGTCAGATATCAATGTCAGATTCATCTCTCTGTTGTGATGTCAGATATCAATGCCAAATTCGTCTCTCTGTTGTGATGTCAAATATTAATGCCAGATTCGTCTCTCTGTTGTGATGTCAGATATCAATGCCAGATTCGTCTCTCTGTTGTGATGTCAGATATCAATGCCAGATTCGTCTCTCTGTTGTGATGTCAAATATTAATGCCAGATTCGTCTCTCTGTTGTGATGTCAGATATCAATGCCAGATTCGTCTCTCTGTTGTGATGTCAGATATCAATGCCAAATTCGTCTCTCTGTTGTGATGTCAAATATTAATGCCAGATTCGTCTCTCTGTTGTGATGTCAGATATCAATGCCAGATTCGTCTCTCTGTTGTGATGTCAGATATCAATGCCAGATTCGTCTCTCTGTTGTGATGTCAAATATTAATGCCAAATTCGTCTCTCTGTTGTGATGTCAGATATTAATGCCAAATTCGTCTCTCTGTTGTGATGTCAGATATCAATGCCAGATTCATCTCTCTGTTGTGATGTCAAATATTAATGCCAGATTCGTCTCTCTGTTGTGATGTCAGATATTAATGCCAGATTCATCTCTCTGTTGTGATGTCAGATATTAATGCCAGATTCATCTCTCTGTTGTGATGTCAGATATTAATGCCAGATTCGTCTCTCTGTTGTGATGTCAAATATTAATGCCAGATTCGTCTCTCTGTTGTGATGTCAAATATTAATGCCAGATTCGCTTCTCTGTTGTGATGTCAAATATTAATGCCAAATTCGTCTCTCTGTTGTGATGTCAAATATTAATGCCAGATTCGTCTCTCTGTTGTGATGTCAGATATCAATGCCAGATTCGTGTCTCTGTTGTGATGTCAAATATTAATGCCAGATTCGTCTCTCTGTTGTGATGTCAGATATCAATGCCAGATTCGTGTCTCTGTTGTGATGTCAAATATTAATGCCAGATTCGTCTCTCTGTTGTGATGTCAGATATCAATGCCAGATTCGTCTCTCTGTTGTGATGTCAGATATCAATGTCAGATTCATCTCTCTATTGTGATGTCAGATATCAATGTCAGATTAATCTCTCTATTGTGATGTCAGATATCAATGTCAGATTCATCTCTCTGTTGTGATGTCAGATATCAATGCCAAATTCGTCTCTCTGTTGTGATGTCAAATATTAATGCCAGATTCGTCTCTCTGTTGTGATGTCAGATATCAATGCCAGATTCGTCTCTCTGTTGTGATGTCAGATATCAATGCCAGATTCGTCTCTCTGTTGTGATGTCAAATATTAATGCCAGATTCGTCTCTCTGTTGTGATGTCAGATATCAATGCCAGATTCGTCTCTCTGTTGTGATGTCAGATATCAATGCCAAATTCGTCTCTCTGTTGTGATGTCAAATATTAATGCCAGATTCGTCTCTCTGTTGTGATGTCAGATATCAATGCCAGATTCGTCTCTCTGTTGTGATGTCAGATATCAATGCCAGATTCGTCTCTCTGTTGTGATGTCAAATATTAATGCCAAATTCGTCTCTCTGTTGTGATGTCAGATATTAATGCCAAATTCGTCTCTCTGTTGTGATGTCAGATATCAATGCCAGATTCATCTCTCTGTTGTGATGTCAAATATTAATGCCAGATTCGTCTCTCTGTTGTGATGTCAGATATTAATGCCAGATTCATCTCTCTGTTGTGATGTCAGATATTAATGCCAGATTCATCTCTCTGTTGTGATGTCAGATATTAATGCCAGATTCGTCTCTCTGTTGTGATGTCAAATATTAATGCCAGATTCGTCTCTCTGTTGTGATGTCAAATATTAATGCCAGATTCGCTTCTCTGTTGTGATGTCAAATATTAATGCCAAATTCGTCTCTCTGTTGTGATGTCAAATATTAATGCCAGATTCGTCTCTCTGTTGTGATGTCAGATATCAATGCCAGATTCGTGTCTCTGTTGTGATGTCAAATATTAATGCCAGATTCGTCTCTCTGTTGTGATGTCAGATATCAATGCCAGATTCGTGTCTCTGTTGTGATGTCAAATATTAATGCCAGATTCGTCTCTCTGTTGTGATGTCAGATATTAATGCCAGATTCGTCTCTCTGTTGAACAGTATCCGCGTTTACACCAGCCCACCAGATTTCTTATTTGTGTTGCCCTGTAGTAATCCTGTAGGCAAGGGATGCCTAATCCTCCTTTATCTTTGGGAAGCTGAAGTGTTTTGAACTTAAATCTTGGCTTTTTACCCGCCCATGTAAATCTTGAGAGGGTCCTATCCCACTCTACAAAGTATCTATCAGGGTTTTCTATAGAAACAGACTGGAATAAGTACAATATCTTTGGGAGCATATTCATTTTTATGATGTCCACTCTAGAAGAAATGCTTAGATAGACCATCTGCTAATATCTAGCATGATATCTTTTTTAAGTAGGGGGTAGTTGATTTCTTCCAAGCTAGTTATATCCATTGATAAGTTTATGCCCAGATATTTGATAGTTCTTTTGTCCCAGCTTAGTTTGTATTTGTTGAGCAGATTCTGGGGAGGGCTATAAAAGCTACTAAGAACTTGTGTTTTTTGTATATTCAATTTATATCCCGAGTATAGCCCATACTCCTTTAACACTGACATGAGCTCCATAAGTGATTCGGTAGGTTTTGATAAGTAAACCAAAATGTCATCTGCAAACAAGGCCAATTTCTGCTCACTTCCAGTGATATTAATCCCTTTTATGTTACCATTCTGCCTAATCCTTTCAGCCAATGGCTCTATAAAAATAGCAAATAAGAGTGGACTCAGTGGGCATCCTTGTCTTGTGGACCTTTCAAGCTTGAAAGCATCTGAAAGTTCACCATTAATCTTTACTTTTGCAGTTGGGCTATTATACAAGGCCCTCAATATAGTGATGATGGACCCATTAAACCCATGGATTTTTTTTTAAAATATGAAAAAAATGTAACTTTTTCCTTCCGTCATACTTCAGAAATATAATATATTAATATTTTGAACATTTTAAAACATTTAAGTTTGCTCGTTGTATTTATAAGATCCTACATTGACGTGCTCCACAATCATTGGTCAGTCATGTTAAAATCCATTATCAGTGGAAAACAAACCTGATCCTCTACTAGAGGCGATTGTGCAATACCTTTTAGACATAACACTCAGCAAACAGTTATTATTAGTTAAAGTCAGTGAGATTTGGAGTGATACATGACACATGACGGAATAAGACACGCAGACTTAGCATGACGAACCGACGAGGAACACGTACACTGTGAATACATACAGAGGGAAAAGGGGACAGGAGATAAGACATGGACATAACTAAGCACAAGCAGAACATGATGGCTGGGGGGGAAACACACGTGACAGAAGGAATGGGTCACAAGGGAAAAACATGTAAACGAGACGGGAGAAAAGGACATTACTGAAATACATGAAGGGCCAGGGCTGGGACAGCCAACCAGTCACAGACAAAGAGCCACATCATACACCTGGGCGCACATGAACATCACCCATCCCTTCCTCTGTCCTGCGTTCAGTTTAGGGTATCGAACTCAGGACCCTAGCCTCATCAGGCCGGGGACTTTGTGTGGAGTCTGGATGTTCTCTCAAGCTTCCTCCCACAGTCTAGGGACATGCAGTTAGTGGGGGTCTTCTCGCCCCGTTCACATTCACACAGAGATGAATTGAAGATCACCTTGTGGTTAGTGCCTTCTATTCGATGTACAGACTGAATAATAACACCTTCTAATTAGTTATGTCTCCTATTGGTGCTCTTCTACGAGTGATCAGTGCTTGATGGCTTACTAAGCTTAACTTTTTTCCACAACATTGATAACAAACACACACAGAACAACAACAACATATGTTATCTAAAAAAAACTTGATTGGACCAAAGTTTTGATGTTCATCCTACATGTTTATTGAGATTGTCTAATGTCTGCGACGGTATCTTCTCCCACGTCTGCGGACACCCGAGGCCTTGTGGGGTCTCTTGTGTCTGCGAACGGGGCGAGAAGACCTCGCATGTCTGCGTCTATACCTGCGTCGTGGCATTGTCCAAAACGGCGGTACCTGCTCCACGTCACGGGTTCTATTTATGGACTCACCTGGCAACTTTAGTGATGTCACTGCTGATGTTGTCACTGTTGGTGTGACCTCATGACTCATTCATGCCATCTGAACTGTGGTGTAATTATGAGGTCACAGGGGGACGTGAATTTATTCACAAAGTTGATAGAGAGTTTGGGTCATAACTCAAAGACGCAATGATGCAGTCAAATCATTTGGAATTAAATATCTCTGTCAGTGCGCCCCAGGGTGGCTGTGGCTACAATGTAGCTGCCATCACCAGTGTGTGAATGGGTGGATGACTGGATGTGTAAAGTGCTTTGGGGTCCTTAGGGACTAGTAAAGCGCTATGCAAATACAGGCCATTTACCATCTGTAAATTACAAGATTTAGAGGGTTCTGACATCACAGTCATCTTTCTGACATGACATCCAGTCTCTCTGTTGTGATGTCAAATATCAATGCCAGATTCATCTCTCTGTTGTGATGTCAAATATCAATGCCAGATTCATCTCTCTGTTGTGATGTCAGATATCAATGCCAGATTCGTCTCTCTGTTGTGATGTCAAATATCAATGCCAGATTCGTCTCTCTGTTGTGATGTCAAATATCAATGCCAGATTCGTCTCTCTGTTGTGATGTCAGATATCAATGCCAGATTCGTCTCTCTGTTGTGATGTCAGATATCAATGCCAGATTCGTCTCTCTGTTGTGATGTCAAATATCAATGCCAGATTCGTCTCTCTGTTGTGATGTCAGATATCAATGCCAGATTCGTCTCTCTGTTGTGATGTCAGATATCAATGCCAGATTCGTCTCTCTGTTGTGATGTCAGATATCAATGCCAAATTCGTCTCTCTGTTGTGATGTCAAATATCAATGCCAGATTCATCTCTCTATTGTGATGTCAGATATCAATGCCAAATTCGTCTCTCTGTTGTGATGTCAGATATCAATGCCAAATTCGTCTCTCTGTTGTGATGTCAAATATTAATGCCAGATTCGTCTCTCTGTTGTGATGTCAGATATCAATGCCAGATTCGTCTCTCTGTTGTGATGTCAAATATCAATGCCAGATTCGTCTCTCTGTTGTGATGTCAGATATCAATGCCAGATTCGTCTCTCTGTTGTGATGTCAGATATCAATGCCAGATTCATCTCTCTGTTGTGATGTCAGATATCAATGCCAAATTCGTCTCTCTGTTGTGATGTCAGATATTAATGCCAGATTCGTCTCTCTGTTGTGATGTCAAATATTAATGCCAGATTCGTCTCTCTGTTGTGATGTCAGATATTAATGCCAGATTCGTCTCTCTGTTGTGATGTCAAATATTAATGCCAGATTCGTCTCTCTGTTGTGATGTCAGATATTAATGCCAGATTCATCTCTCTGTTGTGATGTCAGATATCAATGCCAAATTCGTCTCTCTGTTGTGATGTCAGATATTAATGCCAGATTCGTCTCTCTGTTGTGATGTCAAATATTAATGCCAGATTCGTCTCTCTGTTGTGATGTCAAATATCAATGCCAAATTCGTCTCTCTGTTGTGATGTCAGATATTAATGCCAAATTCGTGTCTCTGTTGTGATGTCAGATATCAATGCCAAATTCGTCTCTCTGTTGTGATGTCAGATATTAATGCCAGATTCGTCTCTCTGTTGTGATGTCAGATATCAATGCCAGATTCGTGTCTCTGTTGTGATGTCAGATATCAATGCCAAATTCGTCTCTCTGTTGTGATGTCAGATATTAATGCCAAATTCGTGTCTCTGTTGTGATGTCAGATATCAATGCCAAATTCGTCTCTCTGTTGTGATGTCAGATATTAATGCCAAATTTGTCTCTCTGTTGTGATGTCAGATATCAATGCCAGATTCGTGTCTCTGTTGTGATGTCAGATATTAATGCCAGATTCGTCTCTCTGTTGTGATGTCAGATATCAATGCCAAATTCGTCTCTCTGTTGTGATGTCAGATATCAATGCCAGATTCGTCTCTCTGTTGTGATGTCAGATATCAATGCCAAATTCGTCTCTCTGTTGTGATGTCAGATATCAATGCCAGATTCGTCTCTCTGTTGTGATGTCAGATATCAATGCCAGATTCGTGTCTCTGTTGTGATGTCAGATATTAATGCCAGATTCGTCTCTCTGTTGAACAGTATCCGGGTTTACACCAGCCCACCAGATTTCTTATTTGTGTTGCCCTGTAGTAATCCTGTAGGCAAGGGATGCCTAATCCTCCTTTATCTTTGGGAAGCTGAAGTGTTTTGAACTTAACTCTTGGCTTTTTACCCGACCATATAAATCTTGAGAGGGTCCTATCCCACTCTACAAAGTATCTATCAGGGTTTTCTATAGAAACAGACTGGAATAAGTACAATATCTTTGGGAGCATATTCATTTTTATGATGTCCACTCTAGAAGAAATGCTTAGATAGACCATCTGCTAATATTTAGCATGATATGTTTTTTAAGTAGGGGGTAGTTGATTTCTTCCAAGCTAGTTATATCCATTGATAAGTTTATGCCCAGATATTTGATAGTTCTTTTGTCCCAGCTTAGTTTGTATTTGTTGAGCAGATTCTGGGGAGGGCTATAAAAGCTACTAAGAACTTGTGTTTTTTGTATATTCAATTTATATCCCGAGTATAGCCCATACTCCTTTAACACTGACATGAGCTCCATAAGTGATTCGGTAGGTTTTGATAAGTAAACCAAAATGTCATCTGCAAACAAGGCCAATTTCTGCTCACTTCCAGTGATATTAATCCCTTTTATGTTACCATTCTGCCTAATCCTTTCAGCCAATGGCTCTATAAAAATAGCAAATAAGAGTGGACTCAGTGGGCATCCTTGTCTTGTGGACCTTTCAAGCTTGAAAGCATCTGAAAGTTCACCATTAATCTTTACTTTTGCAGTTGGGCTATTATACAAGGCCCTCAATATAGTGATGATGGACCCATTAAACCCATGGATTTTTTTTTAAAATATGAAAAAAATGTAACTTTTTCCTTCCGTCATACTTCAGAAATATAATATATTAATATTTTGAACATTTTAAAACATTTAAGTTTGCTCGTTGTATTTATAAGATCCTACATTGACGTGCTCCACAATCATTGGTCAGTCATGTTAAAATCCATTATCAGTGGAAAACAAACCTGATCCTCTACTAGAGGCGATTGTGCAATACCTTTTAGACATAACACTCAGCAAACAGTTATTATTAGTTAAAGTCAGTGAGATTTGGAGTGATACATGACACATGACGGAATAAGACACGCAGACTTAGCATGACGAACCGACGAGGAACACGTACACTGTGAATACATACAGAGGGAAAAGGGGACAGGAGATAAGACATGGACATAACTAAGCACAAGCAGAACATGATGGCTGGGGGGGAAACACACGTGACAGAAGGAATGGGTCACAAGGGAAAAACATGTAAACGAGACGGGAGAAAAGGACATTACTGAAATACATGAAGGGCCAGGGCTGGGACAGCCAACCAGTCACAGACAAAGAGCCACATCATACACCTGGGCGCACATGAACATCACCCATCCCTTCCTCTGTCCTGCGTTCAGTTTAGGGTATCGAACTCAGGACCCTAGCCTCATCAGGCCGGGGTCTTTGTGTGGAGTCTGGATGTTCTCTCAAGCTTCCTCCCACAGTCTAGGGACATGCAGTTAGTGGGGGTCTTCTCGCCCCGTTCACATTCACACAGAGATGAATTGAAGATCACCTTGTGGTTAGTGCCTTCTATTCGATGTACAGACTGAATAATAACACCTTCTAATTAGTTATGTCTCCTATTGGTGCTCTTCTACGAGTGATCAGTGCTTGATGGCTTACTAAGCTTAACTTTTTTCCACAACATTGATAACAAACACACACAGAACAACAACAACATATGTTATCTAAAAAAAACTTGATTGGACCAAAGTTTTGATGTTCATCCTACATGTTTATTGAGATTGTCTAATGTCTGCGACGGTATCTTCTCCCACGTCTGCGGACACCCGAGGCCTTGTGGGGTCTCTTGTGTCTGCGAACGGGGCGAGAAGACCTCGCATGTCTGCGTCTATACCTGCGTCGTGGCATTGTCCAAAACGGCGGTACCTGCTCCACGTCACGGGTTCTATTTATGGACTCACCTGGCAACTTTAGTGATGTCACTGCTGATGTTGTCACTGTTGGTGTGACCTCATGACTCATTCATGCCATCTGAACTGTGGTGTAATTATGAGGTCACAGGGGGACGTGAATTTATTCACAAAGTTGATAGAGAGTTTGGGTCATAACTCAAAGACGCAATGATGCAGTCAAATCATTTGGAATTAAATATCTCTGTCAGTGCGCCCCAGGGTGGCTGTGGCTACAATGTAGCTGCCATCACCAGTGTGTGAATGGGTGGATGACTGGATGTGTAAAGTGCTTTGGGGTCCTTAGGGACTAGTAAAGCGCTATGCAAATACAGGCCATTTACCATCTGTAAATTACAAGATTTAGAGGGTTCTGACATCACAGTCATCTTTCTGACATGACATCCAGTCTCTCTGTTGTGATGTCAAATATCAATGCCAGATTCATCTCTCTGTTGTGATGTCAAATATCAATGCCAGATTCATCTCTCTGTTGTGATGTCAGATATCAATGCCAGATTCGTCTCTCTGTTGTGATGTCAAATATCAATGCCAGATTCATCTCTCTATTGTGATGTCAGATATCAATGCCAGATTCGTCGCTCTGTTGTGATGTCAGATATCAATGTCAGATTCGTCTCTCTGTTGTGATGTCAAATATCAATGCCAAATTCGTCTCTCTGTTGTGATGTCAAATATTAATGCCAGATTCGTCTCTCTGTTGTGATGTCAGATATCAATGTCAGATTCGTCTCTCTGTTGTGATGTCAAATATCAATGCCAAATTCGTCTCTCTGTTGTGATGTCAAATATTAATGCCAGATTCGTCTCTCTGTTGTGATCTCAAATATCAATGTCAGATTCGTCTCTCTGTTGTGATGTCAGATATCAATGTCAGATTCATCTCTCTATTGTGATGTCAGATATCAATGTCAGATTCATCTCTCTGTTGTGATGTCAGATATCAATGCCAAATTCGTCGCTCTGTTGTGATGTCAGATATCAATGTCAGATTCATCTCTCTATTGTGATGTCAGATATCAATGTCAGATTCATCTCTCTGTTGTGATGTCAGATATTAATGCCAGATTCGTCGCTCTGTTGTGATGTCAGATATCAATGCCAAATTCGTCTCTCTGTTGTGATGTCAAATATTAATGCCAGATTCGTCTCTCTGTTGTGATGTCAGATATCAATGCCAGATTCGTCTCTCTGTTGTGATGTCAAATATCAATGTCAGATTCGTCTCTCTGTTGTGATGTCAGATATCAATGTCAGATTCATCTCTCTATTGTGATGTCAGATATCAATGTCAGATTAATCTCTCTATTGTGATGTCAGATATCAATGTCAGATTCATCTCTCTGTTGTGATGTCAGATATCAATGCCAAATTCGTCTCTCTGTTGTGATGTCAAATATTAATGCCAGATTCGTCTCTCTGTTGTGATGTCAGATATCAATGCCAGATTCGTCTCTCTGTTGTGATGTCAGATATCAATGCCAAATTCGTCTCTCTGTTGTGATGTCAAATATTAATGCCAGATTCGTCTCTCTGTTGTGATGTCAGATATCAATGCCAGATTCGTCTCTCTGTTGTGATGTCAGATATCAATGCCAGATTCGTCTCTCTGTTGTGATGTCAAATATTAATGCCAGATTCGTCTCTCTGTTGTGATGTCAGATATCAATGCCAAATTCGTCTCTCTGTTGTGATGTCAGATATTAATGCCAAATTCGTCTCTCTGTTGTGATGTCAGATATCAATGCCAGATTCGTCTCTCTGTTGTGATGTCAAATATTAATGCCAGATTCGTCTCTCTGTTGTGATGTCAGATATTAATGCCAGATTCATCTCTCTGTTGTGATGTCAGATATTAATGCCAGATTCGTCTCTCTGTTGTGATGTCAGATATTAATGCCAGATTCGTCTCTCTGTTGTGATGTCAAATATTAATGCCAGATTCGTCTCTCTGTTGTGATGTCAGATATCAATGCCAGATTCGTCTCTCTGTTGTGATGTCAAATATTAATGCCAGATTCGCTTCTCTGTTGTGATGTCAAATATTAATGCCAAATTCGTCTCTCTGTTGTGATGTCAAATATTAATGCCAGATTCGTCTCTCTGTTGTGATGTCAGATATCAATGCCAGATTCGTGTCTCTGTTGTGATGTCAAATATTAATGCCAGATTCGTCTCTCTGTTGTGATGTCAGATATCAATGCCAGATTCGTGTCTCTGTTGTGATGTCAAATATTAATGCCAGATTCGTCTCTCTGTTGAACAGTATCCGCGTTTACACCAGCCCACCAGATTTCTTATTTGTGTTGCCCTGTAGTAATCCTGTAGGCAAGGGATGCCTAATCCTCCTTTATCTTTGGGAAGCTGAAGTGTTTTGAACTTAAATCTTGGCTTTTTACCCGCCCATGTAAATCTTGAGAGGGTCCTATCCCACTCTACAAAGTATCTATCAGGGTTTTCTATAGAAACAGACTGGAATAAGTACAATATCTTTGGGAGCATATTCATTTTTATGATGTCCACTCTAGAAGAAATGCTTAGATAGACCATCTGCTAATATCTAGCATGATATCTTTTTTAAGTAGGGGGTAGTTGATTTCTTCCAAGCTAGTTATATCCATTGATAAGTTTATGCCCAGATATTTGATAGTTCTTTTGTCCCAGCTTAGTTTGTATTTGTTGAGCAGATTCTGGGGAGGGCTATAAAAGCTACTAAGAACTTGTGTTTTTTGTATATTCAATTTATATCCCGAGTATAGCCCATACTCCTTTAACACTGACATGAGCTCCATAAGTGATTCGGTAGGTTTTGATAAGTAAACCAAAATGTCATCTGCAAACAAGGCCAATTTCTGCTCACTTCCAGTGATATTAATCCCTTTTATGTTACCATTCTGCCTAATCCTTTCAGCCAATGGCTCTATAAAAATAGCAAATAAGAGTGGACTCAGTGGGCATCCTTGTCTTGTGGACCTTTCAAGCTTGAAAGCATCTGAAAGTTCACCATTAATCTTTACTTTTGCAGTTGGGCTATTATACAAGGCCCTCAATATAGTGATGATGGACCCATTAAACCCATGGATTTTTTTTTAAAATATGAAAAAAATGTAACTTTTTCCTTCCGTCATACTTCAGAAATATAATATATTAATATTTTGAACATTTTAAAACATTTAAGTTTGCTCGTTGTATTTATAAGATCCTACATTGACGTGCTCCACAATCATTGGTCAGTCATGTTAAAATCCATTATCAGTGGAAAACAAACCTGATCCTCTACTAGAGGCGATTGTGCAATACCTTTTAGACATAACACTCAGCAAACAGTTATTATTAGTTAAAGTCAGTGAGATTTGGAGTGATACATGACACATGACGGAATAAGACACGCAGACTTAGCATGACGAACCGACGAGGAACACGTACACTGTGAATACATACAGAGGGAAAAGGGGACAGGAGATAAGACATGGACATAACTAAGCACAAGCAGAACATGATGGCTGGGGGGGAAACACACGTGACAGAAGGAATGGGTCACAAGGGAAAAACATGTAAACGAGACGGGAGAAAAGGACATTACTGAAATACATGAAGGGCCAGGGCTGGGACAGCCAACCAGTCACAGACAAAGAGCCACATCATACACCTGGGCGCACATGAACATCACCCATCCCTTCCTCTGTCCTGCGTTCAGTTTAGGGTATCGAACTCAGGACCCTAGCCTCATCAGGCCGGGGACTTTGTGTGGAGTCTGGATGTTCTCTCAAGCTTCCTCCCACAGTCTAGGGACATGCAGTTAGTGGGGGTCTTCTCGCCCCGTTCACATTCACACAGAGATGAATTGAAGATCACCTTGTGGTTAGTGCCTTCTATTCGATGTACAGACTGAATAATAACACCTTCTAATTAGTTATGTCTCCTATTGGTGCTCTTCTACGAGTGATCAGTGCTTGATGGCTTACTAAGCTTAACTTTTTTCCACAACATTGATAACAAACACACACAGAACAACAACAACATATGTTATCTAAAAAAAACTTGATTGGACCAAAGTTTTGATGTTCATCCTACATGTTTATTGAGATTGTCTAATGTCTGCGACGGTATCTTCTCCCACGTCTGCGGACACCCGAGGCCTTGTGGGGTCTCTTGTGTCTGCGAACGGGGCGAGAAGACCTCGCATGTCTGCGTCTATACCTGCGTCGTGGCATTGTCCAAAACGGCGGTACCTGCTCCACGTCACGGGTTCTATTTATGGACTCACCTGGCAACTTTAGTGATGTCACTGCTGATGTTGTCACTGTTGGTGTGACCTCATGACTCATTCATGCCATCTGAACTGTGGTGTAATTATGAGGTCACAGGGGGACGTGAATTTATTCACAAAGTTGATAGAGAGTTTGGGTCATAACTCAAAGACGCAATGATGCAGTCAAATCATTTGGAATTAAATATCTCTGTCAGTGCGCCCCAGGGTGGCTGTGGCTACAATGTAGCTGCCATCACCAGTGTGTGAATGGGTGGATGACTGGATGTGTAAAGTGCTTTGGGGTCCTTAGGGACTAGTAAAGCGCTATGCAAATACAGGCCATTTACCATCTGTAAATTACAAGATTTAGAGGGTTCTGACATCACAGTCATCTTTCTGACATGACATCCAGTCTCTCTGTTGTGATGTCAAATATCAATGCCAGATTCATCTCTCTGTTGTGATGTCAAATATCAATGCCAGATTCATCTCTCTATTGTGATGTCAGATATCAATGCCAGATTCGTCTCTCTGTTGTGATGTCAAATATCAATGCCAGATTCGTCTCTCTGTTGTGATGTCAAATATCAATGCCAGATTCGTCTCTCTGTTGTGATGTCAGATATCAATGCCAGATTCATCTCTCTGTTGTGATGTCAGATATCAATGCCAGATTCGTCTCTCTGTTGTGATGTCAAATATCAATGCCAGATTCGTCTCTCTGTTGTGATGTCAGATATCAATGCCAGATTCGTCTCTCTGTTGTGATGTCAGATATCAATGCCAGATTCATCTCTCTGTTGTGATGTCAGATATCAATGCCAAATTCGTCTCTCTGTTGTGATGTCAAATATCAATGCCAGATTCATCTCTCTATTGTGATGTCAGATATCAATGCCAAATTCGTCTCTCTGTTGTGATGTCAAATATTAATGCCAGATTCGTCTCTCTGTTGTGATGTCAGATATCAATGCCAGATTCGTCTCTCTGTTGTGATGTCAAATATCAATGCCAGATTCGTCTCTCTGTTGTGATGTCAGATATCAATGCCAGATTCGTCTCTCTGTTGTGATGTCAGATATCAATGCCAGATTCATCTCTCTGTTGTGATGTCAGATATCAATGCCAAATTCGTCTCTCTGTTGTGATGTCAAATATTAATGCCAGATTCGTCTCTCTGTTGTGATGTCAGATATCAATGCCAGATTCGTCTCTCTGTTGTGATGTCAGATATCAATGCCAGATTCGTCTCTCTGTTGTGATGTCAGATATCAATGCCAAATTCGTCTCTCTGTTGTGATGTCAGATATCAATGCCAAATTCGTCTCTCTGTTGTGATGTCAGATATCAATGCCAGATTCATCTCTCTGTTGTGATGTCAAATATTAATGCCAGATTCGTCTCTCTGTTGTGATGTCAGATATCAATGCCAAATTCGTCTCTCTGTTGTGATGTCAAATATTAATGCCAGATTCGTCTCTCTGTTGTGATGTCAGATATCAATGCCAGATTCGTCTCTCTGTTGTGATGTCAGATATCAATGCCAGATTCGTGTCTCTGTTGTGATGTCAAATATTAATGCCAGATTCGTCTCTCTGTTGTGATGTCAGATATTAATGCCAGATTCATCTCTCTGTTGTGATGTCAGATATCAATGCCAGACTCGTGTCTCTGTTGTGATGTCAGATATCAATGCCAGATTCGTCTCTCTGTTGTGATGTCAGATATCAATGCCAGACTCGTGTCTCTGTTGTGATGTCAGATATTAATGCCAGATTCGTCTCTCTGTTGAACAGTATCCGCGTTTACACCAGCCCACCAGATTTCTTATTTGTGTTGCCCTGTAGTAATCCTGTAGGCAAGGGATGCCTAATCCTCCTTTATCTTTGGGAAGCTGAAGTGTTTTGAACTTAAATCTTGGCTTTTTACCCGCCCATGTAAATCTTGAGAGGGTCCTATCCCACTCTACAAAGTATCTATCAGGGTTTTCTATAGAAACAGACTGGAATAAGTACAATATCTTTGGGAGCATATTCATTTTTATGATGTCCACTCTAGAAGAAATGCTTAGATAGACCATCTGCTAATATCTAGCATGATATCTTTTTTAAGTAGGGGGTAGTTGATTTCTTCCAAGCTAGTTATATCCATTGATAAGTTTATGCCCAGATATTTGATAGTTCTTTTGTCCCAGCTTAGTTTGTATTTGTTGAGCAGATTCTGGGGAGGGCTATAAAAGCTACTAAGAACTTGTGTTTTTTGTATATTCAATTTATATCCCGAGTATAGCCCATACTCCTTTAACACTGACATGAGCTCCATAAGTGATTCGGTAGGTTTTGATAAGTAAACCAAAATGTCATCTGCAAACAAGGCCAATTTCTGCTCACTTCCAGTGATATTAATCCCTTTTATGTTACCATTCTGCCTAATCCTTTCAGCCAATGGCTCTATAAAAATAGCAAATAAGAGTGGACTCAGTGGGCATCCTTGTCTTGTGGACCTTTCAAGCTTGAAAGCATCTGAAAGTTCACCGTTAATCTTTACTTTTGCAGTTGGGCTATTATACAAGGCCCTCAATATAGTGATGATGGACCCATTAAACCCATGGATTTTTTTTTTAAATATGAAAAAAATGTAACTTTTTCCTTCCGTCATACTTCAGAAATATAATATATTAATATTTTGAACATTTTAAAACATTTAAGTTTGCTCGTTGTATTTATAAGATCCTACATTGACGTGCTCCACAATCATTGGTCAGTCATGTTAAAATCCATTATCAGTGGAAAACAAACCTGATCCTCTACTAGAGGCGATTGTGCAATACCTTTTAGACATAACACTCAGCAAACAGTTATTATTAGTTAAAGTCAGTGAGATTTGGAGTGATACATGACACATGACGGAATAAGACACGCAGACTTAGCATGACGAACCGACGAGGAACACGTACACTGTGAATACATACAGAGGGAAAAGGGGACAGGAGATAAGACATGGACATAACTAAGGACAAACAGAACATGATGGCTGGGGGGGAAAACACACGTGACCAATAATAGTAGACCTGTGCTACATTTGTCCGGCTACGCAACACATATTTCTGCATAAGAGATACATGAGACACCCTTTAAATAAGCAAATTTCATGTTTAAAACATGGAAATGCAGCCAAAATGGACCATACAATGGCCTCAGTGAACACATCAGCACATAAGTAGAGATAAGGAAACTCAATCACATTAGATATTAATATTACTATGAGTAAATTATATATATTATATATTCTGTTATATGGTTTAAAGAATACAATGTGATAATCACACAGGAGAACGCTGTTTCCAGTTATACAAATTTATTTTATTTCACTATTAAAGAAACCAATTATGTAAATAAAAGCTCACCACAAGAACATCTCCCAACCCAGTCTTACAAAGTTGCAGTTACAATAAAAAATGGGTAGGGAACATGAACTGTTGGTGAGCTAAAAAACAATCCTGGTGCTGATGCTTGTCATTGAACGTTTTGGACAGAGCTCTTGATTGAAATGCCTACCATTGTGTGTAGGCATTTCGGTCCAGATGTTATGGAGTTCAGTTCAGCTAAGATGTATTTCTAAAGCACCGGATCGCAAAAATAGCCGCTTCTCGGCTGTTTATATTGTAAGGTAAAGACCATACAATATAAGAGAGAAAACCCCCCAACAATCAGATGATCCCCTGTGAGCAAACCCTTGATGACAGTGTCTGTGAAGGTTATCAATCATCAAGGCCATAGTAGTCTAAGGAGCTTGGAAAGAAAAGCGCCTGGACTTCTTTAAGTTAAAGAAGTCCAGGCGCTTTTCTCCAAGCTCCTTAGACTTGGTGACGGTGGGAAAGAAAAACTCCCTTTTAACAGGAAGAAACTTTCGGCAGAACCAGGCTCAGTGAGGGGCGGCCATCTGCCTCGACCGGTTGGGGGGGGGGCACAGCTGTTATAACCCCTGACGTAGCATAGCTTCTAATTCTGAAAGATACGTAGATACCTTAAACCTGCACTCTATGCAGGACACCAAGCGATGACACGACTTGCAGTACTATAGGAGTCTATGCAGAAACAGTTTTCTCTCTTGAATCTCTGTAATTTTTTTGCTACTGAGTGTCTGGGTGCAGTCACTCATTTTGGGCCAATTAAATCAAATGAACTTCCATTGTCTAAGTTATAGCCCTATTGAACCTGCGTTAACCAGGTTTAATAGGGAGGGCCAAAGTCGTAGTTGTGCTAAATTTCCTCGAATTCTCCTCGGAGATTTTCGAGTAGCTTCCTTTGTTCTTGAAAGTTCTTTTCCATTTGTCTCATCGCTTCCCGTCCATTCCACATCTTTTTGGTAAGGTCACTAACCGTATTTTCTAAGGCCTTATTTTGTTGTTTGAGTATGTCAACTTGGACATCGTAGTTGTTTATCAGATTGTTATGTTCTTCCTGTGAAACTTTGGGAGTCTGAGCTTGGGTTTGCAACGCCATGTCTTCTGTTTTCAAGGCTTCCTGTGAATCATACAGATTTTTCTTGACCTCTTCAAGCTCTCTTTTCATTTCCTCAAATTCATGGCACAACAACTCCTTTTCTCTGTTGGTCACTTCAAAATCATGTTCGGAGTCTTTCTCAGTGGCTTTGGAGATCCGTGATTCTCCTTTCACACCCTCATCGTGTGGTTTCAGTTCTTTTTGAGAATCACCACTCCTTTTGGAAAGCTCCTGGAGGTCCTGTTCAAGAAGTTCGTTATGCCGCCTCAATATGTCAATTTCATGTGCAAAGCATTGGCGTTCCAGGGTCTGTCTGAGCTGTTCACTGTCTGTTGTTTTGTTTTCCTCATTCATGATCCTTTTTCTTTCTTCACTCTCTTGTAACTCTTTAAAGGCTGTGTTTGCCTGATGGAGCTCAGTTTTAACAGCCTGTATTTCCTGTTGCATGTCATCTTTTTCCTTTTCAAAGTCCCTTTTCAGCTCACACATGCGTTTTACCATCACATCATTTTCCTCTCTTAAAGACTGGTTG
Organism: Astatotilapia calliptera; assembly: GCF_964374335.1. Lineage (NCBI taxonomy): Eukaryota > Metazoa > Chordata > Actinopteri > Cichliformes > Cichlidae > Astatotilapia > Astatotilapia calliptera. Next base: position 35,986,227 of record NC_137432.1, on the reverse strand, counting down.
TCCTTTTCCATGTCTCCCACTTTTATAACCAAGCCTGTCTTGCTGCTTTGCAACTCTCTGATTTCTGCTTCCATTTCCTGCATCACCTCTTTCTGTTGCTGGATCTCTTTGGTTTTGGAGCTGTTTAAATCCTTTAGAATTTGGTTCCAATATTCCAGCTCTTGAATTTTGAAGTGAATTGTTTCATTCTCTAGTTGCAGGTCTCTTTTCCTCTTGTTTTTAGAGAACCCACTTCGTTTGAAGAGAACTTCAATGTTTTTTTGGAGAATCTTGTTCTCATTTATGAGCTCTCTTTTTTGCTCCTTAAGGTCGGCGTTCTCGACTTTAAGGTCACGTATGGTAGAGTTTTGTTGTTTGAGAGTTTTATTCTCATTTTTCAGCTCTTTGATTTGCTGTTTAAGTTTTTCGTTCTCGGCTCTCATGTTGCATACAACAGGATTTGACAGACTCATATTTCAAATTGAAGTTGATGCTAAATCTCTGTACCAACTAAAAGATTTTTTAAAAATACCGTCAACTGTGTCAGAAACGCAAGTTTCCAGTAGTTTCCTGCCTAGTGAATTCTTCCACTCTCTTTGAAAGACTGCCAAGAGTGAGAACCTCTCCCCTATTTATAGGTTTTCGTGTGCTGATGTCATAAAGAAGACCAGAGATCAAAGGGATTCTGGTGAAACGTCACTGTGTCTGGTCTGGGCAGTTCTGAATTGAATAATAACAAAATGACGGGGGGCGTGTCTGGTAGCCATGTGAAGACGTGTTGTACAGGGCTCCTCAATGGACTAACTTGTTTCATAATTCCATTGCTCCAAAACTAACGAACTTTTAACAACAGTACGATAACACGCCCGTGTGCTGCTCTGAGGCACTTTTTACATCTTCAAGGCTACGGTGTACGAAATATGAGCAAAACTAGATCGGGGAAAGAGCAGGCCGCAAAAGCCTCGGACCTGTCACGGTTGTTAAAGAGTGGACTCAGGCGCGGAGCTCAGAAATAATGACAGTGCATTTATTTACAGTGCAGCAATGTGACAACAGCTCAAATGTGCAACAATGGTGATAGTGCGTCCCTCCTTCCGTGTAAGCCCGTGCGTGGTAGTGAGTGCCCGTCTCTCCTCCAAGTGCTTCCTTAGTGTCCGTAAATCCTCCGTCAATCCCTGGGTGAACACACACACACACACACACACACACACACACACACACACACACACACACACACGACAGCAGAATGAGTACGAAGATCAGACAGCACTTCAATAACGTTAGCAACTCAAAAACACTACCAGGCTTAGTGCAATACTCCAGCGCTGTCTGTCGCTCAGCCACACCATTAAGTAGCCCTGCTACTAGTTGATTGGCAGCAGCTGGTGGATTGACTGCAGGTGCGGCAGCTCCGGGCGACAGCACTTCCGGGTCGGAGGTAGCCTGTTGCTAGGTTACCTCCTAGCACATCACAGCGGAGCCGGAGGGGAAGACAGGGCGATAGGAGAGACATATTCACACTGTGGTATCGCAATATATAAGTGGTTATATAAATATATGAGTATACATAATAGTTATTATTCATAGATACCTACATCCTAAGTTCCTGTTATTCTTCTGAAAGAAACAGAATGAATGTGTTGTTACAATGGTAATGCCAGGAGAGGCAGTATTAGTTCTGTGTTACATTAATGTGTAAGGAAGTGGAAGAAGTGTGTGTCCTGTAGGAGGCAGTAGAAAATGGATGCTCATGTTCTGTACATGCCCTGAAAGTAAGGTTCAGTAAACCAGTGCAACGATACTCCGGTGTAAGGCTCAGTTATTGTATTTTTATTTTTTGAAGATGCAACACACACGCACACAGATATACACACACTGGCAGGTCGACCGGTCAGGGCGCCGTCAGATCCTGACAGGACCATGCTGAGGACAGACCGGAGGCACCACCCCATGACATGAGTGAGATTATGAGAGCTATTGCTAGCTCTGAAAAGACGGTATTGGACCGTATCGATTCAAGCACGAAAGATTTATTATTCCAGAGGTTGGGACATATTTTTTCTGCACCTGCATTTTGGTACCTGAATGGCAAGCTCGCAAAGTCATCTGCTCTTCGTTTTATAAGCTGGAATGTTAAAGGTATAAATAATCCGGTTAAACGCACAAGGGCTTTTACTCATTTAAAATCATTGAGATCCGATGTTGTATATCTGCAGGAAACACACCTCCGATCAAGTGAACAAATTCAACTAATTAAACTGTTTCTCTGCTTGTCTGCATTGCCACAAATTGTTCTATTTGGTGATGTATCATAGAACTGTACTATATAGTGTATGTAAGTTTCTGTGTTTGCTAGTAACTACCATCAACCTAAGGTCTCAGCTAATTTATCTTTGCAGAGATGTTCATTTGATTGTAACAGCAGTAGGAAAGAGCAGTAACAAGAGTAGGACAGCTAAGCTAATTATGGCTAAACATTTGGAATTTAATGAAAGCAAAAATTGACCTTGCAAAGATGGATAGGTTTATTTAGAAAGTCAGCTATTTACATTTAGTGTTCGTCCCAAGTAGGAGATTTTGAATTGAGTCTAAATTGACCGCAAATTTACTTACATCAAAACTTACAAATTTACATCAGAACTTCTGAAGATGCAGGTCTCTGTGCAGCGGCTGAAGTCTGTGGTGTAGAGGGTGAAGAGGAAGGGGGAGAGGATGGTCCCTTATGGTGCTCCTGTGTTGCTGATTACCTTGTCAGACACACAATGTGGAAGACGCACATATTGTGGTCTTCCTGTCAGGTAATCAACAATCCAGGACACTAGAGAAGCATCCCCCTGCATCGCTGTTAGCTTATCACCAAGCACTGGAAAAGTAAAAAAAACATGAACCTCACAGTGCTCGCCGGCTGGTCCGGGTGGATGTAGACACGATTGAGCAGATAGATGATGGCGTCCTGTGAGACGGGGCTGGTAAGCAAATTGAATGGGATCCTGATGTGGTCTGACAATGGGTGAGATCTGGTCCAGGATGAGCCTTTCCAGGGTCTTCATGATGTGGGAGGTCAGTGTCACAGGCCTGTAATCCTGGGGGCCACTGGGACGTGGCGTCTTTGGTACAGGGACGAGGCTTGATGTCTTCCACAGCACTGGGACCCTCTTCAGACTCAGCATGAACAGTTTATGGAAGACTCCACAAAACTGGGGGGCACAGGCCTTGAGAGGACTCACTCCATCTGGTCCAGCAGACTTGCCTGAGTGGAGTTTCTTCATTTGCATCTGAACCTGGTAAGCATTTAACACTACTACACTGACATACATAATTTTCAATTTAATGAAGTTAAAAATTTGTTGTCTTATTGTCAGTTGTTATTGACAGCAAGATTATTAGAAATATATGAAAAAATGTACATTAAATGGGAAGTTCAGGAGCTGAATCAATGACAGTTTTTTTTTTCAAATGAAAGTGACAAAGGTGCAGATTCATACATAGATGCTGTCATATTAACAGATGTTAATGTGTGAAAAGGGCTTTAACCCTCCCATTATGATGTGGGTCGAGTTGACCTGATTTAAAAATGTAAAAGGAAAAATTGTTAAAAGTACTTTTTAATACAAAATTGCTGTTTGGCTTAAAAAATGTAACCAGCTTGTAAAATGAAACTGGTTTACCTGGCAGCCAGAGTGGAGGCTAAAGGCGACTGAAACTACTTCTTTCTTTGCAACTGTGAGACATATTATACACACACACACACACACACACACACACACACACACACACACACACACACACACACACGACAGTAATGCTTGGCCCAGTGAAATTGAATGCTGATTGAAAGTACACCTTAATTATCAACTAAAAGCAAAAGAGAAAAAAAACATAAGTAATATTTTTTAAAGACATTACTGAGAAACTTTCCAGGATTCGCCAACTGATGCATCAGTGGGTCTGAATTTCCAGTGCAGTCTCTCATCAAGTATGTTAAAATTGATGATAAAATTCAACAAAACTACAGGGAAACACTCTGGAAGATTCTGCTGCTGCTCATTTTTCTCCAATTCCAACCAGAAGTGCCACCAAAAAGCAAAGGTTTCCCAGAAGGTACACAGCGATCAGGCAACTGTCACCTTTGACCTGACAAAAAAAGTAAAATTATATTAGAAATACTCCATCTTGTGGCAATCAGTGATTGCTTGCTTTTATATTTCTTTCAGCTTACCAATGCTGATTCCATTTGATCAGCAGTATCATCTGAAACCCAGAGCAAAGAACAGTGAAATATTGCAGGGCACATTAACTGAAGTGAACTAAAGCAGTCAGCTATGTTTTTAATCATTTTATTTATACAGGTTGAGTTATGATATTAGTTTTAAGCTTTAACAGAAGAAGAACAATTTGAAATCAATTTAAATAAAATTGAGTCGAGTTGAGTAGTTGTGGTGATTGGAAAAAAAACAAAAAAACAACAACTTTCAGAACGATAACAATGTGCTGGAAGCTCTATGTAAACATTTAGCATGTCAAGTTGCCATTGGTCATGGAAAGTGTGTGCGGCACGGGGGGGTAAAACATTTTTTAAAAATCACCAAACATTAACCAGTTTTTGTAGACACAAAGAGGTTGTGATCATATTTTTTTTTTAATAATTTGTGTGACTGAGCCACACATTGAGCCACAGCATTGTCAAACTACACGTGTCCAAAATTGGATAGTCTCAGTTGAGACATTTCAATGCAAGTTCTCTCTGATAACATTAGGTTGGTGGTGCATGAGCTGAGCCTTCGTGTATAGTATTCCCAGAGTATTTTCATGCATTTAATAAATCGAAAGATAAAGATTCCTTTGTCGCTGTACTTCAGCACAGTTAAAGTGTAACAGCTTTTGTTCCAGCAGACTACCATTGAGACATTCTTACGCGTTTTCACTCATCAATTCATAAATACCAATATTTGATGCTGCTGTGTTATACACAGAAAATCTTGTGATACAGTGCTGTTTATTTTACCCATCCAACCACATTCTGAGGTGTACAGGGGTTATACTCTTCGCTCAGTCAGCTAAATGCTGCTGAACTGATCAGGTGGCTCTTCACCGTGCAAATGGACTGTTGGGTCTAGATTGGTTTTTGTCATTAAAGTGTATATGGGTAGTGATGATTTTTTCCTTCATCACTGAAATGCAAAAAAAAAAGGCTTACCTCTGTGTTTAACTACCCAATCATGGACCTCCAAAATGATGATGAAGAGAACTTCCCAGGCAAAGAAGCCACCCATCACTTTCAATAGCCACCCATCATCACTGTCAATCCTGTCCAGGCCTGTAAATATGGCTGCCACTGTGTGACACAAAGAAGCAGGCATTTTAAGACGAGCAGCATGGGTGACAGTGTGTCTGCTATTGAAAATGTTAGCATATCCTGTACATAGCTTGTACTCACTACAGCCTGTACATACTTGTAGTTATAGAATATTCACAACATACTTCATACCGTGTACATTATAACATAATAGACCCATTTCTGTAATATACTTACATATCTATATTATTGCTAATATATATTGTAATATATCTATATCACTAAGCACTTCTGGATGGATGCAAACTGCATTTCGTTGCCCTGTACCTGTGCATGTGCAATGACAATAAAGTTGAATTCTATTCTATTCTATTCATATATGCAAGATGGTAGAATGAAGTAAAACACAAGCTTACCAGCTATAGATTTTATTACCACCGCATTTAAAAAATGTGTCCAGTTGAACAGATACCTCCTATCAAAGAAAAGAGAAGAACTATAAAATCATCAGCTTCTGAAGTTCTTGTCTAAGATTTCTCCTGCATCCAATTTATGAAAACAAGTATCATTACTGAACATACAATTTTACTAAATCTATATTTCACTTAAAAAATATTTCATTTACTGAGTCTGGCCTCCAAAGCTACAACCAGGCTATATTTATTAAAAGCACCATTATTACTAAGAGGAAGGAATAACTTTCACGAGTCATGTGCAAATTAGTTTCCTACTTGGTGTTTCAGTGTGAAAGTGTGCTCTGATAAAGCACATGCAGGCTACACTTTGCAAAAGTTTGAAATTTTAAAAACTTTTATGGCTGAAGTATGAATACAACTCTTAGGGTTATCAAATAACTTTATAACCTCACTTTGCCGAGTGAGCAGTGCATTTAGTCATTAAGCATGTACTGCCCCATTCCTTTGGTTTATCGTGTTTTCAAAATTTGTTAAATAATTGTAGAGAAAAAAAAAAAGTGAGGCCATTTTTAATTTTTTTTTAAATAATATTTGAACAGAGTATTCTTAAATGTGTATAGGCATGATATAGTATATTAATTAAACACACACAGATGGATACATACAGGTGATGTTGTGGTCCGCAGCGCAGCAAGGCCCCGATAGGCTGGATGAGTGAGAGGATCATAACCAGGCACCCCAACACTGGATGTGCTCCCTGGATACCAAACACATTAACAGTGCTAATCATGGGGCATAAATATCAGTCTGAGAGCTGAAACACACAACTAAAGAGTGCTTAACGAATATCAAGAGAAAAGAAAAAAAAACACTTTGAAGGGGTATATTAATCTTGCCTGTGGATGCAACTTGCAGACTGGAGGAGCTGAGGATTGATCTATGGACCTTCTGTTTGATAGATGACTTGCTCTACTACCCAAGTGAAGGTAAAGCCTCCACAAATAACCCCAGAGTGAAAAGTACGAGTACCTTTGAGAGTACCATGAGAACTTAATCATTTCTAGATGTACCTCCCATGAGGGGCACTTCTGCTCCACTTGCCTTTTGTCTTAATGACTTGCAATATTGGCTTATAAATATGCACCAACTTTTTGTCATCTCCATAGTTTGCATTTTGTCCTTTAGGTTTTACATGGTGTCGCTATTCTCTTCTACAATCACATCACAACCAAAAGCTGGAGATGATCGTCCTCCTTCAGTCTGGTTTTGCCAGAGGGTCCTACTGTTACACGGGAGTTGTTTCTGCACACCAAAGCCAAGGGTTGGAGGGGTCCATACCTGGTTGGTATGGTTATCGCATTCATATTAAGTTGAATTATATTAAACTCCCTTGGCTCATCCTTCTAATGTAAAGCACCATGAGATGACTGTTTTATAAAAAACTAAAGTGAAACTAACTGGATGCAGCCCACAGATTCCATTTATCCCTCAAATTATTTCTTGAACCTGTTCATATGTGGATTGGTTGTCAAAAGGCATAATGTTTCTGCATCACTACTACAACTGGTGGAAGCAAGCTTTTGGTGATAGTGGGAAGGAAATATTCCCTTCTTTTCTGTTAGAAACCTCCAGCAGAACCAGGCTCAGGTGATGCAGCCATCTGCTGCAACTGGTTGGAGGTGATGGGGAGACACGACAGGCAAAATGTTATGGACGAGAGCCAGAGAGTAACTAAGGATTAAATGCAAAGTGGTGTATAAACACACTCTTTGCACTTTCTAAGCAACAGGTCTTGCATAGGTGTTTGGACTATTTAAAAAAATGAATGGCTGATCATTTTCTTCAAACAGAAAACAAAGTCCTTGTTTGTGCCTAATGTAATTAAAACTCTTGATGTCCACGCAATATCAACTAAATCTTCAATGAGGAACGTTTGGAGTTCTTTTTAACTTAACTATTTTGATTGTGAAGCACTTTGCAGAAATGATCTTGAAAAGTGCTATATAAATACATTTGTACTTAAATATAGGGTTTAAAAACTGGGATTAAATGAAATCTAAATGTTGCAACATAATTTGGAGGGTATTTGCATTCATATAATCAACAATTTGTATTCAACAATTACCCCCAATTCTGTGTGAACAACACATAAAATTTAGTTGGAATAAATAAGAAAATAAATATTATTACAGAGAAACACGGTTTTATCATTTGATTGTCGCTGTAATGAATAGTACAAAACCATAACTTAACTAAGATTCTTAGAATCTAGCAGAGTCAGTGTACTAACCCCAGACCAGTCCTGAGAATGAACGAACACAAGGATGAAAGCAATGATTGTGGCTGCTACCGTCAGACACATTGCTCCAACATGGACCTGGAGGAACACAAAGAATACAGCATGATACTGTGGCAGCTAAACCAATACATTTGTCCAGATAACATTAGGCTTGGACCAAGCTGTCTTACAAGTCTATTATATCTTGGATTGGATTGGATATCTGAAATTACTTATGAAGTTAATATTTTTAGTCATGAAATTTATTCTGGAAACACACCAAGTTTAAGTTATTTTCAAGCCTAGTTTAGTTTACAAAAACTTTGGTTCCACATTGAAAAGATAATACATGGTTTTGTCTATGATGTCTCACCATAAACCAGAGATCTTTGTCGCACATTTTTTTTCCCTTGGCCATTTTTTTTAGATATCGGGCAACCATCATGCCGAGTGATCCTGTGGTCATCCAGGCAATCAGCATGAGTGATCCTGAAACACAGTTAAATATTGAAATTCTCTCCACTTCTCTTTGTTTTAGGAGTTAAGATGAATTTCTTCCCCTGGAGTAAACATGTGGTCTGTCAACTGACTAAAAATTTAGAGCAGAAACATTTGACAGTAGTCGTCAAATTCTGGATTTAAACTAATGAGTCAACAGAGCAAAGGTAATATAGACAGTGAGCAGCCAAACAGCAACCTTGGGCCAAGAAACTGAGTCCATTGCCATAATTACAGGTATACCATTAGCAGAAAAGCGGCACAGAAATGTTTTTCACATCTTCAAAATTCTATTAGTTTTCAAACATCTGAAGATTGTTATAAATTATTGTTTTGCATATCCTTGTCTCATGAAAAAGGACAGTTATTGTTAAGAGACCACCCATCTAATGTGTCCAACCTCATCCACTGTTTTGGTTCCTTGTTTGTGTAACTTGTGTCTGTGAAACATGTGCAGTTCAATTTAAAGGACTGCAAGTCTACTCAGTATTATAGATTAAACACTTTAATCGTGCTAAAAGTACAAATGAAATGACGTTCCTGGTAGCATTTATCTTCCAAGGACTTTCAAATCATTTAGCTGTGAACAGCTTAGCAAAAAATGACAAAGGACTTTGCTGAGATTATTTTGGACTAAAAAACATTTTTATTTTACACGTATCACTTTGTGCAAGGTCTTACCATGAGCTTTGATGATATCAGGAACATCATCTTTGCCAACAACAAGGGGATTATTAATATTGATCCTTTTATTGCTGGTGAAGGTACCCATATGGATTCTTATTGATCCTGTAGGAAAGATATATCAAAGTTTACAGACACTTGTATATGTGTATGCATGTGTGAGTGTCACACAGGATAACATTTAACCATACCAACATTTAAATTTCACAGAATAAGCTATGAATACGTTTCCACATACCACAACCAATCTCTCTCTTGTGGTGGCATAAATTGAAAGTGGGATTCATGAGTGAATAATACATAAAAGGAAATAGTCTGACATTGAACTTGATGTGAAAAAGAAAAAGTGTAACATGCCTAGAAAAAAAAAACCCCATTGGTTGGAATAATGAAAAAAAAAAAAAAAAAGGTGAGAGTGAATATGGCCAAAAGGCATCAGCTTTATGTGCATATAATACATTCAGCTAATAGCTAATGCATGAGTAGGTGCAAGTTTGTAATCTACTATTTAGATACAAGCTGGGTTAGGATTCCTTTTAAGGAAAAAGACTAAGCTTTGCATGCCTATGAAACAAGTTTCATTTTCATAAACTGGTAGAGACAGAGGTATTAAAAGTGAACTCATTTGACACTTTTTACATTATTGGAAAAGGAACCACAGTCAAAGGCCCTGCATAACCGTTCCAAGTAAAAGTATTTACTGGAGTACAATTGTAAACAATAAAAAACACGTGCTTATTAGATCACCTGCAAAGTATCATTTGAAAGAGACCTTTCCAAACAGTTTAAAAGACTGACTTGTTTGGTGTAACAAACCATCTGACACATCAAATTATGTTACCATTGTTGCTGGGTCCATAGGAAAACAAGAGGTAGTAGGACTGGTTGAAACCAGAAGTCCCCTCAATAGAAATTGTGTTTGTGGTAGTAAAGACACAACTGATGACACTGTTCTGCAATGACGTTGTTATATTATAAACATTCCCCTGTTGGAAACAAACACACATAAATCTCAGATGTAATTTATGGAGTAAGATGGAATTCACAAAAAATACACATGCAGTTCACTTTTTCCACAGAACTGAATGGAAACATTCTAGCCTTGTATAAATCGCTGCTATCACAAAAAATGTAGTACCAGAGGAAGAACTTGTGGCTTTGATCGTCCTGTTGAATACATATGTTCCACCTCAACTTGTCCATTGCTTTTCATAACACAAACGTAAATGTCATCATTTCCCTGGGGAAAGACAAATTTGGAATGAATTAGCCTGTTTTACAAGTTGTGAATGATTTAGCGTTGCTCACAAAATTGGTGGGAATCATCAGAATATTTTATTAGTCCTATAGGAAATATGCAAATTGGAGGTAAGTGAACAATGACTGTGATACAGCAGCTTTTCACCAACAGGTGCTCTTAAATACAAATACACCAAGAGGCTTATTGCTGTTATTGCTTAAAAAACAAACAAATAAACAAAAACCTAACTTTAATTTCAAGGGACTGATAATTTTGTCTTTACATTACCATTCTTTGATCATCAGAGAATCCAAAAGCAATATATCCTTCATAAGGACCAGTCATCTCAAAGTGGACAGCTTCACCACCGGCTAACATCTTGGCTGACATGAAATAACAGCTAGCACTGACTGCTGGGTCACAGTTTGAAGGCTGACTGAAGCACACCTTGGTGACCCCACAGTCAGCACTAGAGATGGGTCCAGCTGATTTCTGCACACACAGGAAGAGAAAACTTTGGCATCATCATTTTGAATATACTGTGTAATCTTATTTTTTTATTTATACGGCACCAAATCACCAAATCTGGCGTGTGGCCAGAAAGAGAGTACCAATTTGTTTATTTGGTAGTTCAATGAAAGGCTTCAGTTTGGTAAAAGTGAGAAAAAAATGCATTCACATTTGCAGTTTTGTCTTGTTATACAATATTGGAAATTTTAAAAACAAAATGCTACATTTTCGGAAATATTTGTGGGCATTTTCTTGTTTGTTTGTTTGTTTTTGTGCTACTTGAACACTAAATTGGCCCTCACATGAGATGACAGTGTCAGCAGTGGCCCACAGCTCATTTAAGTTTGAGACCACTGTAGTAAATAAACTGGTCCTTATAACCATTCACACACATGCACTGTGACGTACAGACTCGAGAAACTGGTGAGTGAACCACCAAAACCTAAGCAGACAACCTGCTCTATTTTCTGAGCTGCTCAGTCCCAGAGGAGTTGCAGAATACAGAAGATGGTAGACTTCCATCAGCCTCTAAGCCAACAGATAATAAATCAGTCCATTTGTAGGATGAAACTGCCAACCAAACTATGTTCAAAACAGACATTGTTACTTACAACAAGTGATCCAGGTTGTAAACTGCCATTGTCAGTGGATGTAGTGAGGGCACCTGCAGATCTAGCAGCTCTGCCGTTAGTGAAGGTCAGGACAGGGCTCGTCACATTGATCCAAAATGTTGTAGAATTCTGCACAAAGGATGCACTGCAGCGACACCAAAACCAGTGTGAACTGGGGTATAAACACCTGAGCTTTATGAAAGTGCTTTGCCAATTTGAGCAAGGCAGACAATGAAATTATTCTTGTTAAAATGGAGTTTTTCCTTTCCACTGTTGCCAAAGATCTTGCTAATAGTAGTGATGATTGTTGGGGTTTTCTCTGTATGATTGTAGGGTCTTTACCTTACAATATAAAGCACCTGAGGCAACTGTTGTTATGATTTGGTAAATAAAATGTAATTAATAGACCATTTACCAGAAATGAACAGCTTTGATGTCTCTTGATGGTTCTGATCTCCATGTCACCTGAACGTAGCTGCTATTAAAGCCTGATGTGTGGGACACAGCCGAGTTCTGGACACACATTTGCATAAAGGGAGAGAGAGTGCAAGTGACATGCCAAACACAATATACCTTGCTGCATAGTTTTAATTAACTTGTCACAAAAACTAATGACACTGTATATAGGACACGTAAGTCATATGTTCTCTCCTGCACAATGCTGCACATTTTCTATACTCAGCCACATTTGTTAGGTGTTTTGTTGTATGTTGTTATACATTTCCCTTTTCTGCTCAGAGCAGCAGAGTACCAGAGATTTTGTGGTTGTAATACAGTCAGATGTCTAGTAGGCCTATAATTTTTGTCTCTTTGAATATAAATGGCATAATTAATCCAATTAAAACAGCAAACATGCTATTGCAATTGACAAAGACTAAGGTTCAGATAGCATATATACAGGAATCTCATCTCACTGATAGTGAACATACAAAATTAAACAGAATGGGACACTCCAAGGTATATTTTTCCTCGCGTAGAGGGGTAGCAATTTTGCTTTCCAATAAAGTTAATTTTGATTTCATTTCCGACCACAAAGATAAGGAGGGAAGATACACTATGGTTAAGGGTAAAATAGATGGAGTCTTAGTTAGTCTGCTAAATGTTTATATGCCTCCAGGTAGCAACTGGGGATTTTACTAACAGATACTTGAGCTATTCACAACCCAAAGCCCAATATGTGGGGGTGATTTTAACATAAGACTGGATCCTAAAATGGATAGTTCTAATGGGAGGACAAATACTAAAAGCATTAGTAAAAAGGTTAAGAATTACATGAAAGAGCTTGGAATAGTGGATATATGGAGATTCAAGATGTTAGTGTCATGTGTCACACAAGAAAAGGCATTTCTCCGTGCAATGAAATTCTTTTTTTGTTGTCCACCCATAGATGCCGACTAATATATACAATAGAAATAGAACATATAAATACAAATAGCACAAAAAAATAAATGAAGACAGAAACAAAGACAGAAGAAGGAAACAAAATATGGAGATTTGAAACAGAGATATGTGCAGGGAACATAACCTTACTGTACGGGATTATACCCACTATTCCTCAGCACACAATGTTTACTCCCGAATTGATTTTTTCCTGATGTTTAAAGCAACAGGTACAGATTATTTTTTTAATGTGTCATCGATACCTGTACCATTTCAGCTCATGAGCCTGTGTATTTGACACTTAATATAAACAATGAAACAAAATCTACCATCTGGAGGATAAATACAAACATTCTGAATACAACTGAAGTTAAAGACATTTTGAAATTAGAAATTCAGTCTTATTTAGAATATAATGATAATGGTGAGGTTTCAAAAGTAACACTATGGGATGCTTTAAAAGCATGATCTGATATCTTTGTGTTGGTGTTGTTCCCACATCATCATGACCAATCACATTGTTGTGACGCCATACTTTTGCAACTTTGGAAAAAAACGCCGTAAAAAAAAAAAAGTACTTAACTTGCGAGAAACCGCCTCTGTCTGCCGATCCAGCAAAATTCTGAATTCTTTGCATTTCAGGATACTGTTCTTTAATAAACGGTAAGTATTATACATATTGTCCTTGCAACATTGGAATTTCAGTGGGACAGTGGCACGGCTGCCCCTCTGTTGGTCTTCCATGGTCTCTTGTGTTCTGGGGGCCTCTGGATGTCTGGAGTTTTGATCTCCTCCATACCCGCTTCACACCCTGGAGGACGGGGCTGTGGCCCCCCCACACTCCCTAGCAGATCATTACATGGAGAAACCTTTGGAATGCAAGCATGCTGATCCACACAGGTATGCACACATGGGTATTCACAGACGCGGACTAAAGCTTTCTTGGCTGCTGCCTCAAAGCACACTGTGCGCTGTCTATCTTGCGTGCTGCACAATATCGTTTATTACTTAGTAAATACTGATATCTATGACTAGCTAGTTTATTGTGATGGTGCTTTGTTTTCTCTATTATTATGTTGCTCTTTGTTGTTTGCTGTCTCCTCTGTTTGTTTTTGTTTGTTTGTTTGTTTGTTTGTTTTTCTCCATACAGGTGACCCAGGAGTTTTTTGTTTTTTTTTCTCTCTCTTCCCCCCCCTTCTCACCGTCTCTTCTCCCCTTTGGTTTTCTTTCTTTCTCTCCCCCCCTCTCTCTCTCATTCATTCCCCCTGTCCTATTTATTAAAAAAAAAAAAAAAAAAAAAAATGACAAAGGATGAACTGAAGCTCTGCCATCACGTAATGTCGCATACTGCTGTTTCTGATGTCATTTAAAAAAAAAAAAAAAAAAAAAAAAACATTGGAATTTCATAAATGAATGACTCACTTGGCTTGCAAAAGTATTACGTCACAACAAGGTGATCGATCACTTGCAATGTTGAACCTTGAACAACATTTATTATGATGATGTGGGAACAACACCAACACGAAGATATCAGATCATCCGCTTTAAAAGCAGTAGTTCGTGGTAAGATCATAGCCATCTCCTCTGTGCTAAAGAAGTGCAGAAAGCAAAAACTACAAGAGCTAGAAAGTACATTTAAAAAAAATTGGTGAAAGAACACTCAGTTTCACTATGTAACTCAGTCAGGACAAAAATAAAGGAAGTACGGAGGGAGACAGATGCGATAAATATAGAAGAGGTTCAAAAGAACCTTCTGCTTACAAAACAACGGTACTATGATACAGGAGGAAAAGCATTAAAACTTCTGTCATAAGGTTAAGAAAACAACAGGCAGAAAGAACAGTCTAGAACAGTCTAGAAAGAGGAACCCATCGAGGATGTGGAGCTTCCGCACTTCTGTTTTCTCTATTTGTCAATATATAAGACAAAGCGTAGAAATAACAGGGGTCCCCCATGGGTTGCCCTATTTGCTGATGATATATTGATTTTCTTGACTAATCCAACTGAATCACTTTCAAATGTGATGAGATTGTTAGACGACTATGGTTTTCTTTCAGGATATAAAATTAACATGAATAAAACTCAAGTATTAAAGCTTAACTACCATCCAACAACTAAAATTAAAAACGCATAACGGTAAATGGAACTGGGACTCAGACCACATCAAATATTTGGGGGTTGTGCTGACTGAAGATCCAACTAAACTGTTTGAAGCCAATTATGACCCTTTGCTCTCAATGATTAAGAAAGACTTGCAAAGATGGAAAACTGTTCCCTTCTTGACGCTGCAGTCTCGGGTGGAATCAATTAGGATGAATGTCCTCCCTCGCTTACTGTATCTATTTCAAAGCTTACCGATTTGGATACCACAGAAACATTTTGAGGTATGACAGAATATTGGCCAAGTATATCTGGCAAAATAAAAGAGCAAGAATTAAATATAAAACAATGCAACTATTGGACGAAAAATGGGGCATCAGTTTACAATGCCTTTGTGACTATTATTATGCAGCCCAATTAAGACCCCTGATATGTTTATGTTCACCAACCTATTCCTCAGGCTGGAAAGATGTTGAAGGGACGGTTATAAATGGGGTGCCAATTATGGCACTTTTGGCAGATAAGAACATTGTTATTGAAAACTTAAAAATAAATATATTAAAAAAAAAAAAAGAATGACAGCAAAAACTTAGGCATCAAACTGATAGCAGACTTAAGTTCCAGTACATAAACATGCTGCTCAAATTAACTTCCAGAATACTCACAGCTCTCTGGCTGCAGGTGAGGAGTTGAGCAGCCCCTTCTGGTATGGCAAAGGAACCCACAGGACTCTTGCTTCCCAGTTCTCTAGCCTCCAATAGGAAACCAGTAAATGGTGTAGAGGCTGGACCCTGCAGCTCAACTTGGAATCAGAAAAACAAAAATGAAGAAGAATGAAACTGGTGTTATTCTTTGACAATAAGATTTTTGAAAAATAACCTTAGTCACTTTTAGGGCTGCAACGATCAACTTACTCAAATACCTTTATTATTTCAAAAAAAGAGAAAGAAAAAAGAATTATCAAAGATTTTAGGAGGAGTTGATGCTTCATTTAATGCATGACTGGAGAGCTCAGTTGTCAACATGTAAATGCAAGCGTGTCACCCACATCTGCGGCTAAAACATATTTACAATAGAAATGTTTCTAGGAGCACGGCTGTGCATAACAGTCATGACAGCCTTAAGCCCAAGCAGCCTCTGTTTACACAAAAAAACTGATAACACAACAGCCGCAGTGACAATGATGTTATCACAGTTTAACATGGAGCCCGAGTCAGTCTACACACAACACAAAGAGCAAAGAGGTTCATGTGGAGTGAAAGAAAACATTTTTCTAGCGCCCAAAACAGCAGCACTTCGAAATGTAACCACCATTAAAACCTTTACTCGAGTCCTTCAGTCTCCCTGTTTAACAAGCACCAACGTGGGGAAAAAGGTGAACTTTGTAGCTGCTTTATCCACTGCCATTTGTTTTACACAGAAAAACATCTACCGTAAGTTACGAAAGTTTCATTAAAATATACTGATGAACTGTTAACTTAGACTGGTACAATGCTTAAATCAGGCAGCTTGCTTGGGGCTAAATGGCAGCCATTTCGCTTTCTATCACACTTACACCTCCAGAAAGCTGGCGCGACTAAGACTGTGAAAGGACCCGACATGACTCAGCACATGTTGTCTATGCTTTGGTCCACCAGCACCTGGCGTGTACACCCTTGGTACCTTACCAGAACCCAGTATGTCTCTCTTATACCAGGGGAAGGGTGGCGCCGATGTCACCACAATATTGAGGCTCGCCGGCCAGTTACAGAAGAGCCACGGCTGCAACCACCTGACTGCGGCATCATGAAGTCACTTTGCCAGTTGCTTCTCCACATGCCAGAAGCAGTGCCAATGATCTTTGGGAGGCCAAGCCATCACATCATTTGTCATCGCTGTGGCGGGAAGGCTCACAGCAACAGCTTGGGCCTTCCCTGAGAGCAGCGGCAACAAGCGGAGGGTTCGCTCTTTACCCAGCCACCGGCACGCCTCCTCTGTAGCCACAAAGACCCCTAGAAACACCCTAGGGGTGTTCCTTCTCCACCATCCGGTAAGCGTCATGGGGGAAATGGCGGGGGAGTTTTCCAACACCTCTGTCTGATGTTCGACTTGGGGCTGCAGCATCACCAGTCATTTGCGATGCACTGCTGCCTGCTCCTGTTGCGTCGCCACCAGCTGCATCACAATCTGACCAAGCGCCTCAGTTGGTTGCACAGGTTAGGGCTCCAACATGATCCAAAATGTCATGTGTGGCTGTGTGGCAGGCAGGATGAAGGACCCAAATGCAGGACTCGTACACGGAAAAGGAAACTTAAAGCAGCAGCTTTATATGCTGGGAAAAATACTCCATAAAATAAACTCATCATAAACAAGCCAAAACCCTGAACATGGAAACTAAGAACTAAACACTGGATAACTAGAAACAGAAAGACTATAGGAACAATGGAAACCAGAAACACTGGGACAACATGACAAGAGGCAGAGGAAAACACAGGGCTTACATACACAAGGGAGAAACAAGGGAATGACACACAGAAGGAGAGCACAGACATAATAAAAATAATATCAATAATCAAAATGATAAATGGCCTGTATTTGTATATTGCTTTACTTAGTCCCTAGGGACCCCAAAGCGCTTTACACTACATTCAGTCATCCGACCATTCACACACTGGTGATGGCAAGCTACATTGTAGCCACAGCTGCCCTGGGGTGCACTGACAGAGGCGAGCACAAAACACAAAAACTGGGTCACCACACTCAGGACCATGACACGAAAGGACCCAACACAACTCGGGTATATGTTGTTTATGCTTGTGCTTCATTTCCCACTTCAGCAGCATGATGTCGGTACAAGCGGTTACTAAAATAGAGAAAGCATATTGTTTTGCCAACCTCCCCCTGTCAAGATGCCCTGAACCTGCTGTTCCAGCCCTCCTCTGCAGCCAAGCCACAAACCATACTTATCACAATGCTTTCATAAAATTTCTGATTTAAAGACAAATAATACATTTTTAAATTAGATTAATACTTTAAATATATAATTTAAAATTTATTTAAGTGTAAAACTCATTCACTAGCCAACCTAGTCAACGGAAACACGCACGCACACACACACACACCCACCCACCCACCCTCATCCAGGAGATACAATACTGTCAACTCTTTTTGGTTAAGAGGTGGAATCTGACCAAAGAAAGGGACCACTGAGTTTTTATTCTCACCAGCTAAAAAACAATTCTGTTTTACACTGCTGAAGAAATACCTTAAAGTACAAGTCATCTTTATTGTATTATTACTATGAACTAGAACAAACTCCCAATTAACAGTTTGCATTTTATTCAGAGTCAGACAGTTTTCAGTCATGTGATGATCACAAAACAAAGTTGTACTATATTACAAGCTAATCTCCAAAAAACATCCCAAATTGTAACTTGTATTTTTATTCCTATTTATCCCCTTCGTGTGTGTGTATGTATGTATGTGTATATATATATATATATATATATGTGTGTATGTATGTATGTATGTATGTATGTATGTATGTATGTATGTATGTATGTATGTATATTTTATTTATATATGTCTCTGTATATATATATATATATATATATATATATATATATATATATATATATATATATATATATATATATATATATATATATATATATATATATATATGTGTGTGTGTGTGTGTGTGTGTGTGTGTGTGTGTGTGTGTGTGTGTGTGTATAATATTCTGTAACTGTAACTTCTGTCGGTGCTGTGCTTTTGGAAACCGAGTTTCCCAGAGGAACCCACCCGAGGGATTAATAAAGTTTTATCTTATCTTATCATAGTTCACACGCTGGTTTGCCATCTCCCACAAAATCACCTCCAAAACACACTACAAATTTCACCAATAATTCATTTCCTTATAAACCACTGAATCGAGTGACATACCAACGGCCGTCGAGCTTTCTCTCACTCATGTTTACTTACCTATGACATCCTCTCCGAGTCCGTAGCGCCTTTGCTCTGTAGTGACAGTGAAGGGGGACGGTGCAGTCTGTGGGCTCAGCCCAGAGTGGTGGAGTTCCATGTCTTCACAGCTGTCTATAACCACACCTGAGCCGTGGCCCCGGACCAGCGGAGCAGTGCACAGCAGCAGCAACACAGGAAGAGCCATTGCAACAAAAGTATTTTCCAGTCGACTCCTCTCTGTAGTCAAGAAAAACTGCAAAACAGAGTATCACAGTACTACCGACGAGCGGGGTGGAGCACTGAATCTGGGTGCGACGCTCGATACTTCTGTTTCGACAGCATGTCGAATTTAGAAACGGTAGATGTTTTGAAATTCCGTGATTAAATACACCCACGTCACGTGACCATGGAGTTTCCAAAGGTGACTTACTGTGTTCAGGCGGAGGAGGAGACGGGATTCCTATTTTTACAAACCAGAGCACACGCGTGTGTAAAGGAAAATGGAATTGTTTTTTGGGGTGTGAATTGGGAAGACCAGTATATGTTCATAAGATTGTTGGGTTTTCCTCTGTATCTATTATTGTACGATCTACAATATAAAGCACCTGGAGGCGACTGCTGTTGTGATTTGGCGCTATATAACTAAAATTAAATTGAATTGAATAGAAAAACCCACTTAAACGCCGAGATCCAAATAGCAGATAAATAATAAATAGTCTATCGTCCTCTTCTTTCTCCTCAATATGATTGATGTCACAAAGATTAGAAAGAAAGACTGCTAGGTGAGCTTCATTAACTCAGCAAAGAAAGAGCGAGAGCGGGGGATAAATGCCAATGTCACAGTATATGACATGCATAATAGTTTCTAATAAACTTCAGTAGAGATTCTTTTCTTTGCTAAGCAAACCATCAAAATGTTTTTTTCCGATTTAAAAGGCATTAATCAACGGGAAATGAACTTGCGAATAGTCATAATCACCCTATGGCAACTTGATAAACGTTATTTTTTCTAAATAAGGAAAAAAAACAACCTTGTACTGACTTAAATATTCATTTTTGAATGAACTGTTTGGCAGTGTGCAGAACAAACCAAACAAACAAAAGTTTGCTGGGGATAGGCTGGAAAAATCGAAAAAGATTCAGCCCCAAAACAGCTGAGAACCTGTTTATGTGGTAAACATATCAGTTTTTCCCTGTAGAGACAAGGGCTCAGCCCAGGGTGGTGAGTTGCATGTCTTTGAGCAGTAGCCCCAGCAGACCAGTACACACCAGAAGTTCCATTGCAATTAAATTATTATGTTATAGGTAATCCATTACTGCAGTGAGTGGAAAAACACAGACCGTAAATGACACAGTTATTGGATAGGTTTCACCGGAGATGAAAGGGCCAACAATGCTGCTGACTTCACCGTGACTCAGCAGAACTTCTAAACCTGATTTTCAGGAAAGATCCACAATAAAATTTACTCAGCAGTAACAACAAGTGTCTGTTTTTTGGTTACAACTGTATTTTCATATTCCTTTTCCCTCATCTTTCACACTTTGTTGTCATGTAATCCTGATGGCAGACCTGGTTTAGGGTGTATATTTTTCAGTAAACTTTTAACAGCATATGACTTGATGCACGCTGAGTCGCACAGGAAAGGAAATCCCAAAAGGTTGATTCTGTTCATATGGACATATGGATGTAGAGCAAAAAGGATTTTTTCTAGTGAAGATAAGAACAAATTTAATTTAAAAATGTATTTTTATACCTTCAGTTTTATTGTTGTAAGTTTTTTATTTCCTACAAGGAATCACGAGGAATAGGTTTGAATATGTTAGTCTAAAACCAGAGTTGATAGCTGATATATTTCTCACCTCCTCACTCTCTACATGGGAATACCGAGCTAAGGAGAGGTGATGCCAGTGGAGTTAAAAGGGTCAAAAGGTTTTGACTGAACATGCTTGAACAATGTTTTCACTTTGCTTGTGTTCTTACAGTTGTTTTCTTAACTGTCACTGTGTGTGCAATGGCCTACAGGAGAAACTTGCCTTTTCATGTTTCATGAATTAGCAGATGTCAGTTACACAGTTCTGCAACCAAAACACTGCATAGGATCTTTCGACTGTTTTTCTTTTATAGATTTTTACTCACTGAAACCGGAAAAAATACTTTTTAAATTCCATCTTGTCAGGTTTTCTTGCAGAACTCATGTTTTTAGTTTAATTAAGTGTACAATTTCCCTTTTTAAATCTAGTATCCATATACTCGAGTCACAAATCCATATCCAATAATGATATCGTACATTCATTTAATATTTCTAAGAGCAAGACTCGAGAGAAATAAAAATAGAAAATGTGAGGAATTGAAGGGGGGGCAGTAGGTGGGGAGGGGACGGTGGGTTTGGTGGTGTGAGGAGCTCAGATGATCATGTCCCAACAGAAATCTCGGAAAAATTATGCATAGTTATAGTAGTATATAGTAGTATATATAATAGTATATTTCTTGATTATTCACAGAATGAATGTTTGGGCTAGAAAAAAACCCCTTAAAAAACATGTTTCTTTCAATTATAGATTTTATTTAGTTATTTAATCAATTTTTTACCCCCAAAGTCTTGAAAGT
Source organism: Astatotilapia calliptera (assembly GCF_964374335.1). Classification (NCBI taxonomy): domain Eukaryota; kingdom Metazoa; phylum Chordata; class Actinopteri; order Cichliformes; family Cichlidae; genus Astatotilapia; species Astatotilapia calliptera. The sequence continues at coordinate 35,964,682 of NC_137432.1, read as the reverse complement.
AAAAGAAATTCCACAGGTCACTGCTGGTATCACAGACAGCATTTTGAGGTCCTCAGTCCTCCCCATCAGGTTCATGGGAGACTGTGACAGCTTATATTTTGCTTTAATGCAGAGATTGCCATATCACAGTGATATCCCATACCTTATGATGCTCTCCAGTACATCCTGATAGAACAGAAACAGAATTTGCTGGCTGTGGTTGTAACATGCTCTGATATTATGTTACCAGCACAACACATGCACACATAGGGGTTTAAGGTGCAACACTCTCTACTTCCAATTTCAGCCTTTCCAGGCTGTAATCACCGACTGTCTCTCACTGCAGGTTACTGCTCACGCAGAACCATGTGGTCTCAGCTCCCTTCCTATTCTAGGTCTAGCTGCGACCATCTGCACCACGTTGCACTTAAAAGGCTGGAGAGCCAGACACCAGTGGGTGTTCTGGGTCTTGGCATCTTTCAGCCGTGCATGAGCTGAACAGAGGGTGAATGGATGCCCCAGGAGATAATCACAAAGGGAGTCAACTACCCACTGGATGGCCAGGCTTTCTTTTTCTACCTGGTGCTGTACCTGGTTTCTCCGTCTGACAATTTCTAGCTGAGGTAGACAACAGGACAGTCAACCCCTGTTTTGTCTGTTTGGGGGCGTACCTGCCTACCTCCTGCGTGGTACCCCAGCTGCTATACCTCCCTCCGTCCAAACCTAGTTCATGAGATGCTAGAAAATGGCAGGGGCTCCAAACATGCCTAACAGAAGTGTGACAAATTGGTACAGAGTGTACATAGGGGAGAAGGCTGTTACTTGGACTCTGACTAACCAATGTGTCTTTTATGCTCAGGTAATCTATAGGGGTGTGAACACTCCGGAACGGGTATCAAAATGGTGCTCTATGAGTGTGGTGCAACCAGGTGGAGGGGGAAAATGATCTGTGGCTCTAGCCCTGTCTGACCGCACCACTTCATAGTCAACATCCCCTATGTGAGTAGAATAAAACAACGATTAGAATAGAATGTGTTTAGGTTTGCTTAGATAAAAGGGTGTGGCTGGAGATCAGAAGAACAAGAAATGATTCGTAAGTGTGTGTTTTGTTGGGATGACGTTGTCACCCCTGTTTAAAGGACAATTGTGGACATTTATTCTCAAAGCATTTCATGTGACCTTAAAGCTAAGCGGAGTAAAAGCTACCTCAGCTAGGTAAACATTAAGCCACAACAGTTACCTATAGTATCACTATAGTAACATAGGTGTGTGTATGAGGACGGGTCCTCAGATCCACTTGATGCTTGCTGTGACTGCATGTAGAGAGGTCTCCCAGTGCACATTGGTAATAAAGCTGTGATGAAAAAAACTCCAGCCTCATCTGACCCTTCTTCTCCAGCTGGGATATCAAATGGATTGGTGAGGTCAAGAAGAATAAACTGCAACACCTACTCACTGTGACCACAAAGGGGCCCCTAGCCCCTGGGTTGTTACAGTTGCTGCTGATGGTCCTGGGCCTGGAGCAAATTCTCCTGTGACAACCTCCCGAATGTGTGTAGCTTTGTTCTCAGGTCTAGAACATGTTGACAGCTATCAGCCACAGTATTTTTGATAATATCAGGGCTAGTAAAGGAATTAAAACTCTCAGCAAGGGAATGCCTTGAGTGATTTATATAAGCTTTCCCTGTTTTCAATGTTTGTAGAGTCATGCAGATGTTTATCATGTGTAAAAATGACCAGACAAATCACAGATAACTGAAAAACATAATCAATTTCTCAAGCCTCACTAGACTAGTTGTTTAAACAGCTGCTGTCAGGGTTCCATTGTTGATGCCTTCTGGGTAACACAGTAGCTGTGTCCCAAAATGTAGGCCGCACCCTTCAGAGGACCCGGCCTTCGCGGTCTACGTGAGCCGGGTCCTTCGAAGACCGAGAAGGCGAGGCTGTGAAATGGGACAGTCTAGCCTTCAGATTTGGATATGCGTCACCGCTGTCTCGGTAGAGTTTAATAAACTCAGCCGTCTGCTCCTTGATATCTATAATACAACTGGACAGTGGCGTGAATTCTCGACCGTCTCACACTTCTGTTTAATCAATTTTCTGTTTGACGTTTATTCAGCTGTGTGAAAAATCCCGGAGGAACCCACCTGATGGATTAATAAAGTTTTATTTTATCTCATCTAATCACTTTGATCTCTGCTAAACTAATTTACTCCGGAACAAATAAAACACCAAAAAAAGCCAAACAATTACATTTTCAAGTTATCCAAGTGACTTATATATCATGTTTAACCTGAGTAGTGAAAGACAGTGGGGGTCTGAAAACGATGAAGCCAGGGTCCGCTGCTCTCGCTGGCTCGAGTGACCATTGAAACCCCCGGTTAGCTATCGAGCTAGTGGGTAACAGATGTCTCCGAAAACGTCAGAGCACTTTTGAAAAATATGCGATGTCTTGATAAACCAAGCAGATATTTGAAGTTTACATGGTTACTTTCTCGCCTGAAAATATGTTCAAAGTTTATCTTGTGACCCAGAAAGATTAATAAGAGTAATATTAAAACTTAGTAGCGGCCGCCATTGTTGGAAACTGGAATTGGCTGGGCCCCGCTATGAATTCTGGGATATGGTGGGCCACGAAGGACACACCCGACCCATCCTTCAAATTCTGGGAAATGAAGAACGCATTTGTCGGCCGCATTTGAAGGAGTTGACGAATTGGGACAGCCTTCGTCGCCTGGCTGTGAAGTCATCGGCCTTCAAATGCGGCCTCCGAAGGATGCAGCCGACGTTTTGGGACACAGCTAGTCTCAATCTGCACATCACTTAATTGGAGTGTTGCACACTCTTTTTAGAGGAGGGCACTTTTTCACCCCTCACTCTGTTGTCCAGTGTGACTGTCTGACCATAAGAGATTTTCACAAGCTTGTGGTATTGCTACAAATTCAGCAACTTAAGATGAATAAAGAGATACTAATGAGCCTGATGTAAGATGTGACCACTGCATATCTTAGTTTTTTTCACCAGTGCCTGTGCTGCGTGATGCTGAATGATACACAAAGATAACAATAACAAGGTTGGCAATGCGTTCTGTGTGAGTGTGTGTCCTTTCTTGTTTTACCTGCTTCTAAATCTCAACTAAGTAACTAAGTAAGTCGTTTCTGCTTGTCTCCTTAACCCAAAGGCCGCAGAAAGAAGATCCAGAGGTAATTTCAGGACACAAATCAGTGATGCAGATTTATAATACACTGTAACTGAATATGTCACGGTTATGGGTCATTTTGACCCAGCTTTTTCAGTTTCTTATATTTTGGTATATTTCTGTATTATGATTTCTGTTGATTATTATTCTAGATTTAGTTCAGTGTCAGTCTGCGTCTTTGTAAATTGTTTCTTATTTCCTGTTTTACTTTGAAGGTTCATGTCTGATGTCAGTGTGTTCAGTGTTACTTCCCCCCTGTCTTGTTAGCCCTAATCTCTCCCAGCTGTGTCTTCCTCCTGTTTCCCATTCCATGATTACTCCCCTGTGTATACGAGCCCTGTGTTTTCCTTTGCTCTCTGTTGTGTTGTACCCTCACTTTCACTGTGTGTTCTGTTTGCCAGCCTGCCTGTTTAGTTTGTTGTGTTTTTGCAGTTTAGTTAGTTTTCGTTCAGTTGCTTTCCTGCAATAAAGCTGAGTATTTTGAGTTAAGTTTGCCTCTGTGATTCCTCCATTTTGGGTCCTGTCTTCCTTCCTGCCTGCCTGCCTGCACACAGCCATGACAGAATATATATACTACCAGTCAAAAGTTTGGACAGACCTTCTCATTTAATGTTTTTTTTCTTTGTTTTTACTACTTTCTACATTGTAGATACATACTGAAGACATGAAATATGTGAAGCAAGATATATAGAATTATGTAGCAAAACAAAAAAGTTCATTTTCACCTTTGTCGGGGGAAATTCACTTGTTTCCCCACTCTTCTTTATCAATTGAGATTTCAGTACTGGCTCTGTCTTCCCTCAATTGTTGAGCACTCATCTCTTCAATAATTTGCTCTGAGGTAAGCACGCATTCAAACTCACTGAGTTGACCTGCAGATTTATCAGCATGAAAGCAGAGAAGAAATCACTTAAGAAATCAGTGTTAAAAATAAAATGAGTGTTGGAACCATACTGATTTTGTGAAATTCATAAAACAAAACTTTTCCCTTTATAAAGGAAGGAAAAAAATCAGCTCTTTTACACTCATTGTGTCGACATAATCTGTCTGTCCAGCTGTGAGGTTTCTTCTCACAGTTGTGTAGACACCAGCCTGATAATGAGGACAAATAAAATGTGTGACCTCATACGGAGCTTATAGTTATCTCACTCTCTTTGTACAAGAAAATGACAATTACACACCAATAGTAGCCTACACGGTGATTAGATGAGATGAAACAGATTGTCCATTCGAGTGGCCACAATAGGTCACATGATGGTGTGGCGATGTCTCACAGAGGTTTCACCTGTCAGCCCCAGTGATAGCAATGATCAATGCCGTTTTCTTTTTTTTAACATTTTGGCTCCTGTGATTCACAAAAATCAGAAGTGGCTTAATAACCTTTTAGAACCACCTCCAAAGAGCTAGGGGTTTATTACCGAGGACTCTCCACCAGCTGCTCCAGAACGAAAGAAGCCTTTTGGATGAGAGGCAAAAAAACTAAAGAAGTCCAGTTGCCTTTTTTTAAGCTCCTGAGACTACCATTACCTGGATGACCAAGAACCTCTGACAAGGTTAAACTGATATTTGTTCAAAATGATAACAGCTCATAGAGAGATGTAACCTTTGATAAGACCTTGTAAAAATGTGTTTGCTTATTCTAGGTTTGGAACATATGATCTGTTGCCACAGTCCTGTGTGTATCTACATGCTCTTGATAAAGTTCATGTTCAAGGTCTTGCAATCTAATACAAGCAAGTTTCAACAGACTTTGATCACAAAGTAACCTGAGAGAAGATAAAATCATTGTATTGCAGTTACTTGGAGTGGATAGGTGGTTTATAGCTCGGCTTTCATATTTATTAGCTAAGCAATCAGCATTAATTAATAATAGTAATAATTATCTTTATAACTCTAGAGCTCTATTTTCGATATCCACCAATTCTTGAATGAAATGTGTCTCTTCACGTGCTAAATACTCCTCTATGTTTAAAGGCTAGTATCTTTTTCGGCTGTCACTAGAGTGGAAATATGGATGGGGATCAGTCATTGTGAGGAAACCTATGCAGTCATACCCTTAATCAGCAGCACAACTAATTGTAACTTTTACATTGTCTGAAATGGATTCCGCATCCATTTCAGAGATGGTTTGTGTGCTTTCCAGTAGCACACTTAAAAATGTCCAAACCAAACATATTGATATAAAGAGTAGCATTTTACATAATTCATGTCACTCTAAACATGGCATGATCGGGATAGGTGCCACAACATTGATGTGACAGACTACAAATCCATTCTCCACTTTTGGATTTAGGGTGCATGAGGCTCTGTGTTGAATCTACACAATAAAGGGTAGGGTTTGTATAAATTGAAAAACTCACTTACCAGTTTTCTTCGTGTCTTTATTGAATGGCTCAAGAGTTGGGAGTTCGCCTTGTAATTGGAAGGTTGTCGGTTCGAGCCCCGGTCGTTGTGTCCTTGGGCAAGACACTTCACCCGTTACCTACTGGTGGTGGTCAGAGGGCCAGGTGGCGCCAGTGTTCGGCAGCCTCGCCTCTGTCAGTGCGCCCCAGGGCGGCTGTGGCTACAATGTAGCTGCCATCCCCAGTGTGTGAATGGGTGGATGACTGGATGTGTAAAGCCCTTTGGGGTCCTTAAGGACTAGTAAAGCGCTATACAGGCCATTTTAGGGTCCACCTTAAAGCCAATATTTTACTACAACATGTGATTATTCATTCTAAAATTCCGCCTGTTCTTCATTTTCTACTTTAAACAGAAAATGTGTTTACAGCCTGAAGTGACTTCAACTTCTCTTTAACCTGCACTGACAGCAGCAGACCATATGAACTCAATGAGAAATTAACTTTATATTCATAATTACAACCTTGCACACATAGTACACTCAGAGAAATGTCAGCCCACTTGTTGTTGCAATACCAGTGTGGACTGCAGCTTGTACTGAGATTTTCAAACTCGAATTAATTTAAAAAAATCACCTGCAAACAACCATGACTGACGAGTGCCTAATGACCTGGGAGTGCTCTGTATAGAGACATGGAGGACAAAGTCCTTAGATGTCAATGGCTTTATTTGATGATTTATTAGCGAGCACAAAAACCACAGACTACAGTTTTGAGACAGAGTGCAGCCTAGCTGTGTGATGGTGCAGGTAATACACACGAATAGAAGGAAATGAATCTTATCAAATGAGTGTCCTATAAAATGTTAATGATTTTATGTACTTGAAATAAATTGGGTTGTGGGACAGGTTATTGCAGGGCATTTCTACAATACCCTGTTCAGTTCTTTCTTGATTTTGAGCACATGTGTGTGCAACGAATGAAAATGGAATGGGATGGTTATTTCATGAGACACAATAGAAACTCATTACAGTGTTTTTTTTCTATAGTTTGAAACAACTGTGGTAACTTGCTGGTTACTCGCTAACCCCTTAGATTACACCCTAGTAAAAGCATCTGGGAACTAGATTATAGATGGCAGACAGTTGGTGTCATAAACCACCGCCTCTGGTCAAAGATGGTCGTGCACAGTGGACATAGATGGCTTCTTTTACTCATCCTTCAAATCACCTTTCTTCTCTGTCCAAAATGTGAACATTGCCACGTTTTGTCTTGTCCCGTGGAGGTGGCTCTTCTATTTTGTGCCATGCGTTTATGAAGTGGCTGTGTGGTCTCTACAATGTAGAGGTCTGGGCATTCCTCCCTACACTGTACATCATACAATATGTTGTTAAGCTTGTGTTTGGGAGTTTTGTCTTTGGGGTGTGGCTGGATCTGAAGTACACTGGGATGTTGTGCTTGGAGAAGACTCTCCTGAGTTTCTCTGATAAACCTGCTACATAGGTGATGACAATATTGTTGCATTTGTCTTTCTGATCCACCCTAGTTGGTGTCTGATATTTTTTTCTGTGCATCTTTGCTGACTTAAAGAAAGCCCAATTAGGATATCCACGTGTTTGAAAAGCTTTCTTTACGTGGTTCATTTCAGTCCATACTCCTCTTTGACTCCCAACACACTCTGGAAGACAAACTTGGGGTAATCAGGACCCTACACCACCAGGCAGAACATGTTCCCTGTAAGCTTGAAGGGAAAAAGAGAAACGCACACATTTACGCATTTCTTTCATAGTGAGTTTGTCATGACACTGATGGCCACTAGGTGGAGTCCTAATTTCACAAAGTATACCCGCATATCACATGCAGAACTGTGAGTTGCTGTGCTCGTAGTTTCATTATTTTGAGAAGATAACCATAATTTTTTTTTATTTGATTTTTTAAATTAAATTTAAAATATACTATGTCAGATGTTTTGCCTTTAAACTAAGCATAAGCACAAAATGTTAGAAGAGTATTAAAAAAAAACATGAAAAATAATAAAGAAAAATTATTGCTGAATATCTCTGAGTACCTATCCCAACAAGCTGCATGTCTTTGGACGGTGGGAGGAAGCCGGAGTACCCGGAGAGAACCCACGCAAACTCCACACAGAAAGACCCCGGCCTGATGGGGGAATTGAACTCAGGACCTTCTTGCTGTGCGGCAACAGTGCTAATCACCGTGCCACCGTGCTGCCCCTAAAAGCTTGTGGGGATAGGTTAATTGGATAATCCAAATTGTCACTAGGTGTGCATGTGCGAATGAATACGACCTGTCCAGGGTGTACCCCGCCTCTCGCCCTATGACAGCTGGGATAGGCTCCAGCGCCCCCCGCGACCCTGAAAAGGATAAGCGGAAGTGAATGGATGGATGGATGGATGGATGGATCTCTGAGTAATAATGTTATAGTTATTATTAAACTAAGAATGAGAGAATGGTTTATGGAGTTGTTTTGTATGTATCCAGTTTTGTATTTCCAAGCCAATTTGAACTGATTTACACAATTTAAGCCCATGACTCAATCATGTATTTATTCCATCTAAAGCAAAACTAACAGAAAAATGTCCAAATCTTAGCTAACCATGTGAGCCAGTGTGAAATGTCGCACGTAACTTTGAACTCTGATTCAGCAACCGTCATCACAGTTTCTTTATTTAAATCAGCTTAAAATTACACGATGACTTTGACTAACAAGTCATTCCACTTTTAATAAGTAAAACTAATCCCGTTTTAAAATAGAAACACTCAACTGCCTGCAAAAAAAATGGATTCTGTGGAAATAATTAATGTGTCTACAAAACACTGATCAGGACATTCAGATTAATTTCCACTGAAATTACAGCAGGTGCTGCAGAGATGCTTGTTGGTTCATGTTGAATGCCTGTTACACAATCTGGTTACAAACAGAGGCTTAAGGTAGAACCACAGGTATGTCTGTGTTTTCATGTAATGATGAGGTGTAAGAAGTCTCTGTAAGTGGTATTTAAAGAATGAATGCAGGATTGGAGGTTGGAATCACTCACAAATACTGCACTATTCAACAATGCTGCTCAGTTTCTGATCTTTCTGTGAAAATCAACAACCCAATGATCTATGAGAGGGGCTTAAAAAATCCTTCAAATCTTAAAAATATAATCTTAATAATAAAAATTATAAATACAACAAAAATGAATCAGTCTATGACAACAATTCATGATGTAATAAAAAACTGAGAAACCACAAATCCTACATTTATTTTAGTCAGAGTATACAGTGGGCAGTTGTTTTGTTTGATGCGTCGTGGCAACCGAGTGTGTATTTTGGAAATGCTGGAGAAATAAATTTAGTTGTTAGTGCAAATGTCTTTATAAATTATAAAATAGGAAATTTTCATTGAAATTTCTACAGTTAGAAACAATTAGACACAATTTATCTTTTAGATAAGAGCATGAGAGCACGCTTTGTTCAGGTATTCTATTTGTCAGTTATGATACCAGCTTATTCTTGTATGAAAAGCTATTTTGAAACTGTCTCTTAATCTTCTATTTAATCAGCCAGGAGTTATTTGTGTATTTTTTATAGTTAACACTAAAAAAGACATTTAAAAATTGAAGAAAAGTCTGAAGCCTGGGGCAAAAAAAACAAAAAAACAATACCACCTCTAACACTCAATAGTAAAGAATTTTCTTTGACAGCCAGTCAGCAGTGTCACATGTGCATGCTGGTTCTTGCCTAGACATTGGTATGTAAGGAGAAAGGACATTACAGGTGAAGGGGACAAGGAGATGTGGAGGCAAAGTCTTTGAGTAGTAGTCAAGTGATCTGCGTTTCTTTACCCACAAAACAGAACCATAGTATCTTATCAGTTTGGAAAGGTATCTTCAGTTTCCGAAGGGCCAGCTCTGTTCTAGGATGCCCTCTGGACCCAGTGGAGGTGGTGAGTGACAGGAGAACGGCGGCTAAGCTGTCATCCCTGTTGGACAACATCTCCCACCCCATGCAGCAGACTGTGACAGCACTGAGCAGCTCCTTCAGTGGGAGACTGCGGCACCCACGGTGTGGGACGGAGAGATTTCGCAGGTCTTTCCTCCCCACTGCTGTCAGACTCCACAACAAAGACTTTTAACTGAACAAACACACACATCCACACATGTGCAATAACACTAAGTGCAATAATCCTTTCTGGCATCGTTGTATTTTTACTCAGTTGTATATAGCATTCGTATTCTATTTTTATCTTATTGTATATTTTTATTCTATTTTATTCTACTGTATATAGTATATTATTTTATTCTATTCTGTACAGCTGTGTACTGTATTTATTCTTATTGTATTCTAATTTTTGCCTCATAACTTTTGCACTGTCCACTTCCTGCTGTGACAAAACAAATTTCCCACGTGTGGGACTAATAAAGGTTATCTTTATCTTATCTTATCTTAAAACCTTTAAATCTTAATGTTCTGAGTTGTGGCCACTGGCCACATGGTGACAGCACAGCAAACTGAACACACCCTGGACATACTACCTAAAACTCCCAAACAAGACTGAAATGTCCAAATATTAAAGTCATATTCCACTAACTGTGTGCTCCATTGTTAATATTTAAAATAAGTCATACACTGTGTGATTCTTTTAATGGATCAGCTGTATGACATGTTGCCATTAGACGGTCCTAAAGGAGTATTTAGCAGTTAATAAAAATGACAATTCATTCAAGAGCTGGTGGAGACAAAAACAGAGCTAAAAGTTAATAATGCTAGTTCCTGTATTTATAAAGATAATTTTTAATGTTGGTTGCTCGTCTAACAAATCTAAATGCAAAGCTGTAAGCCACTTCTAAGCCACTTATACGCTCAAAGCAACTGCAATACGATGGCTGAATAACTTTCAAGTATTTTAAACAGTCACGGTTTCATACTGTAATAACTCTAAATGTAACTAAAAAATAAATTTGAGCCATGAATCTGAAATGTAAGCCATGTTAGGTAAAATGTAAGGCTATACAAACTTTACACAGCCTGACATTAACAGCCGATATTTTCTCCCACGGAAAAAGATGATTAAACACAACCTTGTTAATGCTAGTAAGTGGGCTCTTCTGAAGTAAAATAAGCTGTAAAACTAATCAGCATTAACCCAGCCACTGCCAGACTATTTAATAGAAACTGAGTAAGAAAAGTAAAATTGGACGTTGCAGACAGCAGCTGACCCACAAAGATTTCCCTTAAAGGAGATGAGACTCCATGGACTCAGACATCAACTACATGAAGGAACAGCCTAACTTCATTGGATTTTCTTTGAAGTTTCTCCCACTTGGTTTAAAGTTGACACACTGCTTCAGGGTCTCATGACACAAATACAACATATTCATGTCTGAATCTTCAACTGAGCTGCAATCAGGACCCTGAAGCAGAGGATGCATGTCAGAGCTTAGCCCCTCCCACTCACCATCTGAGCTGCACCACCTGACTAAAATATGTGACCTTTTTTTCTTTTATTAAAACCAAAATGTCCTCTTTTTCTATTGAGACTGAATTAAGTCAGAGTCGTGGGTTATGCCGAGGTGATGGTAGCAGCACAATGTATTCCTGCAAGTCGGGCGAATCTTTTCGTGGCCACGTGATGTTTTTCTGCGTTCCTGAGATCACCTGATGGTTCAGCCTCAATGCAGGACTGTGTGGCCAAATCATATTCATGGAAGAGTAATTCCAGTCTGATTAAAAGCAACACTTTGCCTATTCAACTGTTTTGGGTCAGCAGCCCCTTTAACCTACCTGGGCGCAGACACAAACTTGCCTCTAGAAGTGAAAAAACACAAGTGTAAGGTCAAAAAGCTCCTTGTGATTCTGAAAATATTTATTTCTAACAGTTTTCCACTGTGAGCTTCGATCATAATTTTGTAGCAAAAGCTTAGATTAATATGGGTTTCATAAAAAATCATCACTGCCTCAGAAAGTAATTAGCATAACTATGTCTTTTTCGTTTCTTATATTGGAGGTCTTTACTTATAATATCTTTGTCCAATGAGCCGATAAAGTCATTCTCCTTATAGTAATTGGTCAAGTCAAGTTGTAAAATTCCCCCAAAATACAGTGTAGTTGTTTACACTAACATATTTTTTATTTTTGCCCACTTTAGGACAATGGGCAAAGGTCATGGATACAGTTTGAAATGCCTTTTGCAGTAATTCTATTTGCAAATATTTGAATCTTTGCATATAGTTGTTCTTTTGGAGTTGTGTTTCTGTCCACATGATGAATATGTCCAGTTTTACTTTTTTTTTAGCTCAGTTTTTGGTCTGCACCTACCTATAAAAGACATATCTGGTTCTTTTGTTACTAAATGCTTCAGCATACATGCTAGTTATGCTGTTTAGTTTAGTGATAAGGAGATGTGGGGTGAGAAGGGAGGTCTTGAACATACAAAATTAGTCAACGATATACTCAAATGGTGCACTTTTGAAATGTGGTGAAACTGGGGGATTGCACTGTTGATGTGCTGCCAACCAATCTGCAACAACTGTGTGATGCTATCATGTCGATATGGACCAAAATCTTTGAGGAATGTTTCCAACGCTTTGTTGAATCTCTGCCACAAAGAATTAAAGCAGTTCTGAAAGCAAAAACTAGGTCCAAGGTTAACCTTATAAAGTGGCTGGTAAGCATATATAAATCTTCATGTGCCTTTTTTAAGGAGTACCTGTAGCAATGAACCTAAAGAATTATGGCAATTCATTTTCTTTCAGCTCAGTTGTGCTAGTTCAACAGCGTAAGCATTTCTCAGTTTGCATTTTGCTGTTTTAGCTTGATTGTGGGCCCCTACAGGCAGCCAGCCAGGTGCTTAACAGCAGAAGAAGAAGACAGCCACAGTTAGCAAGGAGTAAATGAGCATATCTGTAAGGTCCAGACATTTCAGTCAGTAGTTAGTAGTAGTTAGTACAGAGCAAAGACTGAAGCTTGCATTCACTGGATGAGAATCATAATGATGATTTTATTGTGTTTCTGTTGGATTTACTAAACGGCTTTTAAATCAGCCCCATTTACCACTGGTTGTCATATTTCATATATCTCCTTCAGTGCAGTCTGTTAGTTATTTGCTAACACGGTTTCGAGGTCAACGTAAAATGAGATATGTTATTGTTGTGAGGCCAACCCTTCAGTACATGTTGATCATTTTCAGGCTCATTTTCTCAAAGCTTTACTGTCTGATGAAGTTGCTGATGAAGCAGACTGTGAGGTCTCAGCTCACTGATGTAACAGAGTCCATTGCCAGTGGAAATTTGGAAAACACTTAAGAGAGATTTGGTTTGCTAAGAAGCAGAGGGAAAGTTTAAGCTCCTTCTGTCTCAGTCTTGTTCCATTGGCAAACAGGTATCCTGACAACAGGCCCCGTCTGCTACTTATGTCAGATTTGGTAAATTGAGCCAAACAAAAGAAAATCTGAGCCCTTCAAATTTATTATAAAGTTCCTGCTGCAATTATAGTTTTCTCTCTGCTTTCTGATTTTCTCCCATGGCCTTTTTTTAAATTATATTATAAGCTTTAAATCCAAGTTACAGGCAGTGTTGTGTATAATTTTGCTGCATCAGTTGCTTTGTTTGAGTTTTCTTTAAACTTCTCTTTGTATCCTTTTGTCTTCTCTCCGTTCATTTTACTATCAAAGTCTGTTGAAGCTTGCTCGTATTAAATTCACGACCTTGAACGTAAACATGATAAAGAGTAGATGCATATACAGACAGGACTGAGACACCAGACCACATGTTCCCAACCTAGACTAAGCAAACTAATTTACAAGCTCTTGTCAAAGGTTTCATCTTTCTATGAGTTTTAATCATTTTGAGCAAAGATCAGTAAAACCTTCTCAGAGTTGGTCTGTTTAAGATCTCAGTCATCCAGGTAATAGTAGTCTTCGTTTGGTTTTTGTAGATGTTTTGCCTTCATCCAAGCTGCTTCTTCAGTTTTAAAGCGGCTGGTGGAGAGTCCCAGATTGCACCCCTAATGAGAGCTGTCCTCTTCAGAGGTGTTCCCCTGTAAGGTAGTTTTTCTATTGTAAAGTTCAACAGTTTAACACAGGAGTCTGTGGGGGACTGACTCAGTTTTGGAGCCAACCTCAAGTGGACACTGGAGGAACTGCAGGTTTTTGGACTTGTGTGGGGGCTTCATTTTTTAGCAGTTGGTAATGGTTCTTCATCTCTGTTTTCTTGGATCATTTTGTTTTGAAATCATTCACCTTCACATTAGTTTTACTTCTAGTTTTTGTTTAGTTCTCCATGGCTTCCCGCTTTGCTAAGCAAAAATCATTGAGACTTTCAGATTACTGATTAAAGATTTGAATGTTGGACTTCAGTCTGTCTTTGGTCTCCTCCTCCTTCATCTATAAATTATTAAAATGTTTCTGACAGCCCTCAATTAAACCATTAAAATAAGCGTAAAGCATCATATATTGTGACACTCCTTATGTTTCCATTTACTCATTTTATTTATTTATTTATTTATTTTAAACTCTATAAATATCTCGTTGACACACTGGAATTTTGTTGCACTTGTTCATTTCTGCTGGGGCACTTGACCCACAGTGCAATGCGTTGCAGGACTGCTGGGACATGAGTGTATGCCGAAGATAGAAAAGCCACAACCACATAATTACAGAGCACTTTGGGTGTCTCCAAACTAGAAAACCATAATGTCCTTCCTTTTTTTCTAAGCTGTAAAATAGCCACAGAACAGCTGAGAGTTAAATATCTTACTCAGTCTCAATGGGGCAGAATTTTATGTAATATTACCTCTTTTCCTCTTTCTAGATAACTGAAGGTCTCTCTCTGCTGCTTACCTTAGATCTTGACTGGTGGAGGTAGCACGGTGGCACGGTAGTTACGTCAGCAGATGGCCAGCTGGTGTATTCTCCCGTGTCTGTGTGGGTTCTCTCCAGGCACTCCTGCTTCCTCCCACAGTCCAAAGACATGTAGTTAGTTGGGTTAGGTTGATTCTCAATTCCGTCTGTCTGAATGGTTGTCTATTTTAGCCCTGCAACAGACTTGCAACCTGTGCACAATGTCTCCTGTTTTTTGTAGCTGGAATAGGCTTTAACTCCCTGTGTGGTAGAAAATGAATGGATGGACTGGCTGGTGTGATGAAATTATTCCATACCAAGATATAGAATGCAGTGGTCAAGATCACTGGGTTTGTCCTAATAACGCAATTACTTATCACATTTAATGAATAGGGCTTCATCTCTGCATCAAGTTTAGTAGAGCTGGAGCTTCAGATCAGATTCTCTAAGATCAAAATTTATGGGCTTTTTGATAAGATTGATAAATATTCTCTAATTTACATTTGTGATTAGAACGAGGTAAAACTGTAACTTTTATCAGGGTGTTTTTTGGTGATTGTGTTTCAGCTTCACATTTCATTCTGTGGACCAGTCAAATGTTGATTTCACATCTTCATATTTACTAGTGACTGAATTTGAGGATGTCTTTATCAAGTTGATTTTTTTAAAGTACAAAACAAATAGTTCAGTGCACAAGTTATGTTTGTTCTTTTACAACAAATGCAGTACGAATGACCGCTGAAGTACCAGTGTCAGCTGGAGCCACTCTGCTGCTGATGCTGACTTTTTAATTGAGATTTTGAGTGAGATTTCACCCTCAAGAATCAGCAAAGTATTCAATAAAAATATAGAAAATTTGAGTAACAGACACATATTCTGATGAATAAATGTCTTGACAACATTGGAGTCAATAAATAATGTTTTTTGTTTTAGTAGTAAATCAGGTCTTGAATTATTTTGTAGAACTTAACACTAATTAGCCAAAACGATCCCAGATTAAAACATTTTCCAGTTAGAAACAGTTTGGATCTTATAACGAACACGCAAACTGCAACTGCAAGAAATTAATTCAGATAAACAAAGAAAAGATGCATGATTATGTTTACTTGGAAGCTTTATTACATTCAGTGCTTTTTGTGCATAAAATTTGATCTGAGACACTAATTTCCTCAAAACACTGTATGGAAATAATATGACACAGATGTGCAACATAAGAATTTTCTGTCAATCATTTTTATATTCAAATCGGTGTTGCATACAATTTTATTGATAATTAGTAGAATTTATTAGACTTATATAATAACATAAAATAATAAAGAAACAGAAGAAACACAGATTGGTTATAGTGGTGTGGAAAACTATGAGCAGCTGCTACTGTCCTTATAAAGTAGAGTCCATATAGTGGTCAGATTATACAATTTATGTATTAAAATCTAAATAAAAATCTATTAATTTCATATCCCAAACCCAAGATTGATCTCACAAAAAAAAAAAACAAAACTGTTTATACCCTCAACAAAGTGAAGGTCGGGTTTTGAGTACGTTCAAACTTCCAGTTTATGTTGCACAACCTCACAGGCAAAATTGTGACACAAGAATATTTTAGGCACCTGTCTGTAAACAAAACAGCACCTCAGCATGTCAGTAACAGGGTGTGTGGATAAAAACGGAGCCCTTTTCTTTTGTGAGCTCTTGTGCTGTGTGCTGTACAGCTTCAAGTGAAGACATTTATTACCGTATTATTTCACCAACTGAGAACAAGAATAGTTTCCATTTCAGTCTCTCTGCCTGGAATCATTTTCTCTCAAATGCTTTGGTGTAGATGTCCTCAACAGGGCGACGTCAGCACTTATCAGCACCAGCACAATCTCTCTGTGACAGATGAACCATAACAACAAAGTCCCACGTCCTCCCAAATTTCATAACAGTGGAAAATATTAGCTGATTAGCTCCTGGCAAAGTTTCTGTAAAAATTTTCAAACCCACAACTTTCATAAAAAATGATACAATTTACACTAATGCAAAGTAAGCCAAGAGGTGAGCACTTGTATCTGTCTTGAGAAAGAAACAAAGCTCAGTTGTGTTTGGTCAACGCTGGAAAAAGTCTTACTACTCTGCAGCCACCTTAGCAACGCCTTCAGGCACATTTGGGCTATTTTGAAACCTTTCTCTCTGAACAGGATGACAGCCTCAGGATTCATTTCTGTGGTCAAGGGAAAGCAAGAAAATGCTTCCTGAGTTTGGGAATTTTGTCCCAAAATAATGTTTAAAAAACTTTTTAGCTTTTTTAGGTGACACATATACCACACTTATTATCGTTATGCTTGGAGTTAGCAGGAAAAAAAGGAAAATGGCACACTTACCTATAGCTTTACTAGATAACAAAAAAATATGCCTCCCACAACACAATTTAAGCACAATCATGAACCTGAACTGTGGAACATCACGCTCCACTACATTTCAGCCGTGGATCAACCACCATGTTTGCTGTTTCATTTCTCTGTATTTTTGTTTTCACAATTCTTTGTGCCTTTTCTCCAGTCTAGTTTATGTGAACTTCTTGTGGATAAATGTCAGAAAAAAGAACATTTCAGCATAAAAAAATGATTGTGGAAGTGCAGTTTGGGAAGGCATATACTGTATAATATCAGACACTGGTACTACAAGAATCGTGAATACAAATCTATGAAAGTCTATGAAATTCCTTAATGGCAAAGACTGCAGATGTTTTGACCCTAATCAACACCTGGGAAACATATTAGCCATATTCATGACCACTGTAACTGTTTAAACATGTCTTCTCCTTTTATATATGCAAAATGTCTGTTCCGTGTGCTGGTGAGATGAACAGCGACTGATTGTGTCGTCACTCCAGACTGAGCAATTAAATGAGTTGTAACATTATCAAACTTTTCATTAGTAGAAGCATAACTGCTGAGAACAAATCACTTTAACCGTTCTTTTGAAAGAAACGTCTTTTTATCTTCTAATGACCACTGAAGTAAATAATCTGGCTTTGTACCCATTCATTTAGATAAGGGCTTCAAAATAACTGCCCAGAGGAGCAACCAAGATGAAGGTTAAAGATGAAGGTGCACCAATTATCTGTGCAGAAATGATGATGTGGTACACAAACAAACACAAACACAGAATGAGCGACTTTTGGAGTTTTGTTCAGTGTCTAAAACATCAAGCTGAGTGAACACAGACGTAGAAGTTTTTGTGCTCCTCCCAGTAGTGAAGTTCATCTTCGAAGCTCCACGAGCAGGCCAGGTCTTTGGTGGATTTGATTGTGTGAACCACACAGTCGCCGGGTAACTTCTCGAACAGGAACTCAGCGACCCCAACCACTGTGAGTTTCTTCTGAGACTGGATCAGCTGTTGGATGTGGCTCTTGTCCACAGGCTCAGGCGAGGAGCTGTAGGACACCCATACGTTCAGTTTCTCATCCGATGAAGGCACTTGGAAGCGGTTCTTTCCCGTTGCGCATTGGAAATCCCTCTTGTTGACAAACAGGCCTGAAGGAGATTTAAATATACGCACAGACCAGCCCACCCAGTCATACTTCTTCTTTAGCTTCTCTACCATAGCATCAGCTAGCTGTTGGTTGGTTAAATCTTGCTGATCTCTCACCAGTCGTCGGGAGTCTTCTTCAGCTTGTTTAGGGAAGCTGACGATGCAGTCTTCAATGACAGCGTTCATTTTACCCTGGACAGCCTTCATCTTCTCACCCCACTCTTTCAGAAGATCGTCCTCCTCGTCATATCCTTTCAGAGCAGCGTGGCCCAGCAGTGCAATGAGCGCAATGCAGAAGAGCTTCTTCAGACGGGCGCAAAAGTCTTCCATCACCCGGCGATTTTTCTCCTCATAGTTAAGGATGATCTCGAGCAAAGGTTCCCCAGAGAAACTTTCTCCCATCACAACGTTGTATAGGGTGTTAATATTTTTGTCGCCTCCGGTCTTGGCGAAATGCTCCAGGAAGAGCTTCTTCTTCACTTCCCGGAACTTAGGTTTGGCGTTGAGGATGTCCATGTACTTCCTGAACTGATTAGTAATGTTTTCCTCAACGGGGAAGTACGTAGAATCCACTCCGCTCTTCTTGATCTCCTCGTTGATCCGCTGAAGCTCCTCAGACACTACATCCAGCCGATCTCTGACCTTCTGAAACTGCTCCTTCATGAATGCGGCCTCTTTGCTCTCCACGTTGTCCAGAGCCAGCCTGACAATCGGGGCTGCGATGGAGAAGACGGGGAAGAGGTCACCGGCGATGCTGGCCACCACTTCAGCTCCTTGCTCAAACACTTCCATCACTGTCTCCACCATGTCCTTTTTCTCAGACACAAGCTTCTGTAGTGGATTTGCCATCTTTGCTGACGTCTGTCTCAGACCGAAGAAAAACAATCACATTCTTAGAAACAGTCAGAACTGATCCTCTTGTAATATTAACAACAGTCAAAGTAAAACAGAGATTGAGGGGTCGGTTTTTGGTCTTCTAACTCTACTTACAGCTCTGTTCCAGTGTTGTTGGACTGTAGACTGTAGGCCTTGTGCTTCTTACTACGCAGCAAACACTGATAAGGAAAGAGAGAAACAGCCAAGTGAGCTTCAGTGCTGGCTGCTAGTCACACCCAATGAGCAATGACTCAACAATGCCAAGAGAGTTCAGTAATGACGGAGGACTGGTATGGGCTGAACTGCTGCATGTTATTCATATGTTAACCGCTGGGAGGTAAAATGTACCTGCTCAACATTTACATTTACATTCAACTTAAACAGCTATTCCTCAACAGAGTGACTATTATGCAAAGACAACATGGAGGAGCACTGACTGGTTTCAAGCCACGCCAAGCCAAGCCTAACGGAGAAACACAGAGCTCACATGCTTACCATGGCAAACTTGCAGAGAATAAAAGCATGTGGAACTAAATTATGTACTTGGACTGTTAAATGCAACTATCTCCTCTTTAAGTCACACTGTTCAATGGGCTGTTTTCCAAGTTAAAAGTAAAATTAAATGCCGAAAGAGTTTGAAATCCATTATTTTGTTGCCTTTTTTGCAAAGGGTTAAATTATAAAATAGATTCAACATTATACTGAAGCTGTAGCCAGCAACTTAGCTTAACATAAAGACTGAAAACATGTCTGGAAAAACTGAAAACTCAAGGCCAAAATTATCAGGAAGTCTCTAAAAGTGTAACACGTGAAGTCAGGACAGTTCATGAGCTTCTGGCAACAGATCAGTTCCCATAAAAGCTGAACGAAAGGAAGACGGTGTGATATTTCTGAAAGCTTCACTTTGAGTAGTGAAAGTCTGTCATTTCCAAAGCGTTAAAAATGGCCATAGCACCAAAGCTGCTAACCGACACACATAAGGTGTGTGTGCTCGATGCTCTGGGTTTATAGAAGTGAAACAGGTCATGACAGACATATGAGGGCTTGTAAAGAATCCTTTAGTCTCATATATTGGATGGGCTTCACTTTTCTACATGCAGGACTAACGTTGTCGAAGCAGTGAACTTTTCCTAAAGCTAATCAAGCAAGTAAAATCAAGGGTTAAATTCAAGATGGCAATAACCCTTCCACAAATTAAAGCATGCTGTGCATTTATTGATATGCAGGGGGAAAAAGTTTTCCCTTCATTTCAGCCTAAAAACCGGATCCCTGTTGAACTTGGAAAGTCTTAGTCTGAACATTTCCAAATTCCAGGACTCACAGCATGAGCAACACTAACTGATTTCCTGGGCATGTTCAGACATGTCCTTGGTGCAAATCTGGAAATGTGCAATTTTGGGAGAAACTTTCATTTGTGTGGAAAAAAAACAGTCCACTGTGACTGTTTATTTTGCAGCTCTCGGTAAAGAATCTGCCGTCACACTCTTCAGTTCAGCTTTCTGGTCTTGTTCACATGGTGTGTTTCATTTGGAGCTGAGTGAGAAGCAGCAGTGCTGTTTCTCCTCAGTCGATATCAGAGCAGCAGGCGTGGGAAGTGATTAAGTGTAAAGAGGTTAAACTTGCTGGGCGAGGGTGCGTTTTCCAGTGAAACTCAGCAAGTTACCACGGCAACAAGACAATGGAAAATAATCTGTAGGCTCATTTATCTTTCTGCTGAGGTCAAGTCTGTCCCAGGGGGGGTTATGTGGCTAAACTGCAGTAGATAGCACCATTTCTCAGGCTGATGCATCTCACACCTCTGCAGCTATCAGACACCAGCACGAAGGATGTCTAGACAGGTGATCAGAATTTAGCAAATCTGAACACAGATTAAAGGAATAGTTTGGCCTTTTTTGAAAACACACCTACGTTTTTCTTGGCAGGATGCAGATAAGAAGCTATCCTCTCACAATAAAACAACGTTATAACCAGCACAATGGGTGGTGGAAATGAAAGAAACTTAGATGTAATCATCTCTGACTATAACCTAAGTAATATATAAAAAAAGACATATTGCCTTTTTGACAATGTCAGCAAATACTGAACACATTCAATCTTTATTTGAGGGGAAAGCTGTTGCACTGGATTGCATTAGATTTTTACACTTGTACTTAATAAAGTGCCCAGTAAATGTTCATCTTGTTTGATTAATTTATACAAAAACTTAAACGCAAAAGAATTTGGGGTTTAGCTATGTTTTATTGGCTACATTTTGGCCTGGAGTCAAAGTCACTGCTCCCGGCCAAGAATTCTTTGGGAAAGGGCCAGACATGTTGTTTACCAGTCTTTATGACAAACTAAGCTAATCAGTTGCTTCATATTTATGGAGAAATATGATTAATTTCATCTAACTCTCCACAAGAACTCTATCCTCAAAGTGTCACACCTGTGAATAAACAAACACAAACCTCTTCAACAAAAAAAGTGATATAAAGGATATGATATGTTCAGCAACCCAGAAAGCAAAGAGGAAACGGGAAGGCTGTTCACTTGGCTGTTTCTCAAATATAACATATGTAGGATGTTATATTTGTGCAATTTTGTTCTAAAAATTAAGAAAAACAGCAAAGTAGGAGATTCCAGCAGGGGTTTAGAGCATTTCCAGTTACTGCATCTCATTTGATTTAAGCATAAAAAATGTTTCCACTGATGTTATCTCTCGGTTTCGCTACTTCTCGGGGTCTCGTGGGTTTTGTAACTGCAGTCTGAGTGCATGAAACACCTCCACGCAGATGCTTCAAACATAAAAGTGCTTAAAGAAATCACATTTTCATAGACAAAGAGCTGCTGCGGCTCACATAACAGAGATGCACACCGCAGTCTGTGTACTGCCATTTAGATGCTGTTTTAGTCATTCTTCTGCTGCTCCTATTTGACCAGTATATTTTCTAACTCCAGGGCTTTTCAGATCAAGCGTTTACACTAAAAATCTAAAGAAAATGCAAAATGATTTCTGTGATTTTTGGGTTATTTAGTTACATTTCAGGTATCTTTAAGTTGTTCACAGTTATACAAACATGAATTTTCCTTTTTAAGTACTCAAAGACCAAAGAGGAGGGTAAATACAGTATATTCTACAAATCAGCAAACATTATAAAAGTGTCTTTATCTTTTTTGTATTACATTAATACTATGATGACCTTTCAGTTGTGTGTGACCCACTGGAGAGGCGTAAGCTTTGGCTCTGTCAGCTCAGGACTGAACTGACCAATAATATGCTGCTTATGCGTTGATACGGTCTCAAAGAGCAATATAATAAAAATATCAGCCAGGGTGACGGTTTTCTTCTCATCTATTATTACTGTGCAGAATTTAAACACTGTGATATGCCAATGGCAAATTTATATGAGGATCTGTGCAGTGGCAAGAAACGCACAACGCGCATGCGCTATCTGCACTGACTTTAGTGCCAGCTTCATCTGGACAGTAGAACAAACCCTCCATCTGACAGCTGACCACTCAGTCTGACCACTGAGCAGGGAAAAAACTTAACGCTCTGTTAAATGCGCTCTCTTAATGGATGAAGTATCGATCAGTCCGCGCGCGAGGGTTGTAATTGTATCGTTTTACATCTGATGGGCAGAGAAACAAACAAACACAGCAGCTTCACACCACAGATTAGGTTTGCGTTACAGCGCAGCCGCGTCAGTGGATTAAAAAAACAAGCACTTCCTGGAAAAAGTAAAGCGGTGGCACCAGATCTGGCAACCAACGCCCATAAAAGTTTTGCCTGAACTGCATTAAATTTTGCAGATTCGTCTAATCACCCACTCCGCTTTATTAAAACAACCCGCGTTAACAAAATATACGAGGACTTTTAACAGCAGTGAACAAAAAGCGGGTTTAAAAAAAAACAGCTCGGTTATGTAACGAGAGTGGCATGAAGTCGATTAAGCTGAATCGATCCTCCACTCATCAGCACTAACACTACCGCCACAGGACCCTTATAATGTCTCTGCTCACACGCAGTTAAAATGTGCCTGTCCACTATGAAACATTTTCAAGAGAAACGGACTCACCTCATAAAGTTTGCGGAAGAACTCTAACTTCCAGACTGTTTGCCTTCCTATTGGTCATGTGGCTCTCATGTTACAGAGAGCAGACACACCCAGTCAAACCCAGAAGAAGTACAAGAAAAAAGAAAAAATCCTGGGTGGTGGAGGGAAAATCAGTTGTGAGCATAATAGTCTGTTGTTGATATTGTATACAGATCGGCCTCCACCCATCTAATAAACAAAGGCATGTTATTACAGCATTATAACCGTTAAAGAGCTAATCTGACTGAGTTCGTTTGAACGCAACACGACCCTTTAAATAAGAGAGTAACGACGATAACAAAGGATGACAAAATATCCGTAATTTTAGTTTATTAAGGATGAAAGTAAAACATTAATCGTATGTGAAAGGTTTCCCACACAGCACCAAACACAGCAAAATATTTGATTTTTTTTTAAATAAGCTTTTATTTGGAGAGTGGGTAATATTAATGGCACTATCTACCACAGTATTAGTCATTTGTGCACACACAAAACAAAAAAAATTCCACCTGTATGACTAACAAAGGTTATCTTATCTTTTTATAACAGGGCACCTGAATTTTTTTAAGTGGTTATTTTTTGTTTGTTTGATTGTTTTGTTGAGATTAGACGAGCTCTACTGCTCTAATGTGAACTTAAATCATTCTTAAAGCCTTCATGAGTGCTTTGGCTTCCTTCCACAGTACACATAATTGTGACTCTAAGTGGTTCTCAGCATGAATATATCTCTGTCTGATATAGCGGTGATCCATGTTACCTTGGCCCTCACCTGTGACAGCTGAGGTAGGCCCAAGGGACAAGCAGAAGAAAATGAATGGACGGATTTCTCTTTCGATTTTTAATATAGAAATCGAAGGCTAAGCAAGCAAATATACACATTTCCCCCAAATGTAGAACTATTCTTTTAATTGTTGAACACCTCTTTAATATTTTTTTTATTCAGAACCAAGTCGCTGACTAATAATCCCATCCAAACCCAGTTTTGATAGTCACGAATGTCATCTTCAGAACATCCAAAGCCAGCATTTTTCCAAGGGTAGATTTTCACATATAATCTTAAAATCTCTGAAAGCTCACAAACACATATTTCTCAGTCATCCACCCTTAGCAGGCTAATATTCAGTGGGAACAGATTCACGACCCTAATGCTAAGACAAAGCTGGCATGGACACATCTGGCTCTGAATTTTCTCACCTCAAAGCTACACATATAAGAATATAAATTGTTGCATTAGACAATGGGTCACATAGCAAAACCCAGACAGAGCTGATTACACATCAACAGAGGCAAGATTTAGGAATACATTTCTATATTGAATGGAGATATTTTCAAGTCTCTGATAAAGACATTCATAAATTCATCAATAAGAAGGTACACATTACATTTTTCATTGGCCTACTCAGGATGAATGCACAAGTACGCTCGTTTGTGTTTTCCAAAGTAGTAACAATCCTCTTGGAAGTTGGTGGACTGCACCACTGCCTTGTAATGGCTGACAGCATGGACCAGGCAGTTGGGGAAGCTTTTGTTCAAAGACAGAGCAACTGCCATCATGTTCCCCTTCAACTTCTCCTGCTCAATCTTCTCCTGGATCTGACTCTTGTTAATAGGCTTGGGGTTGACACAGAAAGAGACCACAATCTTGATCTTGTTCTTGGTCAAAAGGTCAAACCAGTTGGCTCCCCCACTTCCATGGTACTTCTTTCCAGCTAGCCAGTTAAAAAAGAAAATGCGCTCCCGGTCATTAAAGGCCCTGATGGACCAGTTCACCCAGTCGTATTTCTTAGCAAGAGCATCCAAGATGGTGTTGGTGAAGTTCTGGTCGGCAGTGCCCGGGTTCTCCTGAACTAGATGCTCTATGTCCACCTTGGCTTGTGTGGCAAAGTTCTCTGTACAGTCATCCACAGCTGCTTTCATTCGCTTTTCCACTTCTTCCATTCGTCCTTGCCACTTCTTCACCATCTCCTCCCCAACTCCTCCTTCCTTGAGGGCAGCATAACCCATGACAGCGATAATGCCAACCACAAAAAGCTTCTTCAGTCGAGCACAGAAGTCCTCCACTGCTCTTCTGCTTCTCTGCTCTGTATTAACTACAGTTTCCAGCATAGGGTCTCCTGAGGTGTTCTCCCCAGTGACAGAATTGTAGAGGGCATCCAAGTTTAAATCCATATCGGTGCTCTCATAATGGCTGATGAATTTCTCCATCTTTTTCTCCTTGAACTTTGGCTTGGCGTTGACAAAGACCTGAAACTTCTCATACTGGCTGATCATCTGTGCCTCTCGATCAAAGTTTTGCTTGTTCATCGACGTCCTCTGCAGCTCCAGGGCAAGTTTATCAATCTCATCTTGGATTCCTTCAAGTTTCTGGTTCACCATCTCGAATTGTTGAGTTAAGTAGCGAGCCTCTTTGCTGTCCGGGTTGCTGAGCAGCTCGGCTGAGGCCACAAACACGGCCTCCAAGACGGGGTGTAACTGGCCCACAGTGGCAGCTAGCACCTCAGAGGCTTGCCCCATGATCTCCACACCTTTCTCTATCTTGTCCCTGTTGTTCACGAGCCAGTCTGCCACACTGTTCATCTTTGAACTATATGTTTCACAGTAACTAATCTAAAAGGATTTCCAAAGGCTTTGCTGGTGCCTGAAAGGAGAAGAAACACGAAACCCTTGTGAAGTTCATTGATTTGAGACTTTTTAGCATTTCAGATAAAATATGGCTCAGCTTTTTCTTTATTTTAGCAAATATAAGTAACATAAAGTCTCTCTCTGTCTTTTTCAATCCTTTCTCAGCATGCATGGTGCTCCTGTGTAGGAGAGTGTTTGCAGTCTCAGGAATAGGTTCTCTAAGAACATGTTCCTGACAAATAAACTCTACAATAAAAGCAAACAGCAGGTCATGTCAGCACATGTAGGCATCCAGTTTCAGGCCGCGCCCTCAGAGCACGAGTTAATGACAGGGACTCGTTTTTAAGTCCTGGTGGCATTGACATAGGTCCAAAAAAAAAAAAAAAAATTAAGTACACAAACGAGTCATGGATGGTAAAACAGAACAGATGTCAAATATGGTATGTGTACTCATGAATTATGACGTGGACATATTGTGCAACACTGCAGTGCTGGCCTTTTGGGATGTCATTTTTACTTCTCTAACAATAGCCAAGAACCAAAGCAAACACAGATGTTCACAACATGGGTAAAAAAGGGGATTTACTTCGATGATGATTCTATATTTTTCTATGTAAAATACCCAAAAGAGATGAGCTAACTAATTTCTAGTTCCCTGGAGCTCAGAAAAAGGCACACCCAAGACTGAGAGAAGAAAATCCCCCACCAGTGCACTTGTTCAGTAATACAACCACATTTCCGTCCTCATTACAGCCTCAGTTTAATTGAATGCACCCAGATGTAATATTTGTGAGGATTTACTTTTGTGTAAAAAACCACAAAAATACAAGTTTATATGTAACAACAGTTTATCAGCTCACAGTGACTGCTGCAGTGATGAGATCAGTGGTGTCATTTTACAGCCTTTCCTATCACTGTGCTAATTAGATTTACTTCATTTGGTAACATACCAACAGATTTTTTTGTGCATTTCTATGAGAATCAAATGACAAGCAACAAAAATTAACTTTTCAAAATTTTAATTTGGAATTAAATAACAGATTTAGATTCCATTCTAATGAAGGAAAACAAAAACAGGGAGTAAGTATTTACTGAACATCTTGGTAATTACTTGGTAATAACCTCCCTTGTTAAACCAAAAAGTCTTCTTTGACATCAAACATATTTTGGTGAGAGAAAGAGAGGAGAAAAAGGCGAGTCCCACACAGGCACTTGATCAAACTCCGGTTTTTCCTCTAAGTGCGACGGAGACTTAACGGCTCTGTCGCACTTAGGATGTGGTTTTTCAAGTGCCCACATCCTCTGAAAGACTCACTCTACCTGTGGCATTCCAGTTAAAAATTTCATTTAATGTTGAGAGCATGAAATGAAAAATGTAAATGTTTATATGGATATAGGCAATGAGTTTCTCTTTCTTCCTTCCTTTCTTTCTTTAAAATAATGATAAATGATGAAGATTCTCAACAAATAATTAGAAAAGAATGAAAAAACTCACCTTTTTAGTTAAATGTCCAATGGGCTGCAGTCCAGTTATCCAGTAGTCCAGCTGTGCCTGTGAGCACCAGCCTCCTTAGGATATATATATAGTCTCTCTCTCTCTCTCTCTCTCTCTCTCTCTCTCTCTCTCTCTCTCCCTCTCTCTCTCTCTCTGTCTAGGCTCTTGTCACTCCCCCTTTGCAACTCCTCTATCCTGTTCCAGCATTCCATAAAATAACCCACTCAGAGGGATGAGAGACCAGCGCTGACACAGATAACATCCTGTAAACACTCCCCTATGCAGGGACACCAAGCACCCTGGGAACAGATAAAAAAATAAAAATACTGGTTTGTGTGCGTGAGTATGAATGCAAGAGAAAGAGAGACAAAGATAGACAAAGGCAGTGTGAAAGAGACTAAAAAGGAGGCCAGTCACAGTAGGGCTCAACTACGTGGCCCACCAGCACAAAACCCCTCTTGTTGTGGCTCGAACAAGGTTGCCATGGCCACTGCACCGGCTCCCCCAACTTGTGTGAGACGCTGCATGCTTGAGAACCAAAGTGAGCTCTCTGTTCTCCCAGCGAGTTGGGATCCAGAGCAAGTTAGCTAGACTCCTAGGTGATCTTATAAATGTTGACCTACTTTACTTTAAATCTGATTATTAGCAATAGAAAGTTACAGCTCTGTGGAGTCAAGCTTTACAAATCGGGATGACATTTGCCCTGCAGGGGCAGCACTTTCAGAATCAGTCCGTCACAGCGCAGACTACAGACAGGCGGTCTGTGTTTCTGACATTCAGAGTTCACTCTGAGCCTTTGTGCTTTCTAAAGCAGTCATCTGTGCCACTTTAGGCACGATAAAGAGGCAGGAGGAAGAGGAGAAACTGCAATGTGTGACAAACTGAAGCTGGTCAGCTGGGCTTCCTTGTTCCTGTGTCGTCCTTCTGTCACATCTCACACTTGAACTAATTGTGACCATCGGAAACCAGAGAGTGGGTTTCGCAGGGACTCAACAGTATGTGGTGTGATGGGTGGTACAGACTGATGCTGGTAAACATTCGCTGCAGATGCCTGAGCGTGACGTCGCTCAGCTGGAAGACCTCGGATGCTGCTTTTTCTTTTCTTTAAGCCGGCAAAGAAAATGATCAGCAAACACACACACACATGCACTGTGTCCTGACATTTACTTTCAAGTGAACAAACAACACGGCCTATTAAAGGTAGTCTGGCTCCAGCATCAATAGAAAGTGTTGAATTTGTAGAAAAGTTTGGCCTTTGTTGTTTGTGGTTTCAGGCTTGCCAGGTGGAAACATGGCTGAAATATTTGCGATAATGACAGCCAGCTGAGGGGAAAGAGGCCGTTTCATCTCTTTACACTGCATGTTAGGAAAGCTGACTTAGGAGTCTCATTCCTGATTTTGTGTAATGAGAAGTCCTTTGAAAGTTGTGCCTTCCTTTGTTTTTAATGAAAGTACAAACTTGGGCTTATTGCGCTTCATTGCCTGCTGCTGAATAATATTTGAATCAGCAAAACACAAGTAAAAAGCTTGTGTAGATTGTATATTATGCATTAATGGCATGTTAAACAAAGCTCATGACCATTTTGTCTTACCTTGACTTATCCAATCACAGAGTTTGTTTATGTCTGGAAGCTAAAATGATAAACGGCTGTCTTTTTCAAGGAAGCATGGCCATGTTTTATCATTTTGACCTTGGTCAATGACAAGTGTTTTCTCCTCGCCACAAGATGTCTCTTCAGCTCACAGGAAAAGCCCCCATTGGTTCATCTCATGGCAGAAGATGCACAGCATTTTCTGGGAAGGGTTGAGTGTTTCAAAATATCAATAGCTCTAATTATGAGACAAGAGAAAGCACTTATTCAGAAGATAAGATTTCTATTATGTATATTAAACTATAGATAGAGGTGCAGACACAGGCTCGATACAAACAAGACAGATGGCCAACGATTTTTAATTTGAAATTCAGACTTCATTTTGGCAGAGCTACAAGCAAACCTCTGAAAATGTTGAATACATGCCTCAAGATAAACGTGCTTCACTCACATCAAAAAGACAGAAGGTGCTTACGGCCATTTTCTACCATGTCCCGAAAATCCACACAAGAGTATGAGCTCAGTATGTCGAAGGATTGCTTCATAAATAGAAAGTTGTTTAGTGGGAAAGACAGGATTTAGTAACCGTCATTGGCTGACTCCCGTGGGAAAATAAAGGTGGGCAGGGCAGACAGGTCCTTTGAAATGTGTTTCCTGGTGAGATGGATGTTTGATTGTGAGATATTGCCAGAGGGACGAAACAGCAGAATGAAAGTTGATTCGAGTCCAGATTATCACCTTTTAACTTTTCTCTCTGCGCTGTGTGTATTTGAATGACAGGAAGGGATATGTTTAGCTGTTTGAAGAGCTCAGTGTAGTAAAAGCAGAGATGAGCGATTTAAAACTGTCCATAATGTCTCATAATGAACTGTGTTATAGTTGAGCTACATCCCACATTATGTGACGTAATGTGTGAATAAAGACAGACACAGTCAATGCCACAAATGCACGTAGACCATAATATGACCTTATTGCTGTCAAAGCCAGCCAGACTCATTTGGAGATCGTAATGCCAGATGTAACTGCAAATGATTCATTATGATTGATTTATCAGGAAAAGCAACAACCAACAAGTTAAAATGCTGTTTGAAAAACCAGCATGAACTCTGTAAGCAGATTGCCCAATCGGCTCACTGCAATAATTCTTGAAAAATCTCATGCAGAATAGGTTTTTCATATCTAAAGCTATTTCAAAATCACCTAATCCTTTGGACAGCTGATGGCATTGTTTCCTTTAACACTGAACATCTCTATACTTAAAACATCTCAGACTAAGTGGTTGTTCCTTTATCAGCTAATCCTAGTAACACTGGTCTTTATTGAGTCCTCCAAAGCCACTGAAAAGTAGGATCAGCCGAGCTGGTTTTCAGTCACCGAGATGTCTGCGAAGTCTTGTGGTTACTGACTAAAGGAGAAAAAATATATATAGTGGAAACCGTCATTGGTAGCTGTTTGGAGGAAAAGGTGAATGGGCAGGTGCCAATTTACGGCCCAGCAGGAGGTTTTGTTTTAGGTGATTTATACTAAAGGTGATAAACAAAAAGGAAAAAAATCTAATTTTTAAAACTTCTGTTAGAACAACTGTTAGATAACATGAATTAGGTACCTCATTACACTGCTCATTACAGTGCTGGTAAATGATGAAGGAGATTATAAAACTAAAGATAAACAGAGGAGGACAATAAAAATCAGAAGTCAGAAGGAAATAAAAAAAAGTGTGTGTGCCCCTTTTTAGTTTGAACTCTTTTGTTTGTCCAATGCAAAAATGATCTTTTCATTTACTTATCAGAGCAAGTAGCAGCACACCAAAAAGCTGAGGATAGAAAAGGAAAATATAAATATATTTCACAGCAGGTATGTTGGATATGTTGGACATGCTATGTCTGCCATGGTGTCTACATTTCAGGGGTTTTAATGCGGTTGGATCATTGAAAACGAGCGGAGATGGAGAGAGTAAGTTCTTCTATGAAAAGACTATTGGAGACTTCATTGCAAAAAGAATATTCTGGAGAATTAAATGAGAGTTTTTGTTATTTTGGGGTTTTTTATGAACAGAGAATTTGACCCGTGATACAAAGACATCTGCATAATTTAATTCAACAATTCAAAGGGATCATCACTTTAATGGCACGTGATGGTGGTGCCTGAGAGATCAAATTTGTTAAAATATTTCACCCCTCGCCAAAGCAGTGCACTGAGCAGCCAACCAGCTCCCTGCGCCTTGCATGCAGCTTGTTTGGGTTAAAACACACTTACATATAAACACCATCTTGAGCCTGGAATTTCAGAGATGCCTGAAATTTCTCTATCTAAATGTCCTTCAGGGAGGTTTTGTGATGAAGTCAGCCCAGAATGTCAGCATACACTGTATTTGCACAGGAATGTGTCCAGTGTGGGTTTTGGAGCTCACGTCTGCATTCTGAGTAATGTTGGGTTTTCCCTCCCTGGTCCAGATGCTTCCAGGTCACAGAGAAGCGGGCATAAAGAGACAGACTGAAGCATCTCTTTGGTCTAAATAAGTCAAGAGAGAGCAAGGACAGAGGAACAAGTACTTCCTCACTTCATGTTCATGGAAAATGAAAGCGACCCAGCTGCTACCAGTTCCCCTTTGCTCATTTTCAATAGTAATAATATGCTTAACTTGAACCATGTGGACAAAGACTTAGTTGTTACTTTGAGAGTAGTGTCTCAGATTAATCTGAGTTTTAATAATTAACAATAACCACATTCAGTGGACCAAAACGTT
Organism: Astatotilapia calliptera; assembly: GCF_964374335.1. NCBI lineage: Eukaryota > Metazoa > Chordata > Actinopteri > Cichliformes > Cichlidae > Astatotilapia > Astatotilapia calliptera. Next base: position 35,933,397 of record NC_137432.1, on the reverse strand, counting down.
GGAATCAAACCCTGATCTATTCCCAGCCTTCTTTTTATTGAGTTGGTGTGTACAGTTTTTACAGGATCACTACATAACACAAGTGAACTTTGCCCAGTCTGAGTCACGTACCAACAATCTGTATGCACAACAGGGACTCTGGTGGCTGTCTGGCTGTCCTCCTTGATAAAAATCCATCTGTTGCTCAAGCAGATCGATACAAACTCGGGTTGGATTTAAGGAAATAGATGGGGAATCACAGGCTGAAAGTAGGCAGCGTATTGATTGCAAGAAAATTCACCTCAAGTCAATAATTGCCCTTCTACAAATTGAGCCAAACCACCTTCAAGCTCCATGTAAATTGGAAATCCAATTACTTCTTGCGGCATTTCACTCAATCGTTTAGTTTTACTACTAATTCTCTGAAAACCTCAAAAAACTTGTTCTGTAGTTGGTTTATAGTTACTTTGGTCATTATAGCCTCCTGTTGGGTTCCACTGACTTCTGAAAGGTATTGCAGTTTGGAGCTGTGAAAGGAAACGACAATTAGACATCATATGTTATTTTTCCATGTCAAAGCTTCGAGGTCTTAAAAATGAAACTAACATACAGGATAGGAAATTCAATACAGAATTACCACGGTAAGTCACTAATCTCTCTGCAGATGCATAAATAAGCCTGGGGGACAATTTATACTCTTCCAGCCCCTCCCTGAATGTTGAGGTTACACATCACCATGCTCTGCCTGGCTCCTAAATTATACTGTTGCTTAAAGAAACCACAGTGTGATTGCTACAGAATCCCCTCCCACACTAACTAAAATAAACTGTTCCTTCAAAATCTGCTTTAACAAAGTGGAAAGACGATCGCTGCAAAAGAATCGTCTGCTAAGTCTTCTCCAGTTTTTTTCATGAATATATCAGAAAGAAAATCAAATTTCTGAGAGGAAAACAAACTTTCCATTTTATCAGAAAAAAGTATCAGATAACACACAATGTATGAGAAAATATCCTAAATTTGAAATGTTTGATTTTAATAACGTGTATGTGTGTGTGTTACTTCCTGTTTTATTCTGTTAGTTCCCGTCTCGTGAGCATTCAGTTTTGTTTTTTCTGTCTCATTAGTCAGGTTCAGTTTACCTGTGTTCCCAGGTGTGTTCCAGTTTGCTGGTTACCTCGTGTGTATTTAAGGCCTTAGTTTTACTTCAGTCCCTTGTTGTGATCTCTCCTCATGTTATGTTCCCTTCTGTCTGCCAATGTTCGTTTTTCCAGTTAGTGTGCTGCAGCTCTGCTCTGCCTTCTGTTTTGTTAAAGCTGCCAGAAAAGTTGTGATTTCAGTTCATGTTTGTTTGCAGAGTCCAGCATTCAGGTCCACTTCCTGCTTGCCACACAACCGGCCGATGACACGCAACTATGAGCAAGTCACTAATAAATTACTAATGAACCTTACCCTACTGCCTGCAGTCTTTGGACTGTGGCAGGAATCCAGAGTACTCCGACGCAGCAAGAACGCAGAAAGACCCACCAGATTGGATTTGAGCCCATGACCATCTTCATGTGACAGAACAATGCTAACTGCACTGCCCTAAAAATATATTTTAGCATGATTCTGGCAAAAATAAGATTTATTAGAATAAAACTTACAGATTTATTAAAACAAATTAATATATTTATGAGGGAAGAAATTTCTTTTTTTTACCAGTTCTAAAAAATTCAGGAGACAAACATTATATTAACTTAAATGTTACACAAATACATATGAAAGTTAAACAGATTTTTTTTTGGGTAGAGTTGTAAACTGGCACATGAACCAGTTATCAAGAATTCAGATTTTTCAGTTATTCTAAAACTGGAGGTCTTCATGCTGGTATTTCCCTGAGGCCCTTAAACCATTAAGGCTGCTCCTGCATCTGATTCACTGCATTTGTTGGTCTTCTCATGAGGATTTGAGTTCACTTGTGAGGGATTAGCCCACTGAAGGCAATAGCTCCCTGTGACGTGGCATTTCCTGGTTTTCCTCTTTTTCATTTCCCCTTTCTCACGCTTTTACTCATTTACCTCCCACTCCCTCGGGATCATGATACACAACTTCACCGCCCCCCTCTCTCATGATCATGCTGCACAGCCACACTCACCTACTGCTGTTACAGATTTGGCAAAAGAAAGAGGATGTGCTTTTTTTAGTCAATATCAAAGTTTCTTTAGAACTATAAAAGCATTACTGCTTTCTGTCAGCACATTAAAACCAGCAACTAATCCAAGAAATGTTTCAAATTACTGATGTCCCGATTCATGATTGAGGTGTGAGACAAACGACTGCTGGTCCAAGTGCGTCAAAACAATGATTTTATTAAACACGTGTGGAGGAAATACACCATCACAATCCTAAGCATAAATCCCCCAAAAAAGCATACTTAAAATGTTTTTATATGTCAGGGTATAATGCCCCCTCATGTGTCAAAGCAGATACACAACATGCATAAGTTACAGTAACCACAGCTCTTCTGCTGACAACCTTTGACACACACACTCAAAGAGACATTTTCTCCGTCTCCACCCCAGGTGCTTCCTGTTGATCTTCTTATTCTCGCTTATCTCTGGAACATCAGAAACACATTCTACAAAAACTGTTACTTATGCAGGCACAAAATGTAGTTACAAGCAGAATATGTCTTAACTCTACCCTAGAAATGAATCTATATACTGTCTGTGTATGCAGGCGAACTGTCTCGACCTCACTGCACTCTGTCTCACCTCTCACCTCACCAGATAAAGCTTGTAACCTCTTACCAGACAGAAGGCCAACTCTTTTATGAACACATTTTTGCAATATGTGTAATAACATGATTGAAACTACATGTGTAATATATTGAATAAATGTTTTAATCAAATGCCACTAATCAAAGCTTAATAAAAAAAGATATAAGAGAATAAACATGATATTAAAATTATATAAAATGATATAATCCCCACACTGACAGTCAGTACTTATCAGTATCCTCCTGATAAGTACATTCTGTACAAGTGTCCTTTTTTCTTTGTTTCTCAAAAGATTGAAAACTTGTCCAGCTTTTGGGGGGTTAGCTTATGTATTTAACAATCAGGGGACATATGGCTAAAGAGCTGTAGATCACAATTAAGCAAACATAGGTAAGTCAGCAACAGAAACACAGAGTGAAAGCAAAAGAACAGATTCACTTTCTGAGATTCTTCATTACTGAAAGGGTCGCTGACCTGCTGCAAAGGAGGAGGAAAGGAATCTGAGGTTCTGTATGAGTGCACAAGGGGGGAGTTCAGACTGCAACACGCTGGGGGTTTGAGTGAGACAACATGGGGTCTTGCAGAGGGAGACTGGTATCAGAGGAGAAAAGAGAGTGTTGGAAGACGGGAGGGAAATGTTGAGGCATTGCAGATGGCCAAGACACGTGTTCACCACCCAGTGGATTTCCATTTAAAAGGTTTTCTGACAGATGGATTCCCCAGATGCATTCAGACTCTTAAAGTCCTTTGCAGATCTATAAAACCGGTAAAGATGAAATCTTTTAGATTTTCAGTAGATTTCCACAGTCCTCAAGCTTTCACTAAAAAAGTCAGACCTCTGTGACTGATCACACATTGCTGCAAAGCTGCAACAATATGTTAAAACATGCACATAAAAGCTGCAACAACGCTACAGTGAAGTAATGTATAGTCAGGAATTGTATGCAGAGATTTTTAAACACTTATTGTTGGAAAACACTAAGAATTCTTGTGTAACAAACAACATACAAAAATAATTGTAATACCAACGCCTGCTTCCTCAAAGGGGATTGTTTGATTGTTGGGGTTTTCGCTGTATTACTGCAGGGTCTTTAGGTTAATCTACAGAGTGGCGCGAGCGACTGTTGCTGTGGCAACAGTTTGCACACAAATAAAACTGAACTGAAAACTTTGAAACTGAACCTGCTTGGCATGAGTGTTGGTATGAGACTTTCCAGGCATGAGATGTTACCATCCCATACATTTTTTTTATAAACTGAAAAATTTGTGAATCTGTGTCGACTATCAAACAAACATCAACTAAAATACTAAACCTAAAAATCTTCTAACATGTTACAGAAACATAATTCAAGCGAAAAAGGTAATATAAGATAAGATATATTATAAATAAACTATATTATGAATACAAGAAGTGTAAGCCTTCTGTTAATGAGCTTTACATATTTGAAAGTTGCACCTTATTTATTCCTCTTTCCAGATGAAGCTTATTTAATATCTAATTGTAAATAATAAAATACAAGCTTGTAATTTTGGTAATTTCTGAATATTTTTTTAATTCTGAAAACTTTCATACTGTGTTGTTTTTGTTTGTTTGTTTGTTTGTTTGCTTTTGTTTGCATATCATATTAAATTTATGTACTTTTAATTTGAAATGTTTGTGTTTGGGGTTTGCAGCATTCTTTATAGACTGTTTATTTCTCAGGCTGTGATTGGGTCATTGGCAGTCAGCCATCTTGCAGCCCTTTAAAGAGGCCGTTGCTGCAGAAGGGATAGATAGAGAGAGAGAGAGAGAGAGAGAGAGAGAGAGAGAGAGAGAGAGATAGGGAGAGAGAGAGAGAGAGAGAGAGAGATAGGGAGAGAGAGAGAGAGAGAGAGAGATAGATAGGGAGAGAGAGAGAGAGCGAGAGAGAGAGATAGATAGATACCTCCTGCTTGAGAGAAAATAAACTTTTGCTAAATGACCCATTCTGTATTTGAGTCCTAGCTTCACAGCTGTTCATTTCTAATATGTGGCTAACTGTGGCTAGCAGCTGCATATTACCTGAAGTAACAGAAGTGGGATGGCATTCCTACATGGTTAGATGTACCTTTGTGCATGTGTCAAATGCCACCTTTATGTGGCCTCTATGTTGAATCCTATACCTTGAGATCCACTGAGACTCATAGAATAGCCCATGTTGCTCGTGATATTTGGTATCACTACACAGAGGTTAATAGAACAAAAATTAGGAGTTATGCATTTATTGACTGACTCATCACATCTGTTGGAACGCCTTTTTCTGACAGACCCTCTTTACTCTTTATATAAAACTGACTAGCTTTCATGGTACTGGGCCTGCGACCCAGTATTTCTGTTTCCGACTTTGGAATTATATTCTTTGATTATTGTTGTTCATGGTTTGGTTTTCTTTAGTCTCAGTGATCTTCGTTCTCCCTCTCTTAGTGTTTATCTCAGCCTGTTTAGTCTCTGTCTCCCTCTCTGGGCCTTTCCTGCGTTCCTCGTTTCTTGTTGAGTCACCCGTGTTTCTGTGTTCATTCATCTCCTGTGTCTCTCCGGTCAGTCGTCGCTCCTTGTCAAGTCCGTGTCTCCATGCCGGTATCCTGTTTTATTTTGAAAGTTCCTTGTCTTGTGTTCCTGTCTAAATGCCTAGTTCTCAGTTCTAGGTTTGTTTTCTTGTGGTCTAGTTTAAGTTCTAGTTTCCCATTGTTTCAGTTCGTAATTCTCATGTTCAGGGTTTTGGTTTGTTTTTTATGGGTTTATTTTATGGAGGTTTTTCCAGCAATAAAGCCGCTGTGTTCATTTAACTTCCCGTGTTTTGAGTCCTAATAGTTTGTGGAAGCCTAGACTTCAGCTTTTTTTTTTTTTTTTGCCATGGCCAAATTGGATAACTGACAGAAGACAGCAAGCGATGCAACCTTAGTCACAGTCAGAAGGTACCCATGCTTTTTCATGAGTTTCACTCAACCACTGCCCATAATTTTCTAAGTTATATCGTACGGTAGTAAGAACACTTTAAACTAAAGCACAGAGATCATAAACAAATAAGAAAAATGTGTCCTGAAGTCAAAAATGAAGAGAGAAGTAGGATCGTTTTCTCAGACTTTTATAGACCCAGACTTTTACTGCATCCAGAGTCACTGCCCCCTACTGGTCAGAATTCAGATCCTTCATTTTGCAGTCAGTATGGATAAAACATTAATAGCCAGAAACTCAAACCTGGCAGCACCATTAAAAAAAACTCAGTTCTTGGATCTGGGTTCGGACCTGCAGTCGGTGTGCCACTGAACAAATGTTTTAATGCTTTTTATTGAATTAGTCCACTCAGAGAGCAGCAGGCTGGTCGATGGGCCACTCGGACTGATGGGTAATACCATTATCCTGCGTGGACAGGATTGGCAGACACCGCCTCACAGCGCTATCCTACCATCCATCGATTGACTGTCTCCTCCAGGGACAGCCTGATGTTAGCCTCCATCCAGTCTTTCATTTGTTTATGAAATATTGATATTGGCTGGTATCTCCTCTTGGAGATGAGGAAAGTCAGCCTGATGGAAAGGACTGTGTTAGAGGGTGCTGGGAAGAGTTTTTGTTTAGGGAGGTTTGTAAACTTATTTTCAAGTTTCTAGAATTATTATTTCCGGAATTTCGCCATGAAGGTTTTTTGTTTTATAAAGTCATCTTTCCGCTGTTAAAAGTCCCTTTATGAGTCACAGCCTGTAGGAGCAGGAGAGAAAAGGGAAATGTCTGCAAATATTTCCTCTTAACCCTGTGAGCCCTGCTATAAGTCATCATCTGTGATATGCTAACTGAACATGCAGTTTGGTTGTTTTTCTTAGAAAAAAAAAGGGGGGGGGGGTCTAAAGTCTGGGCAACCATTGTAACTGACTTGCATAATTTAGTACATGCTTCCAAAGCATGGCGTTAAGGCTGGGCTTTGGGTCATCATCCATGACGACTTTAATCTCAAATTGTAAAAGTCAGTTTAAAATGGTGAGAGAAATGAAATGTTCACCAGATACTGAAACAGAAAAAGCTTTGAACTGTAAATGGACAACGACAAATGGGTCAATTTATTTGAAATCAGCAACAGACTGCTTTTGGAACAGAGTTACCCTCAGATCTGTTTGTTGATAGCGCCCTCTGTCTGCAAACCACCGCTAGTACCACCATTTCCCCGCCATGTTTCACTCTTTCATTCTTAAAATCTTGCGTTAACCTCCTTTCAACCACAAAATACTACAAGTCGGACTGCTGCAAGATGCCAGCTGGTCAGTAAACAGATGCTTTCCGTCTTCCACATAATGACAGCCAGGATTGACTGTTTACCACAGCAAGAGCCTTTTATGCAGGAGAAGAGCCTCTTGGATCAATAGTTGTTACCCAGGCAAAGCCCACACAACCACTAATGAATCCACTGCCTTACAGTGCCGGCTGCATCTGCTTTCCATTTCTCCACAGGGGAGAAAACCAAGGAAATGTTAAATACTGCTGGTGGTCATGTTAATTTTAACATCCAAATCCAGCCACCATAGAGGAAAACAACAAAAAAGGGAATATAACATGACTGGATTATTTTAAATTTAAATTGAGCACAATAACAACAGACAAACCGGTCTAACCCTAACCCCCTAACCGTCAGCAGACACAGGTGTAACGTTAGCAAGCTTGTTGTTTGTTTTATTGTGTGTTGTCGTTTCAGTGGTCTGCACACAGAGACTGGTTCTGTGTCTGTGAGTGTTTGAGGGCTGCACTGTTGTCTGGCACACCCATCCGCCCGTCTGCTCCACATTTTCTGTTTTTTCAGCGCCAGATCAAAGGTGGTAAAACAGTTAGTCACCTGTCTGGGATTTGTAATGACAAAAAAGGCTTTGTGCCAGCGAGGTAGCAGGTGGAGTGTTTAGCATCACGGGGAAGTCTGTGATATGTTTTCCTTTGTTTTGTTTTTGTTCTCCAGCATTTTGATTTAGAGTGAAGACGTTTGTGGTTTAAGGCTATTTATAGTTGAGTTCTCATCCATATTAAATGACGACTGCAGATCTTAGACCAGTGACAGGTACAAGATGTGCCCAACAAGAAACAATCCCAATCTAAAACCTGTTTTTTCTGTTTGTTTGTTTTACTTAAAGTTGAAAAATTAAGTCGATACCACTGCCAAGCTTAACATCTTAGCTTAACCCCCTAAGACCTGAACTCTTTAATGGCATGCATTTTTAATTTCTCTTTGTTATTTGGCACAACTGAGTAAAGATGTGCAAAACTCTTTAATGAGAAACAACAATTGTGCCCCTTTCAGCAATATGGCTCATTTGAAAGAGAAAAATTTGGTATTATGGTCGAGACAATCCAAAATGTGATGTCCCCATATGTGGAGGCCAGGTTCTACGAGGTTAAAGACTGAATGCTAGTGCTACACTTTCCAGTGTTCAGAAATACACATACCACTGCTGCAGGGTAAATATGAAGCTACAGTCTCGAGACGGTTTTCTTTAGGGTAGCATCCAGGGTTCAAACAGGGGGAAACTGAGGGAAACTGTTCAACTTTAATAAACTGCTTATTAAAATCTCTTAATCTTCTTTCCTAAAATGCCAATTAGAAATGTAATGATAGATTATGTGTCAGATTACTTTTTTGTTTTAGGACAAATAAAGTGCTGGTTTACTAATTAATTTGAGAAATGTTCAAAGCTTTGGAGAAGACTGGTCAAGCTCTTTTACTCTTGCATCCAATCAGGATTTCCACCAGTGGAATATGATCACAGCATCCAGCCTAGACCTCATCTACCGGTCTTAGACATATGAACAAAATAAGGAATGTGGCTGTTGTTATTAGAATAACCAAAAAAATAGTAAATCTGAAGTGCAACACACATTGCACACTATGATCAATTAATTATCAATTTCTATACAATTCAACTTAATAAATGAATACGTTTCTTCATGTTGACTTCATGAAGCCCTGATGTTGGGAAAAACACTCATCACAGAATTGAATCCTCTTACATAGGTCTCATTGGAGTCCTCGTCTGTCTCTACTTTTACTTTTTTTAATTTTATTTTTTTTGTTGAGGGGAGAAACTTGACTTATTTTTGATTTGATTTTAGTTCTGATTTTGTCTGATGTTTCCTCCCCCACAGTCTGCACCCTAACAGTCTCTGAAATAGTTTTAATTAGGCTTTTCTATGCGTAATTTTTTAATTAGGTTTTTTTATATACATAAATTTGATCAGCTGAATTATCAATTGTTTTCCTTTGAACACAGTCTACTTCCTGCTGCACTGCACTGGGTCTTAGGAACAGTGCTTGATGGATTCTGACAGGCTTGATTTACGACACACAAGCCGAGCAGCTAAAGACCCTGCAGATCCACTGAGATATGACATGAAGGGCATCTCCACCCGTGCTGCACCTACTCTGAGCATTATGACTGATACCATCCTGCTAAGTCAAGCACTTTGCTGCTCGTCTGCAGGATATTAGCTCAGCCAAAGGTTATTCATGGACTATCAAAGCAGAGCTGCAGTCAGGAAATGCTGACTTATGTGTAAATATCAATTAAATTAGCCAGAGTCAGTGTTGCTGAGGGTGCACTGATTTGGTTTAATGGGCACAGGCACTAACAGTGCTACATAAATCACATTTATACAAGAAAAAGGAGACAGATATTAGATTACACGTGTTTACACATCCATTTGCTTTTTGTTTTGACTCATTAATTATCATAAAGCATAAAAAGACATGCTAGCCATTCATTATCCACTAATTTTGTTAACCCTCTCAGGCTCAAATTAAACTTTTTGTTGCTAATGCACAACCAAGTCCTGCAGTGGTACTTCTGAGTAAAATACACTCATAAAATATGTGTGTGGGGCAATCAGGTTGTTAGTTTTTAACTGTTACAAATCGGCAACGTCTGCCTTGAGAGGGTTAAGATGTTTTGGTATGAGTAACAAAGCAGATGCAGTTTAAGCAAGCAATAGTTTTTATCTAAATGCTGTGGATTAAAAAAAAAAACTGAGTTCATAAAAATTTCCTGGGAAAATCTTTGGTTGATTTTTAAATTTCAGACAAAACAACTGAATATTTAATGTCAGGAAGAATACCTAACAGATGAAGTAAATTGCACTGAGATAGGTGAAATGATGCATAAAACATAAAGATCTATGTGAAGCAGTTAACTCGTGTTATTAGTTTTAGGCAGAGCACTGGACGGCAGTGCGCGTCTGGTTCGACATCGAGGGCTTTCACTGTGTTTAGAACACAAGGCACATTGTCGTGTTTCCAACCTCCGAGCCTCTTGTTTTTCACGCCTGAAAAAGTAACCTCCCCGCTCCCTGTCAGGGTTATGTAGGCCAGCCTGCTGAGCACGGACAAAAAGGGAGCAGAGAGCTGTAGATGCAGCCTCAGCAAAACCATCTCCTGAAAGCTGTAAGTAGGTAGAGAAGCCGTTTCTCAAGGGAGACGGTGTTATTACTGCATGCAGCTGAGGTAAAATGCTTTTGAAGTAAACTGTTAGCATTATGGATAGACATGTAGCAATACAGTTTGTAATATGCAAGTGATTTTAAAGAGCTATAACTACGTTTATGTAGAAAATATCCGAGAGTATCTAAGAGCTCGCGCAGCTCTGCAAGTGCATTTGTGGTTATATTATTTTAACAAAACATTAAAACGTGAAACCAAGTTTTCTGAACGAGCTGCATTGATCGGATGTTTTCCAATATTGATTCTAACGTGTCGGTTTGGGTGATGGCGTACGCAGAGCACTGATCCAGTCATGTGTAGCTCTAATGTAGGAGTGTCAAATCAATTCTGTTCTCAAAAGGGCTTTACTGTAAAACTATGGCATAACTCATTCAGAAAAAAACACCTCTAGACTAAAAAAGGAAGATTTTAAAACATAAGCTGCATTCTGAAATCTTTCACATTTATTAAACCTTCCAGTCACAAAATGAATGTTAAAAATAAGTGCAACAGTGTCAGTTTGATTCAGTCCGCTGTCACTACAAACAAACCCTACAGCTGAAACTAAAATAATTGTTGTATTAAATGTAGTTTCAGTCAGAGACGCTGGCACGTTTCAGTTTGCATAGAAGCAACATAATTATTTGCCAACAAAAGTGCTTTGTAATATTTTCAACTTCATTTTTTTATCTATTCACCCCTTAAACGTATTCTTTAATGTGTAGATCGACTGGAAATAATCAGCAAGAATATGAGTAAATCTCCCCACACGACTAATGCATTAGGTCTGGGCTTAATACCTGAAAATGCTTCGTTTGTGTGATTGGTGTTAATATAAATTATCTGACGATCAATGCAGTGTATCATCAATTTTTCCTTCAGCAACAAAAATGTTAAGTGTCTTCATTCGGATAAACCTTTCTGCCTTAAAATCTTAAAACCTGGATTATCTAGCAGCTTTACTCTGAGTGCACACACACAGCCACATTCTTGTGCCTCTCCCAGTAATGACAGTCTTCCGGAAAGCTCCACGCAGCCGCGGACTCCTTGTGACGACTGACTGCATGAACAACAAACCCGCACAGCTGCTTCTCCAACACCTCCACCACAGCTGGGGCATTTCCCTTCTTCCCCTGACCCTCCATCACCTGCCTGATACAGTCGTGGGGCACAGGCTGCGGTTTGGTGCTGTAGGACACCACCAGGTTGATGTTGTTCACCTGGAGCACTTCGAACCAGTTCTGCCCTGCCACATGGTGAAAATGCTCCCCTGCTCGCCAGTTTCGATAGGTGCTGCTTGAATGGTTGATCAGCCGCACTGACCAGCTGACCCAGTCGTACTTTTTCACCAAGAACTCTAAAAGCTGCTGAGTTGAATCCTGAAGATTCTCTTTGTGGTTTTCCTTCAGGAGGCGTTCGGTGTCTAATTTTGCTTGTTCTGGGAAAGCAGCAATGCAAGACTCAATGGCTGACTTCATCCTGGATTCAACTTCTTCAATTTTGCTGCTCCACTCTTGGATTTTTTCCTGCTCTTCTTCTTGGCCCTGTGTTAAGGCACAGTGACCCAGAAGAGCAATCAGACCCAAGCAGAGAAGCTCCTTCATCCGAACACAGAAATCTTCCAGAAGGCGGCGGTTCCGTGCCACATACCTACAACACAGAAGAGCAGTTTCATCATACTTTCATCTGACATCCACAGAAATGTGCAGTGGGGATTTGTAAATCCAGAAGCATAAATGTGACAAAATAGAACAATTTACCTTTCTACCACATCTAAAATGGGCTCTCCAAAGCAGTTAGTCCCCATGAGAGCATCACAGAGCACAAGGAGGTTCTTCTCTCCTCTAGTTTTGGCAAAGTGCTCCAAAAAAAGTCTCTTCTTCACCTCCCTAAACTGCTCTTTTGCTTCCAGTATATCCATATACTTCCTAAACTGGTTCCGAATGTTCTCCTCAACAGAGAAGTACTGGGAGTCCAGTCTTCCCTTCTTGAGCTCGCAGTCTATGTCTTCCAGCTGACTCGAGAGCACATCGAGTTTGTTCTTTACTGTCAGGAACTGTTCTTTGACATAGAAGACCTCTTTGCTCTGAACATTATCTAAGGCCAGACGCAGGACAGGAGCAGCAGCCTCGCAAAGAGGAAAGAGCTCACCCACAGCACTGGCCAGCACCTCGGCCCCCCTCTGAAACATATCCATCACTGCCTCAATGGCCTCCTTCTTCTGGGCCACAACCTTCTCCAGTGGATTAGTCATGTTCTGGGATACAGAGAAGCAAAATATGTCAAACATAGATAGAAACTTAGAAATTAAGCGGTGATTCTTTATGCTGTTATCATAATCATACAAAAAATTATCTCATAATATCTTTCCATCTATGATCTTAATTAGGATGAGGAGAAAGTGGTCATTTCTCAGACTTTACCATGAAACCGTAAAGTGTCTCTCAGATTATTTAACTGGTAGTGCAGTAGTCAAAGATTAGATGGAGTATGGTCTGAATATAAATCTCTGCACCATGAAAATACTTTTCCAGTTTTTTTGTTAGTTTTCTGAAAAATTCCCACACTGTGAATGGAAAGTTCCTTTTGTTGTGCAATGAGTCCTTTGGAAGAGAGAAAGGGCCAAGGGAGAAAGGATGGAAAAATCCAAGCACGCGTGGGATTCTACATTTTGCACTCTGCTCACATGTTTACATATGTTGTGATATGGCACTATATAAATAAAAATAAATTTAACTGTTCAGACCAAAAGTTGTTGAACGGCTTGCTTAGATGAAAAAAATCCCGCTTCAGCAAATAATTCTCTTCAGACTGTTTTGACCTCGTGTCAGCTGCAATTTTTTCATAACCTGGATTTACCAAGAATTAAAAATAGAAATATGATCCAACTTCCCTTTTTATAAAGAGAGCAGAAAAGTGAGGTAGCTTACAGAAGAGTATAGAACATTTCTAACTTCTGGAAATGTTACTGTTCCAGCTGTTGGCTGTACTTTTAAAGGCGATGGTTCCCCCACTGGCTGTTAGATGAGAATAATTATGGAGTGCAAAATGGTCCAATGCAAAGTGAAGCTTTGTGTTGGTCGGAACACACTATTTGACACATTAAGTTTGTTTTGTTGGCATATTATTTATAGAAAATCAATTTCCAGATTTGTTAGCAATTTGTTGCAGACCCCTGGGGGTCCCTGGTCCTTACTTTGAAAGTCGCTTCTGTATCTGCATATAATATTAAGACAACAGATGCTGAAGGAACAAAGCTCAACTGAACTGCATGTGTGTGAAAATGAAGGACACTGGTGTTGCTTTCAAATAAAAGCTTTAACTTTACCTGATTAGTAATTGTAGTGTGTACACTGAATTTAAGAGCAGTAATGCTCTACAGTTTAATACTGTGTTGCTTCATACTGGTAAGGACCTTTTTTCTAAATATATTAAAGCCAACTCTCTATATTTATTTTGTAAATATGCTATAAATACACATTTTCTGACAAACAAGTCAAATGACATTGCTGAATGCTTGTTATTTTAACAATATGTCACTGAATTATTATTATTATTTAATCTTATGTCAAAGACTCTTTCTTTCACAAGTGGAGGAGAGAAATCTGAGTTCAAGATGAAATTCAGTATTTTTAGAGCATGATTTGGTGTTTGTTTGTTTTTTTGTTTTTTGGTCACATTGCGTCTTAATCCTGCTCTGATGGGCACCATTATGTCCTTGGATTACATTTCATTTTACGCATCCAAAAGGATGTAGATGATGATGTCATGTGAACAAAATGGGGGCCTGGATGAGAAGATGCCCTTGGCTCTGACTCATTTTAGATTCGCAGATGTTTAAAAACCCGCTTTCATCTTTCAGTCTGACATGTATAAATTACTGTGCAATCCCAGTTCAGACGATATTTGTGTCTGAACTCGAATCTGCGTCACCGACAACCTGCAACAAATCATCATTCATTTTGTTTACATTTTAAAAGGCCTCGTAATTTGTTGTATTAATAAAGACAAACATGAGCGCAATAAGATACCAACTATGAACAACAAGGTTTAAGTAAATATTCTAAGGATGGGAATTCCATGTGCCCGAACTGAACCATTTCTATCTGCCATGCGCGCTCAAAAGAAATGCGCAACGTGGATCTTTTTACGCGCAAATCCCCTCAGAGGATCGGACACACCTTGGAGCATGTTAACCCTTCTGATGAGGGAGGAAGATAAACATTCATGACATTCTTATAGTAACAGTGTTTTTTCTGTACCTGAATGAAATGCTTCTACTGCTCCTTCGCGGCTGATAAGCTCCAACAGCTGCAGACACGTTTCCCCCTTCAAGTTTGAGAAAATTCCCACGGTTCTCTCATGCACTGCTGAGAAGGGTCCAAAACCGGACTGAGAGCGGAGATGCGCATTGAATGCCTGCAAAGGGGGAGAGAGCGCGCGAGAAGGAGAGATAGATGGAAAGAGAGAGAGGAGGAGGAGGAAAGCGCAAAACTGCGCAGGGTGAAATGTGTGGTGGGTCCATTTTCTTTTCAGTCAGGTCACAATGACTGGAAGGTTTAACTTCTTCAACAGAATGGAAATTAATCAAACTGCTTTTCTAGTGGGCGTTTCTTCTTCTTCTTCTTGTTCTGGGGCAGCGTTCGTGCACACTTGTCGCAGATATTTCACCATTTTATGCCTCAGCCGCTGTGAAAATGATCCAGAAGTTGAGGTAAGACGATCGAAAAACTGTTGTCTTTTGTCTCTTTAGCGTCTGAATACGATGCACTGATTTTCCTTTTCACCTCAACCGCGTTTTCGGATCATTAACGCATTTATTTGACCTTCTGCAGGTTTAGAAACCCCAATGCTCAGAGCCTTTAAGAGCTTTGATACTGCTGTGAAAATGTCATCACGGTAAAGGATATTTTAAATAATCAGGGAGGGGAATCTGACAACTACCCACTGTATATTTTTAGAACTACTGCGCATCACTATGTCATCATTTTCTGTTCAGATTTGCCATAAATTTATATACATCCGTGAAACATCTCTTATAAACTAAAGACCATATGTTGTCATTTTTCATCATTCTCATGAGGCTGAGATTAAATTAAACCTCACACCCCCGCCTTTTCAGTGCGCACACGACGCGCCCTGAGCGCCGAGGCTAAAACATCATATGTACGGATTCATACTCGCTATGTGACGGAGAGCTCTTACAGTTTTCAAATAATACAAATTTTCTTTAGATTCTTCGAAAGGACCTCGTATCACGAAGAGGGGAGAAGAAAAAGCTCCATCACATGACGGAGGATGTGCGTCGGTGGTTCACAAGCACTCATTAATCTGCAGCGCAGGTAAGCGCCTCAAAATCTTTGTGTCTCAGTAATCCGCACTGCAAATGCCCGTAATGCGCATTTTCCTGTTTTGATCCCCCAACACTGAGCTGTGAGTCAAACCTGTTCATCTGGATAATAATGCATGAGGGCCATACCAGAGGGACTTAAGCTCGGCGATGCGCCCTGCTTACCTCACCTGAAGCGATTTTTTTTCACTAGTTTGTAAATTAATTTCGGGTTTTCCAGCAGAGTTATTTGGCCTCGAAAAATGGAAACAGCTTTTATTAGGCTGACAGCTTTGATACACAGATATGACTCCGTGGACCCTGAAGGAGCGCCGAGAAAACAGGTGTAATGATGACACAAGTGAAGTACTAACGCCCTCTTGCGTACAAATGAGTAAACTGCACTTCAGCTTACGCCTGCTGCACAGAGGAACCGTAATAACAAAGTTCTTATTCATAGCTAAAATTAAACGAGGTATAACTTGTTTTCGGGGAAATTTACACGTTGTGTAAGGAGATGATGATGACTGATGGATGGTTTTGACTTTATGTATTTGGACAAAATAACAAAAACTCAAAAAATGTTAAATACATTTAAAAAAAAATGTCAGCATTATTAAAGAGTAAAATATTCACTAAAATGAAGAAAAAAAGAAGAAACTGGAACAAAACAATAATTCATGTCACAGATACATTACTAAAGAGCGTTTTATTTTCAGTTTTGATCTTTTTTATTTAGTTTTGTGCACTACACACCTTAATGTAACTGAGCAATGAGTTACATCTTTGTATATCTTTAACAATATATCTAAAATCTAATTTTTGGGACCAAAAACATTCTTTTTATGGCATTCAATTTATTACATTTGTGTTCCCACAACACATTTTCTTAGTTTATACATTTTAAATGCCACATTTATTACACATCTAAACCAGTTCTTTGGCTCGTTCAGCATTTTTAGACTACAAAAAAGTAAAAGAAATAAATAAATAACTAAAATCGTCCCAAATCTGCTGAAAAAAAATTCTTGAAATAAATTCCAAACCTTTTCTACTTTGGAAGTGCTTTCCATCAGATTGCAGAACCTTGTTGTAGAAAGTAAATCACATCCGGTACTGATGACTAGTACTGGGTAAAAGGTCAGGGCTCTGTGCAGGCCAGCTAAGTCCTCCTACATCTTGTGGGCGATCGTGGCTCAAGAGTTGGGAGTTTGCCTTGCAATCGGAAGGTTGCCGGTTCGAGCCCCGGCTTGGACAGTCTCGGTCGTTGTGTCCTTGGGCAAGACACTTCACCCGTTGCCTACTGGTGGTGGTCAGAGGGCCCGGTGGCGCCAGTGTCCGGCAGCCTCGCCTCTGTCAGTGCGCCCCAGGGTGGCTGTGGCTACAATGTAGCTTGCCATCACCAGTGTGTGAATGTGTGTGTGAATGGGTGGATGACTGGATATGTAAAGCGCTTTGGGGTCCTTAGGGACTAGTAAAGCGCTATATAAATACAGGCCATTTACAGGCCATTTACATCTAACAGAGACTCAAAAAGACTAACTTTGCCAACCTTCCAAGTAAATATAATCAGCACAAAGAGGAGCATCTTATACAGCAAATCTGCTGTTCCATCCACGAATATCAGAAAATAGGTTAATTCAGTTATAAGTAGGTTTCTAGTCCAGAAATGGTCTGTATTTGTATAGCGCTTTACTTGGTCCTAAGGAGCCCAAAGCGCTTTACACTATACACAATCATCCACCCATTCACACACACATTCACACACTGGTGATGGCAAGCTACAGTGTAGCCACAGCCGCCCTGGGGCGCACTGACAGTTTCCATCATGTTCTGCTGTAAACTGTAAAACCTGTGACACTGCGGCGACCTGTAATCTTCTCCCTTTGGCTGTAGAGGGCGACAGATTAACCTGATCGTGTCAGTCATACCTGCTTTTTTCACAGCAGTGTTAACTCAGAAAAGAGACTGTTAGATCAAATCAAAATGTAGGATAACAGATGAGCTTTAACAAAAACATGATGCGTCCCACAAATAAAGGGAAGTCTGGTCACCTGTATGTGCGAATACATGCACACTTTCATAGTGGCAGGAGCTTTTTAACATAAGAAAATAGACTTTTTCTTAATCACAAACACACCGATTGATTCTTAATGCTGTTAAATAATTCAATATGCCAAGTCAGTATTATTGATTGTTTATTTATGGTGCATATACAATCAGGCATCAAATTTGCAGAACTAAAAAGGCAACATGTTCACATACAGGGCATACCAAAAAGAGGGCCATATGATCTCCCAAAATATCAACAGAATTTTAACTATATTTACGTAGCATATAGTGTTGTAACAAGATGGCGGCACACTGCAACAGAACCATAAACCAGTCTGTAACAGAGTCTGTGTGTTTAAAAAGTAGGAGAAAAGTATGGCTATATATATATATATATATATACTAAAAAAATAATTTTAACTGAGGTGTTACTGGATAACTTTTCCAACAAACACTGTGACAACTGACGTTGTGTTCTAATGCAGTAAACCCACCAACCATCTGATACTCTTGGCATCACCAGTTTTCTAGAAAAATAAGAGAAATTGTTCAAAACATGAAGACTGCATTAAAACAAACCCCTTAATAAAAAATACAAAAAAAACGGGACATTCAGGCATTGTTGTTCAGACAGGAAAGGACACAAAACGCTAAAAATGATACATAGTTGCTCAGGATGGCCTTAAAGAAAACGACGGCTCAACAGATGTTAAAAACCTCCCACCAAAGAAACCCTCTGATATCTCCTTACATACTTGGTGCATTTCCTGCATCGCTAAAAAGCTGTAGTGCACATTAAATAGAAAAGAGTGGCACAGCTGCACAGAACGAGAGCTCTGTTAGAAACTCAAATACCACAGGTGTGTATTACAGGTTGGGGAAACTGAACTGCAGCCATTGCTTAATTTGACCTCATAAATGGTAAATAATGACATATTCAGTGCTTCTTGCTCCAGTGAAGTGCTCGTTATTGGCAGCTGTAGTGCTGCATGAAAAATCTGTAGTGTCTTAATGTTTCAAATATTTTCTGCACTTAGGAAAGAAAATAAAGAACTCAGCACAGCAGCATCACTTTAGTGTAAAATAAATTTAACGTAAGAACAAGTAAAACACATTTGTGGCACAGATTTTGATAATTTGCTTAAGATGACACGATTGATTATATTCAATAAAGGATTATATCACAGTAGTCGGTTATTAGATTCATAGATATGAGGCTTTGAGATGCTTGTCTCTAGTTCTAGTTGAACTCTTTCATCTGAAGGCTGGTTTCTCCTGCCGTCACACTGATTTTCTTGTAGTGTAATATATTTTCACAAACTGCATTTGGCTGGAATAGACTGCATGTAAAGCTGTGGGAAGCTCTGCAATAGATTACGTTTAAATATGGAGCTGATGCATTGACAGTCAGCTCTCATTCCAAAGGTTTCAAATGCTTCTGTTCATTTTCCCGTAAAGCCACCAGACTCTCCCAGAGACAGAGCAGATGTGAACGAGCACTGGTTAAAGCTATAACAAGGCGGCGCACTCACTGTCAACACGTCACATGCAGATACTTGTAAAGGACACTTTAGTGTCACATTTAAACACACTGGGTAGGGGGCTGTATTTGATACCAAACTAAGATTGTGGTGCTCAAAGAATCCTGAACAGAAATTTCAGAGACATATGTGCAACTTCAATGGAGGGAAAGCTTTTTAAAGCTTTTTCTTATTTTGGCGTCAAGTTGTTAAACTTTTTAAAAGTGTTTTGTGTTTTTTTTTTAAATCAGGTTAGACTGGTCCCAGATAAATAACCACAGGGACTCTGCTTAAACTAAGCCAAGTGCAAATTAATCAGCAAGCAAAAATGTCCAATGAAGGACATGAACTAAAGTCTTCTATCTGGCAAAGTCCTGCACACCTTGTGTGAGCAACTGAGAACGGGAGTATTTGATGCCCTGGAACGAAAAAAAATGTACTTTTTAATGTTTTTTGTATAATTATGTGTGTGCAATTTCTTTAGCGCAGCATACTGAACCCATGGATGATTAACATATCTTTTCTTGCCATGAGCTGAAACCACTGCAGTAACATTTTTTTTAAGTTGAAGAATCAGCCAGTCGATGTCAAAGCAGCAGGAAACGGGCCATGCTCACGTCTCACACACAGCTCACATGTGCAGCAATCACCAGGCTTTTAAAGCAGTGAAGGGAGACGTTGTCATTGGGAGAGAAAATGAAAGAAGGAATGTGGACCGGCGAGTCCGAAAACTGAAGAAAAGCACTGATGAAGCAGAGACGACGACTCTTCACGGTTCTTCACTTGCACCTGCTAAGAGCTTCCTGCATTTTCTCCTGTACGTGCTCCATCTTCTCAGCCCACTCCTCGCTCAGGCCCTCCTCGTCGTCTCCGATGACGGCCGCGTACCCCATGAGGGCGATGAGCCCGATGCAGAACAGGTAGGTGAGGCGCGTGCACAGTCGCTCCATTGTCTGGCGATCGCCTTGGGAGTATTTCAAGTAGACCTCCAGGATGGGTCTACTGAACAGCTTGCGTTTCCCCACCACGCCGTCGTACAGCGTGTGCAGGTTCTGGTCACCCAGATCGTTGGCGTAACTCTCCTCAAAGTCGTCTTTCTTGCGCTCGCGGTGCTGCGGCCGCGCCTCCACCATCTCCATGAACTTTCTGAACTGGTGCTTCAGGTTCTCTTCAACCTGATTGTACTGGCCGTCCAGCGTTTCCTTCTTGATCTGCACAAGCGTGCTGCGGTTCAGCTGGGAGAGCTGGTCCAGCCCTCGGTTGACTGACGCAAACTCGCGCTTCAGAGTACGAATGTCTTCATCATCGATGTGGTGCAGCACCACCCGGATCAGGGAACCGGCAACACCAAAGATGGGGTTAACTACAGCAGCAGCTGAAGAGATGGTGGCCACACACTGAAGCACTTTGACCAGACCCTGCTTCAGCTTGGCCTTCTCCTCGATGATCTCCTCATCCATCATGGCTGAGGTGCAGGTGCTGAGGTCAGAGTCAAGAAGTGGGACGTGATCTGTGACAGTTAGAGATTAGATTACATGTTTGACCTCAGAGTTGGATTATTACAGTCTTTGAATTTACTGTGACATAAATATACTCTTGTGCTTTAGATTTCCCTGATCTGTAGTTGGTACATTCAATATTTTTCTTAAACAAAGATAAGAAAACACCATCTATTTTGTTGAGTTAGCTAAAGAAGAGGATTTCAAACCTCTCAGGGCCAGTGACCCTGGTTTGCAGTGGGCTTTGTGTCACTTGATAATGAGACTGACTACAATATGACTGACATGAGAGGAAGTTATCGACATAATGTGCTTGTTTTATTAGCACAAGTTTCTGGCTATGAGTCAGAGAGCCATGGATCTAAAAGGTGAACATGCAAAAAAAGGCAAACATAAGGAATTATGTTTTCATTATTCTGCTCATTTCCAACTTCAGTCTTATCCTTAGCCTGTACCAGAGCAGCTTTGCATGATCCACAGTTCTAAAGGGTTCGTGTTCATCTTGAGTAGCTCCCTCAGTTCACAGTCAGTCTAACCGGCTATGTCCCCAACCAAAACCAACAGCCAGTGGGTGGTGCTTGTGTGGTTATCACCAAAGCTGCATACCTGAGTGGAGCAGGGATATCTGCTCTCACTGATATCCACTATGATGGATTTTTTTAAGTAGTTTTACTTTTAATAAAACAAACATATTTAGGCTCCCATATATGGCATTCATGTAAAATTTAATGAATATATTAATAAAGAAAAAAGCTTATTGTTTCAGTGAGGCAAAGACCAAATGTCCCGATCATGGTTGGTGATATTATGCTGGTTGACCTGTCAACAATTTGTAGTACACTAATTAAATATAATGCTGTATAAACACATTTAAGTGATGCTAAAGTGCAAAAGAATGCAGTGAAATATAATTTATGTCATAGAAGCCTAGTGTGGATCCTTCATTCATAATAATAATAATAATAATAATAATAATAATAATAATAATAAATGTCCCCTGGCTGTGATTCACCAGGCAAATTGGGTGTAGCAGAAGTCTAACGTCTCAGCTGTTTGATAGAAAAGCAGATGTAACAGCAGCATTTATTTACAGCTGCCGCTCGCTGTGCTGTGACAGCCACAGAAAATAAGCATTTCATGGCAGTTTCACAGAGTTTCCAACGTCACAGAGGAATGCTGTGTGTCGACAGTGACACAAAGGTGCTGCTGAAGCTTACATCAAATTTCCTTTCTTCAAGTTCACACTGGAACAATGAAAATATGGATGCTGGTCCTGATGAAGATGATTCCTGAAACAAAAGACAGAGAGACAGATTCAGACAGCACGCTTGGATCCAACAAAGACGTCTCATGTCACTGATTCTGAACCAGGAAGTAAACAGATTTTTGTCCCTCGCTGGCTACAGTTTTCAGCAGTGAAGGAGTTAACAGCTTCTCTCTCTTTCAGCTGCATTCAGCACCAGGCTGCTCTCTCTGTGTTTCTATGGCCCGAGCAGATAGCTCCTCAGAAGCAAACAGGACGCGCACCGAGACAGCCGGAGTAGCTTCAGGGCGGGACAGAGACGCTCTTTAGCCACAGTACAGGAACAAAAACAAACATGGCACGGCCGACTGAGCTGACAAACCCGTTCATTGTGTAACAGCAGCTTCTCTGGAAGTGCTTTCAGTCTTCAGTTCAGAGGAAGATTGTGGAAGTTTAAAGTTTAAACTGACTGCTGTGAAGAGCTGATGACGTCCAGTTGTTATTAACAGAACTATATGTGGGTGTTTTCTACAAAGACTGCACTCTCAGCCCTCTCATTTTCCTGCAATTGTCAGAAAAGACCTGTTGGGTGCCGTGGCGTCTCAAACTAATATAGCTAATCACATCAGCGGCGCTGTGGTGACCAGAAGCCTGAGCGAGTGGAAACAGGCCCCACACTCACTGCACGGTCTTTGTAAATCCCCGTGACCACCAGGGGGGGGCGGTAATATGCCCACAATAAAAACACCACCCATAGCAACCATCCTGATTTCAGCACCACCACTGTGGACTAAAAGCACTGACGCTCACTTTTAACCCTTTAGCTTTAGGATAACTTTAAATGTTCAGTTTAAATGCTTGTAATCAACAAAAATAACAGGAAACGATTGATTAATCTAAGTACTTGTGAAACCTGCACTTAGAAAATCACGTTGAATGATTTTAGAGCTTCATAAGACTTTCTTAAATGTCATTTTTTCAGGAATTTACAATTTTTAAGTGGTTAGTTTTTTTCATTTTTTGGCTGAAATACATTTTTTCTGTCAGTAAATGTCCCTCCACTTTCTGTTTTCCTACCATGACGTTGATAAAAGGCCTATTCTGCTTCATTTTTGGTATCTGATGGCAATTAAATCCTCCTAAATTTGCACTGATGTCGTATTGTGTCTCCAACCTGTGTCCTTAATTTCACAGAAGGTGATCTGGAGGAGAAGATGCCCCATTTCACAACATAATACAACAAGCTACGCGAAGCAATGAAGGTAATGAAAGGGTTAACTGCAGTTTTAAAGCTTTGATTATTTAAGTCTGTTAGTTCTTGTCTTGGGGAGAAGCAACCTGTCACTGAACAGACTCTTCTGATTGTTTATGGCCGTGTGCAGAGGATGCCCAGCATTGTTCATAATGTCCATCAGCTTTTTTAGTGTCCTTTTCTCTGCCACTGTCACCAGAGTGTCCAGCTTCATGCCGACCACAGAGCTAGCCCTCCTGATCAGTTTCTGATGTGAAGTCATTTGTATAATCTGAGCTGTATTAATAACAAACTCAGTGAATTGTGCACCAATTAAAGAGCACGACTGCTGTGCTTCTATTAGCGGCATTAAATTAACCCTTTGTGTTAATGAAATTAATCTTATATTGACCTTTGACCTTTTCTTAGCAAGTGGTCTCCATCATTCTAAGATATTCGTAGTAATTTGAAGAAGAAACTCAATCATATTTAAGTATATAAGTTTAGGACAATTAATAAAACTCCTAATTAAATGTGAACAAAGTGGAGAAGCTAAAGCTCCTGAGGTTAAAGCCTTCTGAAAGGGTTAACCAATCAGTGCTGAGTGGCAGCGTGGCCCTTACAGCCAGCAGGCTGCACACTTCTCAGGAGCTGACAGAAAGCTGTGATTCAGTAGTTGTGACTCAGCTTCTGCATTAATGTGCGTCTGAGCAGAAACCAGCAAAGGAACAATTATAATAATTGTATTTATTTATTTATTTTTACTTTTAAAGAAACATTTGGCGACACCTTGTAACCAAAGCAGCTCTGTGACGTAATCAGGAAATGTCAAACGGCTCTCACCTGTTTCCAAGCAGAGGAGAGGCCATCTTGAATGTTTTCTATAACGTCACCAATGCTAGGCTAGCACAAATTTACACAATAAACTCCAATAATATTATTCCTAATGTACGCCACTTACATTTTCAATGCTTATTCTGATTATTTTTGTGCTACTTATTCGTGTTAAATGACAGGATACTTTCCCTTCACAGAGCTCAGCCTGTGTGGGGCTTTCCTCTGGGGAAGTGCTCCCTTGATGGCCAACACAGCCAAACAACTACTTTGATAAGAAACATACAACAATGAAGGGCCATCCGGAGTTCTCGTCCGTGTTTGTAAGTAGTTCTACAAGAATAACATCCTCTCCTAACAGCACAGGCCCGGCACACTGCCTTCTTGCCCCAGCTCTGGCTCCCCCTAGCAGTCCCTCCATATTTCCTTGTTACTGCACACCATAATGCCCTGACCCTCCCTGATCTATTATACAGTAAAAACACCAAAATACATCTTAAAACCTAAATTTCTCTGTCTAAATAATAACTATAGAGGCTCTACTTGCCTTCCAGCCAACATTAGGCACCATTGGCCACATCAGAACAGAGGATTGCTTACCTTTCAGACAATGGCTCTAACTATACCTTCCTCTCCAAAGTCCCAACCTCGACAGCCTCCTTCTTCTTCCCAGCAATCCCTGCAAAAAGGACACTTCCATGTCTGTAGCTCATGTAGGGGTGAACAAATTTGACAAAATCATTTCTAAAAAGCCCAGAAAGTCCCCCAAATCTAAAAATGGCCATTTGGGCCCTAAATAAACATGACCTCCAATATCCCATTAAAAAATAATTTAAAAAATGGCATTAAAAGGTAAAGCCCCCTCCTCAGAAATATACTGTTCTACCCCTATGGTTTCAACTTATTTTGGTCCATTCAGTAGTCATACAGTTAATACTGAAGAGGGATTGTCCGTGAGTGCGCAACTGAACTCTTAGGAACTTGCTGCTGCTTTTCGTGCGTTTGCCAAGTCATGGAGCATCTCTGAGAGGCTACACAGACTCCATTGGTGGGATTAATTGGTAAAACGGACCCTTTTCTTATGGACTAGATCAAAAGAATCCGAAGAAAACTATTTTCACGTGAATAAAATCCAACAAAACCAAAAGTGAGCCGCGAATCCAAATGGACATCTCCAAAAGTGCACAGGTGTATCCAAATGCTCAGGGAGCTCTCAAGAGGCAACAGGAGTATAAAAGAAAATTGTATCCAGCGTAAAAGGTAAATATAATCCTAAATATAACCAACATTTGCCAAATGTACATACAAATTAAAAGTTGCATTTTAAAAATGTCCAATTTAAAGTCTACTAAAAAAGTGAAGGGCATTTAGAAAGATGGTCCGAAATGCGCAATGGCACTGTCGACAATATTTTTTTAATCTAACTTATTTAAATACATAATTTATTGAAAAATACATTTGTTATTACTAACAGCACCGTAGAACATGTTTTTAAATTTAGATGAGCTGTCTGACCAACAAGGGCTATCTAGCAGACAAAAAGCCTGAGCTATAGGCGCTCCCATTCAGTGCGCCAAAGTAATCGTGTATAGTTATGATTTGGTCCTTCATGCGGCCTTAAATAAGAATAAATGGAAACCTTAGGCACAAAAAACGTGCAGCCAAATCCGGTGAATTCTTTGGTGTGAGGATCAGCCTGCTGCGCCGACGGTTGAAGCTGTTTCCCCCGAAATAAACCTCATGCAAATCCTGCTGCCAGCGACCAGCACGACACAGCGTTAAAGCACAGACTTGTTCCTCATTTAACCCGACTGTTCCTTGCGTCGCTTTTTAGAGCAGCACACAGCCACAGTTATGATGGGCGTTTACCTCCCAGCATGTCCAGACCTGAGCAAGCCGCGAGTGGGTTAGAGACCCCGCATCCCCTCACTGAGACATCCAGCCTCAGGCAGCAGCAACACAAGAGAATCCCTGTCCTCCCCGCGCTGTGAAGTGGGAAAAATAGAGATAAAAGCCGACTGTTCACTAGAAACGACAAAGCTTTCAGTTATCTGCTGGGAAAACGGTCCGCATCGACGCTCAGGGCGTGCTGGTCGTACAGTAGCGCGTCTGTGAGCCAGTACAGCCTTTATTCAGCACCGCAGCTGCAGGCGGAACTGCAGCCGGACGCACGCCTGTCCTCAGTGAACAGTTGCCACCGCAGCTGTCAATCGGCTCACATTTCAGACTGTGTGATGAATACACGCAGCCATATACTATACTCTAGTAACCGCATTTGTGCAAGATCAGCTGTGCGTAATATTTACGCTCCGCGGTGACAAACCTCTGTTGCAAGACCTTGTTTTGGTTTTTGTTAGCTGGGGGGCAGGAGGAGCGCCTTGTTGACACGTTGAAAGCCACAATATTGAAGCCCCGGGGCAGAGGCTCGACTACAGAACACCGAAATATATTCATGCACAGTGTCACCATTCTTATGTTCTAGATTAAACAAGCTGCTTTACTGCAGCTCTGTGTGCTGTAAACTTTGGGACTCCAGACAGATATTGTTTGCGGATGTGTTTAATATTCTAGAATAAATAAATACAAACAAATGGAAACGTTGTCACTTTGTTTTATTGTACACATTTACTGCAAAATGAGAAATGTAACATTTCTGTGTTCACCCTGTTTGCCTGCTTCAAATACTGAAGTGTAACCCAGAAACTGCTGAGAGTTCATTTCAACGGGAAAAGGGGAGGAACAGTTTTTGTAATCGTGTTTTTAATATTTGACAAAGTCCAAAAATACACTTTAAAGTTTACCAGCATTGTCTGAACTAATAATTCTTTACCCGACACTGAAATCAAAGATGTTGAGCTAAAATTGTAGCCACAATTGATGCACTCACACTGTAGTTACAGATGTTACACTCCAGGGGCGCTGTTCTGCCATGTTAGTTAGTGCCATGGATTTATGCATATTGCCTCAGTCATGATACATTTATTCAGGCTCTTTTCCAGTAAGAGTTTCGTACATGCAAATATTGCTGACATGAAGGGAGACAGATCAGAATGTAGAGTTGATCTCATGAAGGTTAACTTCAATAACAGTCTGAGACTGCATGACTCCACCAAAAATTCCTGGATGCAGAAGGATGACAGGAGCCGGATTAATTTATAATTTTTAAAGAACATCAAGACAATTTCTTCCAATATTTCTTTGTTTGATATATTTTTGAAATGTGTGATATGTGAAGGTTCGATGTTGCTAGTACTAGGATTCTGATGAATCCTGCTGCCTAACACATCATCAAGAGGTCATGAACTGAGGAAATGCACAGCTGACTCATTTGAAACACCAGGTTCATGTTATTCAGACCTGAGACAATTCCCATCATTAATTCAAAGCCACCAAAACACAAACAGTCAGATTTCATTATTCTTCACACCGCGGTAAAAGGGACCCTCCAATCTGCTGAACAGAAACATCTAAAATGTAAAACTGCTGTCTATCAGCTGCACATTATTCCTCCAGTGTTCATGTGAGGTCCTTCCCTGTTGGGTCCCTGCGTGTCTCCAGATGGGTTTATGTTCTCCAGCAGGTTTCTGTACTGTGTCGTCTCCGTCTGGTGCCGAGCGATTTTTCTAGCGTAGTACCTCCTGGATGCGGCTCTCCAAGCTTCCCTTTGCAGCGTCTGAGACTCTTCAGGTAGCTCCGATATCAGTGTCCTCCTCCTCTTATCCACAAAAGAGCTGGGCTGTGAATACTGAGAGTTTGCGATGTGGGGGAAGGGGCTGGATCGTGATGGGTTTGCCTGCTGGCGAGCTATCTTTCGAGCATAATATCGTCTGGAAGCTGCTCTCCAGGCTGCCCTCTTCAGTCTCTGAGCTTCCTCTGGCAGGTCCGACATTGGCACGCTCTTCTTCTTGTTCCTGAGGAGGTAAAAGATTTTACACCAAAATTATTTCTGTTAGACTCTTCTAAACTAATAGATATTATAAATTAATCAACTGAAAAACACCCTGGGAATTCTTGTGCTCTGTGTTTACTTGGTTAGCCTCCAAGCTGTAGTCCTGTATCAGTGTCTCAAGGAATTACCTTTAAACATTTTTTAAAATTGAAAGCCAAAAAAAGAAAAAAGATACGAGGCACGGACTTCGGTTAAGTAGGGTAACACAGACTCATAGCCCGCAGAGAAACTGTGCTTACATGCGTAATCATCCCACTAAGTCCCGTTTTGAAACAGGAAACACACTGTATGTGTTAAGTTCCTGCACTGCTGAGGTTGCCCTATATTCCCCCAGTTCTCGCTCTCTTACTCATTTGTTCTCTGTTGTGGTAGAATAACATTTAAGTTGTCGTCAGAGGGTCCACAGATGATCTAATGCACCATATCTCTTCAAATAAAGTTGGTCAGAGGTTGCATAACACGTTCCTGGAAGTATCGCAATAAAAGCCTAATAAAGAAGTAAAAGGTTGTCTCCAGTAAATCCTTACAGAGATGTTCATTTGAAACAGATATAAGAAACGTGGAATAATAATAATGATGAGTTCATAAGTTCAACAAAATGAGAGGATACTAAATTATAATCAATTGCATCACAGGTGCCCAACTCTCACAACCACCTTTACAGCCTTGACAGCGTTACTTTCAGTAACAGATGAGTTTAAAGGTGGCTGCACGCTGCTGTTGTAGAGAACTTCAGTCTGCACTCCCACAGTGACGATGAATCAATAATCTGCTGCTTTTCTTTCTTTTATTCAACTGAATCTTTTGCATTTTGACTGCTAGTTAGACAAAAACAAGCACTTTGGTTTCAACACTATAGAGAAAAATACAACAAATCATCAAGTCCCCGAGTAAATAATTATTATGTTTCTGTATTAGCATCCCCTCTGAGGCGTCGCTGGATTATCAGCTCATTAGTTTCTCTGATATAACTCACCTCATGTGCTCTGCCTCAGTCATTGCAGCTCCGCCCGGGTCTGCCTGTGGTTTCTCCCTGAACGTCCTTCCTTCTCCGGTCTCCATTTTTTCTACATGGATCATTAGAGATGAACATATTTTTAGTCGTACCACTCCAATGTTGATATTATATTTACTATGACTGTATTTAATTACAGTGTTTTTTCCTTTGGCTGTATTTATTTTCAAGCTTCTCTGTTGCTAGATTCCAAAACCAGACTTCCATGTTAGATCTTCAGTGTTTGATGGGTCAGTTAGAAAACAGTGATACTGACGAGTTTAGCATTGTTAAAACAGACGAGTCATTTTCCCCCAACGGCACCATGTGACAGGACCGGGTGGAAAAAATGCCCTATATTTATATAATATTTCTCATTTGTGCAAACAGCAAAACAAAGAGAAGTAGAGGATTTGCTTTTCCAGTGCTGAGAATATTAATGTGAATAAATTAAATGCAGAGTGCATTACTTTTTACACTGAGACTCTCTTTGTCCTGACACGGACTGCCCGTGCTCTGCTGATGTTCATTCATCTCCCACTTGATTAAGACCGTGTCGACGTCACATGGCTCTTGTTTGACCACGAGGCTGCTGGGAGATGTCGGCATATTTCTGGCTGACTCTGTTACACCCGAAACCTCGGAGGAGCGGGAGGTGCAGCTGTGCTCCAGGACCATTCTGCTGGGGGAAGATGGAAGAGCTGACTCCTGGCTGTGGGAGGAAACGTGTGAGGGGGGTCTTGTGAAAAAACCCACTGTAAAGAAAGGAAACAAACAAAGGCTTATTTTGTGTGTTATATTTCCATAATATCCACAGTCACATGTACTCAAGTCGTTCAAACACTGTGTTTTCTAGATGCAACCAATCAAAAGGCAGTACTCCTTAAAGAGGGAGGAGCTACAACAGCTTCTTTTACACAGAAGATGAACTGGGGGGCTTATAACACAACTATGGATTCATGTAAATTATGAAACATGCAACTCAGTGTGAGTAGAGTTTAGCATTAAAAACAAGAGCTTGAAATGACAATAACAGGCACCTTTTCCCTGATATACTCCAAAAGACTTCTATAGAAAATCACTCAAGTTTCTGATATTCGTAAATCATTACTCACTACAATGGATTTTCATGTTCTATATATATTTAAAAAAAATCTCAGGGCTCAGTGAGAAATGGTTTTACTCAAAACTGTGAAGTGGAATAATACTTCAGGAGATGAGGTGGAGGAGGACCAGACATGAGAGCGAGAAGATGAGAGCTGAGAGGAGGACATGCCTTTGAGGAGCCTGAAAAGGGCAAAATGTGTAAGCTAGGGCTCTGAAATTGTCAGAGAGGACACCAGCCTGTGAAGGGAATCATCTTTCCATGGCAGTCTTATTGATGAGCACCTCCCACTTGTTTGTGTGCTCTGATTTTTTGTTTTTTCCTTTTCTCAAACCCGGTTGCCTAGTTTCCGTTTATAACCACTTGTTTGGTAGTTGTGGCCGCTGGTAGTTTTTTCAGGTGTCATATTAAAAACAATTTCAACCCATTTTCAGTATGGTATTAATGCTACCTTCAGAAATGAGCACCTCCCTGTGGTCTGTGGGCTCTGTTTTTTTTCTTCTAAAACCTGGTTGGTGGCCGTGGCTAGCATTGCCCTGTTTTTCGGTTTCATGCTAAAAATAAATAAATAAAATAATATCTGCCCAACTTCAGTATGGCTGGAAGTGAATTGATAAAGACAGGAGACATAGGATTTAGTGCACTTTTAGTATATAAATAAAGTTGAATTCTATTCTAGATATTAATTATATAAATCAACAGCAAAAAGGAAGAACTCAAACTAGCTTGTGTGTGTGGGACTGGGTGTGTATGAATTCCACTGGAAAGGTTCTAGTTTCCCCTTCTAGTTATCATATGGGCCTAAAAACTTCAGAGCCCTACATTAAACAATTTTCCATATAATGGAGAGGGGGTCAGAAGCTCATACATCTTCCTCTGAGCTTTTTCCTTCCTGCTATAATGTCTAGCCTTCCTCCACCCCCTCTCTTAACAGCAGTAACACTGCCTGCTCTACCTCCAGAATTACATCCACCCCAAGTATGGACTGCAAATCTAACCCCCATGAATATGGCATGAATAGAAAGCCCAGGATGGCCCCTTGACATTACAGCAAGTCTCATATAGATTGCATAACCGGTGCTTGACATAGAGGTCACAGACTCCTGTCCCCAACAGCAGACAAAATCTTAGAGGAAATTATAGAAATGTTCTGTAATAAGGTGGTGGGTGGCAATGAGTCGAGTAGATACATTTTTTAAATTGATTTATCTGCACAGCATGCACTAGCTGCTCTTTTCTAGCCTGCCCTGACAAATGAAGTGCAGGGGTAAAAGGACATGGCCATTGGCCTTTGGGAAGATCAGTTTTCTTTTTCTTCATTTTAATATTCTCATCTACTTTCCTTCATGGAGCAATTCCAACAAAACCTCTCTCGGTTCAAATCCCAATCAGACAGTCGGGATTGGAAGCGTTTCGGGGTCAATGATCCCGAGGACTTTACAGGCAATTATGAATTGTCAAAGACATTACTCTCATCTTCTTGTGAACTAGTGGCCTGTAGTGGGTCTAACAAAGGGATGACTCAAGGCAACAGCTGACAGGCTGTAATTTGTCACCAGCCTAAACCTGCAAAGCCAGAAGTGACGCTCGTGTTTACTTACACGATAAACTCGTCTCACAGTCCTGCTGCTCCGCTGTCAGCTCGGTGTCAACGCATCCCGGATCAAAGTCGCTCTGATCTCCCTTCTGCCGGTCACCGGAGCTCCGGGACCTGCCGAGGCTGTGCTCGTTCTTGAACAGCCCGCAAGTGCATCCCTGCCGGCGCAGCACCTGCAGTTCGTGCTCCATCTCTGTCAGTCTGCACTCCAGGCGCTGGATCTCTTTGTCCCTGTCGGCCACCATCCGCTCATACTCGTAATTCTTGGAGCTGTTTACGCCGTACAAAACGTTTATCACAGAGTCTATGGCCAGCCGGATGGCGTTTTCCACCACCAGAGCCTCGTCGTCGCGGAGATGTGGGTGCAAAGTTCTGTTTTTGACCAAATCCATGTTTCCTTTAACTGACTTGTACTGACAGGCTGTGCTAGAGGGAGATGCTAGCGTTAAATGTGAGGATGCGCTGGCTCACTGAAGCGATAAGCCGCGCGCATGCGCCCTCCAAAAAACAACAATTAACACACCAATTAAAGCTTTTTTTTTAGTGATTAAAAATATAAAATGATAGTGTTACATTCTTAATGTCACTGATGCCGTGTCTATTACCGCTAGCTGAACAACAGAAGCAGCAGGGGTATCATTATCTTCTTCGCCTACAAGTGGCGGTCAATAAATATTGACTTGACGGTGATAGCACCGACTACTGGTCATTTGACTAACTACACTAACAGTTACTATTAGCAGTTTTTCTTTAACCTAGAGATTTATCTGACAGACTGTTTTTTTTAAAATTCATAGTTAAGGAAATAACTCAATCCAAAACTCACAGGTTATCAACATTTTCAGCACTATTTGGTTTATTTTGGGGATAAAACTATGTCCTAATCCTTTTGAATTAGCATAATTTCATCACCCATACCACAGTCAAGTTTTTAAAATCTTTTAGCAATCTTTAAAATATTTCTGAAGTAAAATCATCCAGATCAGTTTGTTGTTTGTTGTTTAACTGCAAAGGAGCAAAAGAGAATGGATGGATCTTTTTTTTCTACTTATTCTTAATCTATATATTTTCTTTTCTAAAAAGAAAATAAGTTGTTTTAATTCTTCTTGTAAATCACTTTAAATTATTGTTGTGTTTGAATCGAGCTATATAAATTAATGTACCTTGCTTTGCCAATAATTGCTTCAGAGGCCTCGCTTGTTTTTGGTTTCATTTGGCCAAACTATTCTGCAATGATCCATGCACTCTGAAATCATAAGTATTTGTGAATTTCTTGATGCATTCTCAATCATCCAGGAAAGTAAATCTCCAAAAGTTGATTCTGTTCATCTGGACGTAGCGTTTTGTGGGGGAAACGTTTCGTCACTCATCCAAGTGACTTCTTCAGTCTCAGCTGACTGCAGGTGTCCCCAATCTTATAAACAGTACATTTGCATAATGACTGAAACCAGCCCAATGAAGGAACAATGGGCTGGGAGGTCAGTTCCTTAATCTTAATTATGCAAATTCTCATGACCATTGATCAACAACCACTGACCAAAACCCACTGATCAATGACCACTGATCAATGGCCATGAGTATCATTCACAGAGAGTTGGGGAATGGCTGCAATCACAGCACTGTAAGATGGCGAAAGATGTACCCTTAGGCCCTTCCTCGATTCAGAGATGGTCTTTCCCTTTTCACGTAAATGGCCTCCTTGACTCCACGCTCAAACCAGCGTTCCTCCCTGTCCAGGATGTGTACATCCTCATCACTGGCGTAAATAGACTGCAGAGTCCTGGCCTGACGAGGTGGCTCTTCTGTGTTGTGCCATCCGCTTCGCCAGAGGTTGTTTGGTTTCCCCGATGTATAAGTCCTGGAAATCCTCCTGGCACATTTGTGAATTTATAAAAAAATAAAAAATAAAACTTCATTCATTTTACCATGAAGTGAAACTCTTGAGATCTCTTCTGAGTGTCCTGGGTAGCAGCAATCTATGACATTTTCCGATGATGGATGAAGCCAAATCTCCCAGACAAAATCTGCACAAGCATGAGCGAACGTGCAAAACTCTGTGAGCCAGCATCGTGCTATACTGATGCTTTTCAGTGGCTGGGACAAGCAGACTCCTCAGAGCTGAAACTTCCTGTCCAATGTGAGGGAGCTTCAAAGCTTCTACCTGGAAACTCAATTGTGGGGTGAATTAATTTTCATTTTTAATTTGATAATATGGGCTTAATGGATGTAGACTGACTGGCACTTGGATCATTTTAAAAGAAGACAGTGTGTAAGATTTAGGATTCTATTAGCAGAAATGGAATATAGTTATAATAATTCTGCAGTATTTTCAATTATGTCAGCTGTCACATTAAACATAATTGAAAATACTGGTGAGCTTCTTTTTGTTGTAAGCTGATAATGAGCCTTTCATATCTGCACAGTGAGCAGAATCTCTCCCATCGAGAACACCAGGATGGCACTAGTGGAAACTTATAAACAGTCACCAGATAATCTACTGCTGCTGTTATTGTGTATATATATATTTATATTTCTTCATACATTCTTATATAGTTCTATACTGTGTATTGTGTATTTTGTTGTACAGTTATTTTATTTTTTAACTTTAATTTATATATTTTATCTTATTCTTTCCCAGTTAAATTTACCCTTCATTCTAATTTGTGTTGTACAGTTATTTCATTTTTAACTTTAATTTTTATATTTTATTTTATTCCTTCCTAGTTAAATTTACCCTTTTTAATTTTCATATTTATTTCCTCTTATTCATAGCCTTTTCTTTTTTTCTTTAGGTCACGAGCAGTTGTCTAAGCATTTCACTGCATATCGTACTGTGTATGACTGTGTACGTGACAAATAAAATTTGAATTTGATTTACCACATGCTTGGGTTGTTGTAATTCACGAATCCACCGCTAGATGTCACTAGTTTCCACACAGTGCACATTTGAAACCAAGTGCAAAAGGAGAAGTCGTTTTTATGAAGAAAATATAAGCAACTAGCAAATAATGTAGAAAAATTAACAACAAGATGTAATTTTATTGATATCACCACTTTAGTGCGTTTCGTGGCTGGGACTGACATGCTCACACATGACATAAACAGACAGCATCCTTAAACGTCCCAAACAATAAATGTTTTAATAGTGATGACTACAAGATCTTCCTGCATGAAATTAATAATCTTTAGAGTAAAATGAATAAATATGATTATGATTATAGGAAATGGCATTATAAACTGATGCCGAGATATGATTAAAATGCATAGTAGTGTAATGCATGATGAACTCGAACAAACTACAATGGCTATAACAGTAAAAGTGCAAGCATTTTTTAAATAATATTTTAAAAAGTAACTGTGTTTGTGTTTCTGGTTGTGTCCATCAGGTCCTAACTTACATGTAGCATCACATGACAGGTAAACACGACATGATGAATCCAGCCTTGTGAGCATTCATTGGAGGGATAGTATTTTTCTTTTCATCTCATGCTGTAGATGTAAGAGTCAAAATAACATGTGCTGCAGATGCATTTTGTGCTACTCTACACAGTAGTTCCCCATGCTGGTCGCTTCCTTTCCCTTTTCCTGTCTTCTTTTTCTTCCTCCATCTCGGTTTCCTGCCAGCTGCAGCCATCGCTTTATATACCTCTCTATCTCCTCATCCACGGCATCCTTACAGAACGAGTTCTGCCTGACTGCGTCTGCAGGGGTAAAAGGGGAGCAAAGTGAACACATGAAAGTAAGTAAATGCTTTAACTGTTTAAAATACACCATATTTTCTTGTGTGTCCTGTAGAAGCACACTCACTGAGGATAACTCTCTTGATGGTGAGGTTCTCTACTTTGTGCTTGTTATTTCTTCCCCTCCAGTTGATGTTTTTGGCCAAAGCGTTAGTAAAAAGCTTTGTCATTGTCCTCCACACACTGTGTTTGTTGGACAAACCTCCAGACAGGTCGAAGTAAGAGATCTGCACAGAAAGAATGACGTGCACATTAACTCATTAGTATATACGCCATGTGGCATTCCCCCTCCCCAAAAAACTATATATAATAATTGCTATAAATAACAAACTTTGGTCCTACATGGTTCATATCAACCAGGAAAGAATACGACAAAAAATGACAAGACTAATACTACTCCATATCAACACACCATTACAAATACATCTAACAGCTGCTTACATTTGCAGAAGTACATAAACCGCTAAACTGTTATTACAATTAAAGAGAAATGTTTATTGGTAAAAATTCAGTTTATTTTGACAAAGACCCAGAATGCAGAACCACAGGAAGAAAGAGTCTCACAGTAATTAATCAATCAAAGCTTTATTCGCCACATGCAGGTTGCCCTGCAGTGAAATGGGACCCCCGACCTTATATAGACACAACACAGACATTACATGGGGATACAAGTCGGAGATCGGCAGCGTTACAGAAAAACACTGAAATATACACAACAATGGGAAAGTACAAGAGGAAAAAAAGAGACCTCTACTCATGCTGTGCTTCCATGGTAGGACAGCATAAGAACAGGAAACAAAAAAACTCCTCTGCACAAAAAGCACATAAATGTCCACAGCACAACTTTGTGAAAGACATGACAAGCCACAGGATTGGGTGGGGGGTGAGGAGTAATACGAAGCGAACACAGCAGCCGCCCTAATTACAACTCCCTCCCCTCCTTGTGGCACAGTCCACCTTATTTGTATTAAAGTTACATCATCTTCAGTTTGACCCGCCAAGCCCAGAAAGTCAAGATGAGAATCAACCAGTCATCAGACTTCACCAAGCAAAATGCTAAAGTACCAAAAAACAGCACTGGCATACAAGAGCAAAGGACAACTACAAAAACAACTGAGGAGTAAATATAATTTAAGACTTGCATTATATGGTGGCCCAAATTATGTTTTCTAAAATTATCAATAAACCTTATAAAGAGAAAACATTTCCCAGTCATCACATGCAAACGTTAGTGAAAACTGACACAAGTTAAAACTGATAAAATTCCAACATCTGGTGATACTTACCATTTTCTTCTTCAGCTGTGGCTCAGTGCAGAGTCTGTGATCCAACGTTCTTAAATCCTGTACCGACTGCAGCGGCAGAGGAAGCGTCTCAGCATCTGGAGGTTCACACAGCAGATGCATTTTGTGACCGCGGTATTTTTAGAACAGTGCTGTTTTGCTTTTTGATGGTTTCCAGTGAAACGAGAACCTCTAGAAGTATTGCTTAAAAAAGAGATACATAATCACTTGTGTTGTCAGATACCAGAAAGCCTTTTATGTGCTATTCTTAGACTGACTGGAGCTGCATCTACCAAAGTACTACGTATTTGTAAATGTTCCTTCCTGTTTGGCTGCAGTTTCATTAAGCTGTGACTGACAGGTAGCAGCAGCCTTATATTTGGTTGGTTGGTTATGGAGAAAGTAGATAATTATGTGTGAATTATGTGGAACAATAGTCCAGTCATGGAGGTAGCAGTCTGACCTCCTTCTGCCTATCTGTCACTTCAGCTCCTGTAGCAGAATGCACAGGCAAAAGATGCACGTCCTGATATACTAAGCTGGGCAAATTCACACAACACTGATAGGGCAAAGGAAACAAAACTAAAGACTCAGGAAGAGGAATTAGTGAAGCGCTACAGGGCACAGCCAAAGCTAAGGCACTGCACTCAGAGCTTTGAACCATCCTGCCGTGGGAAAAGTGACATTGCAGCTCTTTAGTAAATATTGACAGTAGATTTTCAACAGCCAAAGAGGGTTTTGTTCTGGTGCAGACTGTTTGTAAATGTGCCCCATAATGCATTCAGTCTGTCCTGGATCGGTCTCCTTTCAGCAGGACTTGCCTGAAACAACTTACACCTTAGCAGATGCCCAGACCATCTCAAACAGAGCAGCAGCTGTACTCTAAGAGGGGTTTGAGTGTCAGGGTGAGCCAAAGAGCTCCACTCTCTGAGGGAGTTTGAGGATGGCAGGGGCTCTCAAGGCAAACTGGTCCTGTTTGAAGGGTCAGAGCAACTGCATGAAGGTAAGAATCAGCAGCCAAGGGTCCACCCTGTTGTGAGCAGTGGAGGTCCACTGCTTTGTGGTCAAAGGAAGAAGGCCTTTGGGGTCCAACTTCTGCATGCCTGAAAATTAAAATGAAACCTGATGTTACAGTAACGCTGTAAGAACAGAACCACAGATTATCTCAACAATTCTAATCCATTAGGATTTCAAAATACGGAATAATGATGCAAAAATATAATATAAACTGTTATGGTCACACATGGGTTGTGGAGCTGACATAGGGATGTACGTCTGCTACTGACATGATAAGGTCTATTGTGCATTAATGTTTGATGATACGGAGAGGTTGGAGCTGTGCTCCGTAGCTGTTGTGATCCGGTATAATTCAGACGGACTCTTGTAGCAGTACCTTCACACATCAACTTGTTTGTCTGAGAATGAGGAGTTTTTGCTTCACATTCAGTCTGTCAGTCTAAAAAGTTATTTAGATTTAGAATATAGAACCAATAAGCAGTCAACATTTTAAAACGTGCTAGAAGTGTTACTTAACAGACGTTTATCACCAGGTTTGATACTTGATAGCATTTTGCTAGCACAAACACATGGTTATGCAGTTTATTTCATCCCCCCCCCCAATAGGACATTAATCTGGATTATTTTTGTTACATTTTGTTAACTGTGCTGTTATTGAGCTGTGGGTAGTGACCGAAAGAACGAGATTGCAGATACAAGCGGTGGAAATGGGCTTCCTCCAAACGGTGGCTGGCCTCTCCCTTAGAGATGGGGTAAGAAGTTCGGCCATTCGGGAGATGCTCCTCCACATCGAAAGGAGCCAGTTGAGGTGGTTCAGGCATCTGGCAAGGATGCCTCCTGGGTGAGGTTTTCCAGCATGTCCCACCGGGAGAAGGCCCGGGGCAGACCCAGGACACGCTGGCGAGATTATATCTCTCGGCTGGCCTGGGAACGCCTCGGTGTTCCCCTGGACAAGTTGGAGGAGGTGGCTGGGGAGAGGGAGGTCTGGGCTTCTCTGCTTGGGCTGCCCCACGACCCGGCCCCAGATAAGCAGAAGAAAATGGATGGATGGACATGTGGTTAACAATTAATGTAACTATCAGTACAGCGTAACTACAGGATATACAGACTGTAATCTGAACCAGCAGTTACATTTAGTCATATCTAGAGAGGATCTACAGGTTGTGATCTTTAGTAATAAATGTTATTCACTAGGTAAAATAAGTAAAACAATAAAGAAAACTCAGAAAAAAATAACCACTTTACATTCAAAATATGCTTGTTTTTGTTTTTTACATTTCACTTTTATTCAACTTTTTTTAAAACAGCATTAATTTTTTTTTTAAAGTTACCAAAAAATTATAAAAAGGAGGAATTAAAAGCAAATAAATTAAACAGAGACAATAAACTGTGGACAACACAGAATATATGCATGTTCTAGAAAACCTAAAAACATAAGACATGACAAACTCATGGTTAAACACAGTAACCATACCATAATACTAAGTGCAATAATCCTTTCTGTCATCGTTGTATTTTTACTCAGTTGTATATAGTATTTGTATTTGTATTCTATTTTTATCTTATTGTATATTTATTTTATTTTATTCTACTGTATATAGTATTTTATTCTATTCTGTACAGCTGTGTACTGTATTTATTCTTATTGTATTCTAATTTTTGCCTCATAACTTTTGCACTGTCCACTTCCTGCTGTGACAAAACAAAACAAATTTCCCACGTGTGGGACTAATAAAGGTTATCTTATCTTATCTTATTACTATTATTATTATTACTTCTGAATGAAATTAGTACACATCCTTGAGTCACTTTTGCTTGGTGTATTCTGAGTGCAAAGGCAGGAAGTACAGTAACCACCTTTTCAGAAGAGGAAGAGGAAGCAAACCAAACCTACTCACACTTCTTAGAAAAACTTTAAACCAAGTTCAGGAGTTTCAGTCTTTCAGACCCCTGTGAGAAAAATCAAACTGAAACAAACAGTAGTAAAGAATTTGCTACTGCACTGAATCCTGATCATCGAAAATGTAAAAAACAACAATAGCGATATACATTATGCAGCTTTATTTAAAGAATGGCTTATCCAAACTCTCCCGAGGAGGTGAGAATCATGTCTGAGTGCCAAGCAAAGGGTTTTACAGAAGGGAAACACAAAGAGTCTTCATGGTTTCACAGTGAATACAAACTTACCTTTCACCCTCAACAAGACCAACATTTTTTTTTACTAACTGAGAAAACTCATGGTAATAAAAATTTTTAGAACTAAAAATATAACAACAGCACACAGAATACAGCCAAGATTATAAATGACACAACTCGTGTGGGCGTGTCCTGCCGTCTCTCCTGCCTTAGGCGATGCCCTTTTTGTACAGCTGACTAATCGGCAATTAAGAGTATTTAATTGAAAAAGGTGCGCTCTAGCACTGGAGAGCCTTGTTGGTTTTTTGAGCTAGTGAGCTGTGCGTGGTGGCTGTTTGCTCTGTGG
This sequence comes from Astatotilapia calliptera, assembly GCF_964374335.1. Lineage (NCBI taxonomy): Eukaryota > Metazoa > Chordata > Actinopteri > Cichliformes > Cichlidae > Astatotilapia > Astatotilapia calliptera. The sequence continues at coordinate 35,893,321 of NC_137432.1, read as the reverse complement.
AGAGGAGTCCGTTTTGGTTACTAACCCTTTTTAGCTTCTCAGTTTAATGACCAACTCCTGGGTTTTGTTTTCCTTCTTTAAAAGGTGATAGTGGATTGTCTATCTCTTTTAGGTTAATTACTAATAGAAACATTACTAAAACCCTTTAATTGAACCATTTTGGCTCCCTGTCTCCTTTTTTTCAACACAGAAACCTTTTGTAACTTTCCCTTATCCCCAGTCCTTTAAGGGTGGAACGTAACCCACTTTCTTAAAAATGACTTCTTGACTACCATCATTCTACTGATGAGGCTTTAGTGAACAGCAGATGGATCATCTAAAGCAGGGGTCCCCAATCCCAGTCCACGAGGGCCGGTGTCCCTGCAGGTTTTAGATCTCACCCTGGCTCAACACACCTGAATCACATGATTAGTTCATTACCAGGCCTCTGAAGAACTTCAAGACATGTTGAGAAGTTAATCTATTCATTTAAATCAGCTGTGTTGGATCAAGGACACATCTAAAGCCTGCAGGGACACCGGCCCTCGTGGACTGGGATTGGGGACCCCGGATCTGAAGGGTCAGATGGATCTTTCAGGTTCTGTGTCAGATATTTGCTGGATTGTTTCCTAGACAGCGTTTTAGACCAGCCCTCTTCTTTTGTTCTCCACTTGTCCAAGGATATGACGGACACAATGCTGAGATTAGCAGCTCTGTTGAAATCCATTGTTGATGCCAAAATATTATTTTATGCCTGTTATACTGTATTATCTTTGGAATTTTTCATAGATCTCTGCTAAGCCGTCTGTTACGTGATGACAAACATTCCTTTGAAAATGTATTGGTATAGGAACTGAGCTTAAAATGAGCCAACCCCCCCCCCCCCAAAAAAAAACAAAAAAAACAAACAGCCAATGTCAAAAGGAAAAACTTGGAAAGACCTTCAAAACACCTGGAGATCCATCACTCGAGACCACTTTATGACCATCACAAGGAAGCCCGACTTACTGGAAACAAAAGATAAAGAAATGAGGGGTGACTCAAGACTTTTGTACAGTGCAGTATTTTTTGATTATTCAGTGCTCAAAATAATCCTTATTTTATACTGGGCTTAGCACGCCCCTCAGTTTATCTTCTCTGAAGCATTTTGACAGACAGAAGCTTTGAAAAGCACGTGGCTCAAGCTGCTGTGCTCACAGTCACATCTATATATGCCCATTTTGGGGGGATTCATTTGCTGTGACCTCATACAAAAAGTTTTGTAAGTAAAAAAAAAAAAAATCTATGAAATGGAGCTTCAGAGTATCTGTGAATGGTAGTCATGGCCATTGATCAGTGGGCCTTGATCAGTGCTCATGAGAATCTAAAAAAATCTTTATGTCTGAACACAAGTGTTTAAAAGTTTCAATATTTAATTGTGTTTTTCAATTGAAGTTACAGTCATTTCAAAAGTATTCAGATCCATCTATCATTTATCTCTTAAAGGGATATAAATTCTTTATTTTTCCCATCAGTAGTGCCAAAACCTGCATCACTACACTGAAGCATGGTAGTGGTATCATGATTTATTTCTTAACAGTAAGCACAGATCTCTGGTTGTGATGGTGTTGTAACCACCAGAGATCTGTGCTTTGATGATGTCTTTTTAATTTTTGGTTGAATTTACTTAACCAGAGTTTAACCAGAACATGACCTGTGACCTTTAAAGCCACCTGCAAAACATTTCTAAAAACACAAGTTCACTTTGTCACTAAAACCAAAACAGATTTTTTTTTTTTTTTAAGTACAGGGGTCTGAATTCTTTCTTAAGGGACAGTAACTTGGTGGTTTTCTAAGTAGTGACTGTGATAACATCTTCTGTGAACTAGCTGGTTTCAAAGCTAATTATGAATCAAATATTTATAATTAATAAAAGGCATCTTGATAAAGAGGTTTCAACCTACATCTTTCTGACTCAGCAAATGTCAAAAGGGTAGAATAAATTTTGTTGGGTAAGTAAGCGGGCCCACCATCGTTCTTTTTCCAAGTATTCAAGCTAGAAAGGCAGTAGGCAGGATAGCCCGATTGTTAGCAACAGTGACTTATTCATCGAAGTGATGAAGAAAAATACTCAATATTCAGAGACAATAAAGAGAAAATCCTGACGAAAACTCAAATAAATGAAGATTGTGCACCGGGCTGTAGAAAGAAGGCTGTAAAGATATGTCAGTAGCATCACTGGGAAAAGAAAGGATGCATTTCTCAGTGACAGGCTTCTCCATGATCACTGTTTTTAATGACACAACACATCACTGAAATGAAAGATTTGAAGGACTTCAAGGAATGCAGGAAAAAAGACAATTTTTAGATACTTGTATTGACAATCTAATACCTGAAATGCAAAAATAACACACAAAGATTACTTTAAAGACTACACATTCTGCGGTGGTGCTTGTAGTTCTGGCTGATAGTTAAAAAATATACAAGTAACTGAATTAAAAATGTATATTTTGTGCATTATGTTTATAATTTAAATGTCTTTGTTACCACTGTTTTACGATCATGTGGTGACTTAACTCCTCAAGCTACATTTCTAGAGGTTTGGACTTAAAGACGATGTATTTCACAGGCTGATTTTACAGTGACAGCCATCAACAGTGTCAGATGTATAAGCTTTAAACAAACTGAGCTGTTTGAAACTCAGCTATGTTAAAAAGAAATAAATCCTACGGCTTTAATTTTGGCTTCTTTACCACAACTAGAAAAGCAAACTGATAATTCTGTTTAAAACAGTGCCTATAGATCGTTAAATGGCACTGCAAGAGAAATTTATATTCTCAAATTTGTTTTCAACAAAAACACAAACACATGTTACATTTTTCATTTTAGTATATTCTTGGTACCAGAGGTTATTTCCACGAAAGCAATCGGCCCTAATTTCCGTGAAGTTTTTTGCATAAATGTGCACCAGTCTCTGTTGCAACATGTTTGAGGATTTTCTTCCTGCTGTTTAAATCCTCCTGCAACATTTTAATGAAATTTACATCGTTAACGAAGCCAGCCCAAAAGAAAGAGTTTCTTACAGTGTCATGATATGTTTCATATATTTTAGACATGTTATTAGCTCTTGACCAGATTCTAAGAAATGCCCCCACACTTTTTTACCCCCAGTACCTTAAAGTGGCAGTAAAGCCTAGATGCACATTATTTAAATTAGACAGTGTCACCTAATCTGGAACTAATGACTCCAATTTAAATCTAGAAGTGTACTTATGTTTTCCTTCTGACTGATGTGCTGTTTATGTATTTAAAGTGATCAAAAAATGTCGTAAAATTAAATGCCGTTAATAATGGGCACAGTTATGAGGATGAAATGTTTATCTAAATACATTAAAAAAAAATCTTTTTTCAACAGCGCTGTCGTTTGTGCTAAAACCTCTTTTGGCAGGTCGCACTCAAAGATGGTGTGAAAAGCCTCCACCTAGACACACAGCGCTGTCTGTGCTTCAGCATCGATGCGATGAATCATTAAAATGAAGAAGCCACTTTCAGTACTTCCCTCAAAAGTTTCATAATGTTACTCGAAAGCAGTTTTCACACATTCACTGCAGCTGTAAAGTCTTCTAAACATTACCTGAAGAGAGATTGTGAATACCCAGTGCGGTCGAATCGGATATTAGCCGATTTTAACCTCCAAGACCCCTGCTGAGCTCCCTCCCAGCACACTGGGAACGCTCCCTGGCCTAAACCATGCACAGTGATTCCAGTAGTGCAAAGTGTTTGTCTGAGCAGACTATTTCCTCCTTTCTGCTACACGTGAGATAAGACAATTCTAGAAAAACAGTTCAGCTGTTGCTTCGTTAGGTGAAGCACTGGAGACTGCTGCTCACTTAAGTCATGTTTCGTTTCCCTTTCTTTCCACTTCCCTGTTTTCCTAGCATTCAAGATATCTGTCACGATGCTCTTTTTTAGCTTCATGATAATTTTTGTATAAAATGAGTACTGCATACATTAAGTTCTCATTTTTATTCTTCAGCCTCCACCTCACTCAATCCTCAGCATCCTCTTCTGCCACACCAACCCGCTCAGTGGCGGACCTAGCCTGTTTGGCGCCCTGGGCGAACACTCCCTCTCATTGCTGCTTCACCTTAACATCTGTCTCCCTGTCTCATTCGCACACATGAATTCTGTCATGCTTCTGCTGGCTTTCATTCCTCTTCTCCTCAGTGCATACCTCCACCTCCTCTTTAATCTGACTACAGACCTGAAAACCTGATGTAATCCCACCTCACCTTGAATCCATCTGTCACTTCTGCTGCACAACTGTCCTTCTCACCGTCCTCATCCATAACCTGCACCACATCCACAACGACACAGTGCATCTACACTGCTCCATCAACGAAGGCAAAATGCTCTCTCTTGGCATGAAACTACTATATAAATTTTTTTTTTTTTTTTTTTTTTAAAAAGCATAATTTAGACTGGCAGCATGGTGGTTAGAACTACTGCCTCACAGCAAGAAGGTCCTGAGTTCAATTCCACCATCTCCACGTGCTTGTGTTGGTTCTCTCTGGGTACTCTGGCTTCCTCCCACAGTCCAAAGACATGCAGTTAGTGAGGTTAGGTTAACTGGTAACTCTAAATTGCCCATAGGTGCGAATGGTTGTCTGTCTCTAAGTGTTAGGCCTATGGCTGACTGGCAACCTGTACAAACTGAAGACAGCTTGTATAGGCTCCTGCAACCCTGACAAGGATGAGTGGAAGAGAATAAATGAATGGATAATTTAGACTAGTAGAAATTTTTTTTGCAGATTTTCTCTAGGGTTCTTTGGGCAGTATTGTGTAGTGAAAATCATGTGATAAGTTCTTGTGTGTTTGGAGGTCCTTCCTCGGACTGATTAAAGACTGGCATTAAAACTGCAGTATCAGTAAATCAGTCTCAGCTCACTGTTTTGCCCCAGGTTCTTCATGGGTAAATCTATGCACACTTTGCCAACCACAAACGACTGAAACCTGTAGTTGTGTAGGAGGGAAGCTAAATTACCTGTTACTACCTCGTTCGTTTTAAAACCTGACTGTTTTTTCAGGCGTCTGTCCACGAATCACGTTTCTCACGTAATGTATTTCTACTGTAACAGCCTTATCTGGGGGTTTTACTTTGCAAACACGCATGAGAAGCATCGTTCTGCCTAGTCAGTGTTATTACTCAGTCAGCCCCAGCTTATCTTTTTCTTATAGTTTTTCTTGACAAATGTTACTTGGCTTGATGCTTACCCTCCCTGCTGGTCCAGCAAACTGGCCTCACACACCTGCAACCAATGATAGCCACTGGGGTCCTGTTTAACAGGTGAGGGCTCACCAGAGTGGGCGTGTTGACGGGGAAAAGCCGCCACTGTGTCATGGCATTTGGGGGAAATTTGTGCAGGAGCAGCTGCACCTACATGTGATGAACAGATAGATGAATAGAAAAATGAGTGGGTGGATTCCATCTAATTCAATATCGACTCATTGTACTTACCACCAGACTTGACTCAGTGGTTGTTCGGCTGTTTTCAGCGCTGCTGACAGAGCAGGAAAGTTCATCCTGCCGCACTCTGCCCACCTAAAGCCGCAGCACCTTCGGCTCACTTTTACTTTTGTCTGACTTGGACCCCAGCTTTCTTATGTCTTTGTCCCTTTCGGCCACCATCCTCTGGTGCTCCTGCACCCTTCCGTTTCAGGTGCCGCAGATAACGTGGGTCAGTGTTTACAGCCGCGGCTTCCTCTTCGGCCAAATATGGTGTACAACCGCAGAAGTCGGGCTTGTTATTACCCAAAGTTACTCACACAACGAGCCGCCAACAGATGACAACAGCACCGGGGGAAAGGAAAGTATCTACAGCCACAGTCTGGTGTTGAAATTCTTAGAGAGGCCAGAAATACGATATAAAGCTCAGTTAAACCTCCACATTTAAATCACTCCATTCTGCCGAATGACTTCTTCTTCGGTGGTGTTTGAACGTCCGCTCGGCCGCAGCCGCCGAAGGAGTCACAGGGAACTGTAGTTTTAAGTTTAAATCTTTAACACACTCGCACAACATCAGTGAATGATGGTAGAAATATAATTTCAGGATGGGAAAAAATCAAAACCTTATTTGTGACTAAAGTCAATTTGATGGTGATTCTACAAATGGATTGTATATGCTCTCATCAAAGTTGTAATAGTTAATTAAAGCCGAGGTGAAAATTAAAACTAGATGTGAATGATATTTTAGTTTATTAAAAAATACAATTAAAAAAGTTAAAACATTAAAACTACCTTCACTTGATTTCAAAAGTTAGACTTTTCTTTATTGTAATAGCTACAGATTTTCCTAAATCTTACCTCTGACATATATTCTCCATACAGTAATGATTAAGAAGACTAAACTGAACTAACTAAAATTAAATATTCTCAAATAAATAACTTAACTGAAACAAGAAGATCCACTCTGGAAACTAACTGAAACAAACGTGATTTAAAAACAAAAGTTAAAACAAACATAAAATACACTAAAACTAATAATTCTGCCCCTGGATGGTCTGCAAGTGCGATTATTATTTGTTTCTAGAAGGACTTTTTTGGTACATATGTGTTGCTGCCCAAGCTACATACTAATTAGAGACGAGAAATCTATCAGTACTATGAGGGACTCTGGAGGCTCTGTTATGCTGTGAGTGGGAATTTTGCTGGCATTATTTGGGGCCACTTATCCCATTAAATGGTAGAAATAACTGAAAATCAATAGAAAGTTGTTCTGAATGATCTCATTTTGGTGTGAAAAACTGGAGAAATTTGTCACCGTGTGCTGTACGCATGTGTATGAAAAGAGTATCCTCTCAATCTGTCACATTTAACATCATTCTTCACCTTAGAAGTGACAGTTAAAGAAACCAATGTGTGCTGAATAAAACGAAAAAGCAATTTCCATGGCTGTTACAAAGCATCCCAGTCCACCATGGTGACTGTCATCTGCAGGCTAAAAATTAAAGCTGCTTTAGACTAAAAGACCCACAAAAACAGCACTGGTTATGTTGACTGGAGAAATAAATAGTAAAACTTTCGTATTGAGGTTACACTTTATTGTTCCCTTAGGAAAATTTCAAAACAATCGTTTCCACTGAATATTTGCATCACCTGCACAACAACTTGGAGATGGATAATGATCCAGGAAAGATCCAAACACATCTCTCATAAGTCAGTAAAACAAGAACAAAGTTACTGATTTAAGCATAGATATGGATCTTTATCTCTTTTATTGTTGATTTCTTAGTAAAAGCTAAATGCAAAGTATAAACATATTGCAAATAAGGTAGATTAAATTAAAAAAAAAAAACGGAACAAAACACTTTCCCCATACAGCTACAGAAAATCATATCATCCAAAGCTCTAGTGGAATTCACAAACATTCACGTCTTAACATTCTGCAGTCAGAATGCGTCAAGTGTTAACATATGCAAATCAGCCAAAGCAGAAGCCTACTCTATGTGTTATATGGTGTTTTTTATGTTTTTGTCATAAAAAATGATAATCACATACATTTGAACAGATGTAAATGTTGTATGAAGTTCAAGCACAAACCCGCTGCTATCAAGAACACACAGCAACTTGCAACAAGTGAACTGGCCAGCTTCAAGCCACTTCATGGAATCTCTCCTGCCATGTGGTCTACAGCCGTGGCTGTCAGTGCCACCACTCTTATGAATTTTTCTGGCTCCAAACAAACTGACAGAACCATTTCCTGCTTTAACTCTCGCGCTCATGCTGGGAATCAGATGAAACTTTTACATTGCTCTCTTTAGACAGTAAAACAGGAACAACACCTTCAGCTGTTTTGTTAAGAATGCAGTAATCACTACAGTAACATGGTGCTAGAGTCTCAACAACAGGACTGCTTGGTAAACTGCACTCTGGGCTTTGTGTCACATCCTCAAAGCTGCAGCCAGAGTCAACACAGCTGATATCCAGGACATCTTCAGGTGGAGAGGAGGCAATCTCTGCCTCCCTGCCCCTCTCCCAGACGGAGCAGGGGAGCTGAGTATAAGAGGTGTTAGCTGGACAGACCATAGCTATAGGAGCAGGAGCCATATCCATCCCAGGCAGGCCAACGTAGGAGGTCTGGCACTGAGGGAATGCCAGCTGAATCACTGGAGGGTTTAGGAAGGTCTGGGTCTCTTCTGGGTCCTTCGTGTTGGGTTTTGGCACAACAGCCACTCTATCACTTATCATGCCCTCATCGGCTTTGTGCATTAGTACATTTTTACCTTTCGGAGAAAGCCATTCCTGCAAATTAAACAAAATGAAGATGCATCAGGTGTGACGCAGTTGAAAAAAGCACACTTGTGTACTACCTGCACTCTCAGAATATGAAGCACCAATGCAGTATAGATGTTTAATGGTTTGTCATGGTAACATGCTGCCGTTACAAATTTGACTTAGGGTGTTTATTTTTTTACTTGCAGTTTTTACCATCTGTCATTGCAACCATATTTGAGTGGTTCATTTCTGGTCCTATTGACCGGGGAAAGCTTTTTCTCACAGCAGCCAGATACACAGTATCATAAAGTCTAACAACTAACTCAAGGAGGGACATTTGTAGAACCGCTACATGAACAGAAACAGACTTCTCATGCTTGTTTGTGAGGCTTTAGCACTGTTTGTTATCATTTGGCCATCCACTCCTGCTCTGACTGAAAGGTCTCATTCTGCTTCTGAGGGGATTACCTTGAACTCTTCAACTCATATTTCTAGTGCAGAGTTGAGTATTGTGCTTCCATGAACTGTTTTTAACTGAATCGTGTTAGCAAAAATTGTGTGATTTGCCATAAAACTTGGTATGAATATGGTAGCACAGGACGAATGTTTTAATGATGCGCCGACTTTTTATCTAAAGTCACTTGTAGTTAGAGTTTATTTATCCTTTGAAAGATCTGGAGCTCTGCGTCACACGATTGAGGGTTTGCTTTCCAGCAACTGGGTTTATTTCAGTAAGACTGATGAACTGTCAAAATCCTATTTTGCTGAATGCTTTCTTTTATCACCAGTTACCAGATGGTCAACATGATAGACAGAACACATCCTTACACTAAACTCAGCATGTTTGCATTTCTAGTTTGACAATATGCTGGTATTCACATTTTTTGCAGCATCAGAATGTTACTAAAGTGTCACAAACACTATGAACGCTGTCTTTGACTGACACATCAAATAAATAAGGATGCCAGAGATGTTCCTGTTAGGGGTAACCACAGCAGATTATCTGCCTACCCATGGACCTTGACCAATTCACTGTGAAGTTATCATTACTATGTGATAGATGTGTATAAAGCTTATACACATCTATCATTAATTATGTGGTCTTCTTACATCTCATTTCTAACGTGTCATTTTGCACTGTGCTTCCATTGTGACCCTTATGTTAGGATTCCTGCACTTAATTGATTTTAACAGAAGTTAAAATTAAGCTTCTTCAGAAATCACTCATGTTATCTCCTTACCTGGAGATCACCTTTATGTTGCTGATACAGAGGCTGAAAGAAAGGAGCCGGGGATGGCGTGTGGGACAGAGTTTTTATCTTCATCCTGCCACACAGACACAAAATATGAATAAGAGGCACATTATCCTCATCAGACATGCAATCATTCCAAAGCTTAGATGAATTACCTTGCAGCTGGACTGTAGAATACAAACAGCAGAGCTCCCAAAACCAGACACAGTGGGAACAGATATTTGGCCAATAATAATAATAAAGTTTCTGGTTCTGAAATTACACAGAATTATTGACTCACACTACAAAGATGGCAGCAAGTCCATTATCTATCAAGTATCTGTGCTATTTTACAAAAGCGCTGAGAGAAAGGGAAGAGAGCAGCACTTGTTTTTGATAAACATTGTTCAGAGAAAACACCTCACAAGACAACAAAAGGCTGCTTCACACGAGCAGCGTCCCACCTATGTTTGTGATTATGAATAGCATTAAATAAACCTAAAAATCCATTCCTTTATCATTGTCATAAAATTGCTAAAGCAAATGTAGTTGAATTTTACTGTTAGCATATTTTTAGAAAGCTCCAGATAACAGAGGCCTTTTTTTACTTATGAAAAATGTGTCCTTTACCTTCTTCTGCTTTGTTTTCCCAGCATGTTGGTTGACTCCATTCACTCCAAGTTTCACTATATGTTTGAGGTCTATATCTTGCTTTAATGCAATATTCACTATTTTTCAGGTGCAATTTCCGATTAATAGATTCAAACTTCTTTTGGGGTGGAACCGTAAAAGTCTGTGGAAATGTTTAAAGAAACAATTATTGTTTGATTCTTTTAGAATAAAACACATTCTTAGTAAATATACTGCACGTAACAGTTCATCTTACTTTGTTCTCACTGCTTTCAGGTGTTTGAAGTAATATTTCATACATGAGGTAACCACCAAGGTATAAATGGTTATCATATCGACTTTTAAATGTAATGTTGAGAGTCTCTGTTGTTTCTTGGACCACAAGCTCAGGCGGAGGTTTCAGCTGAACTGATTAGAAATATCAATCAAATCATATTTAGGTATATCAAAATGTTCCTCTAAGCATCAAGGGGGTGCATAATATTTTTTTCAGACTATCATTAAAAATGAAGCACATTAACATATTAAGACAAAATCAACAACTACAAATGTAATTCATACTTACTGTGATTTGCTAACTTAAATTCATTTTCTAAATTGATGCATTGAGATTCATCACAAATGTCAATTTCATAGGAATTATAATCCGCCCAAAGCTTATTGTTGAGTTGACATTCACAGTAGTAACTGTGATTCATCACCACAAGCGGACAAGAAGGGCTTTTGGAGCAAAAACAGAACATGGACATGTTTGTGAATTTAGAAGCAGAAACACACACTTTCAATTCTGTAAGAAGAATCAAGTATTTTATGTATTTATTTAAGAAAAACTTACTTGTGTTCGGAGTTCTCCTTGAAATATAGGCTGTAGTTCGTTTTGTTCTTTCCCAATGGAATAGCAGTGATGTTGTTGAAGACACAAGTAATGTTGTGTATATAGTCAGTCACACACATCCATGACGGTACATCAGCTAGAAAAAGAAAAAGTAGAAGAAAAGAAATATTCAATTATTATTTCACAGTTTCTGGTATTGATTACTTCAATGCTATACTTGTGTATGATAAGGTAACACACACTGGATACTCCTATGTTTTTGTGCCTTATGCGATTAACCATGTAATCATCTGACTCTGGGCGCTCTGTGGTCTTAATTCTATTGGATTTGACTTCAGCCTTTGACATGGTTGACCATGATATCCTTTTGGCAAGGTTGGAAATGTTCTATCATGGTTTAAATCATATTTCTCTGAGAGGTCGTTCTCTGTCATGATGGGAAAATATTCCTCTTCTTCTGCCCTTTTTCGCTGTGGTGTGCCCCAGGGCTCGGTATTGGGTCCTGTGTTGTTTTCTCTGTACATGCTGCCCTTGGGCTCCATTTTTGAAAAACATAATGTCTCTTTTCACTGCTATGCTGATGATATTCAAATCTACCTCCACCTGACTGGGGATGTTTCATCTTCACTACATCCTCTGTTTGATTGTCTGAGGGATGTCAAAGACTGGTTATCACGTAACTTTCTTACTTTAAATGAAAAGAAGACAGAAATGATTGTTTTTGATAGAAATATGCCTCTGGGACAACTGACCGGCACACTCGGGCCTGTTGCTAACCACCTCACTGATGCTGTTAGGAATCTTGGAGTTTTCATGGATAGTTCCTTCAAACTAGATAAACAGGTTTCTACTGTGGTAAAAACCAGCTTTCACCAACTACGCCTAATTTCTAAGGCTAAACCTTATATACCACGCAAAGATCTGGAGAAACTCATTCATGATTTCATCACTTCAAGACTGGATTATTGTAATTCTCTCTACTTGGGCCTCCAATCTTCTCTTCTTCAGCGATTGCATCTGGTCCAAAATGCTGCAGCACGTCTCTTGACCGGCAATAGAAAGTATGATTCTATCACCCCTGTTCTGGCCAACTTACATTGGCTTCCTATTAAATACCGAATTGATTTTAAAATTTTATTGTTTACTTATAAAATCCTAAACAATATGGCACCTGACTACCTAGCTGATCTCCTCTGTCTGTATAGCCCTCAGAGAGCACTAAGATCATCGGGCCAACTGCTCTTAGTGCAACCTAGGTCTCGGCTGAAGACCAGAGGAGGCCGTGCCTTTGCCGTTGCTGCACCCAGCTTATGGAATACTCTTCCTCTTCATATTCGCGCATCAGATTCCATTCAGTCTTTTAAATCACGTCTAAAAACTTATTTGTTTAACCTGGCATTCAGGGCTAATTAGGGTAATTTACATCTGGCTTTGCATTTAGATTATGTAATTATTTTATATTTTATTTATTTTATTTATATCTGTAATTTATATTTTATATTGTGATTTTTTATCTGTATCATGATTTTACTGGAAAGCACTTTGGTGTACTTCGGTCTTTAAAATGTGCTATATAAATAAATTTTGATTGATTGAATTTTGATAATCACCAGTTTAGAGGGTAAATCTCTTGCTAGCAGCTCAGTCATCCCATGTGCACACTCCCTTAAAAGGTTCAATCCTTAAGAAGGCACTCTATTTATTTTTTTATTTAAAACCTTGATTGGTAAATAACCAGCATATCCAGCTGTCAAATATGTAGCAGAGTAAAAAAAGTACATCATTTCTCCACAGTAATAGAAATAAAAATCAATTTTACTTGATAAACATCAAGCTACTTTCCATATTTAATAATCAAAATATTAATCAAAGCTCAAAACCAACAACATGTGATATGATGATAGCTAACATGTGTGACTATTTGACATTTAAACATAACCTCTGAACCTCCTACTGTTACTGACAACTGGAATGTATGACATTAAAAGCTATGCAGTTAATCATAGTAGGAAGAAAAGGATGATATGATACAGCCGCAAGATGAGATAAACCATAAGCTGCCTTACTAATGACTTCCCATAGCTAAGTGAAAAACATCTCCATACAAATGAGCAATACCTTCGATCCCGCTGGTCACTGCAAGGATGCCGCAGCACCAAAGCCCAAACAGGAGCTGCCAGCACTTCATGTCTTTTTGAACACAGGTATCGTTCTGTGGATATGAATAAAACATATATGTTTAAAGCCTCTTTGAATTTTGCATTACAATGTATCTACTTCTTCAGTATTATGAAATTTGTACCATTTCATCTATATTACAATTGATTAGAATTTATCTTTTCGTAAACTACACTTGTCATAGGAAAATAACAAATAAAATGCATCAAGTTTATAACTTTTCATAATGAATAAATTCACCAGCTGACATGAGTTCAGTGATATTTTAGTAAATGTGCCATTACCTCAGCTCTGTGGTGCCACTGATGTCTCAGACGGTGAATGAGACAGAGCTGAGGTTTAAACTTATCAATCACATCACAGGAAGTCTTTTTTTTACGTCATTGGGTTTTTTTTCCCCTCTTGCCTTCTTGGTTTGGGCACGTGCTTTTGATTTAGTTTCATTGTACTAATAAAACTGTTCAGTCTCTGAAGATTATCCGGTTCTTTAAAGTTTTTTTTTCCCGTGATACAAAACCTAAAGAGACATTGTTTTATGTCACTTAGGGTTGCATTTTTATTCGCTTTAGTGCACGTGCAAGTTTCTTTTTTTAAAAATCAACTTTGTCAAAAAAGAAAAAAAAAGATAATTATTCTTCCTAAATGTATTTACTTTTTGGTGGTTTGATGGTCTTCCATAATGTAGTGCAACAAGTTTACAATTTATGCTTGTTTAAGGTTTCAAATATTGAGCCAAACAAGTAATTTCTGTGTGCTGTAGGTTACAGAATAAGGAACTCCAATGCAGGAAAAAAAAAGCTTTTTATTAAGCTGAAGGATGAGTCCAAGGTCCAAAAACAAAATAAAACAAGTCAAACACTTCAGCAAAATATAGAGAGCAAACCAGAAAAGATACACAGAACCAACAGGATAAAACAATGGACGGTGTACACACAAACGGTGATTAAGGAACGGGCACAGACCTCCAGTAAAACTCTGAACAAAGCACAAGAGGAAAGTAGTTATCAGAAAATAAACAAGAAAATAACAGCTTAGATAAATGAAACAAGGAATGAAACATGAATGAACCACATCAGAGGGGAAGCAGGAAGATGAGACAGAGAGAACACTGAGGGAAACCATGAGGGAGCTATAACATACTCAAAGACTCCAAAATAGGGCTGGTGCAGTAAAGTAATGGGCATCCAAAGCTCAACAATTACAAACCCATAAATGGGAACTAAAAAACCCAACAAGAATTAATGCTTCATGTTAGAATGATAATTAAGCACTAGAACAAGTGAAGATCCTGGACACAGCTCTGAACACAAATACCAATCTGAGAACTACTGCACTGGTTTGCTTGTGACTTTTGCTGGGTTTCTCACACTTCAGTGAAGCTACCAACCACAAGTTGATAGAGATAGGCTCGAGAGGATGGCTGTCTCTGAACGTTTTTCCTTATCAAGATTTAAATCTCATTTGGTGTGGAAAAAGTTTTGAACAACACAGCTGTTTGCAAAAACTGTAAAAACAAGCTTGGCGGGGACTTTAGATTTAGATTCTTTTTTATTCTTATTACAAGGTCCTTTAAATGTAGCCTGGGAAATGCTTAGCCACACAGGACACAATTACTGGGGTTCTTAATGTGCAGTTTTTATTGCCAATGGCAACTGAATAAACAAAAATGTCCTTTGACCTTCACTTTTGTGAAACGGCAGCCATATGGACTTGTACTGAACATCAACAGTATGAGAGGTAACGTGGCAAAGTAACAGGATAAACGATAAATAAAAAGATGCGCCAGTGCGAGGAATAAGGGAAATGAAATAAAATACAAACAAAAATACGGCAGTGGCCTCTCTCTGTGCAGAACAAATTACAAAGAGCTAAATCACACAAGGCTCCTTTAAAAAATGTGGAAGTGTTACATACATTTTCTATAAACACTTATATTCCACAGCAATCTCAGTTTACTTGCAATACCGGAACACACAGATGACCTCGCCAGAAAATGGCTGCTCCGCGCTGCACATACAGGTCCTTTGTATCATCCATTTCTGTCACGGTCTGACTGGGGCAGACCGTATGTGTTGCAGAGGAGGACTCAAACGCAGACCAAAACGTGGTGTGGATTAACAAAACAAGCCGTTTATTGAGGTTAACAACGAGGGTACAAAATAATAGGGCATCGGTGAAAACTAAACAATAACCTAAACTGGGTGAACTAATAACAAAACATGAAAAACCTTAACCATAGTGAACTGACATGGGTACCTGGAGATGAGACATGGATGAGCAGACGACCTGACAATGGCATGCAGAAAACAAAGGGCTTAAATACATACATGAGGTGATCAGGGGAAGTGGAGACACATGGGGGAAACAGCTGACAGACATAAACCTAATGACAGGACCAGGAGAGGAAAGCTAAATACAATAAACAAAGAACACATGACATTGTCAGAATAAAACAGGAAATACTAAAACTAAAACATGACAACACAACTTAACAGACCTAATATGTGATGAATAAATACAAAACCCCAAAACATAGAAAACCCAGGAATAACAACTGCCTAAACTAAAGGCAGATAGGAAATAACACAAACTAAATCACATAACAAAATGAGACAAATACAAACATGAACTCAGAGCGCTGGGTCAGAGACCCAGCCTGTGACAATTTCAGAAATACATCATCTTGTTAAAATACTGACGTTTTACTACTGCACTGCAATTATACCAATATGTTTCAATGAGTTATGTGCATATTTAACAACAATTCAACAATTAAACTCAACATTCCCGTTTCACAACCACAAATAAAAGTAAACAGGAAGTCCCAAGATGCATTTCTTGTTAAGTTTTCTTGGGAATACTTATCTGGCACTATCTGGTGTAGAGAGGAGAAGTTAGAAAACAAAAATTGCATTCTCCAAAAATTAGATTCTAGCTGTCAAGCACATAAAATGGATCACACTTCCCCACAGCTAAAGAAGCTGCACTAAGCAACTGTAGGAAATTATTCAAAAGCTCTTTTAACTGTCTATAAAGTTTAAATACACTTGCTCCTCTCTACATTAGACACTTTATTTTATTTATTATATAATCCTGACAGATGACTGAGATCCTCCACTGGTTTCCCTTTAATTTCTTATTATTTCTAGACTTGGATGTTCACTTTACAAAGAGCAGGTTTTCATTTGTTAAACAATTCACAAACCAGGAATGAGAACTAGACATGGAGAGGAAACTGATAGACATCAGATTGTGAGAAAAGACACATTCACAGTAAACAGACATCGCTCAGTACATGTAAAAAAAAACTTTGCTTTGTTTGCATGTTTGCAAATGCATGCAGATGAGCCACAGAAAATCAAAACACTAGACTAGAATCAAAGGTCAAGCGTCATACCAAAGCTATCAACATCACTGTTTGAAGGCACTCCATCACTGAAATACCTAAGTATCACTTTCAGATAGGTCATCGGGAGAGGTGGGACAGAGAGTGGCTGAAGCCCTGTAGCTTTCCTCTCCCTGCATCTAAGAGTCTAAAACAACATCCAGACTTTCATGTTTGAAATGATACCAGATGCTAAAAACGACCTCGACCATATTTGTTAATAGTAAATCATCTTTATTCTTAATCAAATATATAATCAAAATGTAAGTTTGGCCAATATGTAAAATGCGAAAATCACTGTTCTAATGTCTTAATCTTGTGTGTGGACAGGATCCAGCTGTGACCTTGGTAGATTTGTGTGTGTCTGCAGGAATGTGAAAATATAAGAACTTTGTCGCCAAACTGTCATTATACATGATTTTGAATAAGAGAAATGGTATTAAGTGTTGTAATGATAATACATAATCCTAATTCATATGTGACTGATAGTTACTGACTTGACGAATTATGTTAAGTATAACATGGAAAAGAGTAAAACGTAATGACGTAATATCAATGAAGCAACCTTTGCCTTAGTTAGAAGTGAAAGGTCGAAGATGGAGGTGATGATAGAGTGTGGCTGGATATCAGGTGACATCGGTGACCGTCAAGATAGGAAAGAGAGATGGGGAGGCAAATGGGCATTTGCTGTGCTTTTTCATCTAGTTCTTGCGATGAGCAGAAGACATCATCTGAAGATTCAGTCCCTGAGGTCCGTAGTTAGAAATGGTAGTGCCAACAGGTAGTGCCAGAGGAGCCACCACCACCCAACCATAGTGGACCTACAAGTTGGTTTTATTATTTTTGACTTTTTCTCTGCTCATTTTTACCATAGGGGCAGGGTAGGTAACAGGGTAGTTAGTACTGGGTGAATCCCCTCACCCATCCTTAGGCTCCATCTAAACTCTGTGTTGCCATAATATTCATAGAATCAGAATAGGACTTTTTAATTAGAGCGCTGAACCAGACTTCCTGTAATGTTAAGTGAATTCAGCTTCATTGTAAATGTGTTGGAACAGAAAATCTGGACCTACAGTGGAAGAAAACAAAAAGTGGATATTTTTGACTTTTTCTCCTCAGTTCTGAACGAGAGCGTTGATGTCGCTGACAATGGACAGTTGCATTAATATTGATGGTTACACCCTAGTGCAATAAATAATAATAATAATAATAATAATAATGGATTGGATTTATATAGCGCTTTTCAAGGCACCCAAAGCGCTTTACAATGCCACTATTCATTCACTCTCACATTCACACACTGGTGGAGGCAGCTACAGTTGTAGGCACAGCTGCCCTGGGGCAGACTGACAGAAGCGAGGCTGCCATATCGCGCCATCGGCCCCTCTGGCCAACAACAAATAAAGGGGATGTATGTATCACAAGACACAATAAGATGGACACAAGTCTTTTTGTAGAGGTTATTCAAGCCGTGGCATTTGTTAGGGTTGAAAGGACAACTGTAATCTCCATATTTTTACTTTCTTTCCTCAAAATAGCCTCCCCTCTTTTCTCTGAAAACACCATTTCATGTTTAACTTTAAAATTTCAAAAGGTACAACATTTTTTTCTTAATGTGGCACTAATAATTAGTCACACTTTCCCAGTTTTTCCTTCCTGATTTTCTTTCAGAAAAAGGTTCATGAATCAGAATGTGAAGTCAGCTCTCTTATAGCAGCTGTTTATTGATGGTTGTTAACAATTTCTTCTTGCCTTCTTTGCCTTGCTGTTAATTCATTATGTTATAAAAGGTAAATAATATTTATTGAAAAGTCAGAAATGTTCATAATAAACAGAAGTAACAGTGTGAATGCAGCTAAATGTAAAAATTAAGATACTGTGAGCACATTCTTTAAAAAAAACAAAAGAAAACCTCCAGGGTAAAGTTTGAACAACTTTTAAATGCATTTTTAAAAATATCAGTAGTTCACATATTTTTCCAGGTGTTTGATAAAGAAAACACGTGCAATTACGGCAATGATAATTCAGAATCTTTATTGGTTTTATTATCCTTCACTCACTTGTGGCCTCAGGTGAAAGTTTAATTCAATTCAATTCAATTTTATTTATACAGCACCAACTCACAACAGTCACCTCAAGGGGCTGTGTATTGTAATAATACATACAGAGAAAAACCCAACAATCATGAGACCACCTCTGAGCAAGCACTTTAGCGACAGTGGGAAGGAAACTGAAACAGGAAGAAACATCAGGCAGAACCAGGCTCAGGGAGGGGCCATATGCTGCGACCGGTTGGGGTGAGAGAAGGAAGACGTGCTGTGGAAGAGAGCCAGAGATTATGTTTAAAGGATGTAATGTGTCAAATTAATCATGAAGACTAAACTGAGATGTTTTGATGCAGTTAACCTATCCCCACTTGTGGATTCCAGGTCCAAAAGTCCTGTTGAAGCAACTATTAGACTGACTATGGTCACACATGTTTTCTCCTTTCCCTCACTTACTTCACTTTTAATGTCCATCACTCATTCTGATTTGATAAATGCACAGAGAAAATCCTGAATGCAATTTGAACACACAGAAGAGTGTGCACCATTAGATGGTGAATTCACAATTGTTGCTTCATTACCTGCTCGGCTTACCTTTTGCTAAAGGTGGTGTCTCTTGTACTCACTTTACCAAACATTACTCTCATATATAATTGCTGTAACATATAAGTACGACATGCTCATACTCAGAAATACACTTTTTGAAGTCGGCTCCAGTAAATGATCACGTCTGACACTGTGGTCAGCAGCACAGGAGCACCACAGGGAACTGTGCTGTCCCCTCTTCTCTTCACCCTGTACACCTCTGACTTCTGCTACAACTCTGAATTATGCCATATTCAGAAGTTTGCAGATGACACGGCCATCATGGGGTGTATCTGGGATGATCAGGAAGAGGAGTACAGAAGTCTGGTGAGGAACTTTGTCGCATGGAGTCACACAAACCACCTGCAACTCAACACCTCAAAGACTAAGGAACTGGTTGTGGACTTCGGGAGGTCCAGAGAAGGTCCACTGCCGGTTCAGATAGAGGGGGAGGAGGTGGAGGTGGTCAACAAGTACAAGTACCGCGGGCTGTGGGTGGACAATAAACTGGACTGGTCATGCAACACAGAGCACCTGTGTAAAAAAGCCCAAAGCCGACTGTACTTCCTCAGGAGGCTGAGGTCTTTTAACATCTGCAGGAAGCTCCTGAGGATGTTTTACCAGTCGGTGGTTGCTGGAGTACTTTTCTATGCTGTGGTGTGCTGGGGGAGCAGCACAGCAAAGAAGGACTCATCCAGGCTGGAGAAACTGATCAGGAGGGCTAGCTCTGTGGTCAGCATGAAGCTGGACACTCTGGTGACAGTGGCAGAGAAAAGGACACTAAAAAAGCTGATGGACATTATGAACAATGCTGGGCATCCTCTGCACACGGCCATTAACAATCAGAAGAGTCTGTTCAGTGACAGGTTGCTTCTCCCCAAGACAAGAACTAACAGACTTAAAAACTCCTTTGTCCCACACGCCATCAGACTGTTTAACTCCTCTCTGGAGGGGAGAGGGAGGGGAAACAGGAAACAGGAGGACAAAGGAGGGGGGAACAACTAAGCTGTAGTGCCTCTTCACCTCACTGTACAATACCTTTGTGCAATACTTTTGTAAATAGTCAACAGTGCAATAGACTCAACACTTGAAATGTGCAATTCACTTGTATTTTTTTTTTTTATTCCTATTTATTCTATTTATCCCCTTTGTATATTTTATTTATATTTGTCTCTGTATTTATATATGTGTGTGTGTGTGTGTGTGTGTGTGTATATATATATATATATATATATATATATATATATATATATATATATATATATATATATATAAAACAATTCTGTAACTGTAATTTCGGTCGTTGCTGTGCTTTTTTGGAAGTCGAATTTCCCAGAGGAACCCACCCGAGGGATTAATAAAGTTCTATCTTATCTTATCTTATCTCTTATAATACCAGTGCTTGCTTTGCTAGTCCACCCCTCACAAATCTAAAAAACTGGTTATGTTTTGATTCTGAAACTATTATGATATACATGATGTTGATGCTCAGTGTCGGTTACAGAAATAATCGTGCTGAACAGAAACAAGATTTTGGCTTCAGATTGTGATACTTGGAGTGGGTGTAAATTTGGTTGCACTGTTTTTCTTTTAAACAGAGTGTTTCTCAGCCCTGAAAAGTCTCCTGTACTTATCAAGAGTTGTTTTAAAAATTTGACCCATTCACATGTACTTTCAGAACCTGTAACTCAAAATATTTAGTGTGGAGGTAAATGTTTACATGGGTACACTCAATAAAGCTATTGTACAAAAACATTAAATAAAAATCAGCTGACTTGTAAAGGTTTTTCATGGGATGACCAACACAAAACTCTGTGTATAAAGTATTATTTTAGTTTTCAAGCCTATTAACTGCATTCGAATATCATCGAGCAAATAGTAGATATGTAAATGGATCAACTGACCCTGAACCATCCCAAAGTTACGCTTCTCAGTTACTGGGGACCATGATGCACCAAGCCTTACTCCACTCATGCCTACTTCCCTCTCGAGTGGCAAGGTGGTAGAAAATGTTGTACCACTGCTACACAGAAAGACCCCAGCCGGGGTCAAACCAGGAGCCTTCTCACCTTGACTTGCAGTCCACTGGGGTGGTTGTAGCTCGGGAGCTCTCTTTGGCTGGTGGTTCAACCCCTGGCTCCCCCAAGTCTGTATGCCAAATATCCTTGGGCAAGTCACTAACCTAAGCAATCCTAAGTTGCTCTCTGATGAATGCGTGTGAATGTGGCATGTGTTATAAAGTGCTTTGAGTGCTCTGGGAGAGTAGAAAAGAGCTAAATAAGAATCTGTCCATTTACCATTCCAAATATTGAGTGGTCAATAAGAACAGAAAAGAGCTATATGACTGCAAGTACCTTACATCTGTAGCCCCATTATATGCAACTATTGCATGCCAGTAGCATTTGTATAATCTCACTCTCTAGTTTTAAGTTGTTTTTCTTTCTGGCTGGCCCTTTCTGGCCTGGTGCTGCTGGAGATGCTGTCAATAAAAAGGAGTTCTTATTTCACAAAGTCTCTAATTGATGCTCATAGGGGACCTTCTGATGGTTGGGGCTTGTTCTCTAATATTGCAGGGTCTTTATGTCACAGTAAAAAGCGCCTCAAGGCTATCACTGATAGAATGTGAAAATTATATGGATGCTAAAAGATGACATGCTAAAGCAATATTGTGATCGCAGCATAATTCATCTTTAAATATCCTTTCTAACTTATTTGATTCCGTCTTGATCAGTTAAAAGTTACACAATGTCACAGTGATTTGCAAACCATGAATTTGCACTATTAATCAACTTTATCTAGATATTTACTTTAACCCAATACATTTTTGCAGAAGATACTAAAAAAATTTAGTAACATGTATTACAAATTTTTTCAGACTTATGTCTGAGAAAATTTGCACTTTCATGCTTAAACTTTGTATGATGCAAAATTGACACAATATTAAATTTTGAGGTGCAATGACATCTCCGTAACAATGCAAAAACATTTACCATAGAACATCTCATCTATTATTCATTGATTGTGTTGACACTTTTATTTTACTGATCAATGTTTTAAACTGTTTTAAATATGGATGAAGTTACATTTAACACTTTCAAGTGAAACACAATGTCTGAAGAAAGAAGACACACAAGCAGACTCTTTACAACAGGAGATGAAGTTTTTCTGACGCATTTGTCTCCTTCCTGCTGATGAATGAGATGAAGACCAGTGAAATAATCATCCTCAGATAACATTTTGCTCCAAATTTGCACTTTTGTCTGACATTGCACAAAGCATGACTTTCAGTGGTTTCTGCCAAAATGCATTTGCAAGGAAAACAGACATTATCAATATCTTGATAAGGCAGCATGCATGCTAACAAACCATGCTTTGATAGTAACAAACTAACAAAGCATGCATGACCATGAGAAAATAATTGGATTTCAAAAAATGTTCAGGCAATCTAAATCAAAGCAGAATTTTGATTGAGGATTTGTTAAATTCTGTTGAGTCAGCATGGAACTAATCAGACTTTTGCAGCATTTTATTATTAAATTAAATCAACACTTATAAGTATGTATGTAAATGAATTTGCATTTCACAGAATCACTGTATTTTTATTAAATATTATTTATTTCATTTATTTTTATCTACTGATATTTTCAGGCATAGAGTCTCTTTCTCTCTCTCCTCTCCCTTGGAGCTGTTCTTTTAAAATAACGGAACAAGACTATAGTGCAAGAAAAAAAAACATTCAACTATAAAAAATACACAACATTACAGCATGACCACTCAACTAGGTTCTTTTTCTAATTCAAATATCATCAACAAATCCAAGTCTTAAATAAACGTGTGCCCCACAGCCCAACAATCTGAAACGGTAGCAGTCAGTCGACTTTGAATCATTGTGATTCATGGAGTTCATTCTCCAGGTGGCTTGAGTCTTCTTGAATAGTGCTACATTATCATCCACTGCTTAACATAATTTGAATTTGAGTTCGTGTGCTGATGAAATAAATCAGAGTTGATCTGATCTGCTGTATTTGAGTCTGATGCTCCGGGGCTGCCACACTCCCCAAAACCACTATCAATTGTGTCCAGGTCCACATGAGGGTAGCCATCTTCTGACTGCTCAAACGAGTCAAGGGATACCCTCTCTGGTTCATTAAACTGATCATGAGGCTGGAAGTTTAGGTTTTCCACTAGTAGGTCATTGGATATGCGGTTTTCATGCTGTGGTAATACCCCACTTTGTCTGTTCATCCTGGACATGTGAGGCTCCTCTAAAGCATAGCTGGCATGCTCTCTGTTGTCTTCCTCAAAGGAACCCAAGCTTGCTCCATCTTGGTAACTTCTGAGGGAGCTCTGTGATGTAACTTCCTCATCAAAATCTTCTCCAGATAAGGTTACAGTATGGATGGAGATGTGTCCAGTGGAGTGGCTGTTGCCCTGTGAACTGTCACCGTCTGGAAAGTGCAGCAGCATGTTGCTGTGAGGCTGCAGCATGTGGTGGATGTCGCCACCTTGATTCGTCTCGTTGTCCTCATTGTCTCGCTGCTTCTCGTCGCTCCAGTGAAGTATGTCATGCTGCTTCTCACTCATCATCTGAACATTTGGACTGATCCTCAGGTAATCATATTCACTGAATACAGGCTTCACCCATTCCTGTAAGAGAAAAAAAAAGGGGAAAACATCAAAATGCTGGACTAAAGAAATGCTAAAAAAGTGTCAGCTGAATGTTTAAGAGTGTGCTTTGTCATCTTCTCAAGGAAACAGTGTGCACCAAATGATTTGCATGAGAATTAAAAGTCTTTCTCTCTTTCCTAACAGTGTCATTCACTGGCTGCAGTGTGAGTGCCTGCCAAGCATGCTGCTACCCTTCTGCACATCCAAAAGGTCGTGCAGAAGCTGCTTTACAACCCACTACATCCACTTTTCCACTCAGGAAGTGTTTGCATTTGAATATCATATCTATTATCATTGCTCTAATGTGTGGGGGTCTTGCCGTTTCTCTCCCCACCTCCAGCTTTCAGTGTATGTATGTGGAAGGATGGGGAGGTCCCAGAGGAGAGCAAAGCTGCCAGACTGCTGGCGGAAATATCAGTTCATTTGACTTTTGTGGTAGATAATGGATTTCAGTATTTTCACTGTTACCATGTTTTACCAAAGAACTAATACTTAATTAAAAATCACCTTTTAAAAAAGCAAAACAAGTTCGCTTTAATGTTGAGAACCTTGTCCTTATCTTAGGTTCTTTTGCAAGTGTGGTTGAGACATCCGGACAAGTACCTAAGTGTCTGGGGCTTTCACAGGATCAAAAGATTTAACTGTTAGTGCCAGGACCAGAAATGTTAAAATGGTACAGGTCCTGAAATTTTTTGTTCCTACTAATACAAATACAGTTTGAAAATATCTGACATTTTAGCCATTAGAAATCATTATTTTTTTAGCAAACTAGACAAACAGGAATTAAGCTGTGACTAGTCGCATGTGGAAAGACTGCAGGAGTAGCTCAAAAGGAGCATATATGTCCTATCCTCTAAGAAAATATTAGTGATTCTTACTTTAATGCACTATTAAAGTATATCTCTTTCTTAAAATGCACATTCCTTTACAGCAACCCATATGTGGCAATGAGGTGTAAACTTTCTGCAATTACCACTGGCTTGCAGCAAGCTGATGGCCAGATAAGCATGAATCAGTTTCTCAAAGCATAGGCCACCACATCCTGGAAAAAAAGCTCTTCAGCACAACAATCTTTTTAAAATCGCTGAGAGAAAGGAAGCACTCTGCACCACAAGGGTGAAAGACACTGCAAACAAACTACAACCATATCTGAGAGAAAGACGTAATACAGAGTCAAAAAAAAGAAGGACGGAAAGAAAGGAAAAAGACTACACTGTCTTTAAAATCAAAGATTGTTTTTAAGAACTTAAAGTGGGTAAGTGGCGGTGGAGTGGGTTACCCAACAATTAGAAGGGAAGCAGTGCAAAGCCCCACTCCTCAAATGTTCCTTGAGCAAAATAATCAACTCTGTTTGGTGCTTAAAGCACCCTAGGCATTCTTTATGAAAGCGTGTGGGAATAGGTGAATGTGGTTTGCAGTAAAGTGTGTTTTAAGCCCCCCCGAAAAAGGTTCAATTACCAATAACAATACTGCCACCTTCTGATAAGAACTGGTGCCAAATAAAGAGTTACAGTGGGACAGTATGCAGTCAACATTGACTCTGTTTCCAAAACAAAAGTAACTGTAAAAATGGGTTTAAATCAGTAACTTAAAAGTTGTAATTTTAAACTACTATAGCTTGTATGTTATCAGCTACATTCCTCAAAGTTAAATAAAAGAATTACTGTTTATCAAACCAAGTAAGAATAATCTCCTCTTGCCTGATGTTGTTTCTGACATTTGCTGCAGCAGCGCACTCTACTGAACAATGTGTGCAACTGCATTCATGGCCAAAGCTAATAAATTCAACTTGTTGCTCGTACTCGGGTGAAATTCATCAACTAGAGTGAGAACTGAGGCGGAGGTGTGGGTTTTTTTTGGTCTGTCACCAAGATTGCTGCGGGGCTAATTTTATACTTTCTGGGGATGTGGAACATTTGCAATGGAAGAACCGTTCTGCGGTAAAAGGTCTATTTTAAAGGTATGTTTAAATTATACTAGCAGGTTCTTTCAATGTGCTCTACACTCCTTTATAAGCGAGATGTGGTGAAGCTGCTGTACTGGATTGTTTTTATTCTAAAGAAGCAGCAAATGAGAAGCAAAAGCAGACATGATAAGGTGCTTTATGTAAGAGACATTTTAACCCAGCTATTTAGAAATACAGTGCAGACTCTATCCGCTTGGATTTGAAATGAGTTAACATAAAGAAAAGGGAGAAATAACGATCAACATTTCCCTAAGCTTAGAAAGAAAAATAGCATAAATCACATTAGGGTAAATACACAGGGTAATAGAAGATGAAGCGATTCATAAAGAAACAGCAAAACTATTTCAAAAGTGCAAACCACAACCTTTTCACTTGTGTGCCTTTCAGGTGAAGAGCAGGCTGTTTTTAGTCTAATACTATGTCAAATCAAAGATCAAAATAGATTCACCGGTGGTATTTTCCACTGGGGTGGAACAGGTTTGACTTTTATACACAAATATCAACCCACAAGATTTCATACTGATATCTGAAAAGGTTCTTGAAGCCCCTACACACTGACTCATTCACATCACGGAGTCCCTTAGTGTGAAGTCTGGGGAAAGTCCCACAAAACAGGGTCCAGATGTGCAGAAAGTCCCCCCTGTGGCAGCACCTGCTGGCTTAATTTGGAAATTACACAAAAACGCAATGAGTGACCTTGTTTTGCTGTCTTACCTTGAAGTTCCCTTCGTAGTTGTGATACAGGGGTTTGAAAAACTCATCCGGCCTCGGGATGTACGTAATCACCTGAAGTTTTCTCTGCCAATACCTGAGACAAATGTGAAATGATTTTAAAACCAAACAACAGGCAGAAAAGGGAAAATGACATTTATAGCTCAGTGTCACGTCTTATGGAGGTGATTTTCGTTTTCAGTACGTGAGCTGAGCAGTTATGAAGCTGTGGTCAAAGGCAACAGCTACAAACTAGAAATGCTGATAACACAACAGATTTCATGTGAAAGACTGTACAGAGTTAAGCAGAATTCATTAGTCACATCTTGCTATTTGACTATTTGTTATCTATAAGACAAAATGATAAGTTTATTAGTAGTAGAGAAAATTTTCCTTTCTATGAAATGAACACTTGAAAGTTGTTAACCGCGCTGCGACTTGACCCGACTAATCCTTGTCTGGATTTAGATTTATTCTTTGAAAGGATTCTTTACCGCCGTAAGACGAGGAAAACTTTGACGCACGTTTCAGCGTTGTTTGTTGCCTAAACTGAGATGATTCTCTGGGCTGGAATGATAACAAAGGACTTTTTTTTATTATAGAGCTCTCTGCAATAATTATGACATGTGACACATGTCGTGTCACTTGGAGCATTTTTCGGTATAAAACAAGCCACAGGTTTAAAATAAACAAAGCTGAATCCAACAGTTTGTCCCTGAAACAGTTTCTACTAAAACTGATCGTTCAAGGTTTATCAGTGTAGAATCACTTTCAGCTGTGGCTAACACTGTGCCAGTGGCTAACACTGTGTTAGCCACTGGCACAGTGTTAGCCATTCATCTGTACCCGAGAGAGATGCGTTAGAATAATTTCAAAAACCCAATATCAAAAGGTGTGATCACTCCACTGAGAAGAACATTTCATCATCATTATTTGAAACAGGTAAGAAAGAGAAAGCAAAAAAAACAAACAGAACAAATGTAAGCACAGAGTTCATGTGCTTTTGTGAACTTGTGTAGGTTTCTTGTAACCGTGTGCACTTGATAAGCGAGGTGTTCTCGGTTCTCTGACACTGATGCTCTGCATAACTTCCTATGTCTGCTAGCCTTTTCAGTGCAAGAGCTGCACACGTACATGCTGCAGTGGTTTTTCTATATGTGGGAGGTGATGCCAGGAAAATGCAGATTAAAGCTTTGTTAATCATTTACTGGAAGCGTTACTGTTGACCTCCAGTATTAAATTGTTTCAACTCTGCTGAGTTATTTCTTTTTTGTGCAATTAATGAAGTTTCAGCGGAAATCTGACAATGCAAACGATTATGTTTTTAATCGTGATTGTTTGCTGGGGTTTAAAAAAGAAAAGACAAACAAAACAGTGTTTCAAATACTTACGTTTTCTGTGAATAACACAGACACAGGCAAAAAAAGAAGACCATAATGATGGCCAGGAAGATGTGCCACCAAGTACCTGGAAAGAAGGCATTTAAAATTTTTAGTCTTAGACAAACAAATGACACCCTTCCTGTTACTGAAGTGTATGCACGAAGACACATGCAGAACGTAAACGCATAAAACACTTTCAAATAAATTCGGATAAGTTTTCACCTTCAATATTGATGCTACTTTGAACATTAAGGCTACCTTTGACATTTAACGCCTCTGTTTTCCAGTTTGTAGTGGAACTCCATTCACTCCATGGACCCTGAAGGGGACATGTAGGACAAAATGTGGCTTGAACATCCACAGTATAATTGGTATGTGGTTGTAGTTCATTGTGGTTTATCAGAATTTGCATTTCTGACACTCTTTCCTTGGAGAAAACTGGATCCTGTTAGGAACAAAATAAAAAAACATCAGAATTTTGTGAGAATTTTTGAGAAATTTCACAGTAATGTTTTTTTCAATCTCACGTCCAAGTTATTGGTTTTTATATTGCTATTACCTTCAACAAGTTTTCGCTCGTTCTTATGCGGACTCTGTATCTGAGGCAGTCGGCGGCAGCGTTGTCATGGCTCCAGGTTATGTTGTAGAATTCCGCTGCGTTTTCAACTTGAACGTTTAAAGGAGGCTTAAGTTTCACTGTGAAAACAAAGCCCCAGGGGAATATTATGAAAATGTGTGCATGCCCAGAAATGGCAGCTGAACATTATTTTTAGCTTTTGTTTTAATTTCGAGTATAAAACAGACAGGTGGGCATTCACCGGCAAACAACAATTCGGGTAAATTGGGAAAGTTGCCAGAATGATTCTTGTAACTTCTGGATTTTCTGAACTCTCAATCTGTGTTGAAAGTTGTTTAATGTATGGAGGGTGATCAATAACCAAAATAGGGAACATATTTAACATGCCTTAATTTGTCTTTAACACACATTTTGATGCGACTGAAATGTCACTGGAGGACCAACAGGCTGTTTTCTGTAACAGTTTTGATGACTTTTTTATGTGTTCAGCAGAGATGACAAATAGTGAAATGTCAGACTGAGGAGTTATCAGTTTTACTTACCCACTTCACTCAGGTTCCAGCTGGATGACTCATTTATGAATGAGCTGCCTTCTTCACTGACTGTCGTGCTGCAGACTGTTCCAACTGATGCAACATCAATAAAGGGCTTATCAATTTGACACCAGGACTGAGGCGGTCGGATAACACAGCTGCCATCAACGTCTTCATCTTCACCCCTAAAAAAACAAAACTGACTGTTTTTAATGGTGTCCTGATGATTTGCAGGTGGTTCAGTCATGCGCTAATATTTCTATAAGCAAAATACACCTGAATAAAAACATAAATATTCATTAGCCCATTAACATTTTTTGAAGCCCACTGTTAAATATTTAAAGTGATTTTTAAAAACCCAAACATTTTTTTATTTGTATTATCATATATGAAAAAGAAAAGCATCAACTGATCAACTGAGGAGCGCTAAATATTTAATAAATATAATGAATATGAACTAAAGCGATTAAAACTTCAGTGGTGTTGAAACAGTGTCGCCGCCAGGGAGTGCAGTTTGTCTCTCTGGTACATACACTGTATGCTACATACTGTCTCTTTAATGAGACATAAATCTAAAAATGTTTGTTCGTGCCACCTGTTTTCTGTGACATACAGATAACGATTAAAGGCTTACACTTGTTTTAAACCCATCTTGGGCAATCAGTTCACACGGAGACGGCTGTTCGTGCAAGTGTAAACAACCACCAATAGGCTAAGTAAGGGTTGCTTTGTAGACTAAAAGCTAATGTGTCCTGATGTGTCCCCAACGAGACCCCAACAACAAAATACGTCATCAGTGCAGGACGTGGTGGTCCTTCATTGGCATCTCCTGCACCCTATTGCAAGTCACAAATTGCGATGTCAGTGTCACCAGTTGGAGTGGCCTGTAGGGCTACACACACATTAGATGGGAAAACTTTTTTGCATAATTCTCCCTAAGCAAAGTGTGCAGGGGAGATCCTCAACCTTCTAGTTGAAATGACACCAAAAGTCAGGGAATTTTGGACCCAAATGATATAGACACAAGAAAGTTCTGATGTGTCCACTTGTGGTTGGATTGACCAAGAAATAAAGTCTAAGATAGCCTATTATTGTTGTATTTAATTCACAAACACTGGTATAAATGCAACACTGGTCGATCAGCTCCTCATGCCAACTATGGCAAACAGATGAAAATCAGTTTATGCACTAAAACTGGACGATTTGACAACACATCTATACCATAAAAAAGTTACTGAAGCTGGTAATGCATAAACCAATCAATCATTTCAAACAAGCCTCCACAAAGTGTTTGCATAAATAGCCACACTGCAACTTTTACCTGCAAATGACACTGATGTTAAGGGGATTCATCGGCACAGAGGCTGCGCACGAACAGTTCAACAACTCATCGTAGTCTGTCCAGCAGGTGACATTGCAAAATGATGTAGATGCTAAAAAAAAACATTAACATTTATTAGTTTTCCAGTTTAACAATATTCTTCAAAATCAAAGCATTTCTTTTTTTGCAGTTTTACTCAGTTTTACTCAATTGAAGAAATTAATTTTAATAAAAAATGTAGCCACAAAAACCACGACAAGACAAACCCACAGCGTACAGTCAGTGCATCCGAAATACAATAAATGGATCAATAACTACAGAAATCAATGAAGTAAGAAAACAAAAAGATTACAAAGAGCTTGCTTACCTCCATGAAGGAAAAGAGCGAGGCACCACAGCAAGAAAAAGAACACATGTTGGGGAGCCATGGGGCCACCCGCTGCTAACAGCTGCATTAAACACAGAAGAATTTAGAAAAAGCTGTGGTTGTGTGGCAGAAAAAAAGTGTTTTAAAAAGATATAAATAAATAGCTTTTTTGTAACTGACTTCTAAACTTGGACAAAGTGAGTAAGTGGCTAAAAATGAATATCGGACGAGATGAGCGTCAGGTTTAGCAAGAACACTACACCGTATACTTTTCTTAACAAATTCTAAATCCAAAAATAATCAAATTAATACTGGATGATCATAATCTTGGCATTTTCAGTTTTTCACTGAGAAAAATAAATTATGATCTTACCGTATTCTAATTAAAACTCCAGCAACTTTACTGGTGAGCGAAGCGTCAGAGTCACAGATGCGCTGATGTCTGTGTGAGAACGCCAAGCGGAACAAAGCTGAGGCTGTCGGGCGTCATAGTCACAAGCGTGACTAAGGATGTGGTTTCAGACTCTTTGAGCAGAGTCAGTGTGGTGCTTCCCACCACTATGAATATGCAACAGACAACTAGAGAGAAAACGTCAACAGGAAACTGAAATTATCATCAAGACAATGCTGCCATATTTGTGTCACCTAATTTTAACAAAAAGCAGGACAAAAATAGATTTTTGAAGACCGAGGGGTGAATCCATTTTAGCATATTTAGAACCCCAGAACATTTTATTCTTTTACCGACTGTCGTAAAATGTTTTACTCTTAGAAGAATATCATATAATAATATAACTTTAATAATGCATCATTTGTTCAAAACATGTTTCATTCCTGTAATAATTTTGACACCTTCCAAAAGACCCCATCACACACCTACTTACCACCTAATAACACTTAATTGGGGCTTTTTTAGAAGATTCCAGCAAACTGCAATATGTCTAGCCATATGAGTCATAATGCTGATGCTGAGCCCCTCGGCACTCGCTTTCAGTAATCAAATTAGCTCTAAATATTTGCAGCTCACCCATTTAATAGCAGCTTTCTCGAGTCGCATTCCAGGTGTAAACAGTTTATTATCTTAAATATAAAAGAGCACAGTATCAAGCTTTATATCAGGGGGGTGTAATCAGATTGACATCACCGTGTGGGTGTGCAGACATGTCTATTTAATGTCATTGTATCAATATTAGTCAAATCCAAATGCCATTTTACCACACAATTACACAAAGCCAAGCATCTGCAGTGTCTTTAACTAGGTTAAAAGACAAAAGTGAAAAAAATAACAAAGAGTCAGTGGAACAGAGCAAAGCTTAAAATATCACTTCACCCCATGACTTCTTCTAAAGCCTTCAGACGATAATTCTGATTGCTCCAGTGCCGGACAGGACAGGCAAATAAAATAAAAAAAGAAACATGCAAAAGATGTGCAAGGGAAGTCGTGCATAATACAATAAACAATACGTTTGCACAGTCATATATCTTTCTTTATTACTCTGTCTGAAGAGTCTAAAGGTTAGTAAGGGCTAAAGCCAAATTATTAGCAAAATGGAGCTTTGACAAGCAAACCGAGCATTCACTGAAAGCAGCACTGCTCGTCTTCCTCTTCCTCAAGTGCAACTCTCAAACAAAACACTAACCACCATTTAGCGGTTAGACACCTAAATGTAAATAGGAAAAGAAGTGACGATGGCTCCTGTAATTCCTGTGTGGTTTGTCTGTCTGTCCACATGTTTCTCAGCATGATTAGACAAAATCTACCAAGTTTAATCTTATGAAATCATGCAGCTGAGAAAATGGGAGTGAAAACACCGGGCACAAATTTCCAGCTGATGTGCAGCCCTCTTTGCTAACACACAACACGAATAGTATATTTAGACCTTTTACTTATAAAAATTCAGACACAGGACAATCCTGTTGTGTTTTGCACATAGATCGCTTTCTTTATAAATCTAAAAGACAGTTGATTTGTCTTTGCAGTGGGCCTGCTGGCCTTTTAGATTTCCCAGACCTCTGCATTATAGTGAGAAGTGCTTTACATTTTTGATACAAGAGAAAATCATCAGTATATAGATGTGCCGGGTAGTATCACATTCATATAACAGCTGTGTTGATCTCTAGGCATCTCCACTTCGTTTGTTGTGTTCTGTGCTTTGTTTTGCAGCAGGTAACTGAGCAGCAATATAAAAGCGTCTTCCTTCCTGCAGTGACAGCCAGCCTTCAGATGTTCACCAGCTTAGCAACAGCACGATTCTGTGTTTTAGACACACTCTGCCATGTGTACGTGTACGCTTTACACCACTGACAAATATGTTTTTACAAAGTATCATTTTTGAAGTTACCACTTTATCTGGTCTCGCCTCTTCTTGGGCTGTGACCGAGTGTAACACGAGACACAAGGTTGTTCTTCCTATTTTTGCTCTGTCAGAAAATATACTTTAATTATTATATTTTACCTTGTTGTAAATTTCAAAACCTAAATCCAATAAACTGCTCCGCTGTTCTGTATTGAAAAATGATTGATCAGGAAATGTTTACACGCAGCTGCTGAGGCTTGCACAAACGCTCCATAGTCACTGGAGGGCGCTGTACATGAGCGTCACTTTAAACCCCCCTGCCCCCCCAGGTTTTAATGTGAACTGCTGATTTGACCAACACATTAACTGAGTTCTGGTTCTTCTTTCCTTAGAAACTAGAGAGTATGTGCAAAAAAGCAAAGGCAGTGAATTCAGACTTGTACTGCTTATTTTTAAAATAATTCGACACTTGAAATCTGCTTCTGCTGCGTTTCCCAGCTTTTACGTGGACATTTGCGTTTTTATCGAACAAATATAAAAGGTTCAGCTTATAGCTTATAAAAGGCGTTCAGGAGTCACATTAAAAGAGCCACCATGTTAGTTATCAGAGATGTGAAAATAGTAGCACACAAACCACGGCTGTAAAAGCCAGCGGTTAAATTGCATTTAATCATATTATAACAGTTTAAATACAATAATAATACAATATGTAAAACTGTTTTTCTTTTTGTTTTGTTTTAATGCATGCGTGACTTTACTGGCGGGCCTTTTTTTCGCGCGACACTCTCTTACAGTACGCGCAGACCTAACTTTGGATATGGTTCATGTACTCACCGGGGAAGCCCGCAACGATGTTTTCCTCGTTTCGTTTTCACTTTGTGGACTCATGTTGAGACTCGTTTTGTCCCAGCAGTTCTTTCTTTTCGTTGCTTTTTTAATTTTTAAAATTTTGCTCTATAATTTCTCTCTCTCCCCCCCCCCCCCCATCCCGTCACCACCACCTGACATTCATGTAATTTCACGTAATTACCTGTTGAATGTACTCACCAATTTATTAGCAGCTTTTTTTTTAAAGAGAACCTCTTGTTTTCAGACACGATATTTGTATCTACCGGGAGACTCTGGGACGTTTTTGACTCCAAACTTTTTTGGAGACTGAGAATCCAAAAAGTGGAAGAGAACCTTTGGTGCACGTACCAGCCCCTTCCTATCAGTTTATCAGTTTACAGACCCTATATGAAATACACAGCGCCCATGTGTGGTCCAGTCTCGTTATAGCAACGACATTCCTTAAAGTTACCAAATTCCACCGTAACAAACGGGCCAAAATAAGTCAGCAACAACTTGACAACCTTTGATTTTATTAGTGAGAGACATTCAGGAGACTCTGGCATGTCTGGAGACGGATGTAAAATACTCTAGTAAAAGTTAATATTTAATGTCTATTAAACATTTAATTAATATGTCAGTTAAACTAAGTTAATGTGGTGCTGAAGCAAAAATTGATAATATTATACTATATATTAGTCATGATTTGTATTTTTTCTTGCACATGTATTTGGGAGGTAAAGAGGTTCTCAGACCTCACCTCTTGAGATCAGCTTCCTCCTTCTGCTGCACCTTTCCTTTCTAGCTTGCTTCTTACTTTGCAAGTTTTGCACCTCCACGGTGGAAGTGCAACACTCTTTGCTGTGTGTACCAATCAGCAATATACTTTTTGTCATTGTGTTATTTTTCCATTTCATGATTCTATCTATAGTAAAAACAAAACAAAACAAAAACACTTTGGTAAAGTGCTGAGCTCAGTCTTAGAGTTGCTGAAGAAAGAAAGTAAAAAAAGATTAAACTAGAAAACTAAGTATGGTTTGGGAATTTTCCCTGTATAAATAAAGATTGATGCCCAGTCATACAGGGAAACTCGTGACATGTCCTTTGTGGCGATGTTATTCCCCTTCTCTGTCCCTTTGTTTTTGGATAGCCCCAAACTTTCATGTGACAAAACTGTTAATAATACACGAGAAGAAGAAGAACATTGCATCTCGGTAGTAGATATGTCTTAAACAATTCACCATCCCATCTGTTAAAATGCTTTTGCTCTTTATGTTTATGTTTATGTTATGTGTGCTCATCATTTGTCCCTGAAAGTGATTACTTACAAATAACCGCATCTACCTTTGCTCGTCCCTTTAAATTTTACTTATGTAAACTTGCAGGTTTATGAAGTTCTTAAAAAATCTTGAAATATTTTTATTTGGAGGTGTTAAAAATATTTTCATGACGATAAATGCGGAACAGTAGTCAGAGAAACTCCTGGAAAGTCTAATCAACTTCATTGTTTCATTTTTTTTTTTTCCTGAAGTCCGCAGAGTTCTTATTTTATACATGCACGCATATGCATATATAAATTATAATGTTAATAAGATAGATAATAAAAAAAAATAGACAGAATAGGTGTTTCAAACTCAAATGTTTCAGACTTTTCCTTTCAGAGCGACCATAAAGCAAAAGTTTCGTGTGACAAGATCTCCGCCTGGAGCAGTAGACAACCTTTTCCACTGGGTGGCAGTATAGACAGTTTTGTTTTATGGGAAGTAAAACCACAAGTAGTTTTACAGCTTTATTTCTTTTTGTGCATACACACAGATAGTAATTAAATTGTTTATTTTAATAGTTTGTGTTTGCTCCAGTGACTAATTACTCAGGTTTTATTCATTTTTCACACAGAATAGTGAAAAGGGATCCAAAACAGAGGAAAAGTGTCTTTTCAGTAACAGGATACTGAAAACAAGACTTACCATCCAACCATTCTCTTCCCCTTAACCTTAACAGGGTTGTAGGGGGGCTGGAGCCTATACCAGCTACCATAGGGCGAGAGGTGGGTACACCCTGAACAGGTCACCAGTCTGTCACAGGGGTAACACAAAGAGACACACAACCATTCACACCTATGTGCAATTTAGATTCACCAGTTAACCTAACCCCACTAATTGCATGTCTTTGGACTGTGGGAGGAAGCTGGAGTACACTGAGAGAACCCACGGAGGCATGGCGGGAACATGGAGACTCCACACAGAAAGACCCTGGCTAGGTGGGAGAGTCCAACTCAGAACCTTCTTGCTGTGAGGGAACAGTGCTAATCAGCACACCGCCGTGCTTATTTTAGTGAATAACAAGAAAAGTTCTTCATGTAGTATTTTTATGGGGGGTGTTTATTTTAATTCAAAACGTTTTAAAAATGAAAACAATCCACAAACTGCTGGTTCCTTCTTTAGTTTGACTTTGAATTGTAATGTTTGTTATTTGTTTCTTTGAGCCCATTGTGTCTTATTTACCACTGCTGCACAAGGTCAAACGTAACCTAACTAAGACACTGTAAATTAAAAGTAGTCTTCACAGTATTTTGAATAAACAAAAGAATACCAGAGACCAAAAAGTGTAAGCTAAGTTATGCCCGTCCACATTCTGTGGCACAAACTTCTCAATGGCAACAAGAAAACCAAAGAAATCATTTAAAAAAGAGTTCAAAAACAGTTACAACATGTATGTTTGTGACCTTTGTCAGTTTTGTCATATCTGAGAGGTGCTCCTGGGGGCACAGTGTGTGTGTGTTGGGGGGTGAGGTTGAGGGGGAGTTTGCTCTTTTTAGTCGAGGTGGCTGAAACAGCACTCCTCAGGTTGAGAAGGCTTTTTATCCCTCTCGAGGGCTGCAGGCTCTCGTTGAGTTGTTCTGTGAAGTGACCCGCACACTAAAGCAAAGTGGTGGAGGTGTCTTTACCGTGAGGGTGGCAAAGGCGGTGGTGCTGTTACATGCTCAGAGGTGGTGGTAATGGTGGGGTGAAGAAGTTGATTGTGTGTGTGTGTGTGTGCCGGGGGGGTGTTTGGGTTGTAGTGGGCAGAAACGCGGTGTTGCAGCTGTGCGTGTGCTTGTCCATGTCTGAGTGAATAAGGGGAGGAAGGGTCAGCCAGGGAGGGGGGATTCAGGTTCAGAAGTGTTGAAGCATAAAATCTCTCTCTCTCCCTCTCTCTCTCTCTTGCTGGGCCAGACGCAAAGCAACAGCAATTTGTGCGATTTCACAGCTCACCGAATCCCTAAAACTCTGACAGCCTTGTGCTGAGGTGGGGGTAATGAAGGGGTGGGAGGGAGAGATGGAGGGAATGAGGAAAAATGCAGAGATGGACGGATGGAGCGGCAGACGCTACAAACACGCAAGTGACAGTGGAAAGTGAAGATGGACAGATTGGAAGAGAAACAAGCAGCTGACGACTGATCAGAAGGAGAAGAGACAGGCACTCAAGAGATCTGTATATTGCACTTCTAAATTATTAGAAGTGTAGCCACAGCTGCCCTGGGGCAGACTGACAGAGGCGAGGCTGCCATATCGCGCCATCGGCCCCTCTGGCCATCACCAGTAGGCGGTAGGTGAAGTGTCTTGCCCAAGGACACAACGACCGAGACTGTCTGAGCCGGGGCTCGAACCGACAACCTTCCGATTACAAGACGAACACCCAACTCTTGAGCCACGATCGTTTAATGTGATGCATGAATGTGATCTCTCCCTGGGGGACATTAACAACATTTTTAAAAGGCAGACTGGTTATAGACTACATAACCAGACAGCGAATGATCAAAATGACTGAGTCAATCGTAACCTTGAGAAAAACACATGATTTTGTTCTGACATTGGACAAATGACAGAGAGACTAAAATTTAAAAAATCATTTGGATTCAGGGCAACACGATTTCTGAAGTGCACACTATGTTGTAACTTTATGCAGTGTTGCTCCAACTGCCCGTGTAGCGTGGGTTGTGGTCAATAATAACTTTAGACCAAGCACAGAGGACTGAGACGAGGCTATGGTGGAGGTCCGGACTTTTACTCCATAAGCTCAGAACACATACAATAACACTGCCCCACCTACAGGTGGGAGGTAGTAATAGCTGCTGCCTGTGGTCTGCCAGTTAGGAAGTTGGAGATCCACAGACACATAGATGAGCTGAGTCCCAGATGCTCCAGCTTGGTGGTGAGTGTGGAGGGAATTATGGTGTTAAATGCAGAGCTGTAGTCTATGAAGAGCATTTTAACATAATTCCCCCTTCTAGTGTCCAAGTGAGTGAGTGATGTGTGGAGGAGATGAGAGATGGCATCGTCTGTGGAACGATTTGGACGGTAAGCAAACTGTAGTGGGTCCAGTGTGTCTGGTAGTGAAGAAATGATGAAGTCTCTGACCAGGCGTTTAAAGCACTTCATCACTACTGAGGTGAGGGCTACAGGGCGATAGTCATTGAGAGAAGCAGGGTGGGGTTTCTTCGGGACAGGAACAATGATGGACTCTTTGAAGCATGTGGGGATCACCGACTGAGATAAAGAGATGTTGAATATCTCAGTGAACACAGGAGCTAGCTGGTATGCGCAGTCTCTTAGGATACGACCTGGGATGCCGTCTGGTCCTGCTGCTTTCCTGGTGTTCACTCTCTTGAAGGCTCTCCTTACTTCATGCTCGGAGATGATGAGCACGTTTCCGGTGCTGGCAGTATCTTCCTGTCTGCAGCCGTTAGCGCCGCTAACACTAGCATTGTTGGAGTCCTTAGCTGCAGCCTCGAAGCGAGCATAGAAAGTGTTCAGCTCGTCTGCCAGAGTCACGGCCGCTATTGTCCTTAGTCCCCGCCACAGGCTCCTAGAGTCACTCTGTTGGAGTTGTGACTCTAGTTTCCTCCCGTAGCGCTGCTTCGCCTCTTTCACCGCCCTCCGCACGTTATATGACGCGGCTTTGTACGGGTCCATGTCCCCCGTCGTGAGTCCCGTGTTGTAGGCAGCGGTGCGGGATCTCAGAGCGTCGCGGATGGTTTTATCCACCCACGGCTTCTGGTTGGGAAACGTTGTGATAGTCTTTGTCTCCACGGTATCATCCGCTAGTTTCTCGATGAATCCCACAACCGCTTCCGTAAACACGTTGACATCATCATCGGAGCTGTTTCTGAACATGCCCCAGTCTGCGTCATTGAGTGCGTCCTGTAACGCGGCCACCGATTGATCCGTCCAGCGCGCGACCTTCCTCTGAACCGGAACTTCCTGTTTCAGCCTTTGTTTGTATTTTGGGATGAGGAAGATGGCGGCGTGATCAGATTTGCCAAACGGGGGGCGGGATTGTGCCTTGTAGCCGTCCTTGACCGTAGTGTAGCAGTGGTCCAGTGTCCTTTCACCTCTGGTGGGGCAGGAGATGTGTTGATAAAAGTTCGGCGCTGCGCGTTTGAGGTTGGCGCTATTAAAGTCCCCCGTCACAATAAGCGCAGTGTTGTGTCTGGTGCTGTGTGAGTGCCTCATGCAGCTCGCATAAGGCGGTGACCGTGTCCGCTTGTGGTGGAATATAAACGGCACTTATAATGACCGATGTAAATTCCCGAGGTAGATAAAAAGGACGACACATGATGGACAGTAGTTCCAGATTTGGTGTGCAGGAGCGTGTGAGAGGAACAACGTTCGCACTGTTGCACCAGTTGTTGTTCACCATTAAACACACGCCGCCTCCCCTTGACTTCCCCGAGTCCCGTGTCCTGTCCATGCGGTGAACCGAGAAGAACTCGGCCGGCTGGATGGCGTGGTCCGGCACCGCTGGGTTCAGCCATGTCTCGGTGAAGCAGAGGAGATTGCAGTCCCGAATGTCTCTCTGGAACTTTACCCTGGCCCTGAGGTCGTCAAGCTTGTTCTCCAGTGACTGGACGTTGGCGAGCAGGATGCTAGGCAGAGGTGTGCGGTGTGCACGAGCTCTCAGCCTGTTCCTGACGCAGGCTCGCTTCCCTCTAGGCCGCCGCCGCTTCCCTTTGTTCTCCCTCAAGATCTCACTCGGCCAGCTCGGATCCGAAGTTAAAAACTTCGAATTGTGAGTACATTGTAAACCAATAGAAACAAGAGTGTCACTGTCATACCTAATGTACCCAATGGTGGTGATTTTGCCGATTTAGAAACGCTGAAAACTAACTTAAAAAACAAAGACAAAGAAAAAGAAAAAGTGGTCGGAGCAGTCGTGACGGCAGCCGACCTCACCGGCGCCATCTTTGAAGTCTCAGCCCATCGAGGCAGGGACTTAAACGAAATATAATTTTCTACATAACTAATCTCACATTTGGATTATTTTCAGATTCGTGAGAGTCTTTTGATTAAAGTAATCTGGGATTGTGCCCCCACGCCACCCAAAAGGGATTAAATCCATTCATTGTTCATTGTGTCCGTCTTAGTGTTAAATGGCGCTCCGATTGGGTGGTCATTATCTTGGTAAACATATGACCGTAGCCCCTGATCTCAGCGGGCCACTCAGCAACCTTCATAGAAAGTGTTTATTTCCTAGATGTGCCCTTCAGCATCACTCAGTGTTTCTGCCACTGCCTCTTGACCTTGGCTTCTTTTTTGAAAACACACTTAAACCAAAGGGCAGCAGTGTATTGAAAGTGACAGACTCATTTCCATGCTACAGTCATTGAGAAATCTGACCATGCTCAGTATTAAAGGACAGCTGAGGCCGGAAGGAACCTCTTTTGGGAAGAGAGGGACAAAAAGGGATCAAGAAAAAGAAAGTTTGTACTACTTTAACAAAACCTGATCCTTGGATTAAAGGATCATCAGTTTGGATATCACAAACTAGCTTATAACATTAGAGTATAGTCACAGAACCTGTTTCCATTTCCTTTATTTTTGGGGGCAAGGTCAGAGGCTCACAAGCTAATTTACAAAATACCTACAAGTTATACAGATTCAATTCCATTTTCAGTTCATTTCAGGTCAGTTTTGTTTATATAGCACCAGATCCAGACAACAGTCACCTCAAGGTGCTTTATACTGCAAGGTAAAGATCCTACAACAATACGAAGAAAACCCCAACAATCATACGACTCCCTATGAGTAAGCGCTTTGGTGACAGCAGGAAGGAAAAACTCCCTTTTAACAAGAAGAAACCACAGAACCAGGCTCAGGGAGGCACAGTGAAAGTGAAATGTGAGTGAAGAAGAAACACTCTGAGTGTCATAGGAAGCCCCCAGCCTATAGCAGCTGAACTAAGTGAGGATTCAGGGTCACCTGAGCCGATCCTAACAATAAACTTTATCAGTAATGAAAGTTTATACCCTAATCTTTAAGAGGGGCCAGAACACTGAAAGTTCTGACTCCCATTACATTTTTAAATACCCTTTTCAAAAGAGAGAATTAAAATTTAACTCACTGAAAAGAAAGGAATCGTCCTCCTGCAGAAAGACTCTTAAGAGCCTGTGATGGTTGTGTGTTTGTTGTCCTTTGCTGACATTAGCAAACCATTGTCTCAATGTTGTAGCTGTGTACTGCCACCGGGGGCAGTGTCCAAATATGTTTGTGCTTGGTCCTTTACCTTAGCCCCTGCTGCAGAGATAGCAAAAGTCAGAAGATAGAAGAACTTCTTCAGAGTGAAGTGAAACCATGTGTTACAAGGAAAACTACCCAATACTGCCACTGCTTGTGCTTATCATCTGTGTGTTTTTGATATTTGATTATTTTTTTCATGCTTCTTACATTCAGTCCAAATTCCTCACTCTCCTTGGATTTCTGTAGAGGTCTTAGTTTTTGTTTTCTTCTGTGTTTTTACTTCCTTTGTTCCGTTTTACTTCGAGTGCACCCATATCTTATTTTCCCACTCCCTGGTGTGTGTATTTAGTCAGCTGCTTCTTGTTCTTGAGTTCCTCTTATGGTTTTTGGCTGCTAGATCTATTTATTTATTTTCAATTCATTTGCTCTTAGGATTTTATTGTGTTTTGGATTACTCTGCTGTATCACACAGAACTTTGTTGTTACCTATAAGTAAAGTAAACTTCCAAAAAAAAAACCCCAAAAAAACCTCCCAGCCCGCCCATCTTTGTTGTCTCCAACTTAATTACCCAATTGATATTGTGATAAGTTCCCAAACACAAGCTGTGACAGAAACAGGCAGAGAAAGCTCAGGGTAGGCCAACTGATAGGAAATGAAAATAAAAACTATTCAACAGTTTAACCCCGGAAATGTGCAGCCACTGTAAGAAGTGGAAATCAATCATGGCCATTCTTACTGTACACACAAAAATAACAACAAACAACAACCCTATCATTAAATATGTTTGTATACATAAAAAATTCCATATTTTCAGTGTT
Source organism: Astatotilapia calliptera (assembly GCF_964374335.1). Lineage (NCBI taxonomy): Eukaryota > Metazoa > Chordata > Actinopteri > Cichliformes > Cichlidae > Astatotilapia > Astatotilapia calliptera. The sequence continues at coordinate 35,851,230 of NC_137432.1, read as the reverse complement.
TATATTGTTTTTAATTATTTCTTTTCGCATCCTTTCAACTGCAAGTCTACATTTTTGGTTATATTTTACTTAATTGTATATAAAATATTATATGCTTAATTTAGTAATGTAATGTCTGCATCCCGGGCAAAAAAGCATCTTTGAATTAAATTGATATGAACTGATGAGCAAGATACATGTGGGAGCAGATGAGATATTAGATACACAAACACCGGGTGATAAGAGGTGTCACCTGAGTGCTTGTTTTGGTTGAGAAGTCGAGGGAAAGCTTAAAGAAGAGGGCTTTTTTGAGTGCGGTGTGGGTGTGTGTGGGGGGGGATCAAGACATCTGCACAGGCTTTGAAGAGGTCAGCCACGGGACAGGAACCATTCTTAATCCCCCCAGCTGGGCCTGCAAGAGAGGATTTGGACCTCTGCTCACTCTCCACCCCCACCCACAACAGTAGCTAATTGAGTGCCAGCACTCTGATCGCAGCATTTCCATGTAAAGCCGTGCGTGCTTTCTCAGGGCTTTGGAGTTATGACCAGGAAATCCCTCTTACTGTATACCTGCGATCATCAGCGATACCGGGCAGAGGATTATACACATCCTCGAACACATCCATTGTTTTGTCTGTGCTTACAATTGTGTGCCTATATAATGTGTTTTTGTTATGGTTATGTTTTGGTATTTTTTAGTTGGATGCAGCAGTTCCCCTATTTCAGTACAGTCTTCTGCAAATAGAAAAAATATTGTAGCTTTAACCGTAGCCTGCATCAGCCAGTTCTCATTTCCAGTGCCTCAGTAGACATCTCTGTATTTTGTGCAGTAGATTCTTGCTTTTTATGCAGATGCTGACATGTACATTAAGTTGTGGCAATAATGAAAGGTGTCTGCTACCCCCAGTTCATCATATGTGGAGGTTTGCAAGGGACCTCTGTGAAGGGGCGTATTTAAAACTTTTTTTTATTGTGAAAAAATGACTGAAAACAAACAGAAAGAGCAAATGAAAAAGAACAAAACAAATTGTAAAACAAAAAGGAAAACAAAAACTACATTAATGCATTTAATATCAGATGCATGGTGGGGATTTAGCTTTGAGGCTACATTTTGTAGGGCCAGTACAAATCAGGTGCAAGGGATGACTCTGGCCAGAGTCTCTGCTGAATCTGGAAACCATCAGCTAGTGTCTGACAACAATTTAGCCTTTTATTACATTTTATTTGCATTCTGAAAGTCTTGAAATGGATATTTACTCTTTGTTCTCCAGCCATTCTCCCAGAGGCTGAGTCAGCTGATTAGCTGATAAGTTTACAGATTGGTCATTAACTGCTGCTTGTGGCTGTACGTAAACTAGAAGCATGCTGGCATTTAAACAGGACTTTCCGCATGATGTCTGCAGCATGTCATATGGCAAAAATATCCAATCTTCTTTAACATTTGTTTTTAAATCACTAATATTAGTCTCATGTGTAATCATTTTATAGTTTTGCAGTTTTGCACTTTGAAATTCTTTTAATCAGATTAATAAAAATGTGTTCTTTTCTCAGACATCATGTTACTTGGACATTCCCAAATTGAGTTATGCTACTGGGCTTCAGCTTCTGCTGCACTGACCCAGTTTGATCAGTGCCCCTCCCCCAAGTATACCATTTACCATGCAGGCTAAAGCGGGTCAAGTGAAGGTTGTCGGGGTGATCAGCCAACTGGAAAACTCACTGGTTCAGAGGTCATGGATAAGCCATGCTGTCGGGTGATTGGTCAGACAAATCAAATTAGCATTCACTGGTGATCCCGCCCCAAACCGCCACCCAGGAAGAATGAGGTGAGGTGGATTCATGCATGTAGATCTTGATCTGTAGCTCTACCGAGAATGGTACAATCATTCAGACATAACACTATTTGTAGTCTAGGGTTTTTACCAGCACAGGATAATGTATAAAGCTATAGGATTACTCGCTTTGTCATTCTGTCCCTGGAAGAGGATGATCTACTTTCACAAGTGTCAGAATAAGCTTACCACAGCACGCAAACCACAGCATGGGACTTCGAGAAAAAAAAAGTATTGCATAATAATTATGCAACCAGTTACTATCATGGGTAATGCTGTGCTTATGACAAGGAAACAATGTCTTTTTCAATTAGCATTGCTTCATAGCAGTCTTGTAAAGCTCACAATCAAGTATCAGTTCAAAAATTTCTAAAGAGAAGAAATGATGACAAGAAGAAAATGCTATGGAAAGAAGTCTAGATGATTATGGTAAATGGCCTGTATTTATATAGCGCTTTTCTAGTCCCTAAGGACCCCAAAGCGCTTTACACAACCTGTCATCCACACACACATTCACACACTGGTGATGGCAGCTACATTATAGCTGGGCAGACTGACAGAGGCGAGGCTGCCGGACACTGGTGCCACCGGGCCCTCTGACCACCACCAGTAGGCAACGGGTGAAGTGTCTTGCCCAAGGACACAACAACCGAGACTGTCCAAGCCGGGGCTCAAACCAGCAACCTTCCGATTACAAGGCGAACTCCCAACTCTTGAGCCACGATCACTCCCATTATGTAGCTTGTGACTTGCTTTAAATACAGCGAGTACCTTAAGGTCCAATAAGCCAAAATGGAAGTGCCTTAAATGGCCAAACAGGGTGGGTGGGGGGCTTTGGTTACACAAATAAAAGAGATAGTCTATGGGGGAAAGACCCTACTGTCTACTTGATGTACGACAGTCACTGGTTTAAAATGTTATTAAATAGAACACAGTGTTCATTTTGTAAATTGTGTAAACATTAAGAGTCAAATAAATAGTAATGAGGTGTTTGCTTTGGGCCAGGCCCACCTTCTGTGAACAGCGTCTTAGATCAATCGCCTCACTTGTGAGAAAAACCTAAGAACAACAACTGAAAAACAGTGCAGTTTATACAGCAACTGTAATGTGTTAGATATCAAACTCTTAGTCACCTCCTCCCACAGTTCAGTCAGAGACGCTTTATAACAACCAACCATTTATTACAAACAATTATAGAGTACAGAGCTCCCTTGAAGGGCAGAAATTGCTTCATGACTGAGAAAGAAGTTGGGGTAGTTGAGTCACGGCAGGAAACAGCACTGGCATTAGAAAATCATCAGAGTACCAGAGTTATGGCAACCGAGAAAAATATTAATCAGTAAGACAGGTGATGGTAGAGAGCCAAGGTGAAAAATGCAAATAAGGCTGAAACTGGGAGTTTTCAAGAGCCAGCCCTAGCTGCAGCTGGAAATTATGTGTTATGTGCCTGATTACATATATATCTCCTGTAATTTCATTGATTAAAATATCTGGAGTTTTTTTTTTTTTTTACATGTCTTTATATTACAACTATATATAGCTCTCATATGAAACAGACTAAAGAGTTACTGTTAGAGTCCATTGTTCAGTCACATTGACTGTTGGGCAGGAGAAAATTCAAAATGGGCCTGTGTCAGGAATTAATGTGTTAATTTTGCTTCGTGCAGTCAAATCAAGATCAATACGGTAGTCGTTTATTGTATGAAGCTCAGTTCTACAACAGGACACCGACCATGACCTGCTCGCTGTTAGCTTCATTTGTTTAAATCCATAGAAAAGAGTGGGAGGATCAAACCTCTTTCTAAACTGTTTATGAGCACCAACACATAGGATGTTGATATTGGCACTCAGCTTGACCTACTGTCTCTATAATTTCATTTTTATCCCCTTCCACAACTGTGACCTTGCACACAACCAGCATTGGGTAAGCAATGATTTATCTGCCAAATAAATGTGTTAGCTCCTTTGGAATGTGTTTAAGGTGTGGGGTCACTCACTAGGTCACGAATGGCACCTCATAAATTGAAGCTAAGCATGACTTTAAGAGGGAAGTGAGAAGATGGGGCTTTGGAGGAGAAAGCAGCTTCACAATGAAAAATTGGATGACGTTTCAAAAAAAAGTTAAACTATCTGGAGCAGAATACTGTGCAGTTTTTGAGCTGAATAAAGGCAAGACACATAAGATGTCATCATTGGACACCTTACCTTGGGTGAGACCCAGAGCTAAGATGCCATATCAGTCATTTTGACAGTGTGAGGTTAGAGGGCTCATTTGAGAAGTGAAGGACAGTGTCCCCCTCAGTGATGTGAGATCATGAAGCTTTAGTTGCAGCTCACCTGCCTGGAAAATCTGCCTCCCATTCAAACTTATAAGTCTTGTTGAGGTAAGTGTGTGCTGTCAATTGTGACATTGACTGTCAGAGAGCAGAATGATAAGTGGCTGGCTCTTCTAAAACTACTGAGGGGTGTTTGTGAAACATGGTTTCATGGTTCCTGTTAAGCTCCTTAACAGAAGTAAAACAGAAATTAACATCTAATTCTAGATTATGTATTTAGCCTAGGTCAGATAACTGTTCTTCCACAGGACAGATAAAAAGTGTCTTTAACATGTAATACTGAGTTGAACACCGTTTGCTGAGCCATTAAAAAAAAAAAAAAAGATTGCTTCTTTTACAATTAAGAAGTTCAGTGAGATCAATACATTATTTGATGATTCTCCAAGCTTGCATTTCACTCATTTTCAATTTTGCATGCGTTGCAGATCACATTTACTTCCACACCACTCCCCTCCAATGCCAATGAGCTGCTTTGCCAGTGTAAGCACAATAACTGCATGTGTGTGCACGCACATGCACATGGCACTGATGTAAGGTGACACGTATTTTATGCAAATTTTATCTCACACACCGTCCACTAATTTATAGCTTTGTATTTAATTTCAACCACACTAGCAGCAACAAATATTGGCTGGTTATTTGGTCCAGTATAAAATATCTCATGAACTGTTGCAAACACAGATGCAGTCATAGATGGTTGTCAAAGGACTTTGGATGTGATTTTACTCTATTATAGGGTTGTCAAGCGTAAGGCCTGCGGGCCAGAATCAGCCCGGCAAACTGGACACCTTTGGAAAAGGTGGAGGGCATACATTTTGGACTTTTAACTGTATTTTGATCAAATTAACAGCTTTTCCAACTCCACAGTGTAATAGATAAACAATGACAGAAAAAATTATGTTTTTTCAACACAACTTTCAGTGTTTTATGATGTGTCCACAGTAAAATAAATAGATAAGATTTTTTTCTCTGGGCAGTAAATTACCAGAACATCAGAGCAGCATTTTGTTATCATGTAGTAAAACGGAGGCGTGCTGTTGAAATTGCACTTCTTTTGGTTACTGAGATTAAATGTGCAGCTAAACCTATTTACACTGACAGAAAGGGGAGTTTTACTGGTCCCACTGAGGATGACAGTGTGTCTCTGTGGCCCCCAATGTTAATGAGTTTCTTTTGTGACACTGCAATGCTGAGGTTGTAGTGGCAGCTAACTGAAACTTATTTTACATTTTACAAAAAGGATACTGTGGTTTGCAATAAGTGATTACAAACAAACACTTTTAAAATAGGCTGAACTGTAATATCAGATAATGCTATATCACTGTAAAACACCCGTGTGTTTGCAGCATTGTGTTACAATGATCTGTTAGGATTAGTGTGAACTTTGGAGCAGACATTCATGTTGCCCACATTGGTTTATGATCCACAAACACCTGCAAAATGAATGCCATCAACTGCAATCGCCCTCAGTTATACTGTGTTACGTGTTAGACAGCAGATGTTAGAAAACCATAAACCAAAATATGTAACACCTGCTAAAGATTAGCATGTTATCATTGTCATTGTTGTAACATCCAAGCATTGCCTTGGCGTTTAGGTCAGTGGTGTGCTTGAGTACAACCCCACAGACCCACTGGCACATCTGTAAACAAAATCAAATGCTCAGTATAATGCGAGCCTCGCTGACTTATTTGTTAAAGCATCAATGGCCTTTGCAACTGCTGTTAGCATACACGTACCACAGGGAGCTGTTTACCCGCCCAATAAAGACTGGACAAAAAATCCAAATAGCTGTTGGTGTTTTGTGCCTGTTTTGACATAGTCCCTGCTGAACAAAAATACAAAACACAATGTTTGAATCAGCTGGGAAACTGTTCAGAACTTGTATGCAACAGAAAAGGCAAAGCATTTACTGGGTTTTCGGCTGGAACGCAGCCTCAGTCTGTGGGCAATCTGCCCTTTGTTTGGTCTAATTTGCCACCTGCAGTTGGGCCACATCTGAGGTAGTTAATATCTGTGCTGGGGATTTATTCACACAGCTCGAGCCAGATTGCATCGTGAACTGAGAGTGAAGTGGTCAGTCCTTGAGGCAGATGTTGGGATCCAGACATTAACAATACCTAATTACTAATTAGGGTGGGGTTCTAATGAAACCCTGTTAACAAGGCCTCCAGTCAAGGTTTGGCAAAGAGTAGGGCGGACTAAAAAAATAACTGTAATCATGCAGTAATAATTAGTTGCACATAAATACATGCATGCATCCACGTTTACCATATGAGCTATTCTAACAAAACAACATACACAGGAAATCCAAGGAAAGAAAACAAAGCTAATCCTCTGTGTTGTTATCTTTGGGCTGAGTCACGGGTGCATCGACTGGTGGGGATGTGAACTGTACCTGACCCCAGGGTCAGTCTCAGTGTTTGTTTGTACTGGAATATGACTGACTTTGGTCTGATGATGCATTTGCCCTGTGGACCATTCACAGTGAGGAAATCAAAAGAGAGTGTGAGTGTGAGAGAAAGAGAGGACCAGATGGGAGACGGAGATGGATTGGCCAAACTAACAGGCAGATGTTTATGGGCCATTATTTACAAGCTCTTTAATCTGGGCGATTTCCTCGCCCTTGGCAATGGATAGGTCTGTGGGTCACGCTGCATGAACCCCTCCACCAGTGGTCATCCATCTCCTTTTTTAAAAGACAGGGAGTGAGAGGTATGGGAGGGAAGGAGGGACGAGTGTGTGGTTGAGAAAAATTTAAAGACAGCTGTGAAATGTTGTATAGAGAGCAGTTGACTGATACTCACAAAGCAATTTTGCAGAATGAACCGAAAACTAAAACACGTAAAAATGAGGGGGGTTTTAGATATTAATTAGTCTCAGATTTATTGCTAATCCTTTCTGAATTTTTGTGAAAAAGCAAAATTTCACCTAGAGAAAAAAAGAACAACTTGGATATCTCATAGAATCTCAACAGGAAAGCTGAAATACAAAATGAATGAGGCTGTAACAGCAGAGAAGAGGGAGAAACAAGGGGCGATGTAAGAAAAGTCATATGCATGATGAAAAGAAAGACAATTTAGGAGAAAAAGAAAATAACCCGATGAGATGCCACGTTAGTAAAAAGCATGTCACATCTTCTTCATGCTGTCATCCTTTCTAAACCTTTCTTTCGCTGCAGAAACATTCAGTTTGAGTATACTGAACGATGCAGTGACCGTTGGGTGGACAGCATGTCTCCTCTCCTGCAGGCAGACTTGCACCTAATTTTCCCATCTGCTCGATGAATATTAGACCAATTGCTGTCTATATCGATTTGCGCTAAGGTTAAAAGCTTGTGAGACCTTGGTTTAAATATGGGTTGCCTGGCAACTGCTCTGTGCGACCCCCCTAAACTCCATCCTGTTCCAGTGTGCATGGACATCTTTGTGTGGGACATGGGTGAGTGAGGGTGAGGCTTGAGGGGACGGGGGTGGCAGGTCAGGCTTACCCAGATAGCAGAAGCCCGGGTCTTGATTTGGAGCCCCATCAGTGATTAAAAGTTCCCCCTTCTGCCTGACATTGTGACCTTAACCCCCAGACCTCCATGCTCCAGGGTCACTTAACCTTGAACCCAATTACAAGATAAGGTTACTTAAGTGTGACCCTCACCGTGCAGCTCACTCAGTTAATAGGACGGGCTGTAGGAGAAAAGGGCCAGTGCAGCTGATACGCCTCTAGGTTAATTCGCTGGGCTGAAAAAGGTCGCGGGCAGCAGCCATAAAGAACAGGACAGCACTTCGATTTCTCATGCAAAGTGAGACTCAGCAATACGATATCACGGTGGGAGCCAAAGAGCAGAGGCAGCAGAGGTTGGGCTCTGATAAGATGGCTTCAACGCCATCGCCAGGTGCCAATGCTGAGCCCATAGTTTGATCCAACCCCACAAAATGCTGCCTGTGCATAGAGGTGGTCGAATTAATGACTTGGAATAATGTTTGCATGTTGTCTAAAATCTGCATGCCTAAAACTCTGAAATATTCATTCTGAACTAAAAATGTATGTTTAAAGAAATCTCCCTATAAAGTTTCCATGTCTGTCCGCACAATTATCATAAAATAATTTATCAATAATCTTTTTTTTCAATATTTTAAAAATCATTTGCAGCACGAGCAAAGGATATACCAAACATCAATGATCAGTGGTGTAGCTGACATTAAGTCAGAACTAGCTTGTGGGTGTAGGTTGCAAAGCAGTTTGCAGATTAAAGCAACTTAAGTTGAACCAATGTCAAATGTTAGCATTTAGGTTGCTAAATGAATGTGTAGCTGAGCCGTCAGCTGATTTTGGCATGCACTGAAATCAGCTGGTTTGTGATGACTTTTCGCCCTGGCTGATGTAATGTTATGCTTCATTAAAATTCAAAATTGTCAACTCAAAATCATGCCAAAATGTATATTATATTTTGGTGGGCATTGTTATTGTTGTTGTTGTTTGTATATCTTACCTTTGAAAATAAACCAGTGTATTGAATATTATGTATGATTCCCTCTTTGTTTTGCACACTAGTGCCACAGTGCGCTGCATTAAGAGTCCAGCATCTCATCTTAACTAAGCCAATAATGTGAGACTGGGTTTGTTTTGTCCATTGTCACATCTTGGCTGTATCATGTGGTAAACTCTTACCCTGCCTCTCACCCCCTCAATCTGGCATTATCCCTCTTGGATGAAAGCCAGTGGGCTGGTTTAACAAGCCAGGCCACATCAGGGCAGAAAAGCAGGAGGCAGGAGGGGTGGAGAGGTGAGGTGAAGGGTGAGCACAGCAAGCAAATATGCACTGTATGTAATGGCAAAGCCCGCTGTGATACTGGCTGTGATACTAGCTGTGATTTGCTGAAGCTGAAACAGCACTGGCCTTTCTCAAAAGGCAAAAACTGGGGGTGGCAGGGATAGGAATGAGTTTTGAATATAATGCACCTGAATTGTGCTCAAAGCATCAGTGAAACATTTCTAAAACATCTTGTCACAACCAGGGACCTCTTAACCTCTGGATTTTTGCAGGTGTAGTTCAATAGAAAGGAAATAGTTCCTATGCAAATTTGCTCACAACAAAAGTTTTGGATTTTTTTTTAGAAAACTTGTTAAGCACCAGAAGAGACCTCTAGTTCTCTTCTATTCAAGAGAAGGAAGGCATTTCTACTGACAAGAGAAACATAGACACATAAATTAGATTTTCCTTTTTGTTCTTCACTGAGTACTTTTTCAGCTGCAGGGGTGGTGATAAAATTCACCCAAGAGCAACATAGTGGAGCTCAATTTGTCCAAAAGAAAAGGCCAGATGACAGGTTAAATGTCAGGACATAATAGATAATCTCCAAAAGGCTTTGCATTCAAACGCACCTAGGTCGTCTGTCTTAAGTAATCTCTAAAACACCTGACCAATTAAAATGATTTAATTGGGTCCTGTTCTGTAAGTGCTCTCATGTTATATGCTTTGGAACAATAGTCTTGATTAAATCTTTATTCTGTGTTCGGGTCTGAGATAACGGCAATTGTCCGAACATTTCTGCTCAGACTGGAAACAGCTGCTGTGAAATAATGAACCTGGTTATTGCACATAGAGCGGTTGCATTTGGGCAGAAGCTGCGTTAACATCAAGAGGAGAAATAGGTGAAAACCAGTCTGTTTTACCGATAAAGTCAACAAGGGCAACACCTGTTCAGCTTCTGACACCAACAAAGCACACCCTGCAAAGTGAAAAACAGAATCAGTAGAGATAAGTAGAGAACACATAGTTGAATAGATTTTAATGTTTCGCAGTATTTTAAAGTGATTTGCTCCATTTGGCTTTAATCTTGTGAGCCAGCTCCGGTCAGCCACTTTACGTGGCTCAGCCCACAAATCGAGTCTCAACACTCTCAGCTGCACTTTGTTTGAGGTCAGCTCCTGTAATGAGAGACAAAGGGGTTTCTGATTAAATTTTGCAGACATAACGGTCATCGGGCTCACGGCACATGTTAGTGAAGCAGAAAAGGACTGTATGTCCTCATCAAAATTCCAATCATAAAACCAAAACAAAAGCTTTCAGGTCCATTTGTATGATGTGGATAAATGACCTGAAAAAAGGGATTAATGCTGAGTCAATTCAAGCCAACAAATCAAAACCTTTGGCTTTCGGTGAAAAGCACTTTGCTTTTATGCTTATGCTTTATGTACCGAAAAGGGCAAGTCAGAGTGAAAACATGTTAAGGCATGAACAAATACACTTAATTTACCAAATAACTTGGCAGTGAAGGACTTTGTGCATGAGACCCGCACATATTTGCTTTCTTAAAGAGCCATATTTGCTATATTAAGACGAGGCAAATCTGGACTATCGCCTTATGAAGCAAACTGGCAGCATTTAGGATCTCAGCTAAGAAGGTAGCCTAACAAAATGCATCATCTTGTTTTTGTTGAGCTAGTTTGCCCACTGATTGGCCCTCAACCTGGTTCAAACAGAAGGCAAATTATCGGATAAGAGAAACAGAGAGGGGAGGAATTTGAATAAAACAGAGAGCTGCATGTACAGAAAGGGAGAGAGAAAGTATGCAGTGGTGGTGGTGGTGGTGTTGGAGTTGGGGGGGTGTTGGTATTAGGGAATCAAAGCAGAGAGAGAGAACAAGCTTTAACAGTGGCCCGCTGACCGGCAGTTGAACCTCTCTCTGAACTGAAGATGAACCCTAAACTTGAGCATCACAGATCTCCCTGGGAGCTACAAACTGCGGCAGCTAGCCCACAGAATGATGCTCACTCAGACACACACACAACACAACAGTCACACACATCCAGTACAAGCTGACAATAAGCGCACACACTTTACAGTGTTACCCAGCAATAATTCTATCCTCATCATCATTGTAGCGTAAACAAATCCACTTAAAACTATTCCAGTTCCACTTAATTTGCACACAGGCACAAAAACAACCCCAAACATCCACATATTGATCCTCACTGCACGCACGTTAGCCGTGACCTTCACCCTGCATGCCTTTTTTTTTAGCTGGTACATGTTATTCCATAGGGCTTTGTGAACTTGTAGAAAAGTAACACACTGAACGTAAAGACGTGTGATCCGCACGCACAAATATACGTGTAAACAAAAAAAAAAGTACACACACATTTTTGCACATATAACATAACACTCCACCAGACATCTCAGAGGTTGCGCTGGCTCTTTAACCACCACCCCCCGTGGCACACCCAGTAGGGCACAGCACTCCACTGTGGGGTCATGGACAGGCCACCACACCATATAATGATCCCACTTCTGTCTTCTGCCCAGCACACAGACAGACAGACAGAGACAGGGAGGAAGAGGAGTGATGAATATAGCTCAGGGTAGAAAAAAACCTTCTGTTTTCCTTGATTAAAACCTGTTGGTAGCGTTTTAACACTTATAAAAATTACATTCTGCATCAGATTATTGCTACTTAATTAAAACTGATATGTATAAATAATCTTCTTTCCCACTATTTTCAGATCTTTGACGTTTAATGCTGGCGCTGCATTAGATAAGAAGTACAGGAGAAATATATAAATGATAAATAATTTTGGTTAGAATATTTTGAATTAAAATTACTCTGTGACATGTGCTCTGTGGTATGTTCTCTTTCTCTGTTTGACAGACAGCAAACTTTAAGAAAATGTGGCAATATATCAAAGGGTTCCTCTTACAGCATACAAGTGACTCACCTTACTCTCTGAAACAAGAAGTGACCTGACTTTTGTATTCAGCTGACTGGCAAAATAAGACTTTCCTCTAATGACAGATTTTATATCCCGGAGGTTCAACTCGAGGACGAAAGTGGAGGTATATATTCCAACAAATGGACCTTAAAAGAAAATGGTAATTCAAGTTCAACCCTTACCCGGAGAACAGCTTTCTCAAGCATGCATGCTCATTTTAAGGACCACTATACCTGGCAGTGGTACATTTACACAAATTCACTCCAGGGAGCTGCTCGGTACAACCACAGTGCACGACTGCAGGCTGGTGTCCAGCTCCAGTTGAGCAGCTGGCAGGTCAAGGGCATCCTGATGGTGGCTGTCGAAGGGCAGACTGGCATCTCAGTTATACAAACATTTCTTAGAGGCAGAGCTGTTCCAGAGACAGAAATAATGTCCTTGGTTATAGTGCAGAGGCAGTGCAAGTGTATTTGAATAGTAACACTCAGCAGCACAGCAAAGTGTTTCGAAAGGAGATAAAAAGGAAGAAAGGCAATCAGGACAAGATAGGTTTGGCAGATTAGTCTTAAAATTATTTTGTAAAGAAAAAAAAATTATTAGTTAGTTAATTTTATCGGAGTTAATATCCCTGTGGGCAAATAAAAACTGTCTGGAATTTAAACCTTAATAATCCAATGGCGATCGAGGCTTTATCCCATCTGTGTGCCATCACTCCAAGACTAACGAAACCGGGGGTAGGACTAACTAATGTTCATACCAGCTGCTTCAGATAAGGTCAGCTCTGCAGGAAAATCAAAAGACAATGATGGGCTTTCACGCTCAGTAAAATGTCTCAGAACTCTTTTATTTTTATAGCTTTTATGGCTGAGCGCTGAGCGTTTTCAGCTTTCTAGTATTTGCCATTTCAACATCTACCCATGAAACAGAGAAGTCTAACATGCACAAATACAGCACTCAGAGTGCAAGAGCTTAAAATAACTGCATTCCCAGCCACCTGTTTTTAAAATGTTGCTTTTTGTTCTGCTTTTGTTACAGATGAGTCTGAGTCAGCTGTTTTCCTGGTGTACTCACCTCTTCTGTCAGCCTGCAAGGTTGATTTTATGTTTTTTAAGGAAGTCAAAAATACATAAACATCCATTGAATTATGGCTTTCAATTACATTGTCTTACTTGTACATGTGAAGTAGTTGTACTTCGCTGCACACACCTGAACAGACACTGGATTAAACCTCATTTTTTTCTAATTAAAACATTGACCTATCATTTAATCCCACATCTTTGTAATGTCAGTGTATCTTAATGCACCTAGGATCTATTTATTAATGAAAACACAAAATATATACTTTACAAAAAGCTAAATGTTGAAAATAATGTAAATAAAAGTTATTTTGTCATACGATTTACCAATAAAACACAAAAAACAAGATAATTAAGAACTTTAGAAAAGATATGTTAAAAAAAAATAAGAATAAATGTGAATAATTAAGTAGGATGGGCAATAAGAGTCCACCAGGAATGAGAAATTAATTTTTATGGCTTCATTTTTAAAATTGTGAAGTCTAACACTTTACTGTTAGAGTGTAGCATTTCAGATATCTATGGTACTAGACAAATAAATGGCACATGTTTCTCTATAGTGGAGAAATAAATCTAAGATGTGCAATAACATTACTGCCATCGACACAATTATAGTAACAAAAATAAAAACCTAACAATTCAAAATGATTACTGTGGCTGCGTTCCTAAGATAGAAGCAGACACACATTTTTCAACAATATTCAAAGCTAATTAAACTGTAAGGGTTTGTGTGGTCTAGACAACCGTAGATTACATTATATTAGTTAGATCTAATGAGCATAAGGATATTATGCATTTCAGACTCGTGCACATGGTTATTAAGACAGTTGTTTCCCATTGATCTCTTGTCTTTTGCATTAACATTGGTCTCCTCTAAGGTCACAGAGTGTGTCAGCCAGAGATGCAGAGATGACAGTGACAGCATGTCTGTGTGTGTGTGTGTGTGTGTGTGTGTGTGTGTGTGTGTGTGTGTGTGTGTGTGTGTGTGTGTGTGTGTGTGTGTGTGTGTGTGTCACACATGGACCTCATGCTGGTGTCCAGCCTGGAGGCCATCAGTTCTGCCAGAACAAGTTGTGTTACTTGTGCGACTACACACATTGTATGTGAAAAGGTCACCGAGCCATCCCTGGAGGTATGGCCGGGAGACCCTGTTGTTTATAGACTGACAGTGTGTGTCAGAGCCCTGGCATTTTCCGTCCAGGTGGCCCACCTTAAATGCTATATAGATAATGCAGACACATGTTAAGTATATATTTCATTTTGTTTGATTACACATATTGAAACAGGTTTTAATCAGGTTGGTACAGTTATCTGGTTCAGGTTATTTCTTAGTTGCACTGCGGCATGTGACAATAATTAAAAGCTAGACTTTTGCTATTAGCAGTGGCTCATTTTACCTGAATTCTTGACTCTCTCCCTTCCTGATTATGTCCCTTCATCTATTTTCGTACTGCATTAATTTCATCTCCCTCACTTCTCCACAGCTGGTGCCAGCAGCAGCAGCCTACATTGACTGTGAGGTTACTAGTTGTTGTTGTTACTACAGCTAACATGTCTGTTAATCTGACACATTTTGCTGCATCTATTTTTAGTTTTTATTGTTTTTTCTCAGATTTTCAGCTCCACCTTCTTCCACATTAAACCTTTTCTGCAACCTGTGTTAGTGCACAGTGCAGGCAGGGTAGAGGCCGTTCGTATTAAGAGATCAGATTGGAGAATACAGTGTCACTAATAAAAATGAGCCAATGAGCTGCTGTCAGTGCTTGTACGGCCGGTGCACAGCGGGCCGGGCCAATGGCCCAAAAGTTTGTCAGCCCACCGGGAAAATGCCCGGTGGATCCACAGGCTACAATACTAATACCAAAGTGTTTTTAAATATGCACCATATCATGAATATTTTAACTGAATTAATCCCAGAATCCATGAAAAAAAAACCCAGAAACTATAAAAATGTATATTTTCAAGCTTTTTCCTTGTTTTGTGAACTGCACTAAGCTAAAATCCTCTGACTGCGCTACATTATGCCCTTTTCAAATTGCCAGTCATGCGTAATAGCCTTTGTGTAATGTATTATGTCCATTAACATGAGAGTGCTACATCAGTATCCCTCTTCCTTTCTGTCTTCGGTGTAATCACGATGGTTCTGCTGCAGAAAATTACCTTGTTTTTCTTTTGTTACTGTTTTCTGGCACCATGTTGTGAGTACCTCAGCCTTTATAAACACTGCTCTTAATCACCACATTTTAACATGATGCAGCTGTAATATTCAGATAGGTGTCAAAATAAAGGAAAAACATATACCAACATGTACTTGTAGCTCTGTGGGGAAATTAATTTCCCACTTCTATAGCACAGGGAAGGGTCACTGCAGATCAAAATTAAATAGTTTTGGCTGGTCAGATTTATCATGTGATGAAACCTTTCAAAAAGTGGTTCCTTTTTTTTGGGCATTTTTTCCATTATTACTTTACAGAGCACAGAGATTGCCTGTCAGTGGCAGTGACCTGGCAACTTTGTTGACAGCTCGAGGTAAACTGACCCATCCACGGGTCAATACCCCCTGTTAAACCCTGATCCCATAATGTAAAGTGGATTAGTCTATACCTAGAAAATCGTGTCTTTTTCTCAGTACAGGATTTTGAACAGATCTTTTTGAATCAAGTAAAATCAGATTTTTACTGTAAACATCTCTAGAGCAAAGCCTCACTCATATAGCGAGATGCTTGTTTATAGGCAAAATGTTGAAATTAAAAATAAAGCGGTATTTAGTTTTCCCCTAGGTCATGACAGGTGGTGGTGTCCCGAAGCCGTGCTAATGCAAGCAACTGCTGAGGAGATCAGGCAGTGAACACCCAGGCTACATGTAGACTGACAGGGGGGAGGCTGGTGTCAGCAGCAGCTATCCTGACCTGGGATGGGGTTTCACCTCCAGGGCCAAAGAGGGGTCAGTGCGTCCAGGTCCAAGAAGTTTCCATCGTCAAGCAACATTTTTGTGCTAACAGATGGCTTCAATTGCATGTGTATAATTTTTGTTGACAGCTTCTACTTGCCCTACTGTTGATTTGTGGTCTGTTTCCAGACCTACAGACCTTTAGCAATATCATCAGTGGTACACATGCACCTACAGAACCAGGGTGTCCCATGCTTTGGGGCCTGGAGAGAGACTAGTTTGAGGTTGTCTCTGCCCACCCACCTCTCCACTGTGTTAAAACCATGCAGCTCTCATAGAAAACTTTTCACTAATCCATCTATACACTTTCTGATTTGTGTAGATTTAACACATAAACCACCATAATTATTAATTAATCTGTTCATCATTTGGAATATGTCTATGTATATTTCTTTTTTTGTTGTATGATGTTACTTTGGCCCCATTTTCTCTTTTACAGATGGCACACCAGTTCCTCAAACAGGGATTTTGGCCATCCATCTTATGCCAAACAGTTAGCTGGCTGCAGCGTCTTCATGGATCAATTTTCAAACTTTGCCAAAGTGTGGAAATGAAAGGTATTTAAAGGTATTCTATAACCCTTTTGACTCTTGGTAATGTCATCAAACGATGTTTTTGCTAGGACAATCTGTTTTCTTTGTATCAAACATAATGAGACCAGAGCACAACATGATCCCAATCCTGATGTTGGCCTTGTGCTGTTCCTCAGACTGACAGTTTGTGGCAGTAATGTGCCAAGAAATCTAATCATATATAATTATAAGGAGGTGAGGAAGCCAATAACTGGATGCAAACAATGCATGACTTTTAAAAAGTCAACTTTACAATGTGTCTCATGTATGTTAAAGCTGCTTACATGCAAATCATGGAGATTATTCACTTTTGTCTACTTATTTCAAACACGGGGGAGTTTTAATGACATCAGGTACCACATTAACAGCACCAAAGTCTGAACAATAGGAATAAGGGTGCTAATAGTATAACAGGGCCACTAGAGGTAACAAGCTGGGATTTTGATGACACTTGTGCATCACTAGTATGTCTTTTGTTGGACACAGTCAGAGAAAATGCCACTATTTCATAAAAAAGACTGCCAAACTAGTGTGAACAAATATCCAGCCAGTGCTGACAAGATCAAACAAGTGTAGGAAACTAAAATGTACAATAAGGAATTAAGGATGAGGTTAAGGAACAGTTTAAATTGTTTAAAAGTGCAGAACAACAACACATTTAACTGTACAGTGCAAGAAATTTAAAGAAACCCCAAATGTTGTTATCCTGCATTTAATCTACATGTATGAGCAGGAAAAAATGAATAACAATAAAGTCAAGGAGTCCGTGAATGTCTATAGTATACTGTTTCCTGCTCATGATGAATAGTAAGCGAGTGTGCCCCACAGTACCTGTTTATTTATACCCTTAACCTTAATCTGGAGTGTCCTTCACTGCTGCGAGTGTGACTTCATGCAGAGTAACACTCAGTAGCGCAGATGGAGAAGACACCGTTTGGAAAAGAGCCAGGCTCGGTTTTTGATTTTCCCCATAATTAAGAGTCTAATTTCTCATCATTCTGTTCACTTTTGAGTGGATAAAGAAGTGATTGTGTTGTACATCGCATCATATTTAGTGGAACAAATTTACTTCGCTGCTGGTTCTCCTTGAATTTAAAATGTAGCATGTCACATAAAGAGAATCAGCTCCCATCTTTGCAGATTAAAGACAGATGCAGCAAATCTGGGAAAAACTCAATCTAAAAAAAAGTCTGCATTGCTAATACTGTCCATACACACCCTGTGTAATGTAGAAAAAATAGTACACAGATGGAAGTATACACACACAAACACACATGTAGGGACAGATACACACAGCTGCATCACCCAACAACAATTACCACAGCTGTGACCTCACACTTCCGGGTCAGTAATTCCCACAAAATGGACAAAAAGGAACTTGTCCTGGAATCTCAGCTCCCAATTATTCTGCACTGAGCTCTCCGGGTGCACAATGCTGCAGGTGAGAAGTTGGACATGGTTCTGTCACAGCTTGGCAGAGGCACAATGGAGCCCTGTGGCATCGCCTGGAACGGCTGCAAGGCCGTTCACAGAAGAACTGCTCAGCTAGAACTACTTTAGAAACAGGGCTTTTAAGAACAGACAGCTTCATTCGAGGTTTCTTGATATCAGTTTATTTCACTGCATTTGTAACAAATGGCCAAAGGAAGATATTTAAACTTTAAAATGAGGTAAGTCTATGTATCTAACAATCCCTGGAAGCCAAAAGCTTGACTGCTCTTAATGCTTGTTTCAGAGAGTTACTTTCTACTCTTAGATGTGCACGAACTCAGATAAGAGCGAATAAATATATTGCTAACATCGCTATCTCAGGTATCTCACAAATCTCTCTCTGAGTACAGCAGGAAACCTAACTGCTGTTCATCCTTCTGTTTTTAAAGCACAGCCAATGAGATGAAAGCTGGTGTAAAGGGAGGGTGACCTGAAAGCAGGAGGAACTCATTTCAGATTGTTAATGGTTAAGATGTACACCCAGGATTATTTCACCTTTGAATCATGCACAGTTAGTGTTATAAAGTCACAGTAACAAATTATGATGTAGACTTCAGGGATTACCTGTGCTGAGAATGCCAGAATAAATGTGGGACAAACAACCTTTTTCTGTTGCCCTTTAAAAACATATGTATGCTCATTTCTGCTAAAACATTTTTGCAAATATACAGTGTTGTCATACTTAACTCCATAGTGTTTTTAAAAGCCCTTAAATCAAGTCATTCTCCTGCATTTAAATTTGCTCCAAAGCATTTTTTCCTTTTTATTTATGTGTTTTCTTTCAGATTGTTCAGTAATAAAAAATACAATAGCAGAATCTAATTGTTAAGTAATATTCCAACACAATCAATACATTGTTCTGAACTTTAAGCCACAGAAACAATACTGTTTCCTTCACTGCAAATACACAAAAAACCCAACAAACCAAAAAAAAACAATAGAATGAACAGAGATAAGAGAGGTGTACTTCAGAGAGATACAAAACCTGATTTCCACAAAGTTTCAAGTGAGACAGATCAAAGGATCAAAGCAACTACAAACAAAGAAAGTCAGAGAAAGGTTAGCTGAAGAAGAGAAAAGAAAGGAGTAGGAGAGATACTGTAGGAGGGCTGTCTTTACAGAACATAGCAACGGTATTTGTTGCAGAGAACAGCAAAGGTCAACAACAGAGCCCTGCATTGATTCCACATACATGGTAGGGTCAGAAATTATCATGGGAGCTCTGCCTCTGGGCAGTTTCCAATCATTCTGTTTTTCATAATCTGTGGAAAACCCTCCCTGCTTTTTACAGTTCAATGACCACTCGTCTGTGCAGCAATTACAGTGCCCTCTTTGCACCGTGACAGTTCAATGCCATGTACAAGTGATCTAATGGGATTTGGTTTCCCCACTGCTTTAAGCACACTGGATATTTTATACCGAGGTGCGTTGTGATTGCACTAGTTTGGTGAAAGCAACAGAACAACAATAAATACAAGTAGCTTTGTACAGATCTATGTGATGTTTCAAGAGTTCTGTTACCCCACTGTACCCTATCAGAGGTGTTAACAGTTATTTGGCCACTAATTGTGATGGCCTGTTTCTGCATACAACACTCAATTGATAAACCCCAGGGGCACGTGAAGATGACTTACTGGGTCAAATGCAGCCTGCAGACAGAGCAAGAGATGCACCAACGCATACACACAAACACGCAAACGTGCAGAGCATGCACAAAGTGGAAACAGACGGCGCTAAAAATAAACCATCTGAAATATTTAACTTACTGACCCAGAAAACAACCTCAGCATAATCTAATGTTTGCACAAACAGAGGACACAACATGGAGCCATGATATCATTGGGGCCAGTGGGCTATTTCTTATTATGAAAAGCACAGTATATTTAATAGTATGCATCACAGGTAAATGCACTGAAGTCACATGCAAACAAAGCATGTCTATCAATTATTTAAGTTTGATAAAATCATGCAGTGAATGATTAAATCAGGTATTTGCTGTAAAATGTTCTTCAGAGGGTCGTCTAGTGATTAACATTAAAGGATATTGCATCCCTACAAAGTCACATTCAACTATTCATAAAGCACTTTTTATATATACAACACACATGCACTGACACACGGAGTAAACTTTAGGAATTTCAGTATTTTGCCCGAAGACACATCGACACGAAGACTGAATGAGCTAGAAATAGAACTACCAAACTTCTGACTTGAGGATGACTGCTCTCCCAAGCCATAACTACTCCTACATTCTTGAAATAAAGGAGAATAGAATAAAGTACAAATTGCCAAAATCAGGGCATAGTGTTATGACTTTAGAGCCCTAGAACGGCTCAACCTGAAGAAAATGCACTCTACATTTATCATGATTCAGTCTGCATCTTCAAATGCTAAAAAAAAAAGGATACAGCGGCATAAAATCCATAAACTTGCCCACTAGTTTCTGTATTGTGCATTTTAAAGTCTTAACATTAGTGTTCTGACTGAAGCTGTATTTGGAGCTAGACGCGTTAGACTGGAGTTGCAGTTCTAAGTTCGCTAATGTTAATAAGTTGGATTAGCAACCTGCACCTAGAGACTGTGCAGGTGCATGGTTATGTAGGTTAAGTATGTCTTCTAATTAGTGCTAGGTAACAGACTAATCAAATACTTGGGAGGAAGTTAAAGTACCCAGAGAGAACCCACGCAAACTCCACACAGAAAGGCCCTGCTGAGATGGTAAAGTCGAACTCAGGACCTTCTTGGTGTGAGGTAACAGTGGTAGTCACCACGCCACTGTGCTGCCCTTAGTCTTACTATTTGTCAAATAATTATGTAAAAACACCAAAGAGAGATTGGAGCAGTCCAGTTCAATGACTTCAGCCAGCGTCTTGAGTCTTATGTCATTAGTAGTTATTAGCATTTTATTAGTATTAGTTCATTAGTAGTAGTTTTTGGGTTCAAATTTCTTTTATTTCTGAAAATGGACCAAACTTCAGACACGAGAACATCTGAAGTGATTCATCCTTAACATAAGGTTAGTCATTAATATGCTGCTGTGTGGTTTGAATGATTCATATGAAAAATTCCTGATCCTACCTGAGCTTCATGTACGCATTGAAATCACACTTAGCTTTTTTGAACTTTTCAAATATTTGGTGGCAAACTGTGAGTGTTCAAGCTGCAGTTGCATCATATGGTTTTAAAAACTGAGCTTAAAGACGTGCTGCACATGAAGTTCTAATAAAAAGCCAGGGAGGCCGACAGTGACCCCGGATTATTTTAGGGACAGCAGCTTTAATGAATGGAGTAACAGCTTGGAGCTGGAACTGGATTAGAAAAGGTACGACCTAGCGGACAGCCAGCGCATACAAGGATAACGGGTACAGTCTAGTGTAAAAAATAAAATGATATAAAAATGTAACTACTGTGCAGTTGTTATGAAGGATGAAACTATCCATAAAACCGAAAACCGTTTTTATACTAGGCTGATTTTAATGCTTTAAATCTAAATTTCCTGCACAGCTAGTCTGAAGCACCCACTGTTTTACTGTACATGTACAATGACAATATGAAGCTATTCTATCGTATGTTGGTCTCTGTGACACTTAATTCAGTTTTACACCCAGCCTCAACTGCCCATTAGTACCTTTGCACTGGTTTCCTTTTAAACACTCCATGTGCATAGTAACATGTGTGCTTTAGAAGCACTCCACAAGAGAAAAAAGGTAAATTAATCACTGACACAGTCAATGCCTGTGCCATAATGCAACACCTTAATTGAATCCCCCTTATGAAAAAACATCTGTAAGCCCACAGGGCCTGTCCACGATGTGAAAGTTCGCTGGAAGAATAAAATCAAATGAAGTAAAAGTCAAAGTTTGTCAGCAACCCCGACATAGCTTTCTTGGGTTGGTCAGGCTGACGAAGAGGACGCAGTGATTGGCATGGCCTCCTGTCCTGCTTGCAGCTAAACAGCTATGTCCATATTCAGCAACGATATTGGCCTCTAACCCTCGGTCCAGATGCCATTACCATTTTAGAGTCACACCGAGCGTCCGGGCTGGTGCACAACACTATCAATATTAATGTTCTGTGACTGAGGCGGCTTTGGAAGAACTTTCTCCCACATCAATATTGATGGTGTTGCCATACATTGGAGTCAGGGCCCTTTTTAAGGATTTATAAGACGAATGCTGAGTGGGGGGCTGCTGTCTGTGTGAGAAGGGGAGCGAAGCCGTTTTTGGTCGGCACCTCAATGATGTACATTTTCCTGCCGTTCAGAGCAATTTCCGTGGGAGAGGGGTGACTCCAACCCACGCTTGATGAGATCTGAGTGGAGAGGGGTTGTGCTGAGACAGATCCAATTCCCTCGCAATGCTTTGCCGGAGATGATGGTTGTGGGGAAAAAAATGAAAGTTTCATTTCAGGGGATCTGGGAATGCTAAATTGGGGTCTGTTGATTCTGGAAATGGAGGTATTGCTTTTGGGACATCTTCACAAACAGTCCACTGTTGGGCCACACACATAGACACAGATCCAATTTATTACAATATTAGTTTTGGAGATGCATTGCTCTACACGGTATATCAAGTGTCCGGAGGGTGTGCTCAGTAAAGAGTTTCAGGCCTGGCCCTTTTCATGCATGCAGATATAAATCACAGAAAGACAGAACAAGTGAGGAAATTAATGAAAGTAAAAATGAACTTTGACTTTGTCTTGTTCTCATAAACCATTTACACAGCATACACTGGTGGTTGAGATTTTCAGCTGCATTTGTCGAGCTCCGTGAAAATACAGGTTACAAAAGTCAAAGCTTTTTTGTAGTGACATAGCAGCCGAACAAGTAAAAATGAACATGTAACTCATGATTAGATACAAGACTGCCCTACTGTATTACCGCCTTATTAGATCAAGTTATGTATAAAACAATGTTAGCTTTAATTTTGGTTGTTTTTCTTTAACTTTTTTTTTTTTTACAATTTTAGTCCAGTATATTTAATTATCATGTAGCTTAAAGTACCTCCTCAGGGAAATGTCTAGCTCTTTAGATGCTAACTGCTTTGATCGTCACTTATCCCTCGTGTTGTCATTTAGGTGTTTAGAGCTTTTAGCTACAGATGACGCCACAATGAGACTGATGCGACTGAACAAAATACTATAGTTGGGGGGACATAAAAGCAGACAATAAGAAAGTCATTAAAGGGCTTAACAGATTTTCTTTTTCCTCTTTCAGCTGGTCCCTTTAGGGAGTCTCTATCACAGCAGCCTTCTGCTTTTGCTGCTTCACTACATCAATGAAACCTTTCTTTCTCTTTTTTCCTCCTGCCTGACGGCTCCAAGTTCCACATCCTTCATCCAATATATCCACTGTCTCTCCTCTGCACATTTCCAAACCATCCCAGCTTCATCTTTCTAACTTTCTCTCCAAAATACTCAACAACTCTTTCGCACATCGTCATGGTACGGCTCATTAACTTTATCCCTGTATAGTTACTACAGCTCTGCACGTCACACTCATTCTTGAAAATCCAGTTCTCAATTATCCAATCCAATCACAATCCATGATTGTATTAACCAACCTGGTTAAAACATCCACCGCTCTCGCCTAGGCATCCCCATACCTGCACAGGTATGTCATAGCTGCTTCAGAGCCGTCCTCACTTCCTCCTTACTTATCGTCTGCATTTCCTTATTCAGTGAGTGTCCTCCACACGTCCTCCTTGTGCTGTCATTTTTTTTCATTGATGAGCTCCTCGAGGTATTCCTTCCCCATTCTCAGCACACTCTCCTCACTTGCTCGTACATTTCCATATCTATCCTTAATCACTCTAACATCCTTTCCAACTCAATCTCTCCGTCTGTCTAGCCAATTGATACATAGTGGCCAGTGTCACATATACCACCTTTCTCTTTTTTGCTATATGCCTGGTGTCCCAGTAATCCTGTCTACTTTCTTCTTCTCCCTGACTATACCACTTTTTAAATTTCTTACTTCTTCCTTTGAATACTTTCTTGTACTTCATCATTCCATCACCAAGTCACCTTGTCTTCTTTCCTTTGTCCAGAGGATGCACCAAATACCTTGTGGGCAGGTGTACTTTCTCAGTCATCTGGTAACACTTGCCTAACACCTAAAGCTTGTCTCAATTCCTCCCTGAAATTTGAACAACATTCATCTCTCTTCAACTTAAAAACATTGTATCCTTGCTTATTGCTTCATTCGCTTCCTCGTCTTTATTTCAAAAGCCATCCTACAGCCTACCATGTGATGGTGCATAGCTACACTCTCCCCTGACACCACCTTGCAATCTTTTTCAGATTGCACCTTCTGCATAGTAGGTAGTCCCAGCTGTGATTACCTTTCTTCACTCTTACACGTTACTCTATGTTCCTTCCTCTTCTTGAAATATGTGTTTACCACAGCCATTTCCATTCTTTTAGCAAACTCCACCACTGACTGTTCGTCCACATTTCCTTCCTTAACACCATACCTGCCCCACATTCCATTTTATTAGTCATCTCTCTCACTATGGCAGTCATGGTTCCTACATTTTAATTCCCTCCTCTAATCAACGCATTTCTTCCTTTTCTGCTTTCTCACTGCCTCCTCATATCCCTCCCCCTTTTTGGCCAACAGTAGCACAGTTTCCACCAGCACCCTGTTGGCGAACAACACCTGAGGCTGTTGTTGTTAACCTGAAACCCTGACCGATGGTATGAACTTTTGTGGTAATTCATATATTTGCTTTGGCAAACATTTTCTGCCAGATACCTTCCCAGATGCTATCTTCCCTTAACCACACCAGAACTACAAGGTACACAAGGATTACGTTCAGTGACCACAACAATCTGCTAGTAATCAAACAATCACAACAAGTTATTTAGTGCAGCACCCTATTTGCACCCAATTTCACTCACAAATATACAGAAACCTTTGCAACATCTCACCAAAGGTTGCCCGGGGTGTCACTGACTGGTCTCTAGGCCTGCGCAACTGAGAGTTTACTGATGAATTTGTGGGATCAGTTACCAGTTTAAAGTATTACTGAATATAACATGATTGAGCTAACAGGTCACATCCATATGAGTGTGTAGTGTCCTCTGGTTTCCCAGGAAGTGTCACTTCTCTTTCAACATGCCAGGTTTCCAATATTAGCATTCTTTACAAAGGGACTTCAGCATAAAATAGTTGGATTCATGGGGTCTATATTCAATTTTCTACACAGTTTAAGATAGTTCCAATGGATTTTCTTTTGTCTGACTGCTCGTTTTCTTCTGTTCTTTTCAGCTTTCCTAGTTTTTTTTTTTTTCTTTTAAAATCACCCTGAATGGCTTTGTTTGTCTGGTAAGAGTTGTAAATAAATCAAGTCGAAGATCATTTCTGCCTCCAAGTGTGTGTCCTCCACCACTCAGCCAGTCCTTACACTGATTTATACTGTCTGGGCAGTCATAAAAACCCATAGCTATTGTAGCAATGAGTAGCAGAAGAAAACAACAAACTTTTAGTATTTCAATTGTAGCCGTCTTAACATAACTAAAACACATATTAGAAATGGTTTCAGACAAACAAATGATTGCTCCACTGACTAATCAATAAAGCCCCAGACTGCAGTGACTCCATTTGCCTCACACCACCAGTCCACCACATTACTCAATCTAAAAATGTGCAAAATAAAAGAGTCAACATTTTAAGGTCGACTATGGTGGCGGGTCTAACTGAGGAACAGCAGTCTCACCACATCCATCAGGTTATTGATCCCTCAAAGAATAGACTCTCTCGGTGTCAAATGTTCACCTTCCCTCCAGACAACAGAGAATGAACATGTTGCAGCACAAAAAGCCTCACCACGCCGACAAGAGAGGGGTCACAGATATGAGTCGACCACTCCCACCGCCCCCCACACTCTTAACTTAATACCCGCTTTATTTTGCCAGTAAGTGGCACCTCTTTGGGGAGACAAAGAGTGACCTCAATTCAATCTGACATCCCACCTATCGATCTGCACTGCCGTATTCTCCAGAGATGGACGTCTGGCTTGCTCTTGTGCTGCTAACATTCACATTTAGCAACAAGACGAAATGTGCCTTTTTATTAAACAAAATCCCTCCAGATGTCTCACCTCATCTACCAAAGACTAAATTATACACGCACACACACACACACACACACACACACACTGCCCTATATTCATCGGCCTTTCTCCTCCCACGTAGGGCACTGTTCATCTTCAGTGGGGCCCTTTTGTTAAATTGAAAGTGTGTCATAACAAATGGCAAAGGTGTCTGGCTTAAATGTATGTGACTGGGGCCGATGTCATCTCTGTCAAAGGAGCATCCCTAGTATTTTTAACAAGGTGGAACCGTGACATGGACACAGGACAATTACTGTCAGAGCGCACAGGGTGATGAATCTGCTGCCTTATTGTGTTTGTCATGTCGACCTCTGGCTGGGACCTGATTGGTATGGCCACTTACCTACAGACAAGTCAGATGGATACATTGTTTCTGTGTATGTGTGAATGTAAATATAGTGTGGCACTACACTGACACTGAATTGACTCTCACTTGGTTTTAGGTGAAAAAAATCTTGAAGTGAAGTTAAAAGGTTATACAATTAAATAATTGGTTGATATAATAAAGATGTTTTGAAAAGAGAAACCACAGAAAATAAGTGAAACAAATACCAGATTAACGCTGAATAGTCCCCCTAAAAAACTGTTTAAATTAGTCAATTAGTGACTAGCCGTGTCTCAAAATGCATTCTTGCATCCATAGCCATGTGTGTGTTATAGACTGCACATGAAAGATGGATGTAAACACGATGAGATGACCCACTGGTTTATGTTTATCTTGCAAATTTAAACCAGTCACATTAAAAATAATGTTTTTACAGGACTCTTTAGAGCCAGCTTCAGCAGCAATAAGTTGAACTATTCATTTTCTGTATGCACTGCTCCAATGATGTGCCATCACAACATTTCAAGCAATTTGGTCTGGACCTTGACTGCATCATAACTACACCTTGATTCTGTGCATTTTCAGCAATTCTGTTGTCTAAGCTGTTGCTTCTAATATTTGGGTCAACTTTAACTGTTGGACCTATGGCCTAACATTTGAATCCAGAAAACGTTGGTATACAGATGAATTTGTGGTTGACTCAATGGCTGTGCCCAGGTGCCCAGGACTTGTGGCTGCAAAACAAGCCAAAATCAAAACCATTCCACCTCCGTGCTTGAAGGTTGTGTGAGGTGTTTGTGCTAGAGGTGCTGATGTGTTGTGATTGGTTTTCGCCAACAATGGCACTGTGCATTATGACCAAACATCACCACTTTTGTCTCATCTGTCCAAAAGACGTTACTCCACAGGTCTTGTGGTTAATTTACAAATCTTCACCATGCTGCCATGTTCAAGAGAAGGGGCGTCCTCCTGGTCAGCCTTCTTACTTACAAGGAGAATTCTTCTTGTTCCGTCCTTTCCTGATTGTGCAGTCATGAACTTTAAAATTGAACTCAAGTAGAGTCTGAGATATAGCTCTTAGGTTTTTGTGGTATTGTGTTAACACCCACGTAAATGCTCCAGACGAGTGCACTCACAAAATTCTATTCTTATAACTTGCTGATAATCAGTTGATCAAATGCTTTGATTGTCAGTGCCTGGCTGCTACTTACCCCCATTGTGGCAACAGTGAGGGTACTTAGCTTTTCACAGGGCTGCAGAACAGTTCTGTGAAAAACTTTTCACAACAGTCATTTGAAGGTGTTTTAATTCTACACGCAGAAACTTCATCAATTTTTAATGTAGTTTTTTTTCGTGCTGCCAACCAAGGCTACTGTACATAAAGTGCACTTTAAGTACCGGCATGTGCACTCATAGTATAACGTTGTTACCCTCACTGAGTTCCATCTGGGCTTTGCAGTGCAAAAGAAGAGACCACTAACCAATTTTAACCTAGTAGAAGTAGGGTATATCATCAGCACCAGTGATGATGTTAGCTAGAGTTTAGTACTACAAAGGCAAGTTGATAGAAGTTGCAAATGTTCAGCAGCTGCAATCTAACACTGCAACTGTCGTATCTGGTAGGATTAAAACTGAGCAACGCTTTCTTTCCAAAAATTCACACATTAGTCACTACTACACGTAGTGCACTACATGAATGTACTGTGCTAAAAGGGACACAAACTGTTTATAGAATATTTTCAGCTGTTCTGGTCAAAGGAAAAACTAAGTCTTTACATATTAGCCTATAAAGTAGACCAACTGTAGTATTCAGTAATTTCTAATATCCCAAGTAATTTAACTTCAGAGTAAAAAAAAAAAAGGACTGTAATTGCTGCAGCTGGCTCTGGAGGTTGTGATATTTACTGGCTCTGATTTGTATCTTGAAGCAACGTATTTTGCTTTTATGGTTTATGCTGGGCCTAGTGTTTGCCATAAATGGCAGGTGTGCAAAATTGAAGTGCAAAAGTAATTCAGCTCCTGCCATTCAAAGGAGCTCTGTCAGTTTGATTTACCTGTGCACATAAACATTCACACATACACACACACCTTTTGGCCACATGTGTTTTTTATATTCATATGGTGAGGGAACGAAAAAAATGTGCAGCTCCAAAATGGAGGTTGAAGGGTCATGGTGTTTGGCCAGGAGTGACAGCTCTGAAATGAAGGCATAAGTCAATCGGCTACTCTCCATACACACACACAAACGCACACACACGGGTTGGGGTGGGAGGTGAGATGGCGGCGGGTGGTTAGGGTAGAGGGCGGAGATTGAAGGATTGAAGAGGGAGGTGGAGGAGGGGAGGTTGGGTGTAAAGGGCACAAGGTTACCATGTGGGGGAGTGTGTTTTGTGTGAGCCCTTGTGTTTTTGCGGTGGGAAGAAGAGAACTTGACATGTTAAAGTTACAAGCCGTTTTTGCTCTATTTTTCTTTTCTCTCCTCTTTGTCCGATGTGAACACTGAGAGCTGACCAGCAGCTATATGTGCTCAAACCTGAGCACATGTGCAGCCACACACGTGCATACACCTGGTGACACACCTTGAACCCAAAGGTCACAGAGCATGTGTGCTCTGGGTCACAGTTTTTGTTTACTTTCTGTCATGCATCAACCAGGCCTCTATCAACATTTGAGCTGCTTCCTAACGCGAGCACACAAAATCCCCTATTTATTTTAAAATCACTGATTGATCCACAGTATTGATTGGTGTCTCTTTCCCTCCTTGAATCAAAGTATTTTATGTATAATTGACCAGTTAATGGATTTACCCTAAATTCTTTGAGGTGACAGGTAATGTTTTATTTGTGTGTGTTGTCAAAACTTAAACGTCTGATCTTTTGCTATGGTAGGACATAATCCAAAGTCAGCATATGGATGTATTAGAATCAAAAGATTACCATTTGTGTCTGGGTTGTACAAGACATGGGCCAAGCATTATAAATAAAATAAAGAACAGACCCCAAGCTTTTAAAGCATCAGTTCATCTGTTTATGAAAAAAATGAAACCACCTGGAAATTCCAAAACCTGAAGTTGACTCAAATGCCTGCTAGCAGATGGCTTAAAAAGAGGTTCTTTTCATGGACTCCCATGTTGAAATGCTCATTCTGTTACATCAGAAATAAATTTTCTTTCTAGTGTACTTTTCATAACAACTGGTGAATTCTATCTTTGCGTGCTTAAAATATTTTATGTTTTATAAAAGTTGCTTTACCAAAGGTTTGACTGATTTGACTGACAGGTGATTGAAGCTGGTAGCTCTCTGATGGCTTTACCTGTGCTAATTGATCCTGGACTTCTTAGCTGAGTTTTTAACAAATAATGACTCGCTGCACACTTACCTGTACAGCAACCCATCTAATAACCTCGCTCTTCTGCTTTGGTGAAATTCTAGGATTTTATTATTTTGTTCTTAGCACTAATTAGCAGGTAATTATGTCAGGCTTACTAGCATAATTGATTATTTGGTATTCATCTTCTTGTTGCTTTTAGCGCCAAAAAATCAGTTAAGTAAGATCAAACATTAAAATGGTCAGTTTAGATACATCAGATGCATAAAACTGACAATTTCCCATCTTTGATATAAAGACAGTCTCTGTCAGCTCAGTTATATGAGGCAGATATATGATGGTCTTACAGCTTTGTAAAACAGGTGAAACCTAGTTGATTACATGCAAATAAAAGGCTTTCCCATGTTGCATTGTCTATGCATAGACAATGTGAACAATTAATTCTTTGTTTTTTTTCATAGGAGTGGTAATGTCCTGCTGCTTTGATGAGATATGGATAGATAAAAGCTATTTTCAGCCTCTATTTGGCAGGGGCATTGGAGAGCAGAGATGGATGCACAAGGCAGAATGACCTGCAGCTTTACAGCTCATGGGTCATCTGCTCAACCAAGTGACTTATTTTACCCTGAAACAATGAAGATGTAAGGTTTAGGCAAGAAATATCCAATCACTAATAAGCTAAGATTTATTTTCTGCAGGTCTCTACCTAAGAGCCACAGTGCCAAGATAATTATGATATATTCTAAAGCTTTTGTCTACTCACATTAAGATTTCTTTTCACTTGACAACTAGAAAATTACAAACAAACAAAATGTTCTGAATTATGACAGATTAAATCTGTGCCTCTGAGTCCATTTTTTGCATAGAAATGATATCTGAAGGGTCACCAAAGGACCCAAAGGAATTAAAAAAATGTTTAAAATATTTTAATATTTACTTCTTTGTAAGATTTTCTGTTAAATTGCATTATTAGGAGCTAGTGTTCCTCAAACTTAAAGAGCTCAGGGGACAAAAAAAGCTTAATGCGGAATGGCTTGCATTTTTTCTTATGCATTTACTTTAAGATGATAGTAAAAGACATTAGAAAAGTTAGTGTGAACAAAACAATTTTATTTTAATTAACGGATAATCCATATTTCCAAACAAAAGTAGAGGGGATAAAAACAATTCATAGAAACTTTCTGTCAATTTATTCACCAACAAACAGCTTTCTACAGTCCAAGGTGGCTTTTTCAGTATCAACACTGGTGGTTGACACTAGGGTGCCGTGCTGGACATGCAAGACAAGTTGTCAAACAATAAAAACCAACTTAAAATAGTCCTAAGCTAAGTCACAGTCATAAGTCCATTGGGGATAATATTGTAACATAGACTGAGGTTTTCAGAGGTTAGTGATACATTACTTTATGGTATCGGTACGATAAGCTCAAATGACATGAATCGAGGGGGTTTCCCTACACAACAATATCACCAGGATATCGAAAGAGCTTGCATGAGGTCTAAAAACAGAAAGTGCGAAAGATGTCAAAATGGTTCAGTTGTGCCTTCTCCCAGCAAAGGGAAATCAGAGCAATCTTTATTCATCTTATATTGGGCCTCAGTGCAGCCGCTCAGTTAATCCTTAGTCTTTTGATTGGCTGACTCTCATAAACAAAGGTTTGAACAGCAGGTGTGTAGGACTTGTGTTCTCACAGCCAGAGCTCTGTCTGAGATAACCATATTAGAAATTTACTGATTAAACAGAGTGAAGAGGAGGAAAAGACTTTCTGATTTGAACTGTCTGAAGCCCGGGCTTTTGGCTGACAGGAAGTACATATACAAATTCAAATTATATATATATATATATGTATATGTATATGTGTGTGTGTGTGTGTGTGTGTGTGTGTGTGTGTGTGTGTGTGTGTGTGTGTGTGTGTGTGTGTGTATAATAAGAAAAAGCAGAAGGGATTCTGCATTAACTCAATTAAAATATTTGGATTGTGCATGACTCTTCAATGACATGTTGCACATCACATTTTAACTTCATGCAAACTCATTTCCAATCCTGACAGGACATAATACCTGTTATAACAGGTAACGAGAGATTATGGCACAGTCATAAGATAAATGCTCAGTGACAGAATCTTTGTTCTAAGGCAAGTACAGCTACTTTTGTAAAAGCCCATACCACCCTCCCACTCCCCTGTCTAAAGGGTCCAATACTGACAAAAAAAAAAAAAAGTAATGACAATAAGGAGGATGAGCTTTGCCACCCCGATGTTAACACCATGGGTCTTTAGAGTAAGAAAAAATATACTTCAGTCAAACAGGGTAAGGGTAGAAACAATCTACCAGTGCTGTGATTCTGCAGATTCAAACTGACTACTTTTCAATGCAAGTGCCTACGCTTTTATTTGTATTCATTACAAACTCCTTCTCGCCCCTCAGACCCCACAACAAGTCAAATTATAGACAAACCAAACTTTTCTTTTAATAGCCAACACTATCACAAAAATACTCCAAACCGTATGATTTGTCAGCTTTGGCACAGGCTGCTGATAAGTGTAAAATTTGCTGGGTTTGTCTTTTTTGTTCTGATATTGACATGCCCGTCTGCCCACCCTCTGAACCTGAGCTTCCCCAATTGAACCCTAATATGCCTTAGATGTCTATGAATCGATGATATACTGTACATATGGACACAATCATGGGTTTTCTCTCCATATAAACAGTGCTAATACAAACACACAATAAAACATCCTCTGCAAAAGTTCAAGACATTTTGGCATTTGTCTTTTTTTAATGGCTTCTGGTTTTCTCTTTTTAAAAATTGGTATATTTACAACAGGCTTTGTGCTCTTGGCTGTCCCATTGGTAAAGCCCTTGCTCAGTATTCTCCATGCTCGTACGCAGATGCTAGCACACAGTTTCCGTATGTGTAGGTGTATCACCGAAAATGAAGCAAATGCTCGCTGAAATTGTTTGCATGGTTTTTGAGAATGACATCTGAAGTGAGTCCAACAGACCTGCTGGTGAACTGCGCAATAACCCATTCTACCAACCTGTCCATCTCACGCCACATCTCAAATGTAGACTCGGCTGAGGAGCTGCAACGGGCCACAAAGTCTCTGTATTAGCGATAGTGAAAGCTAGCCTGGCTTGTGTAACTGGGATGATGGTGTGTCAATGTCGGTGTTTAAAGCGGAATGGTGAGGGAGATACTTCTTCTTGGGAAGCTGAGAAGTTGAACGCAGACAATGAAGGGAAGGAGAGATGGATTGATGAGCAGTCAGGTCAGCCTTCAACCGTAATTTCCCCCGTAGCTTCTCCTTGGTCTGTCCTTCCACTTCAGGGCCCATTCTCATTGTAGTGGAGAGAGATCGGTCGCTCTCGCTGTACTGTGGGCATGTAGGGCCAGTTGTAGCTGGAGCCCGAGAGCAGCATGTCACGGAGGAGCGTCTCAATTGGAGTCTTGCCGACGAGGCGCACAAAAAACAGCTGTTCGATGACTGGAGAGGAGACAATGCGCAGGGACGGCAGGCGGAGGAGGAGGCGTCCAAAGCGGTTCGGCTGGCTGGGGTACTGGTTTCTTACATACTCCTCCAGAGCACACTGAGACTTCTCCTGGATGCTCTCCACGTGGGCGACGTCTGACAAGCCCATGGCGTCTAGTAGAAAGGAATACAAAGTGAAGATTTAGAACTGATATAAGCATTTATCCAACTTAAGCAGTAGTCTTTTTGTGAGAATGACTGTATGACATTAAGGTGAGTTTTGTGACACACTGACTTTCATTTAATTTTAGGCCAACCAGAGTAGTTGTGGGCTGCTTTGCATTTGCTAGGTTAGACTGATGGGTCAGAGGGGTTTGCGGCTACATTATAGCTTACTGTGTAGATTTTATGTTGAAGGATAAATCCGGTGTTAGCCATGGAATAATAACCAGTGTTCTGCGGGTTCCAGTATGTCATGTGTCAAAACGTAAGTCAGAATTGCAGGACGAGGAATAACTGCATAAGAAAAATGACTTCTCATACCATATTTTGGTTACTAATGTTCTGGATTAATGTTATGTTAGGCTAATACTGTTTGGCATATGATGAAATTTGTTCTTAGTGAAAGAAGCTTCAATTGTGCAAGATTTTAACAAAACCTTTTAGTATGTGGCAGAGTGGTGTCTTCACCTAATACTTATTCATTGCCAGAAAGAACCAGGATGTAACAGGGCATTTTCCTTTCAGAGAAATCTGGCTACAACTTGACAAAATCAAGGTTGTCACAGCGGAGATCTACTTCCACCCCTGTGGTCTGTGTTCACTTTCTCCTCAGCTGGGGAGGCACTTTCTGCCTTCCAACTCCTTCTACCTCTCGTCTCACCGGCCCCCACCTTGGGCAAGAGTCTCGCACAACCAAGAGTGTGTAACGCAGCACGCGGTGCTTTTCACACCCTGTGTGTGGAGCGGAGATCACAGGGGATTTTGCAAAGCAGGTCAGAGATGTGTGAACTCAAAACAAAGACGCATTCTACTGTACTCTGCCACATACTGTACGAGAAGTGGGAGTGCTCTTTGACCCTGCCCCCTGCGTGAACCCACATATTGAAGGCAGGTATTCGATGAGGGTTATTTATTCTCAAGCTTAGTCTTTCGATTAAAAGGCGTTGGCCCGTGAGTTTTAACCCGTCACCCTGCATCACAGGTCTCCTTTGTCTTCTCACACTTTGATCTGTCCCCTGTGTAAAACCCTGCCTCAGTTCCACAAAAAAATAATTAATTCACCTCATATTTTAATCAAGCATGTCAATCCCTCCCCACCCGCCCAGCAGCCGCTATTCTCATCATTCCGGGTGAATAATTGTTCCCACTTTGGTTGTATTTCCATCCACTCGGGAGGCAGATGGACTGCGTTTTTGTCAGCCCGACCATTTTGGAGTCCTTCGTGACAAGGCAGTCACTGCCCGGTCGGGATTAGCGAAGCTGTCTGTGTGACTGAAACCACTTCGTGTGCTGAAGCGACAGCTCTGTGGGTGCCCTTCTACGCCAAGTGCCGTGTTCTTTTGTCTGATCCTTGGGCACTCACCGGGTCATTGGGGGTGAAGGATCAGGGTGGCAGGACTGAGATGCCCGCTCTCTGATGTAGCTTGATCGGACTGGGCTTCACAGGGGGAGTGGTGGGAGGGGACTCAGAGGGAGGTGGGAGACAATTGGTGTTTGTCTGAGCTTGTTAGGTCATCCTACCAGGTCTGCAAGGGTCAGATTTATTAACAGGTCTATTTACGGTGTGTGCATGTTTACATCAAATTCAGGATTTGATCATTAAAGTGTGAATATTTCAGAAAGACATACAATATCCTGTTCGAGGGTCTTGCCAAGATGTGCAGCTTTTTAATGTGTATACATGTGCTTCTGCGCATATAGGGAGGTCACATGGGATGCTTAGGGCTATAGGGGTTATGTAGGTCATGGCGAATCCTCCTTCTCACTGAAATGCACCATACATAATTCAACTCCTGTGGTGGGGGCAGGGGTCCTGGGGCTTGGGTTGTGCTGGTCTTGGAGTTTAGGGTTTGGGGAGCGTTGGGAGGAGGGGTGGATGACTGGTTTTAATAATAGATGGGATCATGAAGGCGAGATGGCTGATGAAAACAGGCAAAAGAAGGGAGAGGAGGATCCTTGGCTACCTACATACAGAGAGCTTGGTGAAGATGCTCAGTAGGCAGAGAGTGAATCTGACAAGCCATGCAAGATGGGAAAGGGGGGAAAAAGCAGTAAAATAACACAGACGATAGACATCTCAGTGTTGGCTTCTTCACCATCCATTTCCCCCTGGGTCACAAAGCATGATCTCTCTCTGAAATATCCCAGATGTGACAGTATTTTGGCTGACACTGGAGCCCAGTGACTGCTGGGATAAACCTCAACAGGCTTTGTGTATAAGCAGGATCAAAACAATGCAGATGCCAGGGGTTTTGCCAAGAAGTAAAACTATTATATTTTGATTTAATTCTCTCTGTCACTCAGTGGGGAGGACATATTGCCACATAATGTAAGGTTGTGAGGCTCAAGAGCCCTGTTTTTCTAAGCTTTGGATGCAAACCGACAAATCTATTCTAGCATAAAGGCATTTTCTTTGTTGTCGAGTACTGTACTGTGTATAATAAGGGGTTTATAACACTGGATTTTTGGGTCCAAATAGTAGGCATGCAACAATACAATATAATGAATCTGTTGTTTCTTGAACTTTATATAAACAGATTCTTTTTGCTACTGTAAATTAAGAAATAAATTGCTTTTCAAAGAGTCGTTCCCACAAATGGACAGAATTCAAAATACAAATGCAAAGTTTATAATGCGTAGTGAAAGCTTATTCTTCTATTTAGCAAAACAAAGAGGTTCAAGTGAGGCACGAGCAGCTCACAGGGGTCAAGAGCTGCCTTTTACAGTATGACAAAGTGATCAAATTACAGTCAAATTCATGGAGGGCAGAGACCATGACTGACTAACAGCAGCATTTACATATGGAGCCAATGAGACACAATCTACTGCAGCATTAGAGGTCACCTCTCAGTCAGCCATAGTACTGGTTTCCATTCAAATGCACCTCAGACAAGGTGTATGTCGTACAGGGGTTTGTGTTAACAAACCTTTTGTTTCTTTCTTAAAGCTTGTATTTGCAACTTTTAGGATGAATCTGAGCATTTTTTTTATATCACCTATGGGTAGCAGGTATAGGTAGCACCTTTGCACAGCATTTTAATGATTTATAGTTGTCATTTAAATTAATCTACACCACTATTATGTTGTCATGACAAAAATATAATGGAATCCTTATGTGCTGTTTTATTCTTTTCACTGGTCGTTTTTCTCTCTGCTTAAGAACATCGTGATCAAATGTTTGCCTTGGCTGTGTTTAAATGTGTGTAATAACCCTG
Organism: Astatotilapia calliptera; assembly: GCF_964374335.1. Lineage (NCBI taxonomy): Eukaryota > Metazoa > Chordata > Actinopteri > Cichliformes > Cichlidae > Astatotilapia > Astatotilapia calliptera. The sequence continues at coordinate 35,814,611 of NC_137432.1, read as the reverse complement.
CTACTGGCCATCTAATTCAGGTTATGTTGTTAACATGATACTGTAAGCTTACATGTTCAGTAAACACAATGCTATTGTGCCAGTAGAAATCAGATTAGCAGGATGCTAATTCCTCCCTTCCTCCCTGAGCAAAACATACTCACAGGACACAGATGGCATCGGTCTTATACCCTCTCAGCTGATCTAAAGGACGATCAGAGGTGCTTTCAACGGTTCAAAGCTCACGCAATGATATGAAATAGTGGCAACTTGGTAATCCAGCTGTTTTTACATTTCTAGAGAATGTGCAAACCATTTCCATATATTACTTTACTTAAGTCTACTTATTTCCCATTTTTTCACTTAAACTCACCAGATGTAAAGAGCACAATGGACTTGAGACAAGAATATTCAGCTGTGTCGACCTGCAGGGCCTTCAGCTTCTCCACCTGCTCTTGGAAGACTCGGATGTGGTCCATGAAGGCCACAACACGCTCTGCTGACATAGGTGATGCGTGCAGGCCGGCCGCTGCCAACAGAGGAGCCACATGAAGCGGCATGGAGCACTGGGCAGCATTTAGAACAAAGAGTTCGCTCCATGACATTCGCAGCAGAGCCACCTAGAAACAAGCGGTATAGGATGATTATTACTTTTGTTCAGATTACCCATGTGGATGACTAATTTGGCTTTGGCCTTTCTGCTTTTAGTTGCAAATATAAAATGAATAAAGGCAAAATGTGTCTGAAGCCTAAAACTGTGACAGCCCTTTTGAGAATTGCTCAGAGTTTGAGCACTTTGAGTGCCCTCCAGTTAGAGTTCAGCAGGCTTCAGACAGCATTTACACCCATCACTGACATGTAACCAGAGAGCAACACATACACATTAATCCAGAGCGAAGAAGGACACAGGGTATATTTAACATTCGGTCATTTAAACCACCACATATCACCTGGAGATGATATGAATTTGGTAACATTATCCAATACTTAATGCAAATTACATACAAGAGCTTCATTCATTCAAACAGGTACCTATTCACTACAGAATAGGGAAGCACACAGAAACGGTGGAATGACAGAACATTCCTGACACGCCTACCCGTCAGAAATTAGACAGCTAGTCTGATGAGGTGTTTATTGTTACTTTTAAAAGATTGGAAAGGATACAAGAGGGTGAGAAAGCATGCACTGTGACAGGTAGAAGAGGATTAAACTTTTCTTATGTAACAGAAACATGTTTGGAGATGTGGTTAAACATTAAAAAAATAATTAGAATTTATTGAGGTGACCCAACAAGTTGTCATCCTAGGGCATCAAATACTGCTGCTCTATCAGATTTGGCCGGTATAACCGAGATAAGCACAGAGTGTCCTTTAGCATCTGTGCCCTCTGCACCAGCCGCAGTAACACTGAATGGCGAGTGTCAATAGTTCTCCTTGCAAAAGCTACAAAGTCCACAAAGTAGGAGGTTAAAGGGGCGATGGAGCAAGTCACAAGTTTGTCTGCCAGGAGAATGCAGTTTGTGTCCCATTTGGGGATTTCTATTTTTACTTCTTTTTTACTGGTTAGGTTTAGACTTGAAGTTCTACTTTGCATGTTTCCCACCACTAACTTTGGATGCTGGAAAAGTTACACATATAGTTTTAAATGTGATCCAAAGGGGTCCTTTACACATGTGGAATTCCTTCTCTCACCCCAACCGGTCGCAGCAGATGGCCCCGCCCCCCCCTGAGCCTGGTTCTGCCAGAGGTTTCTTCCTGTTAAAAGGGAGTTTTTCCTTCCCACTGTCGCCAAAGTGCTTGCTCATAGGGGGTCATATGATTGTTGGGTTTTTCTCTGTATCTATGAAGCGCCTTGAGGAAACTTTTGTTGTGATTTGGCGCTATATAAATAAAATTGAATTGAATTGAATTGAATTGAATTGAACAGTGACAGACCTGCACACACAGATGCCAAAGGGCACCCGCTGTGTATCTCTGAGACAGTGTTTGACACAATATCAGCGCTTTGATATTGAAAAGAGAAAACCTACATGGATTTTGATAACATGTCTAAAAAGAGTGGGGTTTGCAGAAAACAGCTGAGTGCATGCTGACATTACAGGTCAGAAATATTCAACATGTGAACTTGACATTAATGATATGTTAATGATTTGGTGCAGATACAGCGGACATATTTGTGATGACTATGTCTGTCAGAGGTGCATGTGAATATTTATAGGTCAGGGGATTACTCTGTGCCAAGACTTTATAGCTGATATAAATCTATATATGCATGATTGATGTCAGGTCGATCTGAACCAAATGTTGGGAGTTGAGGTTTGTGCCAAAACAGATGTGCTGCGACATGATGGTTAACAAAAGAGGAATAAAAATATTAATGTGTTTTTCAAATATTTATTAGCTTAGTTCTGTTCAAAATGTAAGTGGGGATGACATTTTATGAATTTTTAGCCAGTAGCTTGAAAATAGTGTTTTGAACTATGAGTTATTACTTTACTTTTTTTTGTTTTCTGGCATTTCTCTGTGCATGATCTATTAAGGAACAATTTACTATTGTAGAACTATATATATATATATCTATATATCTATATAGATATATATATAGATATATAGATATAAAATTATTTTCTTATTGCGAGTTAGATGAAAATAAATACAGATACCGCTCTCATGTTTGTGTGACTTAATCCAATATAAAGACTGAAAACAGTAGAAAGCAGTTAGCCTGGCCTGGTCTCATTCTCATTAGGTTTGGTCTACTCTGGTCATTCTTCACACTCACCTGATCCATGAGCTGCAGATCAGGAAAGAAGGGGATGTTCTTGGCCCACTCCACAGCGCTGAACAGCAGCCTGGCCGCCAGCTCGCAGATGTTCTCGATACCCATGAGGTTGTTCCCCTGCATACACTGAGCCCCGTAGCGAGACGTTGGGTACGGCTCAGCGCGAAGCAGCAGAGAGATGAAGCCCGACAGGTAGGGTTGGCCGTTGTACGGGTCGGTGCCATTGGTCAGGTACTGCCCTGGACTGCTCTGGGAGTTTGATGTACGTCCTCGTTGTACTGCTGTTTGAAAACAAAGAAGAGGATGAGTTGAACTTTTATCTGGGTGAACCTGAGACTTTTTAACAGTGCTTCAGCATTTTTATTTAATTACACAAGTCATTAAGGACTAAATGGGACTGGAGCACACTAATATAAACTCATATCTGTGTTCCAGATCCACTGTTTCCTCTGGAAGCAGGCCGCTGGATGTTTCTGGAAGACAGGCCAAGAACTGTGTTTTTTGCAATCTTCCATCAGTTTGTTATGAAACTTTTATCATTTAGCAAGCTTGTTATAGTAGTTTACAGAATTACTACATCCAAAGGGGCGCTGCACGGTCAAGGTCCTAAAAACCTGCAGGAGTAACAGAAGGGAGACGCAACGAAGACAGAGAAGAAAGAAGCAAATTGAGCATGTCAAATGTGCCGGGTGATCGGGGGGGCAGGATGGGGGTTAAGGGTTGAAAAGTGTAGCAACACAACATTTCTCGTACCCCTAAAAGTGTCAGCGCTCGTCTTTTCAGCGAAGGGATGGAAAGTGGCCAGGCCAAGGCTATTCTACAGTGCTGTTGTGCCTCAATGAGTAACGACAAGCAGCAGCTGGTAAAAATATAACACTTCTTCACACCTACATATGTTATGCACCCACACATGCATACACACTCATGGATACGTACGGTAACACCCCCGCCCTCAGTCCCTGCACTGGCAAATGGCCCAGCCTGAGGTGAAAGGGGCACGCAGAGGCCAAGCTCTTGCACACACACATACACACAAAGCCCTAACCTCCACCCCCACCCCCCTCTGGTGTGGAGCAATGATGATGCGGCGAGTGCTCAAAGGCCCATTTGGAAAACACCTGTTCAGTCATCCACTGTCTGACTAATAACTCCATCTTCAGTTACACAGAGCCAGCGAGAAAGGCAAGCGAGAGGAGAGACGCAATCAAAATGCAAAGAGGGGTTGAAAAAATGAGGCAAAAGGCTGAAATGGTGAGATAAGGAGGAGAAAGAGTGAGTGGAAGGTGATAAGTTGAGAAAAGGGAGATGGGGGCGATGCGAGGTCTGGGGAAGAGTGGAGCGATGGAAAGAGAGAGAAGGTGCAGAGTTCAATGTGCTTGAATATAGCCCGAGATGGGGCTTCAGATAGAAAGCTGTGGTTTACATAAAGAGACAGGTGGAGGGAGGGGGTGAAAGAAAAGGGAGGACGAAGGGCTTGGAAAATGCTTTTTAACTCTCCATCACCTGTCACCTCACACACAGCAGCTGTGCCAATTGAACGCACCATGGCACGTCTGAAAAACGAGAGGTCAAATCACTCATAAGTTATAAAAATGCCTTTAATTCTAGCCTGTCCTTTTAACAGAAAAAAATACCTCTGCACAAAAGGTGTTGACCTCAAAGTACTAGTTTTCCTTGTGAACTTGTGTCAACCCGTGTGCCCGAAAAAAGAATGTGATCTCTTCTGGCAAACAGCGCAGTCTCACTTTGCTGAGCTATGAAGAGGTTTTGCCTGTCTCAAAGACAATGTTGCACAACGGGACATTCCTCGTCGCTTGCACTCCAGCGGCTCCTGTCTCGCTTTGCAAAAGATGGCTGTCAGATTAGCCACATGCATCTGTCTTTGCAGGATTTCACAAACAAGGGAAAATAAAACTGCACTCTGAGCAGCAGGAGTGAAAGTGCTCCGAGAGCAAGTCGTTGCAATTTCCACAGAGATTACCTGGCCAAATATGGTTTTTTGTCACTCTGAGGTGCTTTAAGTGTGAAGTGAAAGACTGCTAAATCATACACTGCTGATCCTTTCAGTCAGACATTTTATTGTAATACAGGCTTGTGAATGATTTTCCAGATTAGAGAAAATGTTGCTTATAACTCCTTCTTACACAAAGATTTTTTTATTTGCCTTTTTAAAACCATTCAAAATCCCTTAATGAAAAATATATCTGTGTATATATGTATGTATATAATCTGACAGTGAGGTTTTTGCACAGAGACATCTTAGAGACACACAGGAAACATTGGGGTTCAGGTTGGAATATGTACTTCTCAAAGATTATGAAATCTTTAACTTTGCGATTGAATCAATAACAACATGGTTAAAGGGTGACTCTGATGATGGTAAAGGAGAATGGATCTGAGAAATATGTTCATATTTGCAGTTTACTGGGAGGCTTTCCTGAACTTGTCTTTTGCAAACTTTTTCTCTGTGAAAACATCAGCTGACTTCCTAATTTGTTCACCAAGAACTGTGTTAAATTAAGGTGAATAAAGTTGCTTTCTCTAAAAGCCAAATACAGCTAAAAAGGCTAAAAAGAAATGCTAAAAACTGCACTTTCTCCAGTGACCACATGGGGTTAAGTGAGTCAACCCCACAGAATCCTATAATGAACTTCAGAGATGAAACTAACATGTGGCTAACTTCCTCCTTCATTCCAATGCACAGTAGGTGATTTTTTTAATGTACTGTATACATTTTCTAAAGGCTTAAATGTATGCATTAACTGACAGGCAGTTGCCAACACAGGCAGCTGCTGCTGGTAGCTAACCTTCACTACAGCTAATTCTAAGCACTGAATTTGGACCTCTTGATGGTTTTCGTGTCTTTTGCAGCATAAAAAATAGGATAAAATAAAATAAAACACAATGGCCTTTTACAAAACAGCAGGTGACATGCATCCTTTATTTAGCTTATAGTATAAAAATGCTGTAGCAGATCCCAAAAAGGGCACTTTTAAAAAGACTCTGTCTGGTAACTTCTTTAGGGAGACAGACTCAAAAGGCGCTTTGGTCCATATCTAAGTCAGAGCACTTCTGTGACCTGAATCTGTCACTCTGTCCTGGTTTCATGTAAAAAAAAATCTTCTACTGCGAACAACCTGGTTTTAACTACTTTTGACTTTCCCCTTTATGCACTGAGTAAATTGTAAAACAGTGCGCCTGAACTCCAAGAGGAATTTATTAAATTCATCACAATTTAAATTGAAAGAAACAGTTTTTTTTTTTAGACCCCGCTGCTCCTTATCAGGGGCGGATCTAGAAGGGTGGCATGGGGTGGCAAGTGCCACCCTAAAATGATCCCTTGCCACCCCAAGTGTCACCCCAGTTTTGCATATGACAGTGTTGTTTATTAAAATAAGATAGCATTAACAGTTTGAGTGTAGTTACAGTCAACAGTGAATATAAATGCTAAAACTGAATATATTGCATAGTGTTCCCCCCCTGCACCATTAACAAATGGTTCAGCCCATAGCAAGCCATGTTTATGAGACAGAGCGAGTGAGAGAGAGAGTTTTTAGATGTGGCAGATTTGTAACGTTTAGTGTGGAGTGTATACTTAGTGTGTTGTGTTATGTAGTTGTTGTGTTGTGTAGTCGTTGTTTTGTTTTGTGTGTCGGTGAGGGCACTAATGAATGTCACAAAGGCACATTTGCAATGTAAACACTGTCACTAGAAAACCAGCTGAGTGATACACCTCCTGTTGTCAGGGCTGCAGGTTTATCCCTGTGCTGTTCTCCTGTCTTTTGGTGGACAAACTTATTTTTTACTGGCACACATCATTTGTGGGGCATCTTATTGCGACACCTGATTGTTCTCTCCTTTTAGTTTTAGTAATATTTTACAAATTCCTATACAAAATGAAAAAACAACAGCAGGTGTATTGGCTGCATTTTTAGATAAATAGTTGTATATGTTTACAAAATGTACATTTTACATTTGCATTTCAAGTTATAAAAATTTACTCAACATGTCTGTGTGGGGTTTTTTTTTTTGCAGTAAAAAAATACTACTAGGATTTTAAGTTATTTGTGTGATTTCATTTCAGGTCAGTAATACTAATGCAGTATGTCAGTCAAAACAACTAAATTAAGTTGAGCTGAAAAGATACCAAACAAGGCAAGGGAAAAGAATAAAAAATAAACAATTTGAGGGTGAAATACAAACGTAAACTCAAAAGGAGTCAGAAATTGCCGGTTGTATTTCAGACCTCAGTGGATTAATCCAACAAATCGTGAAAAAATTAGGTTTCAATTTTTGTTCATGACAGTGCAGATTTCTGACATTTTGTGTAATTTAAGCTGTAACAATGTGACTGTTTTCTGACAACAAACAGTGTAAACCTAAGTTAGACTTGCATTTGTAAATGAACCGCCCCATGTTGTGTAGCTCTCTGGATTTTATACTTATTGGGCTACATATTTATTCATCACACAGGCTGTACAGTACATAGCATCAAAACTCACGTTTTATGTAGCTAAAGTGTTTAATTATGTGGGCTACAGACAATAATTAAGTTATAGACTTTATTTATATGAAAAACGTGTATGCTTACTGCATTTGGATTATTTTAACCATATATAACCACCTGCATAAGTGTATGAAAAAAAGGGCTTCGATTTTGCCACCCCATTTGATTTCTATGCCACCCTAAGAAAATTTCTCTAGATCCGCCCCTGCTCCTTATGTCCCTTATTTGTGAATTCACAGCTATTGATATGTTCTCATATTGATTAGTGGTTAATCCCGCAGATGTTGGTGAATCTACTTGATCCACTTGACTTTTCAAAAGCCTCATTGTGGGGGTCACTCGTGCCTGAGAGGCAGAGCACTTGAGTACGCCTGACTAAAACACATCGCTCTCTGTTTTTACTCGCCTACAGCTGCTGTACAAGACTCTGGAACAGATAAAAAGGAAAGGGCAGAAGGGTGATTGGAGTAAGGTCCAAAGAAATGGAGAGGTAGAAAGGCCAGTGCAGAGACAAAGAGATGTGATATATTTACACGGAGATGGGCCAAGGGAGAGCAAAAGAGACAGAAATGACATTAGATAGAAACAGATGCCCGGGGACAAAAAAAAGGAAACAGAGAATTAAAAGGGGGATGGGAGTATAAGGTCAGATTTGAGTTTGTGCCATAATCCGTTTCCGGCTTTTTAATTGGTGGACTGTGCTTGACCTTAATGCAATTGACTGAGCTTGTCAGATAGTAACTTTAAAAAGATAAACAGTTTTTGTTTTTTTCTCTTAAATAAAATTAATCTGAATCCAAATTGAGGGCAGAGAAAGCAGTTAAAAAGGCAAATACATCCCTAAAACCCCAAACAAAACAGCATCCTGTGTAGGTAGGCCATGAAATGAGGGCAAAAGAATGAGGGAGAGGAGGAAAGTGCATGCAAACAGAGGTACCATGGGACATTTCAGCTGCGACTTTCAAAATGCCACTTCAGCAAATGGCAGCTGGCAGAGAGCACAGTTCGCTGCCTGGCTGCCCTGGATTAGCCTCTGGGTCAGACTGTTAGTGGAATTACAGCAGCTAAATACAATTAAGGCCTATCAACATTTGGACTAAAAGGTCACAGTGCCGGGGCAACACAGACGCATTATAGATTTGTCTCAGTCTAATAGCTGCATTTAATAAGTAGCTTTTCCATTTCTAAAACTTCCACTGGCAAGCAAACAATAAACACGTTTCCCAAAATGAAACTGCGTCCCTGAGTCATGTCACAGAGAGAGGTCACGTGTGTGTTTGTGTCCGTGAGGCGTTCGAAACTCCTGCAATTAAAGCAAAGTTTAAAAAAAAGAAATAATTAAATGTTTAGCTGTGACGCCAAATCTCATCTGATAGAAATGCATCTGGGCAGTTTAAAATAAGGATTTTATATGCTTCAGCACATGAACATGTGTGACCGAGCAGAAAAAGGAATGTTTTATTTTTTTCGCCCAAATTTGACCTGAGGTCAGTGAAGCGAAGACAGGGGTTTTTTTTCAACTTTCATTTGGAATTCATTCTCAGTTCTCGGTCTTGGAGCTTGTAAGCACTGCTATTAATCTTTTGGCTTTTTTTTTTTTCATTCATATTTTTTTAAGAAAAACTTGAGCCAGCTATTTCTATAATGATTACACTGTAGCTCGGGGTTTTGTGCTAATTCTTCCAAAGAATGACCTTTATGTGGTATCTACAAATATTGTGCTGTGTGGTCCATGGTTCACTCACCTAGCCCATGGAGTGGTATTGTTCAATAGCAGGCTCTTATTTTTTTATTCCTTCTGTTTATCTCACAGAAATATTTTAGCTACCACAAACACCATGAAGCACTTTATCCAGCACTTCAGGAAATCACAAAACAGTTCTTTACTAAAATGACCGTGACACAAAATTTTAGAACAACAGTGGATTTCACAGCTGTCAGTGAACCTATTTACATTTATTGGACCTAAAGAGCGGCTTCCCTCAGCTCCGATGAGCTGTGTGACTTTTACGGGTCGTTGTTTCAATGTGTCAGCCCACAGCTTTACTATTTTGGTTTGCTTGTACTCCTCTATCTTCCATTTTGTATACATAATGATGTTAACCTTTGATAACAGTGCATGCACCCTGTCAGGCATGAAAAAGTTAGCAGACAGCAAGGAAATACAGTGGAGCATTTGGTAGTTAAAGACAGATTTTACTCTCAGGAGCTGGTGAAGGGCAGAGTTAAAAGGAGAGACTTTTATTCATAAGAAACAAACATGAATGCTAATGTTGCTAAATTCCATAAGCTGGAAGTAACTTTATCTAAGGTTCAGGAGCAGGACCATGCCTCAAACGCAAGCCTTCCTGCCATGCGTCTATAAATGCCTACCTGTTGTACACACCTTTTTTTTTTTTTCATTTCCGTGCCCCCTCCCTCTCTCTCGGGGACGAGGCTTCCAAAATCGAAGAAACTGCAGCACGCATGTCACTGATCCTCACCAATCCAATATTCACTATCAAAATGTGTGAAGGCCTGTTCCTTCCTCGTGAAATAGATATGTTAGTCTTGTGATTGCAACACGTTTAAGCTGGCTCAGGTTGTAAAAATATCAGTTACTAATTGCCAGGGTAGTATGCAAACTAAATGCAGGTGTCTGTACCCTGCAGTGCAGTCATGGCTGACTGCAACACTTGAAAGCGATCTTAAGCCTCCTGCACTTCACTGTTTGGTTTTACAAAGCTCTATATAAATGAATGCAACACTTCAAAGAGAAATAAAATGTAGACAAATGAAAAGTTGGTCGATAATAGTATTTCTTCACTCAACTTCACTACCCTTTTTTTGGTTCCATCTTAAGAGAAATGTTTTGAGAACAAACCACCTGCACGCTGTAGGAGGACTGGCTGTGTCCCCAGTTGTCTGTCAAACATCATGAAGGAGCTGAGGTATGCAGCGAACGTGAGAGACACAACAGAACGGGAGCGCAGAAAAACCGGAGGCAGTGCAGGAGCGGCAGAGAAGTGAGGTGACACAGACAGAGAGAGACAAGAGACGTGGAGGGATGAGAGGAGCTTTGCGTGAGGAAGTTTGGTAGCTTTGCTGCATCGCCGAGGTTGCCTCATTCTTTCTCTCAGACTTTGATGAGGCAGTTCCTAAATTAATTAGCAAAGTGAATTCAGCCCAGTGGGTCTGATTCATGTTACACTTATTTACACTTCCACACGCCCCTCCTCTTGACTTTATTTACCACACAGCGAGCCACAGCAGGACTAAGATGTCCCTCTTGAATTATTATCATGTAAAGGTGCATTTGTTTATGGCGCATTAGAGCTTCATCTCCAACTTTTATTGGTACGGCTATAAATACTTCTACTACACTTCTACCCAACGGGCATGAATAAGATCATCAGCTAAGCCCCTAAAATATAAATGTTCATGGCTTCCCAGTAGTGCTATGTTAGGGAACACATGTGTGGCAGATTAAAGGAGAAGGCTGTTGGGGTGTTCACATCGCACAGACTGACATATTTAATGACTCTTTCTCGACTGTGCATTAGTACAAGTGACCTGAGTGACACATGAAAACAGGTTGAGCTACTTCAGTTGCAAGCAAAACAGTTCAGAGTCAGTTTGCTGGAGTGACTGAGTGAATGGACCAGAAAGGTCACATTACGTTTGCAGTTGTTGCATTGGTGATTCTGTGGGATGAGCAAGAAATGGCATCAGTAGTACACAGCAATACAACGCCTTAGCACTGGAGATAATACTATAGGCACAATTGTAACACCTTAAAATATATTTTGCTCATAAACTGCCTATAAAAGATGAATGTAGTAGTGATGAGATTTCTGGCTCTTTTTAGAGAATCGGCTCTTTCGGTTCGGCTCACTAAAAAGAGCCGGCTCTTTCGGCTCCGAACCAGCTCTTCAGGTTGTTTTGTTGCTTTAATTAATTTATTGTTAACAATAATATAAAATTATGCACAAAAGGAATTACTAATGTAAAAAAAAAAAAGTTGTTATATTTATGTATGTTTATATATAAATATATGACGTGGCCCCTAGAGACAAAACACGTACAAACTCCAAAACGCATTTCTAGCATTTCTAGCATAAGTGACCTAGGTAGCTCTGAACTTCCAAAACAGAGCTACCTAGATCACTTAAATTACACAATTGAAAGCATGAAAGCATATGTGTATCGTTTGTGTATTTATACACAAGCATTCATATATAGTCAAATTTTTAAAAAAGAGGTCATTTACCTGTTACTACCACACACCAAATCCGGTCGTTGGTACTTGCTGGCTTGTGTAGCCACTAGGTAACAAAAGTTCAAAACTGCCGCTAGCATCCTGGAGCACTTCTGTTGTCTTTTCTACGTGTTTTGAGTTTTTATGTGCTTCTGAGTTTTTACGTGTTTTGGAGTTTGTACGTGCTCCAGGGTTCGTACGTGATTTGAAGTTTGTATGTGCTTTGTCTGTAGGGGCCACTGTAAATATACTTTTATTTATTCACTTCACATAAAATGTAATAAATAAATCATATAATACAAAAACCAACTATTCACATTTCAACTTTTAACTATTTAAGTTTTCAGCTTTTTCTTTTTACAAATTTAAAGTGAAACAACACAAAACACTGCAAACCACAACACAATTAAATGTAAATTATAATATGAAAACTAAAAGAACATGCATATTCTTTGTCATATGGACCTGCATGAATAAACTTTCTCAATCCTTTATCATCTGCAACTGAAAATAGTTGTGGATCATCACTATACCTTGTTGTCCCTGGATCTCTTTCTCTCTCTCTCCCCCCCGCTCTGTTCCTGTGCAACTGAGTGTAACTACCGCCCCTCCCCCCTCTTCCCAGCGTAAAGCACAAGGCTCACCTGCGGAGTGAAGCGGAAATAAGTGCGAGAGAGAGGGTGAGAGAAAGAAAAAAAAACCACAGCTTGCGATAAGGAGCTGGCTCGCGTCATTCACGTCAAAGACCCGGCTCTAAGAGCCATTTCGTTCGCGACCGACCCATCACTAGAATGTAGCCGCCGTGCATCACCCATTGGTTTATGAAGCTAACTTTTGAAGCCTTAACACTCAGATTTTGGTCAGGACCACATTCGATTTTAAAGAAAATCTTAGAATCCGTGTTCCACTCACCAAAAGTGGAACACGGATTTATCCTTAAGCTTTTAATATAATTACCACACAGCAGGTCATATGAATTCATTGCATTAAAAATGCTTCAAAAGGCACCAAGTAGAGAAGTGACTCACACACAGTAGAGAGGCGACTCAAATTAGCAGTCGAACCATGACAGGCATCTGCATATGTCGTCACTCACCCATCAGTCAAATCAGACGCACTCCTAATATTCAAACTTGACTGGAGTTTAAAAGGGTGAGCTATTAAAAAATATCCCCTTACAATATTTCTGAGAGGGGAAATTAGCTATAGTGCCGAAAAACAGCTGTAAACATCCTTTTTCTGCTTTGAAGTTGGACTTTATAACCTTCTATGCCATGGTGTTGCCCTCAGGCAGCAAACCAAATTTTTGGTGATCATACTATCCCCATGTATTTATTTATTTTGTGACACAAAACACTTCAGTGTTCAGTAAAATGATGAGTAGCAGACGGTTTGACCTTTGACATTGGGGTGGAGCAATTATTTCAGGAGTCAAATGTGCATGTGACAGAATGCTAGCGACTGCTAAGAACAAAATCTTTTTTTTGTATGTTTAACTTGAGCTAAGCATATTTTAAAAAACACATGCAAGTTCAAGAAAATGTGAAGAAGTATTTTTAGTTAGTTAGGACAGTTTTCTTTGGGCAATAATAGTAAAGCAGTGGTTCTATATTTTGGTCCTCGGGACAGCTTGTTTTAGGTTTTTAGGTGTTTCAGTACTGCAAAACACCGGATTTAGACAGCTGTAGCACATAATACCCAGTTGGTTATTTGAATCAGGTGTGTTGGAGCAGGGATTGGGACGTGATGGGATGTGTAAGCGATCAAATCATGCACTAAAATGAGCATGTAAAAAGTTGCAGGAAATGAGGGCAAGAACAGGAAAGAATTTGATTGGACAGTAAGGGTCACTCCCTCTGTGAGGACAGGAAACTGGATGAGAGTGACAGCAGGTACGAGAGGATCGCAGAATCAGAATCAAGATTTTATGAAGGGAGATGTAAGGTATAGAGATGGCACGATACCACTTTTTTATGTCCGATACCGATATCATAAATTTGGATATCTGCCGATACCGATATGAATCCGATATAGTGTTTTTTAATCAACAAAACTGTTTTTTAAAATATCTTGCTGCATTTTGCAAGTCTGCAAGTTCATACTCAAGTTTAAAACAACAACTACACTAAAGCTATTCTGTTATACCTGTATACAAAAAAAATATTTCATAGTTCAGCAATACTGATCAATCTAATAAACTTAAACCTACACCATCCTCACTATTCTGGTATTTTAAAGAGTACTTAGCGTAAATATTAAGAAACCTAACTAATAGGGTTCCAACTCCCAGCAACAACAAAAATTAAAAAATTAAAAATAGGGAACCATCCCTCTCGCTCCACCTCATGATGCTCAATCGACGTAATCAACCTTAATTTGATGCAGTGTGAAAAAAAATGCACAGAAATTAATTATTTTTCAAGAAATATTAAATAGATTCAACATCTTTCTTCAACAAAATTGCAGACTGCACAGATGGTACCTTCCCAAAGGAAAAAGTACTATAGCTTACTAGGGTGTATATATTAGACTTAATAGTCACTATATACAGTAATTGACTTTATTCATTTTACATCAAATTAAAACTTTGGGTGTCAAATAATTATTTATTAAAAGCTCGACATTTTAAATGAGAATAAGAAAGAAAAGTATGTCTTTGTGCCCCCTTTTCCCTGTTCATGCCCTATCGGCCCCCCTGGCTAAACTTTGCTAGATCCGCCCCTGCACAGTTACCAGCGTCAGCTACGTAGAAAAAGATCCTCGAGTAGAAAGTAATATTAAATAAATTCTAACAACAGCTTATCAAGCTTAAACGTGCTGCTGTTGTTCAGCCGCTGGTTTCCTCTTTCTGGTGCAAAGTGGGCCAAAAGCAAACTAGAGACACGGACTCAGACAGAAAAGCCGATCAGCTGATCATTAAGCAGTTTCACGATTGAAGTAGCAGCCGGAGAGCGAGAGGCAGTCGCTTGTTAAGCTTAACACAGGAATGCTTTACAAACGTTCAGAGATGGACTTACACACTTGCTTTACTTCTCTCGGGGATAACTTTGTCGGAGATGAAATGCCAGGTTGCTAGCGAAGCTCCACATGCTATCCAGACCACAGACAGGTCCCGCATGCCACAGCCGCTCTATCACGTGATGCATACTGCTCCAAGTGCTAACGTTCTGAGGCGAGTTACGGCGTGTTGCAAGTTTTGTGAGGTGCTTTCGTGATATTTAATGGATCGGATTACATTTTTTATTTTTCTCCGATATCCGATCCAGTAATTTAGGTCAGTATCGGACCGATACCGATACGTAATATCGGATCGGTCCATCTCTAGTAAGGTACCAGGATGTAACGGTACTCCAAATGTCAAATGACAGAAACGTGACATCCACCTCTGTTTCATAGAGTTCCAAATATTTTTTTAAACATATATAAACAAGGAGCACCAAGTTCCCCAAACGTAGGGTGACGTGTTTTTTTTCTCTGTAAAACTAAAATTCATGGCGTAGAATAGGAATCTATGGGAAATTACTTTCTTTTTGTTACCGGTCTCAACTGGCTAACTGAGGAACTGCAGTATTTGGCACTTTTGCATTTGCTTCATTTTTCAACCCTGGAGAAAACTGTGTGGTTTTGCCATTTGACTGGTAGTCATTTTCCTCTGAGAGCTCTCTGGTAATGACTTAGCTCATGAGTCTAGTTACAGGGGTTAAGTGTTTAAATTTGTCGATAGCCAAACAACTGGGATACGTAAAGATTTTTAGTGCCAAAATTAGGCCAAACTGCAGTGTTTTGGTGTTAAATTGCCTGCTCGCTGTGGAGGATGGATTAGTTAATACCGTGTTAGACTTTAGCACTCCAGCAGGGTGTTTATTCACCGTAGAGGCCCCTGACGGTTCACACTTTTGGACTTTGACTTCAGCCTGTGTGTTATTAATGTTTTAGATTTGGTTGACCTATATTTTTCACTGCTGTTGGCATTTTGTGGGTCAGAGGAGGCAGCAGTCTCCCCACCGAGCATGTTCAGTTTGGGTATTACAGATTCTTGTGCTACAAATGGATGTTGAGACTATTTACTATCACTAGACTCCAAAAGCTGTGCGTGTGTCCACAAATGTTGCGTGCATACAGCTGATTCAAGACACATACAAGAGACAAGATGACCTTATCACTGTGTATGAATGAATTAATCAGAGCAGTAAACTCCCACGTGTCTTTTCCGTCCTCACTAAAGTCAGTGGCTCGTCCTTGCAGCGTGTTTCAAAATTAAAACATTCACTCTGGTTCAAAGGAACTGTCAGGCTGATTCTTTTTGCCTCTCTGCTTCCTAGTCATCCTAGAAACTGCACTGACAGAGGAACAAGTGGAGGTTCTATGTAGCTGCCTGGTGAGACAATGACACTAACGCTGCCAAGGTTTTAGGGGCTTGACTCCTACTGAAGCCAGCAGTGAAATGTTTGCTGTCATGCTGCTGAAAGGTCCCCTGGTTAAGAGTCTCCAACAAATGATATTATGTTCAACACAGCAGTCTACAGAAAGAGGTCAAATGTCCCCTTTGGGAAACAAATACCACTCACTTGAAAGCAAAGAATTTCAGAATCTGCCACAATCCACTCATAAAACTTTTAGCACGACTTCTCAGGCAGATCAATATTTATTTATTGTAGCAGAAATATCATGAAGCGCTGTCATTGATGAACTTGAAGCATGCGTTCTCTTGCTTCTACATGAGGCGGAATGACGAGAAGATGAAAACTAGGTTAATCACCAACTCTCCTCTGCTATCCAAAAACATAATCTTCCCATATCCTAATACTCCATCTGTGGATGAAGCCGGTGAACCATGTTATATAATAATTGCATAACATGTCCTAGCCAACTGCACCCACATATGACCTACATGCTATCACCGAGCACATTTGAAGGGAAGTGAAAAGGCTTCTAAATAATTAACAGAATGACAAATCAGCTCAACAAACTACATCTTCATGCACATCTGCTGCTTTATTTTAAAAGTATCGTTAAACTTTGGAATTTAGCAGATGTCTTGTGTAAATCATAATTTAAAAATGTGCATCTGTTTGAAAACTTTAGCCTGTTGAAAAAATATGAAGAAAACAATATTTATATATGCTCTCTACGGTGAGAGAGAACATATGATTTAAAAGTCGTTACACTTTTTCTTTAACACCCATCATCTTTAACTTCTAGGCTGGTTAATGCGCGATTGAATAATAAAGTTAGACGTCAGGATTTATTTTTTATTTTTTAATGTTTATGAAAAATCGTGTTTACGCAGTTTAGCTGTTTTTAACGCCCCTGAAACGTCTAATTCACTTCTATTTCCTTCTGTATTTGGAAATCGTCCTGCCATTAAAATCACAGTAAAAAATTCCCCGACAATGAATATGCTTTAGCAAATATGGTCCTAACTAGACAAATGATCGCTGATAAACAGAAGTCTGTCGACAAAGAGGATTTAAAGACAGCGATTAATCCAACTGACCCCAAATGGACCAACAGATGAGCTCATCCAGTGTAAGTTGACCTACTCCACATTTAAGCCTTTTGCACACAACTAAAAACCAACACTGCATCAGAAATGGTCAATATAAACAAGTAAATGAGCGACTGCCTTCAAAATGAGACCTTTCGTGATTTTTTTCACACTCTTTCTTCAGTCGACTGATATTTTCAGGTTTTATTTAAATGAGAAACATTTTTTTAACTTTTGGTTTTTGCCCGACTGAATTAGAAGAATCTATTTGTGCCAAAAGACCAAAAAACTGTGATTTCTACAGATGATGAGGAAATGCTTAATTTTAATGTCTCAGCCTCGCCAAGAAATATTCTTAAAAAATGGCTGTAAAACAGTTCATTTCCCATAAACGCCTTCTAAGATGTTACGCTTAAATTATTAATATTTTGCTTTCTTGTAACGTATTTATTTCACTATATTTTCGTGCAAACTGTGACCAAAACTCCCGTTCACTGATGTCTTTTCAGCTCTTTAACATTTTCCTTCTTACAGACTGAATCAGAAGGACTGGCTATTCTCCACGCAGCGGCGCGTCAGGAGATTTCCTCGGGTTCATTCAGTCGGAATGGAGCATGACTGAGTTGGTGTGGCTTGCGGGTACTTAACATGAGGTAATACTGTGTGTACAGTGAACACACACATACACTGCCAGAGGCACAGACTTCAATCACACTAACCCTTGAGGGATCATCTCCTCTCAGCTCGTCTCTAAGGAGAGCGGGTTATTTCCAACGTCTTTGTCTGCTATTTACATTTTGGCTGTGGCAAAAGGCGGCGGGGTCTGTCCTTCAACTTCCACTGCCTAGTGCCTTTGGAGGACTGCTCACGGTGACGCAGCTGCTGACCTTATTCTGTCCTCTGAGAGGGAAAATAAAAAACGGCGAAGTGTGACATCTTCATTAAAGTCTCTTGAGGACCGCTGAAGTCACGCCACTTTTTCACTCGGTATAATTAAAACCTAACTGCTCATATCTCACCTGTTCGCATATGGCTTATGTGCACAGTTTGTGTAACATCGTGCGTAATAGTAATATGACATTTCCATTATAGTGATCGGTCAAATTAAAAGTACCCCGTTCTTCTTTATTTTCTTTCCAAAATGCAGAAACTACTTTAATGAATCTATAACTCAACCAGAAGACATGCTGGTTCTTATTTTAAATATGCACAATCTCATGCTTCCTGATTCGATGCAGCGCTACCGAATGACAATACATAAGGGAAAGCTCTTCTCCAGCACGTTTGCTCCGCTCCTCTTTGGCACTAACTGACCCGTTGTTAATCCAACACAATGCAACAAATGTAGCGGCATCCTCTTATAGCGGCTCGGGGTGTCGGTGTGCAAACAGCATAATTAAAACTGCGTGACAAAGGGAGGATTTCACGGAACAGAGAGCGCTGGGATGAATGGTTCAGATTCAGTAAAAAAAAAAGTGAAGTGTGAGAAGGTCTAAGCATGCTGATTATAATAATAACTAAAAAGTGAAGACGCGTAAACCAGTCAGGGTGCATGCAAAACAAAAGATGGCACTAGGTTTTCTTTTACACACATATCTTTTTGTGTGAGCGTCACATGAATTTAGGTTTGAATGCATTGTTTTCTTGCAGTCAGAGCAAATCTGTCAAAGTGAAGACTGCCTTCGGTTTGTCTATTGATTTCTTTCGCCTGCTTTTGATAGGGGTTCGTCTGCACTCGTGTTTTCTTGTTTCAAATGTGTTTTTAAGAAGTAATGAAACAAGTGAAACCAGAGAAACATTTACATCTTTTACGACTGAATTCCAGACTTAATGGCACTCTTGTTTTAAAAACTGAGAATACTGCGCACAACTTTACGCACATAAATACGTTTTGTAAATAAATGTCTGCAGTGTTACAAATACAGTCTGACATCCGACACACACACACACACACACACACACACACACACACACACACACACACACACACACGCAGAGAGAGAGCGAGAGAGAGAGAGAGAGAGAGAGAGAGAGAGAGAGAGAGAGAGAGAGCAGCCAGCCTTACCTTCTCTCCTCATGCCGACTTTGAGGCACTTCTTCAGCCGGCAGTACTGACACTGGTTCCGGTGGTGCTGGTCGATGGGGCAGTCTCGGTTCCCCCGGCAGGTGTAAGTGAGGTTCCGCCTCACAGAACGCTTAAAGAAGCTTTTGCATCCCTCGCAGGTGAACTGACCGTAATGCTTCCCACTGGACTTGTCCCCACACACCATGCAGTCCACGTTGGGGATCTTGTCCCCGGAAAGTGCGTCGTTCCCTGGGGTAGAACCGTTTGGTGTTCCAGGTGCCCCGCCGGGCTCCTGGCCGCATATCTGGAGTTGAGACCCCGGATCTGCAGAAATGTTCTCTGGCCATTGATTTACTACCATTGCCATGCTATCCCAAAACACTTGGTCTTTGTTTAAACCACAGAAGCAGAGTCAGATTGCGTGATAGAGATCCGTCCTGACGTCTCGGGAGAAAAAAACGAGGGAGGGCGAAAAAGCGCGTCCCACTTTCCCCAGAGGTCAGTCTGAGCGTATCAGAACTGTGATTTCTTATTGTCGAGGAAATCTTCCTGTAAACATCTATCAAAGTTTACAGTAAAAGCAAGGTATCAACATGATCGACTCAGAAGTGCAAAGCCTACAACTCCCGATGTTCCTTGCTGCGCAGATATCCATAAACACGTTGTTCTTCAGAGCGTAACCTCTCGGGAAAGTCAGTCCAGTAAGTCAGAGTCTCTGCTGTCAAATTTAAAAGCCGTCTGATTATTTGCTTGCCTCTAGAATTTAAAGTTGGACAAATGAAACTGAATATAGAAGAAAACGTGTTGCCTCATGCGCCTTTCTTCAGCCACAAGCTCAACACTACGTCTAAATTGAATGAAAATCAGAATTAACACTGACTACATGCTCATATCATTCGATGTATTTAGTCCCAGCAAGCTTCTGGATAACGCAGCCCATGGAGCGCAAGTCCCGGGGAGCACGCAATCCTTGTTCCTCTTTTTCTTGCGCGCCGAGGTGACGATTTGGAAAGCGACGTCAGTGGGCGCTCTGACATTTATTTACCAACTACACGGGCGAAATATCTCCAGTGTCTTCTGGATGATCGTCAGTGTGGAAGAGTCTAAATAGAAACACCTCGCTGAACAAGCTTTGCCGCTCGACTGTACTATCGCTTTACCCTTCGACTGTCTGAGAGTCAAAGCTACAATTTCGGCAAAGTGTCACTGGCAAGGCTGCCTCCTACGGCTGCCCTCCACTGGCGGCGCTCCATATAAGGTCATAAATCCCAAATAAGGTCGTATCCCCTCCCCTCAGCTGGAGAAGTGAGAGCTTGAGGGCCCGGCGTGATAGGCCCCAAAAGTGTGGTTAAAAAAAGAAAAAAGGAAAAAGGGGCAACCTGATTGGACATCGTATGACTGGATGGGATTGACAGACAGTGGCGCTTGTTGCGATACAAGTACTTTTAAGTGGGCTCCATCAATGTCCAATAGAAATTATAAGCTTACTGTGCATTTTGTGCATTATAACCAATGACCAATAAGCAATTTTAAGAAGTTAATAAAATAGAAGCTGCTGAACACGTGTGGTAGCTTTGTAGATTTCTCTAATAATTTCAAATAGTTTTGTTCTTTAAAAAGATTTTACGTCTTTTAAAGGTTAAACCTTAATGATGGGAGTGAGAGACATTTTAAGTGGCTTACCCGCATAAAAGCCCATTAGTTGTCATTATTTAGATGCTTGAAGGCGAGAGGGCAGTTTTCACATTCCACTCCGGCGGGGCTCAAAGCCCCGTGTTCAACTTAACTCCCAGTTTAAGAAGTGCACAAATGAGCAGACGTCTATGGCATTGCATCTACTTTGGAAACTAATCTTAATGCATATGAGTCTTACAAAGGTTTGAATCCCACAGCGCAAATGCACAACGATGTAGTTTACGGAGGCGGAAGAAATATCGCCTACTAAACTTTTGGAATGAACAATATTTCAGTATTTACAGTTGCCTACGACTTAAAACGAAAGTGAAGTTTCGATTTTTTTTATTAAAATGAAAGTTTTGGATTTAAAAAACTATTCGACTCGTTAAAGCTTTTTGCCATATTAAAGGAGCATCTTTAAGAATCAGGAAATTGTGTGTTTCTTGAAATCATAAGTTATTTCTTATTATAAGTTAGAACATATTTCTGGTATTTTTCTGGAAATGTTTTTCCCACTAATGAACGACTAGAGGTCATGGTTTGCCAACTGTTTTATCTATACGCCACAGCCTTGTGACCAATCTCAGACCAACTGTCGGCGTGGACGAAACACTCCAGATGGTTCCTGATAAACTGGTCATCACTGAAATCGTGCAGTTTCCTATCCACCAATTAAATACTGTAAAAACAGCGCCGCGGGCAAACTTGCAGAATAATAACTGAATATCTTAAATGCTGGCGGTGTTTGCAAACAGCCCCCGTGTCCTCCACAAAGTCAACAAGAGCAAAAGGTGCCAAAGGTCTCACCAAGCTAAATCGGCCAGCAATGGAGAAAGTGTTGATTTTTCGGGTTTGTTGTGTTGTAGTTATAGTCTCTGCCAGCGAACAAAAGCCCATTTCGGTAATTAACAGTGGCAGTGTTGTTCCCTAATGGGAGTTTTCACGCAGCGGGGACCCGATTATTTTCCCAGATATGGTCTTGATTTGTCATGTGTAGGTAATTCCAGCAACACCGCTGCCAGGGGGTCGAGTGTCCCACCGCCCCGTGCTGCATGAGACCGAGGTTTGAAAAGTGATAATGCGTTTAGACACGCTCTCGCACTTCCCCTCTGGACAACACGCAGGCTGTTTTTTGGTTTTGGCTTTTGTTTTTTCTTTCAATAACTACAGTCTCTGGTTTTCTTACTGTCAGTTTACATGATAGTTGTCTCTGATTTCTGGGAAAATAATTGTTTATCTAATGGAAACGATGAAATTGAATAAACCAGGTTTCTTGTTACATATAAGTCTTTAAATAAACGTCGTAACATGTGTGCGTTAAATAAAATTTATATATATATATATATATATATATATATATATATATATATATATATATATATATATATATATATATAATAAAATGGAAAAGTGAACTAAAAACAAAGTAAAACGCAAACGTTTTAGCAATTTATATGTCCAGAGTAGCTGAAAACGATATGGGATTTAGGCTCTCTACATAATCTGATCTCTGCTATAGACTAAAGGGGGGAAACTTCTCAGCTTTGCTTCTCCCAAAAAAGAAAAAAGCGCTAAAAAGACAAAAACAGCACTCAGGGATCGCGAGTGCTGCGCCGGGATCGCCGGAGGCCACACAGTTGGCCCTTTGCTCGGCTTAATTGCTGTCACATGTAACCTTACCTGTGTCCCAATTAGCCCCGCGACTCTCCATTAGGAGATCCCATGAGCTGTAGAGCCAGTGACCAAGGGCACCTCAGGGTTTGGGGCCTAATAATTAGAGTGTAACTCGACTCGACCCGGCTTACGATCAATTTGACCAGGATTTCACGAAAAGAGTCTAATTAAACGAGGATCAGCATATGGTTTGGTAATGTACGTAATATCCATTCATTAATCCCTCAATTAAGACCACATCAGTGCAGAGACTCTTCTTTAAGTCTTTCATTAAGACGAGAAAAGGCCATTGTTACATGCCTTCTTTGAGTAATAACATTGTACCAAATGAAAACAAAGACGTGTTTTGTGAACCGTGGTTTAATTCTTATGTTGACCAAGGGTGTCAAACATAGGGCCCAGGGGCCAGAACTGGCCCACTGCATGGTCCGTCCACTTGTGTGGAGAGTGTTAAAAATTATAGTGACGTCATTAATTCCTTAGGTGATTTTCAGTTCAATGTGCTACAATTTCCGGTGTGGTGAAAATATGTGTATACAAGTGTTTTTAGACTGATGTGAAACAAAAGACACAAACTACGACTCTACATGTCTATTTTTCTTTAAAAAAAATCTTAGGATCTTTTCTTAAACTGATGGTTTATGAACTGTGAAAATGTCACAGTTTACCAAATGTACATTTACTTTTTTTATATGTTTTTTTGTTTTTTCCACACAGGTTATTATAATCAGATTGTGATCCATGAACTATAACAAGTTGGACACTCCTGATTTAGACCTTCACAAACAGATTAATGTCTATAGGGAAAGTTTAAAAATCAAGAAAATGAGATAAAATTATGACTTGTAATTATATTTGCACATTTTATATCTGGGCTGTAATATCAAAGGATTATAGACCAGAGGATGTATATATCTGTCTAAACTGTTTTTAGCATGAGTTGCCCAGTTTGTTGGATATAAGACGTAGAGATCGCTAACTTTTATTGATAAACTGATATAACTGATATTATATATGATATCTGGGTGCTCAAAGCTCCAAAAGAATATATTAGAAAAGAACTGTGATCAGTTTATTCAAAATACAGTAAATAAGTAAAATCAATAATTTTTGAATCAGTTTAATTTAGGACCTATTTTTTCAACCTTCTGTTGGTCCTAACCAAATGAACTTGGAGCTAGCTAACACTGCAGCTCAGCTGAGCAGAGTGTTGTTGATCTTTACATCCTGTGATGCTTTCACAAGCAGAAGCCGGTCATCACGGGTAGTTACTGTAAATTCATGGGCGTAGGTTTTGTTTCTGCATTGGGCTTGGGCATTAATTGAAAGTAGTTCCTTCCCCAGGAAATCTTAAACTTCATTTCCTGCACTCTGATTAATGTTTCTGGGTCAGTACGTAGCTTTTCTGCATCCATTTATGGCAGAACTATCTGGAATATAATAATGCAGCTGATGACTGAGATCACAGTTCTGTGTGTATGTGCATGCGTTTGTCAAAGATAATTATAATTTACTCCCAAAGATTTAGTGGTGGTATGAACTCTGTAAATTAAAGAAAAGGCCCATTGTTGATGAATAAAGTCCCGTCCCTGTCAGAGTTATTGTACTGAGCACTGAGTAATGTTTTTTTCTTAGTGATTTCTCAGTTTGGAGGAGACAAATACACGTGTCCTGCTTTTCACAAAGCAGATGTTGTATTTGAGTATTCAAACTTATATGATAAAATCATATCCATCTGGGTGATCTAGAAAGGTGAAAATTCAATATAAGAGGGTGTTAACCAAATCCTACCCCTAACATTAATCCTAAGTGGGTCACCAGTTATATATTGGATGTAAAGAGGTGACAAAAATATCTGAAGAAACAAGGACATAGCAAAAATTTAAAAGCACTGTTTCCATCTTGGCATGTTATAATGCAACACTCACATATCCACAAAATTTCCCAGGTTAGTCATTTGGGTCATAGTATCATCTTTGTGCTGAAATGACAGTAAAAGTGTCACAGGTCAAAAATTAATAATAAGAACATCAAGATTTTGGCTTTCTGAGCTACCATACAAACTTGATCTGAACATACTTTTAAAGATTCTTAATTTTGTCTCCATTCAGTTGAAGTAGATTAGAAAAAAATGTCTCTTTCTTACGTGCTTGTACAAAAGAAGCCATGTGTGATCAAACTCTGTCTTAGTGATTGGCTTGAAAATGTTTGTTTTCGTCCTGTTACATGTCTTTGATTCATCCTGTTTCAGAACTGTAGAAGAAGCTACTTTCAGCTGTTCTCTTATTCACAAGGGGTCATTTTGCATGTTTGATTTGGCACATTTTTACACTGGATGCCCTTCATGACACAACTCCATAACCGGAGATCTCTCACTTGTTAGGTGAATGAGTAAAGCACACCACTACAGAGCCACTAGTTGAAAGTTTGTAGTGGTGCAAAAGGCCATATAGCAGGGTCATGGTGTTCAAACACCATAAAAAAGTAGTGTTTAATAAATTAAGTATCAGGATATCTGCCCTCATCAGGGTAACCTTTCCCCTTTCATACCCAGATATATCTCAAAACCAGCACATATGACAGTTTGCCTCTTCTGTTTGATGCTCATGAAGGACTGCTGGACCAACTGGTTCAGGAGGCTTTGACACATGAGGGTGTCAGGCTGAGGGCAAGGGGTGGTAAACATGACCGCACCGGATGGCCTAGGAAATGCAAGGGCCACTGGTTTAGTTGTTAATTTATGGACAACCTGACAACACCCGTGCCAACAATGCAACTGCACTTCAGCTGATGCTAAATGCATCCCGTTGAGGAAAGAAGCCATCAAGTGAGCAGGTATGCAACCTGAGCACATGACTGAAATAGAAATTCAAAGGCAAGAATGACATGTTTGTTATGACGTCTTGTGCCTTGCATGACCCTCGAAAAGATAGTATCTGAGTGTTTTGTGCTCAGAGGCACAATTTATTAATTGCTTGTGTGGTGCTTCAGAAAAGAGTATTGACAGACAGACAAGGAAGAAGTGAAATTTAGATTCACTGGGAAATGAGTGTGTTTGCCTGAACATGTATTTCTGTGCATGAAAAAACGATCACGTTGACTAAAAAGGTATGTGCAATCTAAATTTCCTTCAGATGCTGGAAATGAACTCCACAGAACTTCCCCTTTTCTACAGCTCTTTATGATTAAATTGTCATCAAACTGAAGCGAATGATTCCTTATTTCTATACATTTATTAGGGAACACAAATACACAAGTGTGTTTACTCACTGCAAAGACACTGGGCTGAGTTTTTGAAAGTCACTGCTGTTTCCTTTGGGCGATTGGGGTTGATTAAGAGGTTAACTGTGGAGAGTCATGGCGTCTTTAAGGGAGATTTATCTGTTCCTGCTCTGACCCCTCGGGGGTAGCTTCCCTCACCCCCAGTGTCCCCAGGATTTATTTAGTTATTTGTTTATCTGTTGGAAGGGGTCACCCTTTTCTGCACTACATCTCTGCCCTGTTTGTGCATCTCAAACCCATTTTTCATCTTGTTTCTTGTGGGATTCAACGTTGGTTCCATTTGCTGACTAAGCGAAGAGGACACGAGTGAAGGCCCCACCGAGTCTCGTGACCTTTAACATTTGGCAGCGATACGCTCCCAAAATTGGTTATTTTCATTTAACACATTTTGCTATCTGTTCAACTTTGGCCCCATTTAGAGGAATTATGGTGTTTTCCTAATTGCTTCCTGACAGTTCTAATTCAGCTGGGCTTTAATTTATTACCCTTTATTTCCTATTTTTGTATTATTTCATTAAAGTGCTTGCGTCTTTTCACAGACACGGTGAAAGAGAGTTTAAAATTCTGGCAGATGAAGCATTAGCTTATCATTTCAGGAAAGGATTTGTTTTAAGCACATTTATTCACATCACCAATTTGTTTTGTGACATGACATCTTCTGTTTATTTACTTTGGTTTTTACATTTATCATATTATCGGGGGCAAACAAAATTCTATAGAGGGATGTTTCCCTTTCTACTCACAGTAGGTCAGATCTAAAGTAGAATTTCCCTGCTTCGTTAATACATTTTTACCGACTTGCCTAACTAGACAGCTTTTTGTCTTGAAACGCGTCATATTTGAAAGCTTAAAACGTTATCACACGACATCCCAAACTCATCTTCACCAATGTAAAATCCACAAGTGATCCCATGTACTCACTATCTGTAGTACTCGGCATCTCTCAAAATGTCACGCGTGCACTTACTCAGTCAAACATAGTGTCACACCTCTTGTGTAAGCGTGTTAGTCAGTGTTAAGAGGCATCAGGCCTTTTTGCTGAGGTGAAGGGAAGGCAGGGTGGTGTGGTGGGCTGGTGTGTGTGTGTGGGGGGGGGGGGGGACTATACAGGGAATGCTATGTGGCTTGCATGACCTGGCATGTCTCTGAAGCTGGAGGGGGTCTTGACCTCTGACCCAGGGCTCCAAAACTAGGAAGATGAAAAAGGGGGTTAGGGTGGGAGGGATTCGCCTCTAAACAAGGGCTTCTGTTTCGATCACTCCAGGAATGTCAGTTCCATAAAAAGATGCCCACAGAGAGAAAGAGGGAAAGAAAGAAAAGGAAGAGAGAAAAAAAGGAGAGATAGATCGATCTATCTATCTATCTATCTATCTATCTATCTATCTATCTATCTATCTATCTATCTATCTATCTATCTATCTATCTATTCCACCTTCCTCATGCAGTGTTTGTGGCCATTTTGGCTCTCAAACAGTGGTCTTGCAGTCAGGCCATAAATTAATCTCTGGACCCTGGCTGAAGCCGGAGCCCTTGTGACTCCCTGATCGAGGTGAGCTGCAACAGAACAGTGTTGACACTGCAGAGGTTGAGTCAGGAGACAACCTCCTGATCATGCACTAGAGCCAGGATGCAGGCCCAACTAGACCATGGAAAAAGCATCTAATCTGCCCCCTCCACAGAAAGAGGCTCACTGAGGACTTGTGTCTTTGGACAGATGTCATATATGTGTTCAGCTCAGGAGGTGATAGGGGGAGCAGTAAAAATTAGGCAATATGTCTGCTCACAGCAAAGAGGCTGGAGATAGTGAGGGCAGTTTGGAGTCATCTTGTGGCTCCTAGAGTGGGGAAATCTGTCTGCAGTTTCATGAATGAATGTATCTGGAACCAAAAAAGTGCTTTGATCATAAAAAAAAGTGATTTTCTTTTTGTAGATAGAATTATAAATACCAATTTATTTTAATGACTGAATATTTGTCTATGTTGAGCAAAAAAAGCCACGTTGGTTTAACCTTTCCACTATTTTTATCCTAAATTAAAGATCAACTTCAGACGTGTTTAGAAGAATACAATGTCATGACTTAATTGAACTCACCACTCCACAAATAAAGATAAAAACATATTGCCTTACACCATTCAGAGGTTTTTGGAGAGCCAATATGAATTTAGAGGCAAGGACAAGGTATAATAAGATGATGTATAACAGGTTTAACCGTTTATAGGGCACTTACTGAGTGAATGGAAATTCAACATTTCAAGTATTATTAAATTATATCACAGCACTTTTTTATTTGATTGATTTTTTTCAACATTTTTTATTTTTCTGTTGCAAATCAAGGTCAGTGAAGTGAGCAAACATGGTTCCTCGCCCAAGAAAGGGTTAACCTAGTGGAGTATAAATGTGTAGGTTACAATTTAACTTGCTAACATAAGAAGTTGTTAAATAGAAAACTGAGATATAGTTGTCACTGAGACCCTGTTCAAATAAACATTTTAAGGCCAGAAACACCTTCCAATGGAAGAAGAGCTGTAAGCATGTATAGCATAGAGAAGACATAGGAAGATGTAGAAGGTCAGCTTTAAGGGGGATGAGAATCTGTGTCCAAAAGTGGAAGAACGTCAGGAAGTCCAGTGATTCCTAGCACTGTTGTTGTTACTGTAATAGTGCCAATGCTTTATTTGCTCGTATATACATTTTTCTTTTGCTTTGTTTTGTGTAACGCTTTGCAAATTTCCAGGATTTTTCTGCTTACTGTAGTTTACTGCACTGCATGACCACTGGAGGAAAATATCTCCCCCCTCACAATGCATACAAAGATGTAAGTGATCATGTAAGCAGAGGCAGTTGTGACAGAATATCTAAGCATTTTGACCACCATTCTTTATGCAATGTCAAGACTTGTGACAGCAGACTGTCTACAAACAGGCCTTAAGTGTTTCCATACTGTACAGTAAATGGCTCACAACATAAGCTGTCCAGTTACTAAAAGTATAAAGTAAAAGTATACCCATTCTGAAAGGTTAAAATTCTACATTAGTACACATTATTCTGAAAATGTTGCCAGTCAAACAAGTAATACTACAATCAAAAAAAATATTCCTGAGCAGAGGGGAGATTGTGTTTTGTTTCTTTGGGAAATGAAGTAACTTGGTCACCTTAAAATCTATGAAATGTTCAGATAAAATAATTTGCCTCTAAGTTACAAGTTTAAGAGTTCAAAATGTATTTTTGCTTATAAATGTGCAGCAGCTGGTTAGAATACAAGTAAGACAAACAGCAAGTTAGCAACTTGATGGAACTTTTGTGAAAGGTCAGAGGAGCTAACTTGTTCCTACAGGTTCTATTTGTGGATCATCACTCCCTGTTGACTCTGCCAGTAACTAATCAGGGGCTCATTTAGGGTTTCCTGTCTCAGCTCGGACTGATCATAACTTTTGATTGGATAAGTTTAAATCCTCCAGTATGATGTCTCTTTGATGGAATTTCCACCGGCCTACTAGACCCTTTATAATTACTTGACCCAGGAGATCTTGGATAACTCTTAATAAGCAATGGAAATGGTGTGAGGACATCCTCTGTGCTGGTACTGAAGTTTTCTGTCTGGCTGCTGTACAGTACCAGTCAAGATGCAGGATATCCCAAAAGTTGAAAGCTGAAAGCGACCCAGCAGTGTCCAGAGGTGCACCCAACTTCTGCATACTTAACCATTAGGCCACTTGCACACAGATCTACTGAGAGGCCATCATCTAACAGTTAAACGTGTGTAGGGGTGGAAAAAGGCCAAATTCCCCTCCCTGTTGTTAAAATCTCAGACGGTGGTCTTTAACACATTCTCCCACTCCCTCCCTCTTGCAATCCCAATAAAAACCTCTGACCAACAGTTGACCTTTTCCATAGGCCCATCTTGCTGTTCCCCGTCTATCTCTCCACTCCCTTCTTTCCTTCCATCTCTCCTTCTCTTCTTCCCGCTGCCACGGCAGTCTATGGCAGTCCAATGGGATCCAGCAGCTGCAATCAGAGGGGGTGGGGTTTGGGGTGTACACGGGGTGGGGAGGGGGCAGGGTCAAGGGGGGTCACAGTAGTGGTAAAGTCATCGCCATGCCTCCGATGCAGGGGCATCGCTTCTGCCTTCAAAGGCTGCGCAGTGACGTCCATACACCCCTTGCACCCCTTCTCCTCTTCCACCCCTTGCCTCTTACTCCCTTGTGGCCCCCTTTGGCCCTGCAGTTTCTTGGCTCATAGGGGTCAAGGCAGCCAAGGGTTAATAAAGTGATACCAGGTGTTGGCCAGAGAGAAACATTTCCCCCTTCTTCTCTCTGAACTCCCACCAGCAACAAACTTTGGGCCCCCCATTTCACACCACGAAATCCTGCTGGGACATCAAGCCTGAGAGTGAGCCTGTTAGAAGGGGTGGCCGTGCATGTCAAAGTAAAAACACCCCTCAAGTAGAGTTTGGGACATGCCCTGTGTGTGTGTGTGTGTGTGTGTGTGTGTGTGTGTGCATGTGAGAGGGTCACCCATATCCTGAATGTATGTAGATGTGTTTGCACATGCATATGATGCACAACGGTCCACTACTGGCAACCTCAATGGCTCCAAAGGGCCTCTGGAACAATAAAGGGTTAACTGACCAAACAAAGTGGTCAATTATGTGTCAGTAGCAGGACATTGGAAGCAGAAAAGATTCCAAATCCAACCACTGTCTTTCTCTTGGATCACTGGGCACACAAACATACAGAAGGGGGAGGGGATATGGTAAGATTTTAGGCTGTGCAAAGAGTAGAGATGAAATGGTGGAGTCTTATCTTGACCACTAGAAAAGAGGAGGTTGAATAGCTGTGAAGATCAAACCCAGTAAAAGGGAGTCATTGTGCCGAAAGCAAATGGCCTCTGACAACTAGGAAAGAACAAACAGAAGAAAGCCGTCAGTGTACAAGTGCTAGCGCTGACGGGATGCTGAAATTAACAAGAAGGGGCTCTGGCTTGTGTGCAAGTGTGAAAATGTGTGTACGAGGATTTGACCATACGTGCATAAAAATGTGCCAGGACATTTGCAAAAACACCAAAAGTTTGCCCTGGACTTTCAGTCCCACCTGCTAAATGAAGAGAGTCCTAATTAACACTAATTAACATCAACGACAAGTTGGGGCCATTAGTCCAGCTAATCCCCAGTTTACATTTTCCCCTCTCTCTGGAACCCTGCTGGAGAGTTCTAACTCAGTGAAAGAAAGGATGCATTGTTAACCAGCTCCACATCAAAGATACAAGCCCTCTTGAAATGAGTTGCCTCCATTAGGGCCCGAGAGTCGGCCCTGATCCGAACACTCTGCTCAAACAGCCCGGGGAGTGGAAAAAGAGAGGGGCAGGGAGATCAACCCCACATTTAGACTGCTCTATCCAATTCATCATTGACTCATTTGCACTCTTTCATGAACCCCGGGCATGTCAAAAAGGAAAAATAAACCACAGCAAAGCATGAAAACAGTGGCAAAATATCTGTAAAAGATACAAAAAGTGCTCAGACTAATTGTCCAAATTGACAGAGTAGCTACTAAATCTGCATTAGGGGCAGCAGGTAGTGGCTGTGGTGTAATACTCTTGTCAAACTCTAGAGTTTGAAACCAGCTTTTTGGGGGGTTTTTTGGTTGTTTTTTTACAAAATCTTACAAAATTACAGCCTCAGATGAACAACCAAACAAATCTGTGTAATTTTTATTTAACACAAGCTCAGCCAAAAGGCAGAAGCAATGTGTGAAAGATTAAATGCAGCAGTATATGAAAGATTACTGTTTCCATGGGGGGTAAATAACATTCAGAGGTTGCTAATCAAATGTACCTGATAACTTAGTCACCAGCAAGTATGAGTAACTCTATGAAAGTGCAAATTTTGGCAGGTCTATTTCTGAAGCAAACTGCCAAAACTCAACTGTGCCTTAACGCTGTCTCAAAGGGGAAAGATATTAACACTGCCCATCAACCTAGGAAGGGTTATAAGGTCAATTTAAAGTCCATCATTCAACTATGAGAAAGAATCTTCACATCAAAGACAGATGCAAATCTTTCCAGGAGTGAACATCCCAGCAAATTCACTCCGAGGTTTAACTAACTGTGGAATGCTTACAGAAATCAGTAGCTTCATCTAAGACTCTGCTGGCCTCAGTTAGCATGCTTAATATTAAATGTTGTGATAATACATTTAAAAGAGATTAAGCAGGTCTGGCTTGTTTGCAAGGGTTGCAAGGGGATACCATCTTCAGAGTATGTGGCAGCACAGCTTAGATTTGCAGAGGTCCATCTGAAGAAATCAGCAGACGTCTGGAACAATGTTCTTTGGATAGGGGCGACCAAATAGAAATGTTTGGCCAATATGCACAGTGCCAGGTTTGACAAAAAAAACCAAATGTAGCATATTAGTACAAACATCTCATACCAACTCAAATTCAAGTACAGCAGTTAAGGGGATGATGATTTAACTTTAATGACTTGAGCACTTTGTAGTCACTATGAACTCCTCTGAATACCAAAGTATTCTAGTGTCAAATATGAGACCATCCATCTGACAGCTAAAGCTTGTCTGAAACATCATGGTCAAATCATGGTCATCAAATGAAATGGTTTAAGTAGGAGCTTAAAAGAGTTGTGCACAAACAAATGCTAGCAAACCTCAATGAACTGAAGTAATACTGTAAAGAAGAGCAGGCTAAAATTTCTCCACAACTCTGTGAGAGACTGATAAAGAAAAATTATGACTTTAAGTTAATGCATGTGGACTTGGACAATGAAGATCAGTGTTAGCTATAAGCTAAAATCCAGGCCTGGAACTGGATTGGAAATAGGAATAAGCAGCTAACGAGTCCTTGTTCAGCTAAATCTACCTACTCACTCATTATTATATATTAAATGAAAGAATAATAATAATAAAATAATGTTTTAATAAATTATTTTTTTAATTTCTCATCATCTGTTAAAATAAAAATTAGAATTATTTAAAATCACCTGACTGGGTTGTGGTGAGTAATAAAAGAAGATTCATTATTAATCATTGTTCAGTAATTTAATGATAATTTTTTATGGTTAATCTCAGCAAAAATAATCGCACAATCACCATTAGTATTCCTTGGCTGTTACAGTCAAACAAATATAAACTCTTTGGAAAGTTTAACAGAAATTTTAAATAATGTTTTCCATTTCCGGGGTAAAACCGCAAAGAATTGTAGGTACGAGTGGCAAGCGGTACTAGCGCACACAGGCTTTCACATGAAAACAGTCACACAGAGATAAAAAGAAACACAAAGAATGGCAAGAAGCTGTTGTATTATTAACTGCAATTGCCGGTTGCATGACAGCCACGGGAAGCCGACGCCTAATGGTTTTTATCGGATTCCGTGGAAGAGAAATTGTTCAAGCCATGTTTCCGAAGTAACAAAGAGCCGACGGATGGCCTGGATTGCAGCCATTCGAAGACCAAATGTAACGTCCCAGAACACTCCAGCTCACATGTTAGTCTGCTCCAAGCATTTCCACAAAGGTCAGTCTTCTGTTGTAGTTATTACGTAATTTATCATAACATAATAGTTGATGTAGGTTACAAATAAGTCTTATATTGATTTGAATTGAATTCGTTGCGCTATACTGCGTTGTTCACTGTGGCTTTGCGAGCTAATGTTTGTTGTGTTTTGTAGGAAAACCAGCCTACAAAATGCTGGAATGCGATCCAGACTGTGCCCCTCTATCAACCTGGGTCAGACCGAGTTTAAAGCTGCTACCACAGCCAGATTTGATCGGGTAAGAGAAAGAGCGAGATCAAAACAGCCACGAAAAGTCACACATATACGTGCCCAAGTGTTGTATTGAAGCAAGCAAGTGATGAATAATTGTTTTCCAGTATGTTGTTCTGAAATGTTTTTTTGTTTTGTTTTTTTGCATTGTTGATTTGTTTTTCACCAAAGCAGCTAATAAAGCACAATGGAATACAAATTTGCCTCTATCTTGTAAGATTCTATAATAGAATGAAACAATAATGCCAGTTATAAATAAAGACAATAAATTGAGTGAATTATGAAACACTTATTATATTTCTATTAGATCTGAAAATGTTGTGTAACACTACAACCTGAAACAACAAATAGATGTGTTTGCCTGTACAGGAGATAAAGGAAAAAATTAACAACAGCTGTGAAATGGAATAGTCCAAATCACCAAAGTAAACTGGACCTGGGCTTGTTGCAGGGATCTGACGTTACTAAACATTTTGTGAGTGTATGCACTCACACTTAGGATCATATAATAATAAATATGTGCGTGATGAAAGTCGGGCAGCACGCTAACGTCCTTACTCCACTCTGTATGCTCGTATGGGTCTCACCCTTTCACTCCTTTGATGTTTTTCTCCTACTTTTTTTTGCCTTTTCATCACGTCTGTCTTTGTGCGGACCTGCCGTGTTCTCCGTTGTTTTCTACATAACTGTTTTGGGGCAAATAAAATGCAAGTAGTGATTAAAACCACAGAATTAATGATTACCTGTGCTGGAAATGCTAGCGCTTGATGCAGTGTTTTGATTTTGTTGCCACTGGTACCCACAATGCAACGCGCGAAAGTCACGTGGTCTGTCAATCTCTATAAACCGGTGTCCAAACCAGCGAGGGGTTAAACGAATTTGCATACAGTACTGTCGTACAATATCTGTTTTTTGTGACTGAGCTGATCCTTTGGCCCCGGTGTCTTGCGTGGAAACCACAGAGAGAGGCCCTTTTGTTCAGAATTCACTGGTGAAAAAAAACTTCCTGTGTCCACCACAACAACAGCCAAAGGCACAGCTCTGCAAATGTAGTGAAGCAAAATCGAATATAAAGTAAAATAAGTGTGCTTCAATATGGTCTTAAAATTTATATTGTATCATAACAATGAATAACTGATAGAAGATGGAGCTCCACATCTTTTGCTTCCCAACTTAGATACCAGTATCCAGGTTTTTTTTTAAATACTTTCAAGTCTTGAGTCTTGAGCAAGACCTCATTTTCTTATCTTTCTTTCTTTTTTGAGGTGTGTAAAAACAGACATGGAAATACAGAATATAAGACAAAAACAGAGTTTGTACAATTTTAATGAGCATTAATGTCAACATTTGGTATGACGACCTTTATTCTTTAACATAGCTTTAACTCTCTTAGGCAAGCTCACTTGTAATTTCTTAGGTAGTCTTCAGGAATAGTTCTCCAGGCTTCATGAATGACATTCAAAGTCCTTCTTTAGATGCTTTTTGCTTTTTGTTCTGTTTTCTGTCGAGATGATCTGCACCCCTTGAGGTCTTGGGTCCAATCCAGGTATGCTTTTACTGCACTGACAGTGTGTTTGGGATCCATGTCATGCTGTAAAATATAGCTAGTGTCAGCCAGATGCTGGCAGTGATTTCATTTTGGGATACTTTTGTTCATTCATATTTGTATCAGTTGTGATAAGATCCCCAAGACCACTGACTGAAATCATGACAGAGCCTCCACTCTGCTTTACAGATCACTATAGACACTTGCTGCTGTAACTGTCTTCTGACCTCCTCTATATATATTAATGATGGTTTGAATCAAAATTTCTAATCCAGCTCTAAGGTCTTGGTCAGGTTGTTGCCTTTTACTAAGATGGCTGTTAGATACTTTTCATTTGCTCACTTATCTAGTGTCCTCAAATATTTTAAGGGCACACTGCAAACCCTGCCAAAATATGCCTAGTTTTTGGCAAATAGTTATTTGAGTTTCCTTGGAAACAACAAAACTGGCACCATATATTTTTTTAATTTTCCTTTTTTTTCTCATTTTGCTGGTGTTTATGTCATTAGCTACACAGTTTGTGATTTTAACCTTGTTTGACATATTTTGACGTTTTCTAAAAAGTTAGACAGACAGTTGCGAATGCACACTGAAAGTGAAAAGCAAACCACATTCATGAAACTCAAAAGCATAAAAGTCTCATTCAATTTAAGAAATCTGTCTGTTTTGTAAAAAACCTGCAGCACTGCTTTAATCCTTCATATATGTAAACAAATTGGTAGTATTATAAAGTGAACACGTTTAGGAAGCACAGCAACTCAGCCATGAAGTGGCAAAATTACAGAACGAGATCACTGAGTACTGAGGTGAAAGTTGCCAATGCTCGGCTGACTCAGTGACTGAAGACTTCCAAACTTCCTTTGGTGCTACCATCAGCACAGAAACTGCCAGGAGCTTCATGGCATGGATTTCTATGGCTGAGCAGCTGCTGCAAGTGTTATGCGTAGGTGTCAGTGTCCCAGAACTAGGGATGGAAATTGATATGAATTAAGCAATTCTGATTCCATTATCAGTATCACTTATTGATTTGATTCCTTATCAGTTCTCATCGGGTTCTCATTGGCTCCTCTTTGACAGTCACCATCATCGTTAAGCAGCATGTCAAAGACATCACATCTGTGCAAACTGACTGCATGCTGTCTGGTCAAATGTTCATGCATATTGCAGGTATTTCGCCTCTTAGTTCTGATCAATGTTTGGATCATTACTCAAAAAGTAATTATTACACATATAACACAAAACACTTTTCTTAAAAGTAATGCAGCTAATTAGCTACTTCCAGGAGAAAGTAATTTGTTACACAACTTGTTACATTACTTTCATGTTTCTCAGAAAAATGTCACATAATTACCATTTTACAAAATAAAGGTACGAACACAAAGCCGGCAACACAAGGCAAAGATAAAACCACCACAAAGAAACTTTAAAACAATGATTCTTCTTTAGAAACACGAACAGGAAGAAACGGAGGCTGGAGCCTAACTGCTCATCACCTTGTTACCTGTTAACTGTTCACTCAGCTTTAAATCACTCTGGATTGTTGGCTACCTTAGCATTAGCATGCTGTCTGTGTGGATGCTTGTAAAGAGCCAAAGTTACATCATGATCTCATCCTTTTGTGCAACAAAATCTAAATAAAATGTCCATATCACGCTGGAGACTGTGCCCCCATTTCCTCCTCTGACACATCAACTGAAATCAGGTGACTGAAGCACGAGTGCAAGTGGAAACAATAAGTGGGATCGATAGGCAGGAGGACTAACAATTCTAAGGAACGACTACTGGGAACCAGTTCTCTACAAGATTGTGCTGGGATGGGACACATGCAGTGCAGTAAGTGGTTTGAACACTTTTTTTTCATTCTAATTGAAAATTCCTGGCTGTTTGCATGGATGGTGAATGCTATCCTTTTTCTAGCACGTCTGATCAGTTCCTCGAGGACAGATATCTATTATTCATTCAACACAGCAATTCAATTCTGAAGTCACAATTTTTTGAAAGGACATACATTTACATCCTTGTGTACTTTTGGTAACACAGCACACATGCACACATAGCAAAGGGCATGTGCAGGAAGTATGCAATAACCACTGAATTGTTTATATGGTGCAATTTCTCTTTAGTTTACTCCAGACAGTTTCACCATTTTGGGCGATTTTATTCTGAGTGAGGTGTTCACACAGGATGTTTATTCCACTCAGGCTTTTAAACCTAGCTACTGAAACATTACAAGAACTAGAGAGCTTACACCCCACTTTTCTTTACACCTCCTTGTCAGTATTTCATGTAAGATAGTCTTTCCCCAGCACACACCAGCATAAATCACTCCGTCATTCGGTTTCATAAAATTGCTCCCATTATCCGTCTTAATGTTTCCTGAGTGCTGGGCCACTGCAGGGTTGTTTTCAACCTTTGCTTCTTTTACGCCTTGGAAAGTAAATACAATAAATTCCAGCACATAGCCAGAGCTGCGGTGTTGTGTTATTTTTCAGCATGGCGGGTAAGCACAATAGAAACACAGCTGTGGTGATCAGTCCGGGCTCCCCAGGAGCCAGCGAATACCCAGAGCACATGTTCGTTAATGATCACATACAAAGGCCACAGTTGGAGCTGCTAGTTGCTGAGGTCTGTACTCCCTTTACATATCAAACCATTTCAATGACTCCACCTTCTGCTAAATGTTTAAACCCAAGACACGTCCCTAAGGATTGATGGAGGTTGAGTCGACAGTTCTAGTCTTACTCAGACTAACTCGTGTTAGTCGTAAAGCCACTTGAGAATCACAACAATCAATGATTTCTTTAAAGCTTTTTTTATATTAACTTTAACATAAACTATTATTTAACACAATTTTATTTTTATGTTCTATGAAGCAGAACCATAAGACCAAAATCAACAGCAGGATGTGACTACAATATTTCTAGTGTTTAGGCCTTAAATCTTTGATTCAAGTCAATTAAAAATGGATTTACCCAAAACAGCCACAAATCAGTTCTGTCTGAGCAGTGAAAGTGCCTTATGATAACAATAAGGACCTATTACTTTAAACAAATATTACTAAATGATTATTGAAATTTAACTAATAGCAGTTCTGCTTCCACCAATCAGAACAGGTTTCAGATTTTTTCCTGGGTGACAAACAAATGAACAAATACACCAAAATGGATCTAAAGCATATTTTCAATAGATGTTTTAAAACTGACTTCTGAGTTTAGGTGTTGTCTTGTGATGGGTGAGTCTCCTCCAGTGACTCCTGCAAAGCAACGTACATCAAGAGCAACTTCCGGATTCTCTGAGCATTAAAGCTCTGGTGAGATGTCTTTTTAAAAAGTGCTGCCTGAACAAGCCCTGTCATAAATACGTACATGTGCACCCTCACAACAGATACATGCATATATGAACACATGCAAACGCGCTCACAAATGCTCGCACACAAGCACCTATCCCTCCAGGCTGATCCGTGACCCTCCCCCACCCCTGAAACCCGATCTGTCGGCATGCAGCGCGGAATTCTCCAATCGCCCTGACTTTTGACCTCTGCCCTTTTTGGCAGTGCACAGAAGAGAAGATGAAGTGCCCAAGCCTCTCTCTTCCCCAGCACAAAAAATCTCCTGTTCTAGCAGCCCTCCCACGCATGAACGGGCACACACACACAAACAGTAAACGCGCACACACACGGATTCCCATTTGGGATGCCTTGAGGCTAAACACTCTCTCTGGTTCCCGTGAGGCACATGATCAAAATGATTCTTGATACGTAGGTAGCAAATACGTGTGTGTGTGTGTGTGTGTGTCATGAAACAAACAGAAAGAACAGGTCAGTGAGAGAAACTTTGACTTTTAAACCCCTTCAGTGCATGTTTCACATTGCAAAGACACCACTGAGCTATTAAAGCTGTTAAAGCTTTGAGGGTTTTGTAAAGGAGCTCAAAGCAAACAGACAGTTGTTGTTATTACTACCATCATCTTCATCATACTTTTTTTTATCATTGTTCTCAGCTGAGAACAAGAGACTGAAAGAGAGAGTGGCACAGCCATATGTTTCTGTTATTTGGCTCCTGTCTCTCTGAGTGTGTGTTTTGCATATCTGCAAATAACATTTATGCGGTCTGTACTATGGGGTAGGATTTGGGGCTTAGCAAGGTAACATAACCTGCTCTGCAGCAAGATAAGAGATCAACAAGTACAAAACTGCTGCCTATTCATCAGTCAATTCCTTGAAACATCACGTCACCGTTCCTGGAAGATCCCGTGGACTTGAGTGTGCAGATAAGATCAATGGTTTATAGATACTGTCTTTGATTTTTTTTTTTAAGCAACTAGCCGTAAAAAGGCAGTGTCATCCTTAAACAGGGATCCTAACCCTTCATACTTGTTGAAATTTTCAAAAAGGATTCAAGGAAACAATTCAAAAGAGGGCCTTTTGAATTGTTTCCTTGAATCCTTTTGAAAATTTTGCATTGAATGCTGTTTGTTTGTTTTCATCTATGTGTTTTTTACTATTGAAACAAAATAAGGCTAAAAACGTCTTACAGGTGTAGTCATTGTGCTGTTAAGTCAATTAATTGATTTAATTGCCATCTTGACTCTAACACACTCCGCTCACACACTGCTGCGCTGGACGCAGATCAGATTATATGTTTGACCATTTCATATTTTCTCCAAGTTATACTTTTCTGCTGTAAGACTCACAAATGTTTGCATTTGATCAAACGCTGCCAACAGCCTGTTTTACGTAAATGCATTGATAGTTAGAGTGGGAAACCCTGGGTTTACTTAACAAGCTTATAACCGCTTTTGTGTGACTGCTCTCTGGGATAATATATCAGAAGGAAACTGTAGAGCCTTCCTTTGCACAAACTGTGGTCTCAATTAAAGACACAGCTTGCTGGAATTCTCTACCTGCCAGTTTAAAGCAGATTCTCTGTAAAACAGTTTAGTCCAGACATACAATCCTAACATTAACTAGTTACATAAAGTCATGCTATAAATGTAGTTTTGATTCGTTTTGATTTATTTCAGTTGTTTTATATATTCATTTTACTTGGTATTACACAACATTCCTATTAACAGTTCAGTCAATTAATGGCAATAAGTGGGCAAGTGTAGGAAATTAGCATTGGCTATATACAAATATACACGTGTAGGTACTCAATGATTAAATTGGCAATGTTAGCGTAAGTCAGATAAGGAAACGGTATGTTGTGTGTCTTGTTGTACAGGCTCCCTCTGGCTTTAAATATGATTCACACTTACATCTCTATAAAGAAACAGTATCACTGCCTCCAGGTGTGTTGAGCAAAGGTGACACAATTGGATTAGTTAAAAAGTTTTACAGCCCTGCTGCTCACTCACAGTGACAGAAATCACATGGTTTTCAGCTAACCCATCGACTTTGGCTACATCTGATTTTGAGAGTTTTAAAAATTGCACAAGGAGCACAAGGCAGTGTGATTTATGGGTAATCAGAATATTTGATTAGAAGTATTTACATTTTGTAAAAAGGAATAGAAAACATGAATTTTGTGTACTCAATAACTGTTTTCCAAAGTGGTGAAGTAAATATTTAGAATATTTAAGTCCTAATCCTACAGTACAAATGTTTTAGCATCAGAATATACTTAAGACACTTTCAATGACTTATATGCTACTTAGTAGCTTTATCCATAAAAATAATTATTTACTGGTAGATTTAAATAAAAAAAAAACTTTAAAGTAGTTGAGCACTAAAGCTGCGTGTTCAAACTTGCATCCAAAATATAGTGGAGAAAAAAAAGAAAGTGGAATAACAAAGAAATACTTAAATAAAGTGCAGCTGCATTAGTACAACTACATAGTTCCGTAGAGGAATGTACTATCAAAGCTCTCTTCCATTTGCACCGGACACTGTAACGTTCACAAGTGTTCCACACAAATCAATATGAACACAGCCGATTGATTTGCACAAAGATTCCTTCCGTGAAACAAAATGCAATATGCACCGAGCTGTAACTGTATCCGGCGGCCTCATAATGCTGACGCAGTAACCAATAATCTGCCACTGTGGCATCGCTTGTTTGCAGCTCTGGCAGTCTGTCCATAAACTCAGTTGGTTCTAGTTTTCTGTCTTTTATTACATCGCATTTAACGTTTAGTTAATGTTCGGATTAACGATCACCAACAAGGTGAAGTTGATATGGTAAAATATGATGAAATGGTCAATGTGAGTGTGCTACAAGGTGCCCGAGTGTTTAAAGAAGCACTTGATAGCAGATGAGATTAAAACACGTTGCTGTCGAATAATTAAGCAAGTAGTTATAATAAATTAATGTCTTTATTGCAATGCTTGTATGAAATATTGCAAAGGTACTTTCTTTCTTGTAATTTTACTGAACTTTCCACTTAAAATGGAGACATAATTGTTACTGACATACATACAACTGACAAAAACAAGTAAACACAAATCACAGAACAAAGAAAGAACTGACACTGCTCGGATGGGTTTGATGTTATTTTGTTACCTTTAGTGATGAACTGATTACTGAGCTGGACTGATCACACATGAACATGAAGAATGGTTAAAACATTTACTTCCACTTGTTGAATTAGTCTAACTCAGATATTATGAAGTTGTTTATACTGCATGTTGGCTGTGAGAGACTTTTCAATATTCCTGGCCTTGTATCCCAAAATCGGCCTTTAAAATCTCTGGAGCACCACCTCTCTCCTCCACCATCTGACCGCTGCCATTTGTGCATTGTGTGTGTCCGGCGTGACTGCTCTCGTCATTTTCCCCTTTGATTGGCCTTCACACAATGTAATCAGTGTTGCAGCTGTCTGAAAAGGGCTCTTGTGCAGTATCTGAGCAATGCCGATCACCCCGATGCGTCCACAACTTTGCTTTTAGTTCCATTCAGGCACTGTGACAAATGGCAAACTGTCTGGTGAGCATGTGTCAAGCCACTTGATTTACTGCTTTGTTTGACTGCACTGGCCCTTTTCTGAATGTCGCCTCCGTCTTGTATGGCCTTACTGTATTGGTAAGAATTGCCATGGCCGTAAGCTTGAAATTCTAATGTACAGACAGACCGAAAGAATTGACCCACTATATGAGCGACTCAGCTTGATGTACTTCCAGCACACAAAAGCTGGTTTATTCTTTCATTTTTTGTTTTTTGAACATTGATGGAATAATTGAATGAACAATCAATCAAAAATCATCTTTGGAGTTAAACTGCACAAATTCACTTGGCCCTTGAATGTCAAATAACAAAGAAAAATATTAAAACCATACTTTTTTTTTCTATATCATTCTGAATGCGAGAATCTTGCAGGGACACATCATGTGGTATGAATTATATTGTTAGAAAGTGATGTGCTTTTAACTAGGTATAACTCAGTCTCCCGGACCCCTAAACTGTAGCCAATCCATTAAGACAAAGCTCTCTTGATCCCTTTCTTTAAATTCTCCACCGTGGCTGATTAAATGTAGCCGATTTTCACGCCTGGACTGAGGAAGCCTGAAAGATCTGAATGGATCCTCACAGACTGACCACACTGCTGGTTTGTGGAGCAAAGAGCCGATAAGTAGCATGCTGCTTAGTGCTCAGCACTGGGGAGGTAAATGTCTAAAAAAAAATCATAGCCCTGGCAACTTCTGTCCAAAATGTGCATGGGATTGAGGCATGTCACCTGGGGTTATTTAATTTTCCCCTTCTTGTCAAGATAAGATGAAATATCATTAAAAGAATGTACAAAAAGTTCCTCTTTGTAGTTTTAAATTATAAACTGGGCAAGCCATACTAAGAATTTGCACCACAAACACAGTGGCCCAAACAACTAATGGATGGAGTGACATGAAATCAAGCTGAGCATTAGATGAAACCTCCTAACTTTGGCAAACCTTTTTCTTTTTAGAAAAATTATTATTATCAGGCCAGATTTGCAATTGTAGCATCACAGAGTGGGTTGTACGTCCTACCAGGGCTGTATCCGTGATGTAGTCAGACTGGGCAGCTCAGTGGTCAACACTGTCAGATTGCTGCTAAACAGATACTTTGATCAGCAGATGGACGCCCCTCCCTGAGTCTGGTTCTACCGGAGACTTCTTCCTATTAAAAAGGAGTTTTTCCTTCCCACTGTCGCCAAAGTGCTTGCTCATAAAGGGTCATATGATTGTTCGGGGGGGGGGGGGGGGGGGGGGGGGTTGCTGTATGTGTTACCGTAGGGTCTACCTTACAATATAAAGGGTCTTGAGGCAACTGTTATTGTGACTGTGTGTGTTTAAATTAAATTGAATTGAATTGTAGTTGATAATAAAAAAAAAATGGATAAGAGGATGGATGGATATTGCCCTGAAATGATGTAGAAATAACACCACATAGATATTTGTTTTCCTCTTTATGACTTACAAGTGTGGGAGTTTTGCAGAATTTCACAGTTTTGAGCTGGTTGAGTAATTGTAATGAAAAATGATGTTTTTGACACCGTTCAGAGTTTGGTGAACCTTCAGAGCCTTTTCACCTCCCCAGTCTTTGTTTCAAAAGGCATTTCAAAGAAAAATAACCAAATTAAAACTAAATTAAGAAAATTCCTTCCCCATGATCAGTCCAAACAAAGCATTACTTATGCATCACTTGACTCCCACTACATGACCCTTTGAACAACAAACTGCCCTGGCGTCTTGCCTTTCCCCCCTCCCTTCACCAGAAGGGTGTTAAGACCTGTCCCTACTCTCCCCAGGGAATGCTGGGAAAAGAAGGCCTCTACATCTGTCCCCAGCACCAGGACGACAGAAGGAATATGATGGACAGGGAAACATTCCTTCATACATAGGAAGGATGGATGGATTAAAGAAAGAAAAAAAGAAAAAGAAACTGGACCTGATGAAAAAAAAGTGAGGACTGTTATCACTGACCACGCAGAGTAACTGCAAGGAGACGGAGTGATGAACGGAAAATGAAAAAGTCTTTCTAAGAAGGAGAAGGCTTGTGAATGAAAGATGGATCTAGTCTCCTTATGAAGCCATCCATCACTCCCTTCAATAGCCCAGTGGGCAGAGGGAGCGAAGCAGGCACCCCAGGCCTTCCTTCAAAAGGCCGGGAGGAGCGGAGGGAGGAGAGGAGGACGGCTGCAATGTGCTCGTAGAGCTGTGATCTTTACCTCCCTCCATCATGTGAAGTCAGCAGGGAAAGTGATTAGCT
This sequence comes from Astatotilapia calliptera, assembly GCF_964374335.1. Taxonomy (NCBI): domain Eukaryota; kingdom Metazoa; phylum Chordata; class Actinopteri; order Cichliformes; family Cichlidae; genus Astatotilapia; species Astatotilapia calliptera. The sequence continues at coordinate 35,770,415 of NC_137432.1, read as the reverse complement.
TTGCCTCTCTCCTCCTCCTCCACCTCTCCTCCATTTCCCCTGAAAAAACAGGTTGTAACAGTTTTAGTGGGGCCTGCTGCTAACTTCTTCACTTCCCTAATGTACGACTGAAGCAAATTTTCTTAAAGCTGGTAAATGAAACACCGTGAACAAACTCAATTTAAAAGGTAAATTTCGCCACTACTTAAACAGCAATTATTACCATTAACAGAGCATTGTTTCTTTTCTCAAAACATTCAAGGTCTTGGTAAAATAATTACAGGAGCAAAATAAAATTAAAAATTAAAAAAACAGTCTAATTAAATATTTTTGTTTTACTCCAGAAATCCAAACAGCTTAACAAATGTATTTATATATTAATCTTATTAATTAACAAACATATCCTGTTATTTATGTTGCTTCCTGCAGAGTAAATCTTTAAAACTCTTTTGATTCCAAGAACAAATTAATCTAAATGAATTAATATAAAAATAAAACTGAGTCTTTCCATTAACTTTTCTTCCTTTTGACCAATTAGCCTCTCTTTTTAAAAAAAAAAAGTGAGCAAAGCTCATACAAAAGTGAGATGTAAACACACTTTCACACCAGGGTGTGACAAGTGTGAGATGTTGTTGACCCCCATCTGTCCCCTCTCGTTCTGTTTAGGTCCCTTAACGTTAAGGTCACAACCTAGCAAATTTATTGGCCCTCTAAAGTCATCAGTGCTTTGTGATTGGATGAAAGCCCACTAATGAAGTTGGTAATTGGTCCAGTTTATCGGTTTATTAGGTACTCTGGCTGTGGAAACAGCTTTGACATATAAAGTAAAGTATACATCATTAGCAAAGAAGTGGCCCCATGGGTTAAAGTGCAAAAAGTTCACCTTGTTCAGAAAAAAAATCTTAAAAGAAATATTTTCAGGTTTGTTGCCACTATAAAAACTAATGCATGTATATAGTTTCCTGTCTTTTCAAAAGCAATGTCAGCTAAGACTGCCGGCTTCTGTAAATTGTCTATATTGGATTCCTTAGTTTAACAGTTAGAAATAAATCAGCCAAAAATAAACAGTTTGAGTTTTTTTCTCACCTCCACAAACATCTGCTTATTTTATTGGCTAATTTATTTGTCTCTCTGATGATTCCACGCTAATATAATCTTTATAACTCTTTCCAAACGTGAAAGAGAATTGCCGGCAAATGAATTCACAACTTAAGCTGTCATCTAGATATATTGTGTCCTATTTGTTGTCTGGTGTGCAGAGGAGTGACAGGCTGTCCACGACCTCCAGTAAAGAGGAAAGCTTTGGTCTTTTTCTCGGGTTCACCATTATCTGTGTGACCCATCCCCTTAAAACACTCTGAAAGAGTGAAAGGTCCTGACTCTGCACTGAGCTCTAGCATAGATGTCAACCTTTGCTATTCAGCAGGCACGCTGATGCACCCTCACTGCAGGAAGAGGAAGCACAAACACGTGCATGCAGAAATAAACAGAAATACACGTGAAATCTAAAAATCTGATAAATAAGAAAAGAGGAAACTGCACATGCAAGTTATTGTTTTATACACTGATATTTGACTCTGTAGTGCACACACTTGATGAATCTCCTGCAGCTAGAGACAACCACAGGAACCTTGTTCTGGATGAGCTGTCAACAAAGAAGAGGAAAACAACTGTATAAAAGCCCCCGACCCCCACTCGCTCCCCACCCCTCTCCGCCACCTCACCCACGGAGTCCTTTCTCCCACTGACCAGTGTTGAGAATAGCCCCCTCACCCCTGTGACCCCCCCATTGGGCCCTTTCACTTAGTAACAATGGCTGCCAGGGGCCGTGTTATTTGAGGCACTAAAGAGCCGTCCCACCAGCCCGCCCCCAGGACAATGCCCTCCCTGCTGAGAGCTTTCTTCCCCACACCTCCCTAATGACAGGTTTCATCCTCTTTTGCACTGACCCGTGGGAGGGGCTGTGGCTCCCGGCTCAGCCCACTGCCTTTCTACCTGCTGACCCAATCCGCCAACAGGCCCGCCTCCTACTCAGTAATACACACATACAAACTTTCACTCTTATGCATTCACTGTTTGCATGCATGGAGCAGTATTACAGTAACCATATTTCAGAGGGGAAATGATTTTGACTAGATTTATTTAACACTTTTAGTTACTTTGTCCAAAGGTTCGCTATATCTCAAATCAGCCAGTTTTTTAGAACATTTTCAGCTCGACCATCTCTGACTTGAATAAAAAGTTTATGGTAAAAGGCTTGAAAATATAGAATGAGTCCTGTGAAATTTTAACTTCACACGTCAAATATATTCCAAAATGCATCTTTTTGAAAAATGATGAAAGACTGGAGTTTAAAATATGCAAATTCTTGCAGCAGTCATTCAGACAGTTAGCATACTCACTGCCTGATCCCTGCTTGGCTCTGGTTGTGTTAGGGGGTTAGGTGTTAGGATTAGGGGTTTAAGGTTAGCATCTTCAGTTGCACCATGTGGACACAGCAGTCCGGTTATGCAAAACTACTCACATTAGATGATCCTTTTTTTATTCCCCTTAATTGATTTGCCATATTATTATTATTTTTTCATAGCATTTTCTTAATTTTCTTGAGAATTTCACGTAAAAACGTATTCTGGGGTTTTTTTGTTTTGGTTTTCTACTTTTGTGAACTGTAACTATATAACATTCAGACATTGTTGCCAATTTTCTTTTGTAAAGTTTTTCTTTAGCACGAGCTAAAATATTTGAATTCAAAGGACAGGTTTTTTTTCATATTTTACCAAGCCAGTATTCAGACATGTTTTGATGTATCTGTCCCAAATTAAAGATCCTGATTCATTTTGATGTTGAAGATCAGTGAAAATTTCAGGAAGCTGACAGACAGATTGGTGCAGTCAAACTCTGTGCTGGTCTGTAGTGAAGAGAGAGCTGAGTGTGAAAGTGAAGCTGTCGATTTACCAGCTGAGCTACATTCCTATGCTAAGCCTTAGGGAGAAGGTAAAGAGCTTAATCATGTGTGAGGGTCTTAGAGTAAAGTCACTATAGCTCCACATCGAAAGGAGCCGTAGTTGGAGCACCTGAGCAGGATGTACCTGTTTGATAAGCTGAGGTGTTTCTAGCATGTAATGGAGGCCCTGGGGCAGGCCTGGGACCTGCTGGAGAAGTTATGTCTTTGGCTGGTGGTCTGCTTGTCTTTATTTCATTTACTTTTATACTGGGGTCAAAATGACCCAGATTGATTTTTTCATATAAATACAGCACACACCGTTTTGCTGAAAGTAAGTGATACAAAAATCAAAGGATGGTAAATAACCTTTTAAGAAATCATATGTATTGTACTTGGGATTAAAGTTGTAGTTTTAGTAAAGAAAAGTGAAGATTTTTAATTTTACAATACATGGAAATTAACTGTAATGTAATACAGTTATATTTGCTTCTTGCAATAAGTTATTCTTGGGGTCCGCAGGGACCTAACGTATGTAAAATTTATCAATCATTCTTCACACACAATCACATTCACGTCTGCATGAAACATGCACCAGAGATTATAACAACTGTAATGCTGATGTGCTAGGGAGCACTTGGGAGTGCACTTCATTCCCTCTCACCTCACACATGGTGCTGAGGGCTGCTGACAGATGAAACAAACCTCACCACCTTTACCTGTTTTGGAAAGGACTCCGTGCCTAAGGGGTCATGAAAAGTACTCAACATAATAACAGTCTTCCAACCTAAAATTCAGGCAAACGAAAACACCAGCGTTCAGCTGGACATTCTTCTGTGGCAGCTGCATTATTCTCTGTGACAGCATGTTAAAGGAAACCTTTAAGTCATCACTTGCCAATAGTCACTCAGCCTCAGTTAAGTTACTTGCCATTCATTATCTAAGCCTGATGCATTGCACATCTTTCCTCACAAGGGAAATCAGGCTTTCTGCTGTCATTGTGATGATGATGTATTGCTGCCATAGAAACAAAAGCATATTGGTTAGTTTACCAATTAAGTTTTTAAATTCTCAATTACTTAAAGCCAGTGAAAGGAGCTTTTCCAAGTTAATTAATGGTAGAGAAAGTTGTTTTGTTTTTTTGACGCAGTTACTTTAGAGGTCTCAAGAGGGAAACTTCCCCTCCTTCCTTCCCAGTCCCGGTGTATACTTCCTGGGAAGCCTGGTCTCAGGGCTTTAAGTCATGTTTCCATTTTAATCCTGAGTAATTATTTCCTTTCCTGAGTATTGTAGAGATTTGAAGAGACTGGTGAGCTCTACATGTGTAAATGTTTGCATTATATTCTTTAGACAAATGACACCTATAGTCTTTTAATCTGAAACTGAAAAATCAGTCAGGCTGTCTTTATGCCTTAATGTCCTTAATGAATTTGTACTTTATCTCAACAGAGATTTCTCAGAGTAAGGTGGTTTGGTTTGTAATGGTCAAAACCTCTGTAAGCTTCCATCCTCTTCCACTCATCATTAACAGGGTTGCAGAGGGGCTGGAGCCTATCTCAGCTATCATACAGTGAGACGCAGGGTAAACCCTGGACAGGTCACCGATCTTCGCAGGGCTACCACATAGACACAGACAACCATTCGCACCCACGTTCACACCTATGGGCAATTAAGAATCGCCAGCTAACCTAACCCCACTAAATGCATGTCTTTGGCCTGTGGGAGGAACCTGGAACCGACCAATCACCGAGCTGCCCTCTGTAAACAGCTATGGCAAAGGACAGGGTTGTGATAGTGGGAGTTTTCTACCTTCTGTTTCTATCCCACTTGTGGAGTGATTTTCGTGGAGTAATCTGATATTAATTACACTTTGTAAAATGCATCTGTAATTAACAACCAGCCCATGGAACATAAAAAGAAGAAAAATAACAGCCGTTACCTGTTATCCAGACAACATGCTGACACCAGGAGCCCAGAAAAGTTGGTTGTTCCACCTAGAGGCTTGTCTACACTGTCATGGAAATTCATATTTAGTTCACATAAACACATATTTAATTATCAAAGCTAGCAGTAGTTCTTCAGTTTATACTCATTTAATTTAATAATGTTTACCACAGAGCCTCGTCTCATAAGAATCTAAAAGCCTTTCTGTTTTATGGATCCATTTAAAGTTCAACAGTTACATCACAAAGCAACAACTCTGCTTCATTAATGGAAACTGCAGCATGTAATCATATTTTATCATTCCAATGTTAAGTGAAATGTAAAAGTTGTGCACACTTAATCTAAACAACTCATTAAGAAGTTATTTTATTTTTCAGTCTTCAGACAAATAGAAGTCTGAAGACTGGGGGGTGGGGGGGTCTCTCTGCTGCTGGTCGTTGAGGTGGAGAGAGAGTGAGAAAAGCAGGCACCGTGCAGGAGTGACATGAAGGCAACAGGGTGTGACAGGATAAGCAACCCGACTGCAGGGCACACAAGAAGGAATCTTCCTCACACAATGACACACCTACACACATATACTCAACATGTACATCAAAGGCACCACTTTGTAATAAGATAACCTAATTTACTCATTCTTTACAGATCAGGTATCAACCATAAAACACTGTGGGAAAATTATTTAGTATTTATTGTTTCTAGTATAGTTATGAACGTATGTAATCCATTAATCAATCATGCTTTCAGTGTGTACTTGTCCAGCTCGTCAGCCACTCCAAGGAGCCTGTAGGGTTGGATAATATAACCTCCAAATTATATAACAATATAACAATTTCAAGGAAATTTGCTGTATTTGATATTGCAGCTTGGAGGCAACAGCTTTTATTAGTGAAAACAAAATGAAAGGGACTTTCTATCCTTCTTTTCCAATGAGCTTCTGTCATTGTTGACAGACTAACTATTTCAGATTGTGGCCTCACTTGCCACAAAGTGCAGTAGCATTGTGGTGCAATCATAGTGACACAGCAGAAGCCAAATCTTTGTAGTGTTTTCCTTGTAAATTTCAAGTAAAAGTACAAAATAACTGCTTAAGCCTTCAGTCTAACATAAAAGTGACTTAACCATGCAATTCTTCAGGACCCTGCACAATATTGTCACATAAATAATAAAACTATAATTAATAATAATAAAATAATAATACTGAAATTGGGATTTTTTTTCTAGGGCTCTGCTTGTCGAGCACAAATATCACAGGCTCCACCAAAAGCTTCCTCCTCGGGTGAGTCATTTGTTTGCTTTCAGACCATCACCAGCTGCTCATATCTCCCACTGCATGCATGAAACAAGTATGTTGTCTCCACGTTTAGCGGAGACAGTTTTCTTGCATAATTTGAAAACATTCAAGATTCAAGATTCTTTATTCGTCACATGCATAGTTATACAAGTATAACACGCAGTGAAATGTAACCTGACACGCTCCTCGACTTGTGCAAAAGGGGGGAGAGAGGAAAAACATTATGTATTATATACATTAGGTGAATGTGCAGTAGTAGCATTGTGCTGGTTTGGAAGTTGTTGAAGCTGCTCCCATTTTTTGTTACCATCCGGACCTGATACAGCTCTCGCTGTCGGACATGCCTGGGTTTCTTGCTTTTGTCTTGGTATTAGGGATCATCAAGACATGGTACCCCTATGTAACTGACATCCTGATAAGGCACTTTAATGTTACTGCAGACAATATGACATTGCAAAGCCTTAACAGTGTTAATTACAACACAATGAGCCCAGTGTTTGCAACTTTAGTGACTCTTTGAAGGATAAATAAATTCTTAATTAATGCCAGTAAACTCACAGTTTCACCTGTAAAACATTTATGGGTTGCACTACCTCTGTAGCACTCTGTTGTGGCATCCAAGAGTCAGTTATCTATTGTTCTAAAACTTATCCAACAAGGGTCACAAGGCCAGGGTCTCTAACACAGCTGATAATGGACAGGTCACCAACCCATCACAGGCAAACAACACAGAGACAGACAAGCATTCGAGGCAACAAAATATGGACAAAAATGGAGGCGGCAGTGCATGCTAACACAATCTGGCTGGAGGAAGATGAGCCCCTAGATGAAGCCTGCATGCATGAGTATCTTATATATACAGATATATGAAAAAGAAGCTACATATATTTGAACAAGAAGCAGTTGTCTTGCCAGATAAAGAAAACTGAATACAACCAAAAGGAACATGATCTTATCAGTAATTTATTAAATGAAAATCAAATTTGTAAAACTCTTTCTGATTGCATATGGATGCACCAGTAGCTGCAAAGATGCTGTGATGAGACTGTTGGGGTTCTTGAATATTTTATTTACTCTAAGGTTGAAATTGCTGGTCATGTTGAACTGACACGTTGCTTGAAATCTCTGCCACTTGTATTTTAGCTCTATAACAGTGGAATTATTTATTAAAATAAATAATTGGAAATCTTTTTAAATACCCTGTCAGGCTCATTTGAATTTTTCTGAGGCTTTGGCCTTTAGATCACTGTCCAATAACTAAGATGAGGCCAGACTAAACATGTCACAGGTTTAAATAAAACAGATACCACCTGTCAATCACAAAGAATATCCGAGTCATTGGCACTTGAGTTGAAATGGTTGATTCTAATTAAATAGATTTAAAGCTGTGATAAATGTAGAGTTGTGACTGTCTTTTTATTAGTTGAAATATAAGTATATCAATATATCACCTTTATTAACAGACAGTAAGTAAATTCAACATTTGCTTCTTCAAACACTTTCTTCAACTTCACACATAACCACGGGGCCAACACCCACATACTTGTATAAAGCTGATTTTTTCACTTTACTTTAGACTACATTCCAGGACTGCCTACCTGGAGTATCTGTGCTCCAATAGATGCACCTGCTACACTTAAAGGCATTTCTGCATTAAAGGTCAGCTGGACAGCCTTCTCATGAGATACTCCTTTGTTCTATGTCCTGAAAATAGCTGCTGCTGATACAGCAAAGCACTTTAAACTGTGAAAGAAGGAAAGGACTTTATTAAAAACAACCTTGCCAAGGTTGTTTTGTACCACTAAATAGGTCCTTCAGGTAGTTTAACTTATGTAACATGGATTTTTCAGGACTCTGCTTGACTGGCACTACTGCCACATCAGTACAGCTACAAACGCACAAACCTCACTGCTTGTCCACAGATCCTCCCTGGGGGGTCACAGCGGCAAGGAGGGAGGGATTTCACGCTTGACCTTCCCCTCACAGCTTTGTGAGCCCCTTCACTCCCGCCTTGATTCTCTTGACCTACTTGGTCATCCTGGAGCAAGCCACTTATAATACCTACATCTCACCGAGCAGCACGCTCATCATCCCATCTGCAGGGCTCTTTGGCAGCGACATCTGACTGTGACTGATGCAAAAGTTTAGAGATAAAGGTTTAATCCCTTTGTGCCGAATATTGTACCGCTTACAGAATTCCGGGAAATGCATTGTTTCCTTTTTAATCCAAATCTCTAGGGATTTGTCATATGATTTCACATGTGGGGACAAGCTATAAAGCTCACATAAAATTAGATACAGAATGCTTCCTTTAAAAACACACCACCACTGGCAAAAAGCATAAAGATTGATATACCAATATCTATATGTATATATAGATATATATATACATATATAAAAATCATACAGATCCATTTCTTACCTTAGAAATGTTTAGACTGTTTCATCTGTGAAACAGTGGCAAGAAGCCATGGTTTGAAAAACAAACAAAGTTTTGCAATATATTCATCATGTTCTTTGTCTGCCTCTGATGATATGGTGTTAAGACTTCACTGATCACAGTGCAGGCTCTCTTTGTGCCAAGCTCTGGGGATTCCCCTCCTCTGCATCATCCTTTCTCACCCTCCCTCACCCCCTGCACACCCTTGGAGGAGGTGGATGGAGTGTCTTAGCACTCAGCAGCATCCAGAGCCCCCGATTTCCCCCCTGGCGAGCACCACTTAAGGCCTTCTGTCTCACACTGCAGCCGCACCAATAGTTGGAAAGCATTTTCTACTCAGATGAGCGCAAACAAAGACATGCATGTGCAGGAGCAAGGGAAGAGGGAGGAGGAGGCCGTTGGTATGTTTGGTAAACAGCGAGAAAGCCGAAGGGAGCGGCCACTCGGGAGGAGAGGAAGAGGGGAAGGGGAAATGGAGGAGAGGGAACGCGAGAAGGGGGACAGAAGGGGATCGTACGCTCAGGGAGTCGGAAGCCGGTAAAGAGTTGAGTAAAGGAAATTGCAGGGGTTTCCATGTCACAATCCACAGATGGGCTGATCACAAAGGAAGGGGACGGCACACCTGGTACTGAACAAACACATATGTATACACAGACACACAGCTGAAACTGTACATACTGCTTTATGTGGTGAGCAGCCATCCTTTTGTAGGAACAATGTAAATCCTCAGAGAGTAGAAAGTGTGCAACACCTTGAACTCCTTCATTCACATTCTCACTTTGGATTCGTAAAAGAATTGCCCGTGGCCTTGCTAACACTTCAGAGAAAGTGTGCCCCTATCTTAAGACACTCTTCAGGTCTTCAGTGTTGCCCTTCCTTTTTCTGTGGATATGGGGGTCAAACCCAAAGATGACAAAGTCCTCATATCAACACCCACACACTCCTATTTGACCCAACACTTCCCCCTGACCCTGTTGTTTTATTTGAACCCTAACAACTCTCCTAATTAAACCTCTTTCCTATTATTTTTCCGTCCTTTCCCCTGTAAAAGGCCCGGGTTTCAAAGTGCTAATAAAATAAACTGAAGGGGGCCCCATTTCTTTATTTGTATGTGTGTGAAGAGTCTGTGGGAGAAAAGGGCATGGAATAGAGGCGGGGGGAGAGAACTGGAAGGACAGAGGTTTTAGGTTCAGAGGGGGGTAAAAGAAACATAGGTCAAAGGAAACAAAGAAGCGCGAGACCCTGAGGTCAAGCTGCCTGGTGTCCACAGTCACCGGGCTGCCGTTGTTGCAGGGCAAATGGCCTCACTTGTATAATCGCTCAGATATGTTTTGTCCACGAGAGTAGGATAGAATATATCACGGAGCAGCTGACAGACGAACAATAGATCACGTTCTGTGGAAGTCCGACCAGAGCGTTCGCAGGTCCTTTGAGTTGGTGAATACATCTGGAAGAGCCAAGATTAACCCTGTGCTTGCTGGCCTTGCATATGGCTGACCCCTTTGACCTGAGCTGCAGCCTTAACAATATTGCTTATGGGATATTATAGAAGTTAAAGATACCCCATAGAGGGGGCATCCTTTTTAGACGTGATTGAAAAACTACAAAAGTGTTGCATGTTTTTAGGAGATTACAACAGCTGGCTGTTTTCAGTTGGAATCAAAATGGAAGCGTGAAAGGCACACCACTGGTTTTCTGAGGCTGCACTTAATCTGTACAGATCCTACTGCAAAACAGATTGTCAGAGGATGAAACAGCTTTGGAAATCTATTTCCAATGCAGTGGCATTAAATTTAGGGGGTTGTGTCCAATGCGATTTACTTTAGACCACAACCGACAACCTGAGTGAAGCAGATACCTTTTTTTATTTGTTTGTTTACTGCACAACTCCTTCTGAAAAACTTTTCAGGATAATTTACAATCACAAAGAGTGTCTAGGGAACATGCAGCAGAAGCTCAGGATGCATTCCCACCAGTGGAAAAACTTTGCCATGCCTGTTGTGGTCCTCTGGTCCTTGATGCTAACCTGCCGTTTCTGTCCTTCGACTTTGTTTTTTCTCTCCCTCTCTCTCCTGTCGGTATGCATTATGGGTTTATGCTGCCTTTCAGACACAGGATTTCCCTGCACTCCCTGCACAACTGACACACCTGAAAGCTGTTTGCAATCAAGTAACCTGTGTACAATTGGTCATTAACCTACCTGCTACTCAAGTCTAAAGAAATGCCTCGTTGTTGCTACTGTGATGGTGTTGTTTGACTTCTATGGTCCGTATGGGCTATGTTACTGGGTTTGCTTACCTTGATCTAACCTGGCTTACCTCTGTGAAGCCATGAGAACAAGAATCTGAAAGCAGGGTGCCAGTTTAGCTCATGGACTGAGCAGATAGCTATCTCCTTAGGCTGAAATGCAACAGTTTTAGTCCGGCCTGGAGCCCTTAGTTGTATGTCTTCCCCCATTCTCTATTCTTGCTCTCCACTACCACACCATCCAAAGATAAACTGAGAGTGTTTCAGTTGACCATCTGCTCCAAAATTACTGCCTTGCAATACCTGTTTATTCTCCATGCCTGCAATAAATCTGTTAAACTTTTATTTCAGTGTCTTGTGTCTGAGTCTAGATCTGAGCCTTGACAACTGCGCTGTCTGGGTAGAGTGTGCAGAAGGCAGGCAGGAAACATTAGACCCACTATCTATTTACTTAACAGTTACTTTGGCTATTCTCAAATGTGTGTCATTTTACATTACATGATTTTATACAGTGAAGATTCCAGTTAAAGATCATTTAATGTTGAGTCCAAAACTCTTGCTCTGATACACAACTCTGTCTGTCTAATGATAAAGTCTGCATTGCATGTGCATGTGTCCCCCTCCCAAGGCCAGAGTGAGAACCCCTGTAAAAATGAACATTTAATCATGATAGTACTGGCCAAAACAAGAATAAGCACCTGCTGGTTTATCTGGGATATCCAAATTGTGGATATCAGGTTTAAGACGTCCTGCTCCGCCTGCTGGCTATTATTTATGAATCTTACTCAGACTGTAGCTGATGGAGCCGAGATTGGATTTCAGCAAATGGGTTTCTTCTTTCACTGTCCACACAGACTTTTACCTGCAAGGCACGCTCAAAAAGAGCTTATTATGTGAGAAAACTGGCTTTTTGTTGAGTGAACCAGTGATGTTAACATAGGTTGCACTACCTCTGTAGCACTCTGTTGTGGCATCCAAGAGTCAGTTATCTATTGTTCTAAAACTTATCCAACAAGGGTCACAAGGCCAGGGTCTCTAACACAGCTGATAATGGACAGGTCACCAACCCATCACAGGCAAACAACACAGAGACAGACAAGCATTCGAGGCAACTTCCGTGCCAGTAATCCGCATATTTCTCTCATATTGGTTTCTCTTCATTTTCTCACAGTTAAATCCAGAATCAAATCTAATCGGACTGTTGGGGCTTCTCTGTATATAAAGTGCCTTGAGGTGACTGTTGCTTTGATTTGGCATTTTATAAATACAATTGAATCACATTGAATTAATTTACAGTGACCAACTAAGCCAGGGGTGGGCAACTCCAGGCAACTGCAGGTTTTAGATGTGTCCTTAAACCAACACAGCTGATTTAAATGGCTAAATTAGCTCCTCAACATGTCCTGAAGTTCTCCAGAGGCCTGGTAACGAACTAATCATGTGATTCAGGTGTGTTGACCCAAGGTGAGATCTAAAACCTGCAGGACACCGGCCCTCGGGGCCTGGAATTGCCCACCTCTGAACTAAGCTAACGTCCATGTCTTTGGATTGTGGAGGAAAACTATAGCTACCACTGTGCCAACCACTCAGTCAGTACTTACAGATATTGTCAACCAAAGCATTAGACTGACTGTCCAACAGACATCCCTACATACTCCTAACACTGCTAATGCATACGTCCATCATCGAAAACTAATGTGCAGCAGGTGCAGAGTGACACCAATGACCACAAGAGAAAACTCGATGCTGATCAGTTCCGTTTATGATATTTGGAGCTGAGCCATAAATGTGACCAGTGTCTGTTAACTCTCACTCTGATTTTATGATGATAAACTTATTGGAGTGGAGCTTTATGAGCACAGGTTTATGTGTCTTTCTGCAGCAAATATAAAAGCAGCTGTGTGAATATCATGAGCTTTGCTGGTCAGCTGAACGTTCTTACACACCGGCTGTCACTCAAATCCCACAAAATATTCTAAACACTGGTGTTTGAAAACATAAGCACCGAGTAATACCCAAAGGGAGAGGTGATAATATAATATGGTGATATGATATGATAATATGATAATAGCTTCAGGCTGTGCATGAGATATAAACATGATCATATAGAGTGTAGAGTACTCCAGGGGGTTAAGTGAATGCAACCCTCCTTGAGACATAGTGCTAAAAAATGGGGTGGGAAATAGAGGCAAAGAAAGTCTTGTGTCAGGGTTCAGTCATGAATACCTGGGAACCCCAGAGAGGCTGAGTGAAGAGGGAACACGGAGCATGTTCAGCTCAGCATTAAGGAGCACTCTTTAAAATGCTGAATGAAAGCTGATAAAGAGAGGTCAAAATAAGTTTATGAGGAGAATGCCACTTAAGGCAAGGAGCAGCTAGCCCAAGTGTGCAAACTGGGTCATGACTTGCACTGAGAATGATGTGATTGACAGCAAGTGAGGTGCAACAGGAATGAGACACAGGTTTGAAGTCTGTGAGCAGGGGTAGGAAGATCACAGATGTCGAGCAAAAAGGTTGAGGGAGAGCTGGGAGAGGGTAATGAGTGAGTCGCAAGAGAAGGCCTTGAAAGAGTCTTATCTGTGACCCATCTGTCTTGACATGCACACTCCTCTGGTTAGTGCCCTGGAGGGGAGGGAAGGGGAGCTGCATGCGTGTCAGTTACTGAGTGCACAAGGCTTAGGGCTAAGGCATTGGCCTGTGCACTCTGGCCCAAAAACTAGCCTAACCAGCTCCATGCTTTAACACCCCCAGGAAAAACTCCCGTGACTTACTGCTGTGATCATGTGATTGACTGAGCTCTACACTGGGAACTAAAAACAGAGTAAGGAAAAAGGGTGTCACACGTCAGTGAAGATAAAGATGTTACTTTCTTTCTCTTCTTCTCTCGCTTTTCTCTTCACCATAGCTGTCAGCTGATTTGTCACACATTTTGTTAGTCAAGCCCAGATGAATGACGAACCTTTTAATGTATTCTCAATCATCCAGGAAAGTAAATCTCCAAAAGTTGAATCCGTTCATCTGGACGTAGCGTTTTGTGGGAGAAACGTTTCGTCACTCATCCAAGTGACTTCTTCAGTCTCAGCTGACTGCAGGTTTCCCCAATCTTATAAACAGTACATTTGCATAATGACTGAAACCAGCCCACTGTTTATAAGATTGGGGAAACCTGCAGTCAGCTGAGACTGAAGAAGTCATTTGGATGAGTGACGAAACATTTCTCCCACAAAACGCTACGTCCAAATGAACGAATTCAACTTTTGGAGATGAACCTTTTAATTCATGGAAAAGCGTGATTTTTGAAATGAGTTCAACCAAAGACTTTATATAAATGTTATTTAATCTTAAGGCGCTTTAAACCTACATTCTTCTCAGTTAGCAACATTAATGGGTTTGTGAGACAAGTTAGTCTCCATGGTAACTTTTTTTTAATAAACAGGAGCGGATTATGTTCCGTTTTGTTTTAAAATCAGCCGGGTCAACCATGACTTCGTTTTTTTTCCCAATATGTACATATACAACCTCCTGCTGGGGGAAAATGTTTTATATGTTCAAGTTGAGCCATACCTCACAAATGTCACAAATTAAGTGTTTTTTATTGATTTCCTTTTTTAAATAAATGTAAAGTTACAAAGCAATTTCCATGTTTCCCTTATTAGGTTGTGAAACAATAACCTTTAATATTTAAATGTAACCAGTTTAAAGTTTCAGAGTTGTAACGAGCAGCTGTCACCACTTAGAGCACACTCAATGTTAAAATAGTTAACTGCAATTAAAGTGTTTGGAGGTTTTTTACCGTTCTGTGCGCTAAAACACCAGATTAGTAATTTTCTGCTGCGTTGATCTCTTCTCATATTTGCAACAGTGTTGCATTTTATTGTTACATTCTCTGTGGTCTTCGTATATTTCATCATAATTGCAGATAATGTCACTGATCAGAGTAGGCAAAACTCACACCCCTTTTTATGTGAACACGCACACAGCCTGAAATAGAAAGCCTGGGTTCAAAGACAAAGTCAATAACCACCAACATGAAACTTGTGACTTGGGTTTTAGGTTTTGTCAACCACGATAGACTAAAGGAGAGTCTGCTTTGTTGAACTTTGTTGGTAGTACATCCCTCCTTCTATGACTTCAGTAAACATTTTTCTGATGAGTTTATGGTCTCAATCATTATTTTGAAGTCGTACTGAATAGACCACATAATGTTTATTTTGTACATTACTGCTCCCATTAAAGTAAAAAAGAGTATTAAACAGGCTTTAATTTAGGGTGGGTTATCTTGTGAAGTGAAGAGTGTGCAGTGTGCTCAGTTTCTCAGTCAGATTCACATCTGTAGTTTCCAAGCCACCAGCAAAGCAACGGAAAACCGCTCAGCTCTCAAATGCAAGACAGGACATTGTTAATCCATGGGTAATGTCACAATTGCTACATGCATCTCTTATATACAGTCTGTGATTAAATAGCAATTATCGAAAATCATTGAAAACTGGGACTTTTAACTCATGAAAGTGGAATGAGCATCTATGAGGTGACGTTCTAAAATATAAATAAAAGTTTAATTTCTTCTCATTATTAAGTTTAAGAGTTACAATCACCAACCTATTTCCTGAGACACTAAAGATTATTTTACACTGAAAATTTTCTTCAGGAAACTAAATTTCATCTGTTACTTTCAGTTATTTATTCTTTTTTGATTGGATTATTTTATACTTATTTATATTAGATAACTAATATTTTTAGTTATCTAATATAAATAATCGCCATCTGTAGCCAACTAGTAACACTTCTCTCTATTGTAACATAAAATGTGGTTTTGCTTATGTACATGAGCGCTTTAATGACTTTATCTCATTCATCTAGTAAATTACATGTAACTTTTGGCACAGTCTTAAACATTTGGCAATAATGAAGGTGCACAAATGGCAGTGAGTGCTTGTACAATAAAAGGATGGGGGGGGGGAGCGGGTTGTTTCTCGAAATCACATTTAACACTTCAGCTGTGATTAGGAAGCAGTTCATTCAGCAAACCTTGTACCTATCAGCACAAGTTGTTTTGCATCTAGTCCAACCTCCTAAGTTGTTTGCTTTTACTTGCATGTACAGCACACCTGGGAGATTTACCATAATGAATACCTGATGTGGTGAAGCAGTTAATTCCGCCTATAAAATAACTCCCTTCCTCCTTCCTGTGGGCCCCGGCTGTTGTTTATCAAACGAGGTAATGTGCTGTCATGTGACCCCTCCTCCCTCCCAGCAACCCACCTGTGTAGACTTTTCTCTTAATCCTCCTCCACCCCCCAAATCTTTTTTTTTTCTGCGCTTTGAATACTTAGACTACCGAGTGTAACTAATTCTCCCACACAAGGATATTGTCTTCTCCCTATCTCTGCTTTTGTCCTTTCCTTTCAAGGCAGCTATTCACTGATTTCATTAGTCAGCGGTGTGGTGTGAGAGAGTTGGTGAGGGTGGGGGCTTTCCAATTAAAAAGCCTTAATAGCCTATTACCATCACCTTTAGTTCAACTCTTTTTTTTCTTTTTTACAACATGAAACAAGCTAAAGATTAATCACCAGCAGAGGAGCGCGGGAGCTCATAAAAGTAATTCGGTAATTATTAAATTGTAAGTAGGACTGATCATTTTGAGACCTTTTTGCTAATATTGAGTCTGTGATATAGAATTGTTCCAATTAACACCAAAGACTAAAGGACCAAACTGGGTGCTTTTGTTGAGCTATTGGTACTGTGCAGTACACCAGGTTTGGCATTAAAGGTAGTAAATGTAATGAGTGTTGTTCTTAGAGGGGTTTAAATGAAATGTGTTTAACAGGCGACTCTTCCTCCACACATGCTGCACAGATCCTGCAGCTGCCCAGGGGGCCAAAAGAAGACGCCAGTCCCTCGAGACAGACAAACCACCCTTTCTCAGACACCCATTTGTCGTACCCACCCCACCTCCCCCCTCTCTGTCCCTACCGATGGATGACCCTGCGGCCAGCCAGGGTCAGCTGCGCAAAGGGAGCCCCCTGCACTCCGGCCCTCGGTCCGGAGCCGCAGCGTAAATCAGGGACTGTTCATCGCGGGAACCCTGCCCTGCCCGGGGTCCCAGCCCAGGCTGGCACCATCTGTCCCAGGCCTCTGACGCAGAAACAGAACTGCCAAGGTGGGTTCCCACTGACCTGGTGCACCCCCCAGGCCATGCAGGCCAGATCTGAGACCGGAGACAGATCCATCACTGCTGGAGTCTGGAGATGATGGAAGAGGCATGGTATACATCTAGTGAACAGTAGTTCTGTGTGAGAATGAGCTGATACAAGGGAAGAATGAACCCCATTTTCAACAATAACAGAAATTCCTTATGGTAAACTATAGTCAGTTACATCATAAAAACCATAGCTTTACAGTGAATTTCTGATAGACGAGTACCTGCAGAAATTAATACATAAAATACACCTTGCATATATTTAGCGAAGTTGGTGTTTAACTGGCGTTTTATAACTAATAGAATAAAACACTGCTCATAAAAGTACGTCTTTACATTAACTTGGCACATCCAAACATCAATCAAGCCCTTTCATAAACTCTAGCCACTCAGCAGCCACCCTGAAACATCTCCTATTACTTATTTTGAAGCATTTAATAATTAACTTTAATTTTAAAGGCGAAAAGGACATAAAAAGAACAGCTGTGGAATAACTGGCTAAAAATAAAAACTGTTTTAATTGTTTTATTTGGATCAAAAGAAAAAAAGACATTTCTCAGTTGGAAGTTACAGGATCCTTTGAGTTACATGTCTCTTTCTTTTGATGTCTCTACTTCAGCATTTTTAAAAATGTGGGAAAAATACTAGACTATCCTAATAAGTCTTTAGACCAAATGTGCCAAGCTGACTGTAAAGATTAAATACAGTAAGAAAGAAAAAACAAACAAAAATAAGAACATGTAAAAAGAAAAAACTTTTTAAACTGAAGTAATGAACGCTCACTCTCACTGAACTGTCACCTTCCAAACAACCATGAGTGGAGTCTCCATCTGACTGGACGCTAATTGTACTGCTACAGGCAACTCTTAAATTTTATTTTCCTAGCTGAGCTAGTTGACCCAATTATTTAATGAACAGCCATTTCAGTGAAAGCTAAATTACTGATCTCTGGATACACTTAGAACTGCACCTCTGGCCAAAACAGTGACCGAGCAACCCTATTATTTTCCCGTATAACTGCCACGGCTGAATAGGTGATGTACTAGAAGCGCATGTAAAACAGTCCAACCTTTTAAGTGCAAAACAAGTCCCTGCACTCCACCTCATCATCCTTGATGTCTTTTCCCTCTCCATCCATAACAGCACCTGGAATTGTGACCAATAAATCACGTCAGCAGAGACAGTCTGCAGGTCCCGGGGCCTTGCAGCCCAACGTACGGCTTTCTCTCACAGCCCCAGCTTCATTTCTTGCACCCTTAGGTCTGACTCTAATGGGCAAGAAGGGGTCATAAAGTGGTTGTTTCTGTTTTTCCTTTTTCCAAACCAGTGACACCAGTTGTTCACCTTCCTCACCGAAGCCTTTTGTGCGGCCTGACAGGCTGTCAATTCCAGGCAGGGGATGATTGTAGAAGATGACACGCATTACCTTGAGGTGACATCACATTCCACCAAAGGCCTGAGTTCAGCAACTTGTCTTGAGCTAACAATAACTTTGAACAGTTTTGCAGCACAGCGTTTAACGCTTGCTTTGGCTGGGTGATATCTGCTTGGCATTGCTGCTTTTGTCCTACACGTAATCTGAACAAAACTCAAATGAATCTTTCAGTTGAATGAAACCTTATGTTGAGTCAGACTCCCTCCAGTTATTTTTCTTGTCTTATCTCCTTCGCAGGCGTGAGAGGTGATTTTTGGCCATCATCAGGGTTGAGGACAGGACAGGAAGACCTTTACAGTGACACGACTCAAAAATAGACGCCCACCCACATACAGCGCACGCAAACTGACTGTAAAGTATGCATCATCCTGAGAACAAGCAGAAACTCCATTTTGTACTTTTTGTGTAAAAGTTCAATGTGAAACTCTGAGAACAAAAATACATGAATTATAATTCAAAATACATCTAATTTACAAATTAGCAATAAAATACTTCTATTTAAATAAACACATTTTTGTCTTAAAGTGTATTTTGTTGATAAGCTTCTCTTAGCTTAGTCCTGGGATTTGAGCATTATACCAGTTTGTGTTTTTAATATCACTACATGCATAATCATAAGGAGAAAATTAAAAAGCAGCACAATAACTGATATCCAACACTAGGTCAACGTTTTTGTTTTGTTTTTTGATTTAGCCATTCAAATAATCCGATTTGTTCACACATACTGCCCTCTAGTGTTGAAACTGCAACACTGCCGTCATCTCCCTGAACACCAGCAGCATCTCATGAGTTCATTTTATGTCCACAGCATTTAGACAATAACTTTTTTTCTTCTGTAACTGAACTGCAGACTTTGAGGTTTAATTAAAGCGCTTTAACAAAAGTTTTGAACTAACTACTTTAGAATTGCAGACAGTTTTACACACAGGCCCCATTTTCAGAGGCTAAAATGAACATATGTTTGAAACACTTGGTTGCATTTAATACTTGGACGAACAACCTTCCTGCATTCAGTTTTGCATTTAATAACTGAAAACATGTTCTGGTGGGCAGAGATCCCATCTTTGCTTTAAGTAATTCTTGATTTGCTTTTGCAGTTCGCTTCATTATACAGTTGCACGGTGAAGCTCTATCCAACTGGTTTTGCAGCATTTTGCTGAATCTGAGCAGAGTAAAGCCCCAAACTCTTCACAGTTCATCCTGCCAGAACTGCTGCTAAGAAGCACCTGATATATCTACCGTTTGCTTGAAGGTGCACAGACAACCCTGACTTCACCCCATCTCTTACTGGGGTTTCAGATGTTGAGCCTTCCAACACAAAGAAAATCTGCCTTTTTGTACCCACTTTGTAGTATACCACTGTGGAAAACTGTAACTTAATGGTTGAGCAAACACAGAAGACCTGTTTCTTCAGACTTAATAGTAAGAAACACTAAACTGCACTCACGTATTATCCCCAATACTCAATACCCAATACCTACTCGAATAACTTCATTCAAACTTTTAATTATCAAGTCTCACAAATGGAACTTTTTATTGCCACTCACAGCAATGCAAGCATTGCTTTATTCTAAGAGGTGACTAAGTAAATGCAAGTATACAGGCAAATAGGGGCTTTCCTGAAATTTAGATTTCAGGAAAATCACTAAATGCTATGAGCACAAATCAAACAAAAATAAAACCATACAGTAGCTTAAAGAAGAAGAGTGCATCCCTGTATTGTATTCATGCAGCACCTGGATGATAAAAACACCTGTGACCATCTAAAATCATATAATTTATATGCAGTTTTATAACAACAGAACCATTCAAACCAAATTTTGCATTATTAATGAATTAAAAAAAAGATTTAGAAATAAGACCACAACAAAATGATCTCCAAATAAAAGAGGAAATGCTGCTCTTTATACTTGTCAAGTATTTTCCTGTAGTCTTCACATTTCAGTCCCTCAGCACAGTGAAACTACTTCACAGTCCAACACTTCATTCTCGCCCAGCCTTTAACTTCTCCTCCACTGTGTGATCACCTTTCGAACCTCCCATGCAGGGCGGACTCTTAGCCACGGTAGGGTTACTTTGCCACTGCTCAGGAGTCTTTGCTTGGATCGCCAGTGCATGAACACAGCTACTTAACTCCTCCTTCAAAGCTTCGTTAACCAGACGGTGACGCTGAATCAGCGGCAGGCCCTCAAATTTGGAGCTGACAACAAGGACACGGAAATGGGATTCCGAACCGGGGGGCACAGCGTGCATGTGGCTTTCATTTTGGACTTCTAAGTGGTCTGGCTTCAGCGCGTCGGTCAGTTTGGTTGTGATAGCCCTTTGAACGGGCCGGCTGGGGTCTGGGTCCATATGTGGTCTGAAGTGGGCAAAGGGACGGGTTAAAGCAGGATGGGAGGATACGGGCCGAGCACAGCGGAGGACGCTGGGAAGCATCAAGCTGTAGCAGTTGACCAACTAGGAAGGCATAAAAACATGTGACATGTAAGGTAATGTGACATACTTGTGTTCAGGACAACATCTGGAGAATCAAGTAAAGACATGTTCAGGGCTTCAGCTGGGGTGAAAAAGCAGTTTTAGTCGATGCCCATTACATGATAAAAGCAATAAACAGATATCTTCTTCTGTTGAGGCACAAATTATCTCTGAAAAAGAATTAGGGTATTGTGTCTTTATCATGTCTGGGTTAGGATGCTTTTGATTCACCATATAACAGGAAAATATCTGTTAGCTTGGTGAGGAGGCTCTTATTTAGCCACTGTGCTGCCGTGAGAGCAGCTTCAGCGCCAAAACCGACTTCATGCAGTCAGTCATTCATGCATGGATTAAAATGACACATGCGCATTTAATTTTTACAGACTGCATTACCCTGGCAACTTAATAAAGACCTCACAGCTCTCCCATTGTCCCTTTTACAAAGGTACACCGACCGAAAGGACGGTTGTGTAACTGTTTGCTTGGTGGCATGAAGTCGTTGCTTGCTAGCTTGAGATTTCCAGCTTTCATAGTAAAAACTGAGAGAAGGAAGCTGTGTTTACACCGAACATTTTCACACAAGACACGCACACTCTGTCTTTAATATTATAACTATAATAATTGACAAGATAATAATTAACCAAAGTAAATTTGGCTACTAACCTTCCAGCAAAGTATGCTCAGTGCTGCTGCTGTCTCGTTGTTCTACTTGGCTTTGGATGTTGACAACCAGCGTGTTACTGCCACCTGCTGGGCTGGAGTAAATACACAACACCCCCAAATGCAAATCTGCGGCAGGAAATGGGAAGTTCCTGTTTCACGAAGGTTTTCTACACACAGCAAACTACTTCATTTTATATTTCATCTCTAGACTCTCTTAAAAAGTCTGTCTCTCTTAAAAAGAAAAATGTTGTCATTCCATAATTGATAAGACTTTTCAATAAAATAACTAAAATTACCTTCTGCCTACCATTGATTTCATATTTCTAAAATAAATAAGCTTTTACCAATATTTTTCTGTATACTGAATAAGGGTGTATCATCTCCCGCTTCGCCCCCCTCTGCTGTTACATTGTCGCCGTTTTCTTCTTCTTTGAATGGTATTATTACCCTTATTTCCAATTTCATTTGTTCTGCTTCTTCTTGAGTTTGAGCATACTGGATGCATCGCTAGTATATTGTTGCCATTTATTGTTTCCACACCCACTCCATTTTTAATGCATTTATATTTATAGTTTATTAAACAGCCCACAGTCATGTAGACGTTCCATAAGTTTCTGTAATCAAATTTGTCCAGGTTAAGCATGGTGTGAAGAGTAGCATCAGGGCTCCAGCTGCCAGGCATTTTTAAAAAGCACTCTGAGGAGAGTCATTTTCACGATTGAGTCTCTCTGAGTCGTCTCACTCACACTTATTATCAGGATTTTGCCAGTAAGATGAACCCACCCCTAAGCCCATATTAACAAAGTCTTAGCCTATCTTGGATAAATAAGTCTTCTTGTGCAGGCTGTATTCTTCGTCTTTGGATTTCTTGTATGCTGGCAAACATATAAACAAACATACAAGAAATCAAACTAGTATGTTTGCACATGCATTGGACACCAGGTGGTTCAAGGATTATGATGATTATGTGAATCATCTAAACCTAAGTAAATGTGTAGGGTTGCTTAAGCAACCAGTGTAACCAACCATGTTGTCCATTACCTTCATCAAAACACCCAATAAGAGAATATCTTCTGGAATACTCTTTCCCTCAAATAACACATCACCCTGCATTATGTTTTCCTGTTTCAGGCAGTGCATCTGACTGAGTACACCCTTGCTAATGCAGATTTCCACCCTGTTTTGTCATCAGAACTGCCTTAATTCTTTGTGGCACAGGTTCAACAATGTGTGGAAACATTCCTCCAAGATTCAGATGTATATTGACCTGACAGTATCACACAGTTGCTGCAGAGTTGTCACTCTCTTCATCCATGATTTGAATCTCCTGTCCTACCACATGGAACAGGGTGAATCAATGCTTTTATATTGTTTACTCTAAATTCTGACACACGCTGGAGGAAATATAAGGTGAAATCATCAGTCCATAATGCCATCCGAAATGTTGCAGAAGAAACTGAGGCTCATCAGACCAAGCAATGTTTTTGAGGTTTTTTTGTTTGTTTTTTCAACATAGTCTCAGGTTCCTGGTCTTAGCTGGTTTAGCAGGAATGAAACCCAGTGTCGTCTTCTGCTGCTGCTGTAGCACATCTGCTTCCAGGTACAATGTATTGTGTGTTTAGAGATGCTCTTCTGCATAGTTTGCTTTTAACAAGTAGTAATCTGAGTTATTCTGCCCTTCTTATCACCTCACAGCATTCCGACCATTCCTGTCTGACCAAAGAACTGCTGCTCACTGGGTATTTTTCTCTTCTTTTGACCTTTGTCTGTAAATCCTAGAGATGGCTGTGACGGGGAAAATCCCAGTAGACAATCAGTTTCTGAGACACTCAGACAGCCTGTCTGACAACCAACAGCTGTATTAAGTAAGTGTCACTTACCTTTCTTCCCCATTCTGATGTTCAGCCTGAAATTCAGCAGGTAATCTTGTCTACATACTTTCAGTCGCTGCCATCTGATTGGTCTATTAGATATTTGTGGCAATGAGTGGATGAACAATAGTACCTAGGGCGAGTGAATATCCCATTATACTTAATGGTAATATAAAAAACAAAATAATTCTTTTAATTTGTTTATTCATCATGATTCTTTGTTATCCATTGTGATTCCAAAGGGTCACAGAAAAATGTAAACCCAAAAATCAACAATGAGAAAATATAAGAAAAAAAAATCTCACACACCTTTAAACAGAAATGATGCCGCCATATTTACTCTAATTATGATTTATAACTGGTATTTAACATTGATGTATTTACTTGTGTTTCATTCTCATTTACAAAATACATAAAATCAAAGACAACATACAGTATTGTTCATTTACACTGCTTTTTTTTTTTTTACAGCTTTTTGTTTTTTAATATTTATGATACCACAGTTTCTAAACTTACAATCAACTACAGTTTCTACAGCACAGTACAGTGACAAGGGTGATAAATTCTTCCTTACATTTAATTAATGGCAATGCAATTTTATTGACAAAGGCGTCAAGACTTAGGGTAGCTTCAGAGAGTACACACAAATGTCAGCTGTTTATTTCTGTGTCATTATTGAGCCAACAACCAGCATTTCCGTGGACAAGGCCAGCGTATAGCTAATGTGCTCCGATTCCCAATAACTTCAAAGGAGAGAATAAAAGACAAATATCCAAACACTTATTGCTTTGATAACTTTTTGCACTCACAATTGACTGTTGCTCAGGCCACACGTTAATTATAGAAAAAACCCTGTAACATAAGCTAGGATATGTATCTACAAGAGACAATCTTGACGTGAACCGAGTCACCGAGACATGTTAGCGTCTTGACAGTGTACCATGCTAAACAAATACAACGATTATCTTGACATCCTTGCTCTTAATTTCATGGGTGATACAGGACGATATACAGAGAATTGAACTGCTAACGCTTGGCATTTATATTTATGCTGTGAATGTGCGTTTGTGTATCAGTGTGCTCTTAAGGGAGGATCTGGCTAATTTTATTTTCAGGCTCGCTGGCCGTTTGGGCTTCTAAAGATGTTATTTGTTGCAGATTTCCAACAAGAACATCTGAACCCTTAAAGTCAGATTTGTTAAGAGTCGTGAAAAGATGAAAAGTCCAGATGTTCTTGTTTCATGTGACGGGTGGCAAAGACTGACTGCAACATTGGTTTGAAAGGCTTATCTTATTAGTTACATTAGTTATTTTTATTTACATATCTTCATATGTATAACAGAGAATTAATGGTATCATATGTAAACTCAGGGCATAGGAAATATTTGGCAATAATTAATGAGAGGTGGTCTCATGGCACACTCATAGATGAGGGGTCCGATGTCAGATTTGGATCAGAGTGAGACGGGAAAATGTATAAAGGGCAGGTCACTGTCCTGGTGGAGGGGGGGGGTTTGCGTGAGCACCTCATGTTCACAATTACAAAATTGTCATTTGGTAGATTTTGGTCATTGTGCTCTTGCTAAACCTTGTCTTTCACTTCACTTTCTAGCAAGGCCACATCCAGATGTGTCGAGAAGGAATCGAGGGATTCTCCACTGTGCCTTTATGACAGTGTTCATTTAGTGCAATGGTTTGTCTGTTGTTTTCGACTGTCTCGAGTCTACGTATGGCTGCTATCCTAAGAAAATGGCAGTCTGGAGAAAAGGATTGTATTCTTGTTAATCTGGCATGTCGATGATTGTTTTTCTTAAACATTGCAAATGTGAACACATCATAATCATTTTGCGGATCAGGGGAATGTGGCAATATTTTCTGTGCTGTTGTATGTGTGGAATTTATGACAGTCAGCCCTTGGCAGTGAGTTCTCTATGATGAATTTCATGTTATATCTGGATACCTTTCAACCATACAGCAGACTTAAACACAATGTCCAAAATTCACACTCTCATCAGCATAACAATCCCCTTGAAATGCAGTAAATCCTGTAACAGGCCTAAAGAACATACAAGCCCCAAAATAAGTTGATTAAGATGAATAACTCTCGTGCGATCACATGTCCTTTACTTTGCCTGAAGTACTTTACAACAGCTCAAATATTTACTCTCCAACTGTTGAACTGTATTTTTTCTTGTTTCAAGAGCAAAAGACAGATTAAGGGACAGTTTTTTTGTTCTCTGACCTAAAGTGCTATTGTTCCACCTTGCTTCGGTGTAAGCTGTGGAAAGCATCGTTCCCTCTCCTGAATCTAAGAGAATCAGATGACACTTGCGTTGGCGTGCACCAAGTGCCCAAAAATCAACAATAGCATCTTTACAGAAATCATGACCTAGCTACTCAGTATTTTCAGGTGGCAGCACAGTGGCTCAGTGGTTAGTGTTTCTGCCTCACACCTGTAGGCTCTCAAACCTACAGAGGACTGTGCTGGAACCCTGGGCGTGTCCAGGTTAAAGCTGCTGACTGTGGTCCACGACAGGCTTACAAATGAGATGTTGCAATATTTTCCTGTTTCTTTTGTTTGGTTTGGTTTTTCTATTGAACTACACCAGCCAGTGGTATTACTCAGCATCGCTCTTCATCTACACATGACGAGAAGCTCATGATATGCAAATGACAGAGTGACAGGATATAAATACTGCTGCCATGTTAGCTCGCTGCAAACTTCTTTTGGTGGGGAGGTGGAGACAATGGAGAGAAAATTATTTATGTGTAACATTATTCAAATCGAGGTTTGTGGAGTTTGGGTGAAAAAAACATGCAAATCTGATTTGGTTTGAACTGTCCTTTAATCATGTCCAGTACTGTATGTTATCGTGCCTTGTTAGTTATCTACTGTATATTAGATAGGTTACTCCACATCCATCCACAAATCAAAGTTGCATTTGTGAAATGGTAGAAGACAAAATAAATAAATAAAAACAAAATATTCAATATTGCACAGAGGTTCAATATTGCACCAAGAAGCACACTCACATTAATGAAAACATTCAGCTCAAACAGATAAAGGTATTTAGGTCAGCTTACACATCTAACACAATCTATGGCTGCATCTAAAACATTAGCTTGTGGGGTAACATTTAAAAAACTTTCTATTATCTTCTTCTTTTTTTTCATGTGTAATAACCAGATTAAATCTGTGGCATGTGCTTTAAGAACAGTTCAGAAGTATTGGATCCCTACATCAGAATAAAAGCACTGTGCTGTCTTTTATGGATAAAAAATATCAAAATACAACTTAATTCAGAGTAATTGATGGGCAGATGCAACATGTGCTGCTTACATGTTGTACTCTCAGTTTTCATAACGTTACATACATACGTTGTGACATGCAGAACACCCTCCAAAGCATACAAGAGACAAACATACTGTAAGTCTGGGAGAAAGAGTACTAAAAAGGCATTTCTCACAAAGGGATATACAGAGTGGCTGGAAACGATGATTGAGTGTGAGATTCTAAACATTTTCTTCAAGTCAGGAAAATGTTAGGGGCACTCACAATGACAAGTGGTTGTGCTTTACATGTACATTTCAACAGATATCTTCACCTTTGTGATTTAAATGGGTTTCATGGTAGAATGCAGTTTTCCCTTTGAGTGGGAAATGTGTATGTATGATCTTATGGCTGCTTGGAGGTGAGCGGTGTTTCACTATAGCAATGCAATAAAGGGAGAGAGGAGCTCAATGGAGCTCCTTATCGCAACAAAAGCAAACCTGGAATGTTCTATTATCTAAAAAAATGGCAGTTAGTCTGTACACCAACACAAGACCTCAGGAGATAAAGAATGACGACAGATCTTTGTTAAGGAGGAAGCCAAGAGAAGAGTGTCTTGGTTTTACCTCGCAAAGTCAAAAATGCTTCAAATCAAGGCAGAAAATGTTGCATTTTTGAGTCAGTGTCCAACAATGGTAAAGCACTCAAGACTGGAAAGGTGAGTTGGATTTGCTCGGAAGAATGGAGGTGACTACAGAGAATTCTGCAACAATGGCTAGTGGTCATTTCTATGAGTCTATTTGCATGGCTCATCATCAAGAGTCCCCATCCCTGACCTCCAACCCCAGAGGAATGTATTTACAGTGTGGGAGACAGACTCTAATAACTAAATATGTCATTAACTATGTTTCTGGTGTTTTCATCTTTTCCAATTTAGAGTAACAATGAGGCACAGGCAGCAGATTTTACTTTAGCTTTTTCTTTTTTACAGCTCTTTGTGGAATGGAGTTGTACCAATCAAATAATTACTAATATTTACCTGCATTACAATTTACTCTTGTAGATGGGGAGAGGTTAGAGTGCAGGATTTGGAGGGCTCTTGAGCTATTCGTTCACAGTGTGGCAAAAACTCTTCTGCCCTCTGGAAAGTTGTTGGTGCCACATTATTGCAGCACCTGGCCCCGCGTCTCAGGTAGTTTGAGGGCCAGAAAACTGCCTGCTGCCAGTGCACCTGAGGCAAACAGGATGGGTACAGCCTTGGTTATGCCAACGAACGAAGTGAAGATGCTTATGCCTAACACCGCCGCTAATTTACAGAGGGCGTTGAGGAAGCCAAATGCTGTGGTTCTGAGAAAAGAAAGATAAGAAGCACAGAGTCACTTCGGTGCCTGAGCATGTTTAAAGTAAACCAGCAGAGAAAACAGTTGCTTGAGTTACCACAGGGTGGTGCTAGAGCTCCTAAAAATCAACAGCGTTTGGCACGCTACTAAAGGTAGTGCTCCTCTTTGATGAGTCTGACAACACAGGTGCTCTTACTTTATATTACTTTCAATATATATATATTATACTACAAGTTATAAATATAAAGTGGAACCCAGAGAAGCTCCTTTTAAAACCATTATTTGGAATCAAGAAAACCCAGAATCCCACAATGTCATCCATCCCTGCAAGCCAACCAATCATAAAGGGGCATCTGTTATGACATAACTTAACACGTCACAGCCTTTATGGTGTCAGGGAGATTTCTGGGCTTGCCTGGATTACCTACCTCTTGTCAGAGGGATAGAGCTCGACGGTCAGCACGTCCAGGGAATTCCAGGAGGCGATGCTAATTCCTCCAAACAGGCAGAGCAGGGCAATCATAGCTGATTCGCTGTTGCCAAAAGAAAGGAAGAAACAGCTGATGCAAGATATCACGCTTGAGCCCGCTGTGGATAAAGAGGGGGAAAGAATGATGTCAGAAGAACTGATGGGATTCCTGCATAACTCAGCTGAAAATGACTGAGGATCAAATCATTTTGCACCTTTGCACATAAATCTCTATTCCACAGAACACTTATTAAACAGATAAAATAAAATGATCTCTCTTTATCTCCCTCTATTTTTCTTTTTCTTATCTAAATCTATAGCTATAATTTCTCATTCTGACCAATAGGATACGTTTCCAGACCAAACAAAATTGTTCCATTGTTCCATCTATATTGCTTTTGGATGAGTTGCCCTTGAACAGAACTAGATGGCATCCAGAAATCTTATCATGAGCAGGTTAATGTAGGAAAACTACACATAATAAGGTTTGTGGATTTCTTTTTTCACAATCTGGACAGTGCTGCTTGTTGGCTCTTTTAGCACCACACGGCAAAAGAAGTAATCTTCCACAGGAAAGTTGTCTTTTCATGCCCTCAGGCAGCAGCTGATAAAAGTTCTTTAAAACAAGTGATTTACAGTGCAGAGGGAGTTATATTTAAACGTGTGCTGTATTTATATTTAAAAATGAATTGGATCAAAGCAGGCCTAACTTCTGATTCAAGCACCACTGAGTAACATGGCCCATACCAAGCATCCTCAACCGTCCGATCTTGTCCATGAGCAGCGCAGAGACGATGTTGCCTGGCAACACAGCCAAGGTACCCAGGAAACTGACAAAGTAGACCATGTAGGCATTATTTTCATCGCTTATGTCACTGAGCAGGCAGCCCTCTTTGTTGTGCAGGAAAGTGCTGTTGATGAGCTTACAGTTGATCAACCTGTACTTGAAAAGATCTGTGAGGAGAAAGAAGGGATAAGGAGCGATGTTCAGGATAGCAGGAGAGGAGACAGAAAGAGTAAGAGGTTCAAAGAACTGGTCAGTAAACTGCTGTCAGGTGGACAAAGCAAGACACTTTATTAACACTCAGTGAATGATACTAAGAGGACAACATTTGCAAGATCAAATATTACTCTTGGACCACAGAGGGGTCACAGAAAATCTGTCGATCAGAAAATTCACACAAGTTGTATTCACTAAGCAGCATAAAAAAGCTGCTTTGGTGCTGAATTTACGAAATAAAGAACACAAGATTACAATGAGCAGGTCCTGTCAAAATTAAGCTCTCTAGTAATGAACCTATAGGATGAGCAGCAATTCCAAAATATTTCCCAGAAGAGAAAATCATCTATCATTCACTGCCAAGTGGAGAATAATGGAAGCAACCGAAGGATGAATGTGAGGAAATGAAAAGGAGAGAGAAAATTAAACTACAGTAGCTCAAATCCACATTCTGGGGGTATTTTGCTACCTTGGAGCTGGACACATGCAGCCATACTGAAGCATGACGCTGAGCCCAAATAAACCTAAAAGAAGAAAACTGAGAGCTGATTGTTATGGACTTTTCTCCATTTAATGTCGACCCCACTTAATTTTTATGGGCACAGTCAAACACTGTGAAAGTTAAACATTCATGACATTTTTACTCAGGATTAGATGATTTTTTTTATTACCAGACCTGTGGTGCCTTTTCCAATTCTTCAGTCTGTATTTAGAGGTGAATCAAACAAACTTCTGTTGCGTATCCAAATTTTGATGATAGGCAACGTACATTGAACATGACATGCGACACAAATGCAAATGGAGAATGTAAGATGAATATGAAACACCTGGGTGCAAAAGAACTGGGATTGTATTAGATGTTTTTTAAAATATAAAGATGTTAATCATCTCTGAAAATGTGACGATATTTATGCTAAGCTTCATTCAGATTGACTCACGCAGATACGGTACATGCAGCCATATGTTACAATTATTATTCTAAAAAGATTTCCTGATATGTCAGACCTTAGAAAATGAAAGTGTGCAAAGTTGAGCCTTTTTTAAACCTGTAGATCTGTACATTCAAAGACTAAAATGAGGTACAGCCCAGCTGCATTTTTCATGTGTTATTTCCTCGTCATTCTGCAGTGTAAAAATAAGGTGCACCATGGCAACTAGCACTAAAGTCTCAAGTTCTGCATAGAAAACCCAAAGAGACCTTAATCCTTAATAAGCAAACAAGTTTCTAATTTCCATTATAACAAGGAACTCCTGGCCAGCAGTGATAGCACAGCTGAGTGATGGCTTGACTTGTGTAAAGACTGCAAATAACCAACAAAGCGAGACCAGGGCGGTGTTTGCATGTGTGGACACAGCTGCTGCATCTGAAACTGTGTGATATAGATTTCCACATGTGGTATCATTTGTCTTTTTCAGTGAAGAAAGAATAACATTAATATAACAATCCCCCGGTGTGTAAGGGGATTTTGCAGCTCCAGAATACTCAGTTCAGTATAGATCCAGTCATTCTGTGAAGGTGAATAAGGAAGCAATTTAGCAGTCTGACAAACAGCCAAACTGCTCAGAGAACACACAGAGCGCACAGAACTCACCGGTAACAATGTATTTACTAGACAGTAGCAACAAACTGTCACTTTTCAACAGAAAACACAGGAGTGAAACTGAGCCAGTAGAACTACTTGCAAGGAAGTTATTTATAAAGAGACCTCTGAAAGGTCTATAAATAGCAAAGAAAGAACAGGGGCACAGAGCAACAGCAACATTACATTTTTACCATAAATGTCCATATATAATTTATTCTGCATTTTTTCAGGGCCTGCTGAAACACACATAAAAGCTTCTAATTTAAAGGTTTTACTTATACAAGACCATATTTTCCTATTATAAAACACCTGCGAGTGTTTGTATGTGTGTTCCCTACCAGTGTTGTAGAAAAGGGTGGCAATGAAGGTGCAGTTCTTGAAGAAGGTGTTGGTGGAGGTGATGTCCTCAAAGTAACACTCCTCAAAGAGGGAATCCTCAAAAACCATAGACTTCATTTTCAGGTTCATAAACCTGCAAGCGAACACATGGAGGAACAGTGGAATTAAGGAATGGAGGCATGGAGAAAATGAACAGGTGCAGCACGGAGGTGGAGAGCAGACAGAGACAAAGGAAGATGCAAAGAGACAGAGAAACAAGTGATTTATCACAAGAGTGTCAGATATGGCATTAGCATAATGCTGTAAATTTGTAACATCTGAAATCACATGCAGAGTTCAGGCTGAAAAGGCAAGGTCAAAGGAAACATCAAAGACAGGCTAGTTGAACATGAAAAAGTCCCCAGGGCTTTCATGCAATCAAACCAGTGTTTAGAATAAAACATTTCGGAGCCTCATTTATATTTGCATCTCATTTGTTGCCGTCCACCACAAGCTAGTTCTGTCTGAATGAATTCATTCATTAAGCGTTGGACCAAAAGGCATCTGACTGACATGAAGCCCAATTCCAAAGGATTCGCTGTCATTCAAAACGCAAACACTAATGAGGAGTAAAAGACAACTCACTTGTCGTTAAAGTACTCTCCTTGACGGTGAACCTGGTTTTCCAGGGTGAAGTTAAAGGTGACGTGTTCTACCTTCTCCTTGACAAAAACCTTGGTGCGCGAGGAGTACTCCTGCTTCTGCAGGTATTTGATCATGTCGGGGAACCACACCGTCAAACCATAGTAGCTGGAAGACAAAGAAAAATTCTCTCACAGAAAAGATCAATTTACCTCTAAGAGAAAAGGGAAAAAAGAGCCAGTGACGCTTTATGGTTATACATAAGTGTCATTTCTTTTTTACCATCTACATAATATGAATTTGCAAGCCGTTTGTTCAGCGCTCTGTTGGAGAGAGCTCGAGGTAATTAAGCCTTCGATTAAGCCTTTAATTAAACATAATGTTGTGTACTTTTGCTCAGGAACAATAGAATATAACGTCCAGGGAAATTTGATTAGTGACTGGCTTCTAGAAGGATGTTGGAAGACGAGCGTTACTGAGTAAATTAATATTTCAGTGCACTACGGCTTTATGGATTTATATTCGTTATTAGTTATATACATAATATATTGACACTAACTGAAATAAATGTTAGATAAATCCAAGTAATGTTATGTTTTGCTTTAGCAAACTACTGTATCAAACTGAACCTGTTTACCAGGCTTAGTAAAGGTTCACTGGTGAAAATTTATTGTCTTGCATGCCTTTGAACGTTAAAATAAATTCACATCAATTCATTATTTTGTGGATCGTTATAAAGATTGCAGCACATGATTCACATTATTTTAAATAAGGCATAATATTTTATTGCACCTTCCGCAACGTGGTAAGTGGTGCCTGAGGACAATCACATTTTTAGGATATGTGTTAAAGATTATTTAATACATGAATATTTCTGTGAAATAGGGCAAGCTGTGCTTTGGTATAGTGGCCAGGCTGCAATGGCATCACAGCCGCATGATTCTTCAGATGTAACGATGACTGTGGAGCAACAGTAATATGATGAACACCAAGATGGCCATGAGAGAGACACCATGAATAACTCTTTGGACCCTGCAGAAAGCAGTGCTGTCATCCTGGAACAGATCCCATCAGGATAGAAATGATGATCACAGAATAAACGTGATCGCCCAAGACTTTGTTCGTATTGATTTGTAGTGCTCATGCCAACAAAACAGCATAACCCTGTGGGAGGGGTCATGGGTTCAGGGTGAATCTCTATTTGATTCTGCTTTTTCATTCTCAGCTACAAAAAGAGCCATTTGAGTGATTCAGCAGCACTGCTGACACTAAATGACATGAAAGTGATCGCATCCATTCGCAGATCCTGCTTCAAGCCCCTTTTTGTTTTATACTCACTGATAAATTCCTGCTTTCACCAACTATTATAATTATGAACCTGCTGTGGCCAGCTAGACCAGGAGATAATGTTGGCCTTTACATTTAAATCACCAACAGCCAACTGACTCCTGGTAAACAAACACAAAGCCGCTGTGATCAACAGCCATCTGCTCTTTTTAGTTTAGACAAATAAACAGATTTCACTATGCAACACAGAAAATCCTGCATTAGTTAATACACCTGATCCTACCTGAAGGACATAGAGAACCACACAGCCATCATCATGTAGGTGGTGCGCCGGTACTCGGGAGAGAAAATGGTCTGGAAATTACTCCAAACCTGAAGAAACACACAGACAGACACAAGAGATGTGCAAAGAGAAAGTAATAAATGTAAAGTACACTCAGCTAAAAAGTCAATAGACTTCAGACATTTCTGAAAACAGGGTTCTTTTCACCAACTGTGAGAAATAAAAAGCATCTCCCAGAATCCCTTTCCAGTTTTTGTGTAACCAAAGACCGAAAAGGGAGAACACAAACACACAGAATCACTAAACACACAATAAGATCTAACAAGATAAACAGAGCCTTGGTGAGATTTTTAATATACCTTCTTTTTAGTTACAATTCCTTCAGATCAAGACCAGGTCCATTTTAACAAGTGAAGCCAACTCAAAGCCTGTCAGTGGAGTTCTGATCGTCACAGAAAACAAGATGCTGCCATTTGATTCTGTGGCTCTTGGCTTCTCAGACACAACCTTCAGTCGTCCCAGTTTTAAAAGATCAAAGCAACGATGGCAAAAAATGTTCCGTTTGAGCCTCCAGACCAGGACAACACAAACCAGTGGGAGACTAGATCCATCTTTAACCTCCTAAGACCCGAACTCTTCCACGGCATGCATTTTAATTTCTCTTTGATATTTGGACATATTGGGGCCCGATGAATGTAAAAAATGTGATGTCCACATATGTGAACGGCAGGTCCTAGGAGGTTAATACACAGTCTATGTTTCCACAGACGTAGGACTAAGTAAAGCAACAAAAAGTGTTATCAAAAGACTGTATAAATTTTTCAAATCCACTGATTGTTTTCAAGTTAAAGTAGCTGTATGTAAATGTATCGCTGATATCACAAATTTGCTGTGCACATTTTCTTGTCCATTTGCAGCAACAAGGTTAATGAATTGTGTTTTGCTTTTCTAGTGTTGTTGACTGCTCAGAACACTTTACACTACAAACCACATGAGACCATTTACAGAAACATTCAGTTATTTATTCTATTCATTTCAGGCACTTTATCCATTACACCTGGTTCTGGAGTAGCCACGGATCAAAACAGACCTTCTAATTAATGGACAACCTCCTGAGCCACAAGTAGTTTGAATCCTTTCTCCTTTTCATTCTCGTTCTTTTTCATTTAAATATGTATCAAGTAAGAAATTGATTTTAAAAAAGAATAATCAGGGTTTTTTCTTACCTGATGGAAGAGCGTGGTGAGCTTTATCCTCCATTTCTCGTGCCAGGCAGCACCATCGCCCAGGTTTACCAGCTCATCCATCTGCTTCACTGTTTTGATGGTGGTCACCTGGGAGGTATGATTTAATTGTTCTGTTTAACGATTGTTAATCGTGCTCCTCTTGAGAGTGCTTTACAAATCTCTTTGTTAAAAAAGTTTCATAGAATAATCACACAACTTCATATAAAATGATGTATTTTTCCATTAAAGTTCAGTTAGTATTACAATGTATCCATGTTATGAGGCTAACAGCTGACCAGTAACACCACAATCTGTAAAACAGAAAGTTGTTTTAATAATTTTACTCAAAGAAAAGATTAGAAAACATCTTTGAATCACCATTTTTCATTTAAATTATTAATATGAACTGTACAGCCTGAGGCATAAAGAGATTACAGAAGTTTAAAGAGCATCTGTTTTAACTCATTAATATGCAAAAATATGCAGCACAGAGCTCTAAACCTGCTGCACTCTATAAGCCCACAAACTGCAAACTATTATGATGATGTTATTTTCTGCATTAATGCAAAAGTGTTAGCATGAAAGAAGCTTAACATTCTTGAGTGTTACTTACAGAGAAGACCCTCTCGGGGTAACCCTTGGCCCTCATGTTGGTGTCGTGAACTTGCTTCAGAATCATCCACGCCTCGTCATGTTTGCCATTCTTTTAGGAGGGGCACAAAAAAAGATGTTTAGCAGATCTTTCATTTCCATTTTCAGTTAAATTAACGCAGCTTATATTTTATTATTTATTTATTATATTAGTTTTCATTTGGTGTTGTTGTCTTTCCATCATGGATGATTATTTGTTTTGGGTTTTTTGTTTTGTTTGTTTTTAGTTCATTGTTTGTTTTATTATGAATAGATTTTTAATTTTAATGTGACACTCGTTTTCAAGTTATCTTAACTTAGTTTATTCCTAACCATTTGAACTGAAGGCAACTGGACGTCTTTTTGGTTTCTTCAGTACTTAAAATCCTAGTTAAAGACAAGATCTTTCATTTACCGTTTGTAAACTAGGTCTGGGCATATAGGAAATCTTGTGCAGTACTTAGAGTCACATTCAGATAAATCCATATTTATACAACTATTAAACAATGTGCACACTTAGATAAATTACGTTTTTGTTTTTCTTAAACAGATAAAGATGTAACCTTCGTGCCCTTGGAGGTGGTTCTGAGATTCACGCGAGCCAGGGGTGTGGCTACTTTCTGAAACACAGCCATACTTCAACATCCTTTGAGCTATTAAAGTTACGCTGGTCACAATTGGCTCGCAAAGAATCTCGAGACTGCGTTATGGGCAGCTGATAGCTGGTGTCGTGAGCCACCACCTCTGTTCAGTGATGATCTTTCACAGTGGACATAGATGGCCTCTTGGATTAGAAACTGAATATTTTCATGAATCAAAAAGAAATCCACTTGCTTTTATTTCTAGCCTTCAGAATACCATGACCTGGATGATTAAGAATGTGCAGGTTATATATAGTGCAGAGTCTTCAGTTGTCAGTTCATGTTCCTCACCCAGCGTCTTGTTTTGTATTTTATGACCTTTTCATTTTGCTTTGGATTTTACCTCAGTCTGCTGCCTCTGCATTTATTTCTCTGCCTGTAATCTTGCCCTCCATTTGATTCTTATTCTTCGTTAAATTTCAGTAAGTGCTGCAGTTATGTTTATGTGAAAGCCTGACTACATTTCAGTCCAAATCGAGACTAAACCACACACAGTACACGTGGAAATGTTTCAAAATGCCAAATGAGAGGTTGTTGATTCTACAGTGTTTTATCTTTGTCTGCCACCAGCTGCAGCTTCATTTACTAAACTGAGATATTCTGATGTGAATGAAAGTGCGTGGGACGTGAGTGCAGGTGTAAAATAAAATAAATAAGTAAATATGTAGAAACAAGGAGATACAAGAAGTGAGAACATCTGGTGGTATAAACCAGCAGCTAACATGATTAGCTAAAAGTGGTTTAGTACTAAAATACTGACAACATGCCTGATTTTTTTTTATATATTGGGCATTTTTAAATAAAAGTCAGTTTTTTTTTCTGTGTCAGTGTTTAAAACATACTGAACTGAATTCAGAATCTATGATGTATATTTCAGAATCTCCAATGTTCAGATTTCTCCTGGACGATAAATATGTACATATTAAGTTATTCAAAATGTTTTGGAAAAGTGCATAAGCAGCACTTTGTCTTTAAGGCTGTTTATGCTTTCAAGCATTCAAAATGTATTCAAAAATATATTTCCACAAGGTCTAAGTGGGGTATGAGCTGTCAGGCTGACCTCAAGGTAAAAGCGGGGGCTCTCAGGCATGGTGGTGAGGGCAGAGATGGCCGCCACAGAGGGGAAGGCACACACCAACACAAAGACACGCCAGCTATGGAACTGGTAGGCTGAGCCCATCTGGAAACTCCAGCCTACATGAGGAAAGGAAGCAAGAAGAGACGTGAGACAGAACTGCAGCATTTGTCATTTGCAATAAAAACTGTAGAGAAATGTAAAGACAAAATTAGCATTTACATAGCTTAGAATGGATACTGGCCTACTGGTGCGTGAGGAAACAATCTCGAAGCTTAGAATGTTCATATTTAAATACTGTACATTTTCTTACCATAGTGTGGGATGATGGCCCAAGCCATAGCAGATGCGTAGATGCCACCAATCATCCAGAACATGCAGAGCCAGGACAGATGCTCTCCTCGCTTCTCTTGGGCGAGGAACTCAGAGTAATAAGAAAACACAATTGGGATGGAGCCACCAATGCTGTGGAGTTAAAACGGAAGGTAACCGAATTAGAAAAGGTAGCATCTGTTCCCATAACAAAAGATTCAGTCATTTGTGATTTTTTTTATTTATCAGTGAATGACTGAGAATTCATTGAACTGTCCATCTTGGTATTATATACATACTTTCTTGCATGTGTGCTAATATTAAATGAAATATTTCTAAAGATTTGTAATATAGATATTAATTCTGTTTGTGTCTTTTAACTATAGCATGTACAGCAAATCATTTTAATGGATTTCACCAAAAATGAAAACAAAATATTTATGAATTATTTCTTACAACCAGCTGAAAGGGCATGATTTCATGCAGGCTGTCATTCTGCTGGCATTCTGCTATAACCACCAGCAATGAGCACAAAATGCTTTGACTAAAATCCTTTTACAACAGCCTTAAGATGCTGCATGCAAGTAAAACTACAGACAGGTTGGCTTGTTGCAGTAGGTCAGTGTTCACATTGTTAGTCAATGACTTTGGACCATGTTATGGAAGCTGTTGACGTTTCTAAGCCCAAACCTGAGGAAATGGGAGGCCCAAAAGTACCTTTCAACACTTCACCTGAGATACAGCAAACACCAAATACAACCAGTATCTAAGGGCACACTATTTTTTTTTTCTTTTAATGAAATATAGCCACTTCATATTTAATCTGCTCTGTGCCACGTGACATTGCTCTGCTTATCAGTTTGACTGATGTACTACAGTGGGTCGTGACTGCCTCATCTCCAGCTCTGGCAGCTGTGTCTGAGTGACTCATCTATCCCCTTACCCCACACCAGAGATCAGGCGGCACAACAGGAAGGAGCTGTAGCCCTGGACGAAGGACGAGAAGAAGGCAAACACACTGTTGATGGAGAGGGAGATGAGGAGGGTCTGCCGTCGCCCGATTCGGTCGGCCAGGCCGCCCCACAAAAACGCCCCAACCATCATCCCCAGGTACACAATCAGACCTGGAGGGAGGGGGGATTAAGAGGGAAGAGTAATGGAAGAGAACGTCATGGGAAGAGATAATGAGACGGAGAGAGACAAAGGGCAAGATAATGAGTTATTATTCATCAGTAAACTCATTGATATTACTTCCAGCCTCCACTTGCACTTTCATTAAACTTCCACTGCCCAGTAAATTAGCTCATCTGACTGCCTCACTGGACTCAAGCATTTTGCATTAAGCATGAAACAGCAAGTTAATGCAATATAATCATCCAAACCATATATTTCATAGCAGAGAGGGTCGTGGCGTACATCTTATTCACAACAGATTTTGTGAAATATGCAAAATATCATCCTTCACTATGTGTATAATAAAAAAGAAACACTGATCTATCCCTAAATTGTATAAATGTATTTTTCTTTTAAAAAGCAGCAAAGTAAAGGAACCAGAGAGACTGATTACTGGACAATACTAGTTTGAGTAACAGTAAGTGACCGAGAAGAGACAGGAGACTTAAACAGGGAGGTGGTTTCAAGGGGTTCTCAA
Organism: Astatotilapia calliptera; assembly: GCF_964374335.1. Lineage (NCBI taxonomy): Eukaryota > Metazoa > Chordata > Actinopteri > Cichliformes > Cichlidae > Astatotilapia > Astatotilapia calliptera. The sequence continues at coordinate 35,731,202 of NC_137432.1, read as the reverse complement.
ATTTAATCAAGACCATGTGTATTATAGTACAATACACACGTATTATAGTATTATAGTATAATCAGGTTGTAACTGAGAGCTGGGTTTCACACAAAAGACAGTTAAGCATTTTTTTCCTTGTTTCCTTGTTGCAATATTTCAGATGTGTATTTCAGAAAGTGTGAGCAGGCAAAAGATGAATCTCTAAAACTGGAGCATGGAGCAAAATGCAGGTGGCAATTAGCTGATGTTAGCACAAACCTAGGAAATGGGCCATGCTGAGCTTATATTCAAGCTCAAATATGGTATAATCTGTAATCAGATCAAATAAATGAACTTTAGAGGTGTTGGTAAATGATTATTAGCTTTAACTAGAGCTTTATTACATTCATAATATGAAATATTAGTGTTTTGGAAACTATAAGGTTTATATAATTACACTGAATAGTTTTAGTGACATACATGGATATATACTCATCTGAGACACTGGCTAAGTTGAATGAGCTAGCATGCATTAAAGACCTGGGCTTAATAATGAGGTCACCAAAAAGGTGACAATCTTCCAAAACATGAAAGTGCTGATAAAAAAATCTTAGACAAAGGCTGGAACCAGAGAACAGGAACAAACTGCTGCAGCCTTAAAATAAGTATACATGTTGTGTTGCTTTCCTATAAATGACACCTCTGTTTGAATCTGAAGAAACCTTTTCATCACTCGCTGCCCCTAAAGATTTTATTCTTTTACAACTTCAATACAATCCCTTTAGTGGCTGCTTCCTGGTGTTTCTACCCAAATGAAATTCTCTATACAGCCAAACAGTATAAACTGAAACCCGTGGATAAAACTGCTTTATTCTCTTCAGCATCAGGAAGTTGCCACCAGGGAGGAGATGCCGTTAACAGAAACAAGCAGCACCTTTGTCAACCCGACTTGTGATTTAAGGTGCCAACATGACTCATATCCCACACTCTGTCTGTCAAACCTTTTCTCTCTCTGCAAAACTGATGATGCTCCCACACCACACATACACCAGTTGTTCTCCTGCAATCAGCACCTTATTGACATCCTGTCAACAGTGTTCGCACTCTGAGGGTGTTCAGTGAGACAAGTTATTGGTGAGATCACTCTGAATATTTAAGGAGAAACTTTTCACCATACTGTGTCTGATTGTGACATCTATATTTAAATTCTCATTATCACTTTTTTGTATGTGAAAAGGTAGTAATCATGCATTTGTATACTATTTTTTGGCAAGAATTAACCCCAAAGCTCTCAAAATATTCAATTGGATTGGAGAATAAGCACAATGTATTTTTTCTAGTGCATTAGAGTCAAATTTCTCAGTCAATTTTATTGATTAAGGATTAATTTAAGTGGCAAAGACAGTTGATAAAACAGTCAAAGTGCTAAAAAGTAAAAAGAACATCGAACCAGATCCAAAATCATTTTAAATCACCCTTTTGTGAAATACTACCCCCTGGAGGTGAAAGATTTAGTTAAATTTTGTGGAGTATTTTTAAGGCTCATTACTCTGAGAGCACAGGGTCACAGTTCTGTTCTGACTGTTTTATCTGACATTTCAAAAGATCGAGTAGAAAATGTCTCAATTAACTGTGATGCTGAAATTTTGAAAAAGTGTTAAAATGCATAGAATAATGCAATGCCTAGAGCTCCACAGGTTGCTGATTACTGACTATTGCAAAAACCCATTAGACTGAGTCACGTTTTTGGGGACCCTTTATGCTTTCCACAGTATCTGCACATTAGTGGTGCAACGGATCACGGTTGATCCGTAATCCGAACCGATCCCACTCCACGGTTCGGTACACACATGATCTGAAGATTCGAAAAAGAAGGAAAAAAAGTATGTGTATGGTGCGCGTGGTGGGTCTGTCAAGCGATAGTTATGGCCAGCGCTAGCAGTCTGCGGCATTTAAGCAGCCCAGTCCGACCGGGCTGAAGCTATTACAGAAGCTATTGGGGTGTTTAGCTGCAGACAGGAGGCCGTATTCCGTTGTGCAAAACAAGGGGTTTAAACTATGATGAACGTGCTTGATGATATCCCGTTGCGCGTCCGCTTTAGTGGCAAGATTGTTCCAAGCATGTATGAGCAGGAAAAGTTTAAAGTTATGGCTGAACTGTCCCAGGCATCTTCTGTTTCTCTAACTACTACAAATTTGTGGACCTCCAGGGCAACGGAAAGCTACGTGACCGTGACAGCTCATTATATCACAGCGGAGTGCGATATAATGAGCGGTATGTATTATTGTAGGGTCTACCTTACAATATAAAGCGCCTTGAGGTGACTGTTGTTGTGATTTGGCGCTTTATTAATAAAATTGAATTGAATTGAGTGGTAGATACAAAGCCCTACACTGCCCTATATTGTATCTTTTTTTTTTTAATAATTGCGTTGAGTCTTGAGTTGAATGTTTTTAACAGGCAAAAAATACTTCATTAAGTAAATGTTACATTTTTGTCTTTTTTCTTTTTTTGCTGATCCAAAAATTGATCCGATCCGTGACTTAAAACCGTGATCTGATCCGATCCGTGAGATTTTTGATCAGTTGCTGCACCACTACTGCACATGCACATGAAATGAGTGTCATTGTTATGGCAGATAAATGATAATGACAATGTTAATCCCTAAAAACTCCATTCACTGTGAAAATTCCCAACTTCAGAGGTTGAATATGCATTTATATCCCAGTCCACTTTGACCTTTGTTGCTGAGTTTGCTCTTCATAACAACAGTACTTCTGGATTTTGTAAATAATAGGGGCGTGGTCTCTTCAAATAACAGTGTTAGCGTCACCTTATTGAAATGAAGTTCTCAAACATATTTTTTGATGTTGTTGTGTACTGGGGTAATTATAATGGAATGACCTGATAAATAATACAACCAGGAAGCTAAAGAATGCAAACCACTGGGTGATGTCATAGTGGCTGTATCCATCTTTTATGTACAGTCTATGACTAGAACCAGCAAAGTGATGAAGGACAGATCCGGTCTCACTGAGATATTTTGTCCCAGAGGAACAGTAGCACCATTTTGTCCAGGTTTGACTTAAACTCTGAGACATCAACCAGACAGGTGACAATTACTTCTTCTACTGAATTGTGAACTTCTAACTGAATTCAACACCACAGTGGTACAAGAAGCAGAGTGTATGTGTAAGACAGAACAAGGCCCAAGACGTAGTCTTGTCGAATTCCTGCTGTGAAGCAGCATGGCTCAGACACTGATCCTTTAATGTCACCCTGTGAGCTTTATCCTTCAGGTAAGGTGCAAACAGTAAAGGTGAAGAGCCAGAGACACACCATCCATTCAGCAGAGTGGTTTACTGAGAAACATTCAGCACACAGTTCATGAACATGAGCTGTGCATGTAGTGTCAATGCCAAGGAAGAGATTCATTAAGGACTGCTGGGCTATAATAGATTTATTGCTACACAGGTCCTGGTATAAGTGTATCAGTGAACCTTGAGATGACATTGTTTTATCATGACAAGATTTTTCAGTTTCTGACCGAAAAGGCTGACTGCTATTTCAAGGTAGAATTCATGGGGAAAATCTGAAACGGTCATTAACCTGAGGACAAGTACCAGTAATCAAGGCACAAACTATACTCAATGCCATGGGAATCACATTGTTACATTTAATATTGTTTCTTGCATAACAAAAACAACACAGTCCTGCCAACTGCTAGTGGGTAAGACAGCGGTCCCCAACCCCCGGGCCTCGGACCAGTACCGGCCCGTGAGTCGTTTGGTACCGGGCCGCGAGAGTTGAGGCTCAGATGTGAAATGTATAGTTTTCAGGGTTTTTAACAGTTTTCAGCGTTGTTTTGTTATCGTTTTTATCGTTTACTCGGTTTTCACGTGTGTTATGAATAAATTTTCTTTTTTTCGGTACCAGTACTAGTTTTATTTTGTTGTATTTATCCGCGACACCTTAAAGGCCGGTCCGTGAAAATATTGTCGGGCATAAACCGGTCCGTGGCGCAAAAGAGGTTGGGGACCGCTGGTGTAAGACATCCAGAAAAAATACTGAATTAGGCAGGGAAAAAAATAATTCTACACAGGTTTTAAACGCATCTGGTAATACGATCCGTTATTAAACAGTCTGACAGAGGTGCAAAGTGCTGGGATGATGAAGCTGGTTGAAAAGTCAGGTTAACACAGAGGATGGATGTCCTGAACTAGAATAATGTGACGGTGGGCGTCCTTTTTCTTTTTAAATGAAAAGACCTTTAAATGAAATTATTGAAGTGTGTATTTGTTTCTGGCTGCACATGTTTCATTCCTGCTGTCTGTCCTTTGGTTGTATATTTCAGTGTAAACTTTTGCAGCTGTGAAATGAGGAGCAAGGTGACTTTCATTCCCTTCATTGAACAAGTGTGTGTGTTATTAATGGTCACCCAATCATATCTGGTGACTTGTTTTATGCTTTATTTCCTTTTCACTCACTGCTAACATCCTATAGAATTAGGTTAAATCTTCAGGAGATTAAGAAGTACAGCAGAAAGTCCGCTGAAGATAAGGAATCATAAAGCTGTGTGTGTTCCAAAGCAGCGGTACCGCTGTGAGCTACTTCTCCTGGAAATATCCTTCATAGCAGCAGCAACAACTAGCAAGTGATGGTGATGATAAATGTCGTCGCATTGCAGCAGCATCAAAGTAAACAAACAGACAGACAGCCACAGTGAGTAGGATGGATCAAATGGTAAATATTTCTTTCTAAACCACCATATCCAGCTGGGAGCTGGAAGCCTGATTGCTGTCGTGACCAGTAACCACGTCATTATCATTTCCCCTGTCATCACATTTGCTTGTCTATGTGGCTAGAATGCATTAGCAGCTGCTTTTGGCTTGAGGATGAATTGTGTCCCAATTTATCGCTCTTCTATATCTGAGGGGTAAAATAATTAATTAAGAGGCTAACAAAGCTCGCCTTAAAGCTAAACCACAATGTCATCAATATTTAGTTTGACTAATAAAATAACATTATCTTAGGGAAGAGTTTGATTTAAGCCCAAGTTGTTGCTTTTATGTACTTTTAAATGGACAAATACGGCAGAAACCAACTAAAATATTAAAGGTAAAATACATTCTGGCAGTAAAAACAATATTTTTCACCAAATTCCTAAAGATGCACATAACAGTCGAAAGACCAATCAATACTACTATATTCCCAGTGGATGAACAGGTGGCTTCTTTCAGGTATTTCTTTTTTTTTTACAGCCTGTGGACTTTTACACTCGTGGAGCTGGTTTTGGCCACAGCAGGGAGCTCTTTACAGGGAAAAGCTGCAAACCAATCAGCAGAAAACAGAAATGTTTCCAAAAAGCTAATGAAAAAAGTTTATTATTTAATGGCCAAAGAGACAACACTGTGCTTTTGTTTTAAACTGTTAAATAAGGAGGCATCATAGTGCAAAAAAAAAACAAAAAAACATAACCACTGCAATGACCCAGTTCTTAGCAGTAGTGGTGCCTGATGGGATGCTGTGATTGATGCTTGTGCAGGTTGTTCTGGCTACACCCTTATGGGATTAAATGGGGTCACCACCAACAGGGACTACAGCAGAACATGAACCATATGATGTAAACTGTATGGAAATGGGGTAGAAATGGCAAAAAGGCAGCATATGGATTTTATAGTGAACAAATGATGTTTTAAGGGCAAAACTGACCTGCAAAGAAGTTCATTCACAGAGAATTCTATGAGGAAATGACCTTACCTGATTAGGTTAATAGCCTGAAGCACTAGTTCAATATAGCATGCCATTTCTTTTGTAAACTATAGTATGATTCAGTGAAAAGAAACCAGAAAATAAAGCAATATATGATTTAATTCCTCTGTTTCATCATGCCTGGGTTCACAACACCAAGCTGGAGAAGATGCTACATTCATGGCTGCATTCACTCTGCACAGTCTACAGCTTGAGCCTCATTCCAGTTAAATAAAAGGAGAAGGAGACAGAAAAGCCATTACAGCCTACAGTGTGGAGGTGAAGCATCCTATCAAAAACAGTTCTGCTGCCAACGGCTTTTGTATTTGAAATCATTCAGCAGTAATGAGATCCCGACTATTTCTTTGTGATTTTTTTTATTTGACAGTTTTCCCAACAAACTCTTGAATCTAGAATTGCATTCAATTAAATAATGTTCCTATTGGTGACGTTTTCATGATTTTCAAACCACTAGTAACACACTTCATTGAATTCCAGTGAATCTGATGCTGCAGTAAGCTGCAGATGCTCAGTAACATCAAAACAACCACTGCTTTCTATTCGTCTACATTTTAATCATTCATGAGACGCGTTTTGCGTTTTGTTTTTCAGAGAAAGCTGAAACAAAATGTGGTGAAGACAGAAAGAGAGACGGAAGGAGAGAGGTGAGCAGGACGAGGTGCAAAATGAAGAGAAAGGAGAGAAGCAGAAATCTCCAGACAGCTGAGCACCTTTGCACTCTGAATGGGGGGGGGGGGAGAGGAGGGGGGGGGTGAGAAAGGGGGGAGGACGATGGCCAGTCAGCGCTGTGACAGAACTCCCAAGGGCTCCAGGGTAGTGTATATGCATGTGTGTGTGTGTGTGGAAATGGACAAAAGTGTGCGAGACTGTGTGTCTATGTGCATGAAGAGGGGGCAGGGCAGGAGGCTTCTATTAATAGCAGGTTTTCCCCAACTAGCAGAGTACACGGGGCTTGTTTAAGGATCCAGTGAGGGAGACATGTTAGCAGCTCTTGTAGAGCAGAACTGATCATTTATAGATGGCTTACACTGCAGTGTTCTTCTCTCATGAACTTACAAGTCTCAGAAACAGGGTACAGTAAAGCCAAATTGTATTCCTACAGGTACAATCTACACAAATGTGCCCCTCAGGGTTCATTATTAGGGTTCAAGGTAATTATGGGTTCCTTTAAGGACACAATATGTTCACAGGAAGCAAAAGGTACATGTACATGTCTTCTAGATATTAAGGTCCAATATCAGTAGACAGTCAGTGTTCAACTGTTGAGCAAACGATTATCTTTTCACTTAGGTTTTAAGATTTATATAAGTTAAATGAAAAGCATTTAAAATGTCTCAAAAGGAGTTCATTTAAGGTCAGTCTTTCAGTAAAAAGCATATGCATCCTCTATACCCTACTTATTATATATTAGTCTATTTATTTCATTTTCCTGTGTGATTTAAATAATTCACTTTTCATCCAGTGGTTTGTTGTTTGTGGATTTTATGACTTTTCGATTTGCTTGTGAAGCACAGTGAGCTGAGATGTCTTCTGTAAACTTCTAGTTTTCCTTCATATCACCTGCAAAAATTAGCATGGTTCTCCTTTGTGGTGCTTCCCCTGCTTTGTTTTTATTGAACAACTAAATAAAAAGTAGCGCAGGAGGAGAATACAGCTGCAGTTTCTTGTGGTGACTGAAAGTCAGCCAGCAAATATCCACTGCTACCACTGAAAGCTGAAGTAATAAATGCTATAAGTGCTTTGCAGTGGTCTCACTTTGTGATGGTAGTGTGAATAAGGGTGTTTGGTCCAAACAAACACTGCAGCAGCTGATTAAAATGCCTTCAAAAAGAGGGGAAATATCTCCTGAATAAGCTGTTTGCTCGGTTACCTGCAGCTCTGTTTGGCAGCACTCATCAAATCCTCCGCACTGTTTACGCTGCTTCCAATTTTGTAAACAAAGTCAGGTGTTTTTTCTGGTATTCTGAATCATTTGTTATAAGGCTTATTTGTGTGTTGCGTGTAGTAAAGATAATTTACGACTGCTGTTTCTGTACTGACTGGAAATATTACTTTTAGTGGTTTATAAAAATACAAATGAAATTTAAGAAAAAGCTCATTTTGATAACAAAGCTCAGTGTTTTTCAAATGAATATGTAACCCAGGAGCTTCAATATTAATTTTCTAGTATTGGAGAAGTACTGATATGCAAACTTAACATCTTTCTGATGCTCATACATGTACAGCAGGCTACAATATCCAAATCTTTTTGCCTACAGTTTTCTCTGACAGATCATCCCCAGGACCGATTGACTGTTTTCACCCATTTTATCCCTTCATCCTTGATTTCAGTTACTGATTCCATGTCCATGAAAAGGCTGAGGATACATTATATTACACAAAGGTTCCTTTTAGCCTGAGGAGAACTGTGCAGTCGCTGTCTCAAAATGCAGCCATGCAACTGCAATAATTAGAGGAGGCAGTGAACATATTGTAGCAAAGGTTACAGATTTAAAAAACCTTCTCAAGACTATATTTAACAGAACTGTGGCTGAAAATACACTGAATGCTGAGCAGTGAGAAAACTTCTTAACACCAAAAGGCTGAGGATGCGCTGATCCTGCACATATCCTGCATGGAAGAAACTCCCGTCTCCTATATGACAAAAAAGCTACAGTCCACTGCAGCTTCACAACAAGGGCAAATCAATGACAACCACTTCACTGTTTCACTGCTGTGTCGATGTGTTTCGTCGAGCTCGTCGAGCAGAAACGCTGCACCAGGGTTTTATTTAGACCGCTCGATCTGTCATCATTTCCTGTGTTTGATCCTTATTTAATTCTAGTTTTTGTGTTGCTGAAATGTCAAACGACGGATCCGTGATCATGTCGACATTGTTGCAGTCACCCATTACATGCACATACTAATGCACACACAAAACAGATGATCCAGAACACTGCGTGGGGTAAGAGCAGCTAGCAGGATAGGCTGAGATGGAGCCTGAGGATGGGGGTCGGAAGAGGAGACTGCATGCAGAGAGGTACGAGCACAAGAGGCTCTCTCGCATGAGTCAGGAATGTTGCGTAACAGGAAGAGGGGAGGGAATGGAGGCCAGTCGTGTCTCCCTGCCCCTCCCCCAGCATGACACAAACCCAGAGGGAGAAAGAAGGGGAAAGGAGGTATAGATGGCAGCCAGACTAGGCAGCAATTCAAGTCGCAAGTTTTCTAATTTTGCTCCACTTCCTTTTAGAATGATCCATCATATGCACTGGCTAATGTGTTTGTCTGAGAGCTGGAGGGAAAATGTTTTGAAAAATGTAATAATTTTTAATATTTTGAAAAATTATATACAAGTAGTTATTTCATTGGCTTTCTTTAATATTTTGCCCTTCCGCCTCTTTCCTGTTTCTTCCATCTTTCCTTTTCGTCGTCATCACTGAGTTGGACCTCTCTGTCTTATCGGTGGTAAGAACTTGCTGTTGTTAACTGAGAAGTATGATTATTTGTGGCAACAAAGTCCAGAACCAATGGGTGATGTCACTGTGACCATTTCCATCTTTTATATACAGGCTACATTCATGAATACCATTGGCTGTCGTAAGCATACATCTTGATGAACGTTTCTGGTAAGGTCTTCCCAGATGAACAAAAGTGATCTTGTGGACCTCTGTATCTGGACAATTGAGCATGTATTTTCATGTATTACACATATACAGTAACTCATGCTCTGGGTGTTACCATACTGAGTGATAATCTTGCATAAATGTGGCACTAATCATTTATAATAAACTGCAGCAGACTCTGTACAGACCAGCTTTAGCTGTATGTTCATAATTTCGTTTGTACATTGACTTTTCTGACATGGATTCCTGGATCAGAAAGCAAAAATGTAAAATGATGAATTTGCTTAATTTGGCAGAAGATCGACTCAATAACAAGGTTTCACACAGCTCTCCATGAGCGATATAGAATTTCATGTTGAATAATTTAATATGACCAACATGAAATCAGAACAAAGATGTTTACTAGATTTGAAAAAGACATTTTGTTGAAGCCAAAACTACAAAAAAATATTGAAATGAAGCTTAACTGTGATTCTGAACCTTATACTGCAAAATCACTGAGGAATCAAAGACATTACGGGGAACCCTTCCTCTTGTCCTTGAAGCTGGCAGATTTAAAAACATCCAGGAGGATAACGGACTGTGTGAGTTATGTAAATTAGAAGACGTTCTGTCCTGATTAAGATGCAAGAATATCCAAATCTTTAAAATTCAATGTTTTGGTGCACTGAGGGCGACAGAATGAAATGTTCTTTTGGGGATATGGGTAAATTAGCCCTTCTCAGGTGGCATCATGCTTTTTGTCTTATTTTCACTTCATGGCCCTGATTTCTTTTTATTTAATTGTGTCTCATAAGCCTGTTTGGGCTGTTTCCATTGATTTATGCATAGCCCAGTTAATCAATCATATAATACTGTTGATAAAAACATCCTGCACTTAATCAGAATGTCTATCATCACCAAAAGTTCAAATTAATCTGAAATGAAAGTTTCATGCTGAAACAAACTTTGAGCACTTGAACTGTCAATCAGAATTAACAGGTAATGTTTGTACAGAGGACACTTTTATGAACCCATGATGTTCACTTTAAACACCACAGATATTCAACATCCACATCTGCTGCGACGATGTGCATCGAGCAGCATACAGTTGAACAGTCAACACCCCTCTGAGAGGAAATTATGTAATCAGAACGCATCCAACTCATCAACATTACAGTAAATAAAACCAACAACACAGAGTCCAGGCAGAGCTCTAACAGGGATCTGTTAGTGGATTCAGCAGTGCTTCAATCAAAATCATGCGTCGCTTTCACTGAAGTGTATTTACTTCTCCTTTTTCTTCTTCTTCTTCTTCCTGCCTTTCGGGGCGACCATAGCACATCATCTGCCTGTATCTCACCCTATCCCTAATATCCTTCCCTGTCACACCACCACTCTGCAGGTCCTCCTTCACTACAGCTATGAATCGTCCCTGAGGTCTTCCTGTTTTCCTCCTACCTGATCTACTATCCTTCTTCTGCACATCTTTCTCAATTTTTCTCCAAACTGCTCATCATGAGATTAAAAATGTAATGATTTCTAGTCATGTCCATCCTGGTCACTCCCAATTAAAACTCCACCATCTTCACACCATACTTCCACTGATTTTCATTCTTCTTCTCTCCAGAACAAACCTACACCTCTCCAGGTTCTCACCACAGATCACAATATCGTCTGCAAACATTGTGGTCCACAAACATTCCTGCCTGATCTCATCTGTCAGCCACTGAAAACAATACGGGCATCAGAGCTGATGTAATCCTAACCCCACCTTGAACCCATCTGTTACTGCTACCACACACCTCCTCACTGTGTTGAGGTACCCATACACGTCCAGCACCACCCTCAGATACTCACCCTCACTTACTCAGGCCTTTGGTGTACAGCCAATGACAGATGGCGTGGTAGGATTCGGAGCCTGACCAGATATTCTGGGTTTACAAAGGTAAATATTTAAACTATCTACTCTAAATTTAAAGGTGCAAAGAAAAAAAACAAAGAAAATGTGCATTCGAATATACATTAAAATATACATTTTACAGGAAGTTCAAGACTGGTGTGCCCTGTCCATGGTACTACATCATTACTTTAGAGCAGGGGTCCCCAATCCCAGTCCACGAGGGCCGGTGTCCCTGCAGGTTTTAGATCTCACCCTGGGTCAACACACCTGAATCACATGATTAGTTCATTACCAGGCCTCTGGAGAACTTCAAGACATGCTGAGAAGGTAATTTATCCATTTAAATCAGCTGTGATGGATCAAGGACACATCTGAAACCTGCAGGGACACCGGCCCTCGTGGACTGGGATTGGGGACCCCTGCTTTAGAGGGTACCAGCACAGAAACAAGCGGTTGGACTCCAAGAAGGTGCCTCATTTTCTGAGTGTGAACACACACACACACACACACACACACACATGCATACACATAAATACACACATTGTATCCAGCTAAAAACAGCTGAAGTGAAGCAGAGAACACTATGTTTGGACTGGCTGAGCGTTCGATTTTAAATTCTGCTGCTGCTGTTCAGGAGCTGCATGGGCAGTTGAATCTTAAATAGCTGTAGTTCCACTGCCAACGAGGCCGTCGAAAACCAATTACCAGGGAATAAGCTGCAAAGGTAATGGCTAAGATGAGGCAGAGATAAAATGTGAAGTGGTGGCCTACGCTGCCAAAGGAGGCACACAGATAAAAAATAAAGAGAGAGAGACAATACAGAGTAGACTAGTTGAAAGAAAAGTTGGACATTGGCTCTTATGTAATCCCCCCTCCTGAGTGTTGACAAGCGAGCTCAGGGCAAGCAAGAGAGTGAAATCTGGATGTCTTACCCAGCATGCCTTTGTTGGGCTCGGAGAGACACATGTCTATTTGAGCACTGGGCAACACGAAGCCAACAACAAAGATCTCCACACCATCTGCCATTAGTGCCAGGCCCAGGACAAAGTAGAGCGTCCACTGGAACTTCCCGTGGCCACACTCCTGCAGGATGGCCTCATACTGCTGTGCCAACTCCTCCTGATCTTTTCTCCTCTCGCCCTCATAGGCCGAAAGATCCCTGAACTGCTGTGCCTGTGCGGCTGTCACGCCATCCATGCTGCCAGCCTTCCCCGATTCAGCTCTTGGGATGCCCTGGTACTCGCCCTCATAGATCTCGTCATCCTCATCGTGTCCTTCAGTGGAGTCGCTGTGGCCTTCTTCATCATTGGCACGGCTGTCGTTGCGATAATATCCGCCATCATTGCTCGGCACGCCAGCATAATCGTCGTCGTCATCTTCCTCTTCAAATCGTTTATAAGAGCGTTTGGTGTACTCATCTGTCATTTTGTCCATGCCACGCCCCACCTTCTTACCGACCTGCTTCTTAGCAACTTTGGCAATGTCCTTGGCGCCACGGACGAAGTCTGAGCGGCTGTCTCTGTAGCGACCGTCATCGTCCATCTTGGATATGTAGAGGTGGTGTTGGTCAGTTGCTGCAAGGAATAGGAAGTATCAGGAGCAGCCCAGGCACATGAGTGTGCAATGGGTATTTATGTGAGCTGATAAATTCAGCACTGAGGACAGCTCCCAGCTCCACTGCACTGCTGCTGCTGCTGGACAGAGTCGGCTCAGACACAATAAATCCTGTGGAAAAGCAAAGAAAAGAGTAGAGTTAGCATGAGTCATACAATACCTGTCAGGCAGAGACACATTTTTAAACAGTCTAGGTTCAAGGTAATTAATACTGAAATGCACAGGACCACAGGCATTCACATCGCATTGACATTTGCAGGACATATTATCTGGCTCAGCACTAATGGTTGGAGAAAGAAAAAGGACATGACAGCTTTAAGAAGCTGACAACTGAGTCTAGAGCTCAGTGGCCTATATTAATAGTTATCTCACAGCTCTCTCTACAGCCCAAATCACTCTGTGGCATTTACAGCGGTGCACCACAGAGCTACCGAACATATAATGGTCCATGCTGTGACACAGGTCTGTGCAATTAACAAGCAAAGAGCTGCAGCAAAGGTCAGCATATACAGAAAGTACCGCCGTGGTGGGGGTTAAATTCAAGTTTACCCCAAGAACACTTGTGATTATAATCCATGTACTGTTTTTAAATCCAGACACTGAATACTTGAAACAGTCAGGCAATCCCATGATATCACAGTCAGAATATGATACTACTTCAAAATGGTCTGAAGAGTCATTCCCACATAGAGGATTCCCTTTTCAAGACATCATTAGGTATTTATAAAATATTTAGTTTGTACAGAAAAGAACTTGTCTTTCCTCATTGAGTCATAATTAGCAATCCTGATTGTATCAGCAGGACTGCCTGCTCTTTTTCATGGCACCTCTGTCTCTGTGAAGCTGCTCTGTTTTGTCTTACTGACAGGAGCATGCTGTGCCAAAGGAAAAGGCTGTAAGCTCAACAAATAGACATAATAAACTGAGCATTTACTGTATGATCAATTTGGCATCCTACGAACAGTTCCCGACTGGAAGGATTAATGTGATGATTCACCACATTAAGAAGGAGATAAAATGTGTCTCAATTTATATTGTGTTAAATACTGGACACATTCGCCTCTTTGAGTCCTTAGAAATCCTCAAATGGGATCTATTTCACTGTTTCTTATTTTCTATCACACATCCATTCTTATAATGGTGGATGCTCACATGAACTATAGCAAGTCTTTTGTTTATGAGGGGCAGTCAAGAAGTTTGCTTAAATATTGATAAAAAGCTTGTTTTAGAGGGGCTGTACTGAGGCCTAGCGTAAGACAAACAAGTATTGTTATGAACTATTCATGTAAATCATGCAAAGCTACTCTAGTATAGTCTAAGAATAATAATATGTATTTAGTGAGCAGGTTATTAACCCTGTAAATTATTTAGTGTCCAGTGGATTTAACTAGTCATCTTACTGAAGTGAGGTCATTTATTCCAATTTCCTGTGGTGTCAGTCTTTGCCGTGGTTACTAATTAAAAGGCTGCACCCAATGACACCCATTAGTGATGGTGTAAAGTTTAACAGGGTTGTAAATCAAATAATTCTGAGACACAAAATCTCTCCATCCCATTGCTTCATCTTAAGAAATCACAAGCAAACATGGAAGCTAATAAAGCCGTGACATCTGCCCGCCATGCAGAATTTCTCCAAGATTGTTTACTGTTTGCCTGCAGCGATGACAAATCTTCGACATGTATGTGCTCAGGAGAACAGGCAGAGATGACGTGTCCTTGGAGAGAAAGTCTCTGAGGGTCGACTGCAGCTGTAGCAGGCACTGAAGTAATTTTAGTAGCTTTCCACAGTCTCTTTAAAGAGAACTGCAGCAGCAGCAGCAGCAGCTCAGTGGGAGAGAGAAAGACAACGTTCAGCCTGAGGGATCAAGCAGCTCCGAGCGTCACGACTACAAACGCTGGCTGAATGTTCTGCAGCAGGTCAAAAGAACAGCGCTATCTGCCTGCTTAGAGTGAATATGATCAGTACAAGCACACCATGATGTAAATATTCAGTAGTGTGAAATATTCAGGTCACAAAGGTAAAAATGATCAACAGTTGAAATTCTTACAATCTTGTTTTACTGAATTGTAATAGTTACTCACTAATTATGAACACTAACCTGAAGTGTTCTCAAAAAAGTATAAAGTATTCTCTTCCTCGCTTAGTCCCCTGTTATTGTCTTTCACAAAAAAATATTTAAAAATATTATTGGTACAAAATAAAAAGAAATTATGTGTGTAATTATTTTACGATCTATTTCATGGCTCTAACACGGAAGTTACTCTTAGTAGTCAAGAAGCTGGCACCAGTAATAACAAAATAAAAAGGTTCAAATGATTCTTTAAAGTTGTCATTTTGTGACATTAAAAGGCCCTGGAAAACCTTCTCTCCTGTTGGGGGGAAATATTGGACTTCATAAAAAGTGTACTATGTTGCCCGAATGTTCAGGGAGTGATCAGATGTGCAGAGAGAGCTCGGATCAATAAATCAGTGGACAGTGTAATTAGAGAAACATGTCAGGCACTACAGATGGGCAGTATTAAACAACACTGGGTAAGTGCCAAGCTAACCTCATTATCATTGTTCCTGCTCATTATAAATAACACTGGCCCATTTGTAAAAGTGTTAACAAGTGCACAATGATATTATTATAGCAAGAAAATTACAGATGCAAAACAGGGGGCAGGATGTTAAATACTGGGAAGGTAGGAGGGAGGGAATCCCTGAAAACTTCCTGTGTAGCCTCGGGGGTGATGAACAGACAGACTGCCGAGCCAACATCACACGACCCAGAGGTCTGCTGGGACAACTGAGTGTCTAAGAACAAGCTCAGTGAGAGCCAGCTGAAAGCAAAACCCAAGGAGACGAGAGAAAACTGCATCAGTGAGATCCTCTTTCACTCTGGCTGTCAGGATTAGAAGAGAACAGCAAAATAAATGCAGAGGTTACAGAATACAAATCTACTTAAATGGCACCTGTATCACCTGCATGTAAATTCACCTTCTCCCTGCTTTCCTGTCTATGCTCTGTACCTCTCAGAATGAAAGGTGAAAAATGTCAAAAATAAAGTTAAACCAAGATCTTCCCACAAGGACGCAACAGTGAGACAGAGCAGTGCTCTGAGCTACATGCTAACATGAAAAGGCCCTATGCATCCAACAGTGTAGACACATCACACAAAAAAGAACAAATGCCGATATTATGCCAGCGCTAAAGGAAAAGTCAAAGGATCCTTAAAGCTGTCTAAGGAGCTTGGAAAGAAAAGCATCTGGACTTCTTTAAGTTGCTTGAAGATGTTTCACCTCTCATTCAAGAAGCTTCTTTAGTTTTAGGGTCAAATGGTGGAGAGTCCCAGATTTAAGCCCAGTGGGAGTGTCCCCCCGGATGGACCAGGATGTGAGTGGGCATTAAGGCGTGTGGGAAGGGATCTCAGAACTGGATTATAGATGGCAGACCACCAAATGTCTACCTTCGCCTCTTCACCTCTGTTCAAAGATGGTCGCTCACAGTGGATATAGATGGCTTCTTTCACCCCTTTTTCAAACTGTCTTCTCCGTCCAAAATGTGAACACTGGCATCTTCGAAAGAGTGACCTTTGTCCTTTAGATGCAGGTGGACACCCGTGGAGGTGGCTCTTCTATGTTGTGCCATGCGTTTGTGAAGTGGCTGTTTGGTCTCTCCAATGTAGAGGTCTGAGCATTCCTTGCTACACTGTATAGCATACTCTAATTGTTAAGCTTATGTTTAGGAGTTTTGTCTTTGGGATGAACCAGTGTTTGTCTGAGTGTGCGGCTGGGCCTGAAGTACACTGGGATGTCGTGCTTGGAGAAGACTCTCCTGAGTTTTTCCGATACAGAGGGGATGACAGTGTTGTTGCGTTTGTCTTTCTGATCCTCCCTAGTTGGTGTCTGATCTTCTTTTCTGTGCTGATGAAAGCCCAATTAGGATGACTTCTTTGTACTAATCTATAGCTTGAGCTATCTTTTCTAAGGAGCTTGAATTCAGGTATCTGTTCTAGTTCAGCTTCTTCCAGTGTGAAGAAGCTGATTCTTCCAGTATTTTTCCCACCACTGTACTTTATACAGGCAGAGAACTAAGGATTAATGACTGCTGAACTGCATCAGTCACAAACACACAGGGGTCAAAAACACAAACACTTCAGATTGAACTGCAGCGACAAGCAGTCGAGGTTACATCGATTTCTTGTGTACATAAGTTAGTTGGGCCTCAGAGGTACGGTGCAGGGTCACTAAATTTCTCACTTAACAGTTCTGCTCAAATCAAGTGAGAGAAAAGCAAATATTTGGAGCTGAGTTATTGCTTTGGATTTTTTGGCTTACAGTGAGTCCCTCAGGTCGCAGACTCTGGATGGATTTTGACAGAAACTATTCAGGTTGCTGCACAGATTTAATTATTCTTATAGTTCATCCAACATCACTTATTGGTCCACCTATCCATCATCATTCGCACTGAGGTTATCTTAAACAGACTGGAGATCTTTGTTTTCCACACATTCACACTGTGAAGCGCAGCATCACAGCACGAGCAAATGCTGTGAAAGGCATTTGGTGCTTGGTCATCAGCCTGGATCTCATCCTGCTCATTGCTCATTATTAGTCTTCACTTGCATGTTTGTGTTAAGTGAATGACCAATTCATGGAGCTCCAGCCAGGAGATTCAAACATGTGTTATTAACAAGCAAAACAAGCATCAATGTCGTTTCTATAGAGATACAGCAGGCAGATAGAAAATCAGAAACATACGGAGGATAAAGGCAGTACAGACATATTAACAAACTGCTTTGTTTTGGTTGCTCAGCTTGGACTCACATGTTCACCTGCTGCTAATCAATCTGTTGCCTGGTCAGCAGTCCCACGAATAAGAAGGTTAGAAATGTTGAAGCAGAAGAAACTGAGAAACTCAGAAGTTAGTCCACACAAATGTGTAATGGGAGGAAATAATGCCATGATAACATTTTACATTTAAAGGGTCAAAGATTGGCTTTACTGTGACATAATATTCAATAATCCTTTTAGCCATTATTCCACCCCAGAACGCAGCACCGGACGCCAGGGTGGAGATCATATTTTACACTGACACTTTAAAACAGGGGTCTTCTCTGTCACTGGGTTGAAGATGTGTGTGAAGAATCTACACATCTTTGCAGATTCGTATTTGAAAGCAGTGACTGCTTATCAGATTTAACAACCAAGCATAAAACAGTTAAACAGACCTTTTATTAAATTCTACAGACTCTTTTGTATATAACAATCTGACAAATATGGATATGACCTGCATCTTAACTGGCTAGTTGAGTCAACCAAAAGTCCGTTTTGAAGGTAAAAGTGGGTCTAAACCAGTACTAGCAAGGTTTGGCTATAGTAAATTGGCTGATTAGTGTATAATTTTTAATATGATTGGAACTTACAATATGCAAAAGATTAAAAAAGTAAATAATGCCATTTGGTCTCATATTGTCCGACATCAATATCAGAACCTGTTTGTAAGTGTTACCTAATTAACACACGTTATTAATAAAATTTAGAATTTAGCACCAACCTGATGGTGTTGGATGAATTCATATAATGAAGATAACTGCCAGAGATGGGCGTATAAAGTGTATATGGTTTTCCCCCTTTGAGTCTAAAGCTTTAACTTCCTCTGATCTGTGTTTTAGAAGCAATTTTGAGAGCGATTCTACCAAGAACACATTAAGAAACACGTCAGCCGTGATGGCTGTGCTTGCTGCTGCAGAAAAAGATGAATTTCACGGCTGCAAAGAGAGAAGTGATAAACCTGAGACTCCAGCTTTTATCCACCATCCTGTCTGAATCACTGTGCGACAGAGCAGGAAGACACTTTGTCTGTGTTCTGTAGCGTAAAGACTGCAGCACAAATTAGAAAGGATCAAAGAGATGATCTGAAAGGGAAAATATACACTCTTAAATGGACTGGAGTACAGTGCATTCAAGTGTTTAAATGCTGACTCATCCTAATGAAGTGAGCTGCCTAAACACTGAAAATGCTTTGCAGTAGAAGAAGTCATTTGAAATGACAGCAGCCAGTCAAAACAACCAGTCCACTCTCTACCTTTATGACTTGTGACAAAAAAGGACATGGAGGCGGGTCTTACCACTGTGTTAGGCTGTTACTATCACTGTTGGTAACATTAACTCTTAACTTATTTCTGACCTTTTGATCCTGCATCACCTTAGCTACGTCACATGTCAGATGACAAATTTGTTTGTCTGTTTCTCTATTTTTAGCCATTATAGAGCCACAATGTTCTACATCCATGTTTGCATATGGCTCAATCTATTATCAACCACTCTTTAAGAAGCCAACCGAATAACTGATCCTCTTTCATCACCATGGTCACAACCTTTGTACCAGGGGACTCTTGAGGCCCATCTGAATATAACGAAGTATCCCATCACCTTATGATAAGCCTTTCACAAGCCGGAGACGCTGAGATGAGAGTGTGTTCTGCTTGACTCGCTGCCTATGAATAACAAACAGTTTGGTGGAGTGCATTTGTAGGGTTAGTGTGCAGCTGTGGCTGCTTCCTCAGCACTGAAAATATCTCCCTGTTCACAGATTTTCAATAAATATACACTTTTGCTGGCCTTTGGGAGTTTTACAGAAATGGCTGGCTGAGTTGTGCCGTGCAAAGAATTATTGTGAAACAAAGCATTTTCCCAAACTGCTCTGTCATCTCCGAAGACGTGTAAAATGATAATAAATTAACAGTCAAATGGGGAACCGAGCAAATACTCCGCCTGTCGTTGGCTGCTGATGAAAGACTTAATTATGTAATCCTATTTTCTTCCAGTGAGCAGAGACAATGCCAGAGGGTTGGGAAGCACTGCCTTACACACAGCCACACATGCAACATAAAATGCGGCAGCCTAAAAGCATGCTAACAAAACAAAAAATATGGGAGTTAAATAAATGATGCTGTCTTGGAGCTACACTGCAGTCTAGACTGCACAAGTCACACAGTTACAAGTCACACACTCGGGTGGAGGAACTGCTTCAGAAAATAGAAAAACATCTGCTTAAACAACTTAACACATGAGGATCTTAGTTCTAATAAATGAATATGCCAGTAGGCTACTTATGGTGAAAGCCATATTTGCATTCAAGGCCAATACATTTTCACCATTAACAGCTCATTCTTTTACCACCAGCTGCAGAACTGGTAAATGAGTACGTAATTCAGGAGCTGGTGGAGACAAAGAGAGCTAAAAGGAGCTGTGATATTGGACGTACGGTTGGCATGTGGTCAAAAACATGAATCCATAAATACTGTTGTTACTTGTGGTTCCTAAATTTGTATGAATCACAGAAAGAATACAATAGATGGATGTAGCCTTACATCGCACATGGTTTGTGTATTTATGGACAGGTCCCCACATTTTGACACAAACATCGATACCTCAGTGGACCCGAGGCTCATAATCACAGACAAATTTGAAGAAATGGCGAGACGAGCAGAGTCATCGATGCAAACCTGCAGCAAACTTGACCTTTTCCAAAGGCATCAAACACAGCATGCAGCAGGTTGATAACTGTCTTACCTCAAATTAAGCTATCTAGACACATTTTTGGCTGCCATAGTCTCTCACACAGTCTTGCTACTCTCACTCTTTGACCAAGCAGTGAGGTGTGGTCTCTCATTTCCCGCAACAGCACAACTACATCGCGCACATTACCAACCAGGCCGCCTGCCTAAAAGGTCTCTGCTGGTAAACTTGTCCAAACAGTTACAACACCACAAAGTCAAGAGTTCAGTGACTGAAATAAACTAAGGTGGAAGAGTGCAGACAGCTAGCGGAAATACACGTCAGTCAAGGCAGAGTGTTATAATGATGCATACCTTTAAACCTTAAATCTGCATTTTATGAAAATTCACCTTCTTTTGTTGTTATGTAGGAGAAAATCAGCATTGTTTATCTTTGTTCTAAAGTCAGGCATTTTCTGACAACTTGTCACATAGCGTAATATGTTACGCTTTGGGACCAAGAATGTGTTGGCATTTTACAAACAAGCCTATGCAGCTTGACATCCATTTGAAGTAAGCCCCAAGTGGCCATTTGAGGAACTGCAATCTTTGTGACTTTATTTGCTTCACTTAACAGATTCGCAGGTTAGAATAAAGTGTTCATGTGTTAATATATTGTGACCAAAAATTACTTAAGTAATGAATCTCAGACAAAGTACATCAGCCCTTAAATTCTGAGCGCACCTTTGAACCTGCTCCAAATAAAAACCACTACAGGGATAATGGAAGAAGCATAATGTTGTTTGTATCTGTGAGAATTGACCTTTTAAAACCAGACTTTGGGTTTTCCCCTCGTTAAGACAAGATAATGTGATCATTAATCTGTTTTGTTGCAGCTATCCATATAACCGGTGGTATTTTAAACTGTAAGCCTCACTGATATTCCTTTCAAAGAGCACTGGAGATTCCCATCTGCCACTAAATTAGTCTAAATGATGAGGCACTTCTATCGACAGCAGCGTATAACCACCATTCATAACGCTCGCTGATGGCCCTGAGCTTTCAACAGTTACTCTTTCATACAGAGAAAAAAAATCCAAAGCATCTGTTAAACTGAGCTAATAAAATGGATGTTGTCATTGACACCAGGCTGTGGCACGCACTGATAAGAATGAGACATTTTATTTTGTGGAAATCCAAGACCCACTTAGCAGCAGACAGGTTTCGGCCCAGAAAAAGATAAGCAGTGGTGTGCTGAGAGGAGATGGATGAGGTAGAAGAAACCAATGCAGAGTTCATCGCGCAGCAGCATCACCCTTAAACCACTTTATAAAACAACACTGAAAACATCATCTGAACAGACTGGCTTCGATCAGATCCCATCACACTTGACACACATGTTACACAAGTGAAAAAGAATATTGAGCACACAGATCACTGCTATTAAGCGTTGATCTCAGAACCACCCAGATAGAGGCTGAAAATTGGCCATTATAAACCAAAGACTGGTGTGGGACAAAGTTCAGACCATGTCAGAAAGTTATTGATGTCCATCTCACAATGTGATCGCAGCTGCAGCCTGCTGCAGTGAGTTGCCCTCGGCTCTTTGGAGAGCATCTTTGCAACAGTTTGTTTTGGTTTCCTGAACCACAGCTTCACTGGTTGGTTTGTTCTCATCAATCAGCAGCTGTTTATGACAAGTGTTGTCATACTCTTCAACCTGATACAATAAACCACCTGATCGTCCTCTCCACCCAGACAGGACTGGGCTTTTTAGGCTCTGCACTGTGTTCGTTAGTGACCTGAGAAGGATTCATATATCAAGCCCCCAATTAGGTTGTGCACTGCCAATGCAAACTGATTATTGGCACCAGAATTTACATGAATAAGTGAGTTTATAGGATAAAGTGAAAGACAACAAGAGGTCATAAAACTCAGTGGGACAAGTGCAGTGCAATTTAGACAATGAAGCACATGCAACACTCACTGCAAAGCCGTGTGTTTTCCAGAGTCACATAACGTAACACCCCCCACCCTTCACTGCACATTGTTAATTACCTGTCGTCATCAACACGTAAACCTTCACCTGCACTCACCACACCTCTCTGTCCTGCTTCTAAAACACGACAATCCTATAACCTGAAAGGTTAGCTGTCCCATCATCTCTCCACTTGAGTGGTGAAATGATTGCAGAGTTATTACTGAAGATCAAAACTTCTTTAAAAAAAAAAACTACCCTCACCAGCATTTATGTTACTTGTTGACCAGCTTGCACAATGCACAATATGGCAATCCATGCAAAATATAACAGTCATTACATTAAAAGGTAAAAACTTGCAACGATTTTTGCAACTTATTATAAAAAGCTAACCAACATGAACCCAGTAAATATTCATAATTATTACCCAAGCTCTTATTGACACACTGAATTTTGTTGCGCATTTGACAGCACAGACGCAGTAATTAGCAAGCGTGACAGAGACGAGCCTGAGTGATGAGAGCTTCTCTGTGAATCGCTGCAAATGTTTGTACGTAGAGGTGAGCCTTAGAGAGCTGAAAGCCTTTTCCACACCTGACCTTAAGTGAGTGATCCAGGTGGGATCAGATCGCCCCCCACATCCAAGTTAATGTCAGTTACGAGCAGAGTCAGAGTGATTAAAAAAAAGCAGTGTGAAAAAGCCAAAGACGGCCCAGTGGTAATTCCTGCAAGCTGCAGATGGCTGGTAATGTCATGCACTGAATTCATTCCTCCTGACATCTTTGATTTCATGCTGTGACGCACGTAGTGAATATTCTCCTCTGATTGTCCCTGTGGCTCAGCACATCTTGATCAAGATGACATGCTGATAGATAGAAAAAGATTCATTCCAGAATCAAAAAGACATTAAATCGGCTTAAAATTAATATAATTTTCAGTGTATTTCACAATATTGTGTACCTTTCACGGGCTGGCCTTCAAATTACACATCACATTCTCAATCCGTGGTGTTAATAGACTGAGGGGGTGTCTGAGGTTGTGGTGTCAAATTCATTGGTACCAAGGTATTTTAGGACAAACCTTTCAGTTTCTTGGCAACAACAAGCACTGCAATCATCATGATGCCAGGTAAGTTGCTGTCACAATCCCCTCTGAAGTCAACACAAGTAGAACTAAAGCCAAGGCCTTTCATCAAGGCGACTCAGGCGTTATAACTGCTTTTCAGTGGTGCTTTCTCACACCCAGCTTTCAGTCCAGTTTCCTGTGCCCTTCCATCATTTGCTGGACACTTTTTCTTTATAATCAACACTGGAAAATAAGGGGAAACAGGTCTAATCTAACTAATTATTCACAGCCCATTAAGATGCACATAAAATCCTCCCGAGCACACAGACATCTGTGTGTTCATTCTCAGCCTACTGATATCTCAGATACATACAGTCTTTTCTGCTCTCTTGAGTGCATCGGGAGCATTGCATTCTGGGTGGGGTCAGTAAGGTCCACCCACCCCCTCCCAAATACTCAGTCAACAACCACCAATGCTCATAATAAAGCACGGTCTCCGCTGCCATTATGAGCTCAGACCACAGGAGGAGATTACATTCAGCCACGGGTTCATTTCATATCAGCTCACTAAAGTGGAAAAGCGAGACGTGCCAGCTGACTGTCTATAGTATATAGATGTGTTTCACTGGCTGTGGGAGGCTGTACAAACAGAGCAGTTATGAAAATCTAAAGACAGTTTATGGGAAAAATAAGTGGAGATGGCGCTGATAGTCTAATGTTGCCTTTTTATCCAAGTTATTTTGTTTTTATTGTGTTTCCCCATTGTTCACCTTGTCCATGTCGCTTGTGTTTCTTTGTCTGTGTCTCTGATATTCACCATACTTCCTGTTTCCGTTTTGGCACCAGCTCTCTTTCTGTGTCTCTGTTTGCTTTGCTTTGGAGGTTTTCCCTCCTTGTAATCACCTGCCCCGCACTTACGAGTTTCCCCTGTTTGAATGTGTCTCACCTGAGTCCAATTAGCCAATCAACCTGCAAACTGGCACACTTTTGATGAGCTGCCATTTTTAAGAGCTGTCACTTTTTTTTCAGCATCAAAGGTTGCTGCTTAATCTGAATCTTCTAGATTTAAATAAAGAAGCTTGCCTTAAAGGTAAAACACTTTTCCCAGAACAATAATGTGTTAAATCTGTAAGCTGTATTGGTACAGTTACCCAGAGATAATGACAACTGTAACTGCCCTGACCCACCAACTCCATTTAATCATCACTCATAAATAAGATCTTACTACAAATGATATAAAGCTCCTCATTAAACTGACTCGTTTTTTGTTTAAAGTGATTTATATTGGCTAATTTTTTATTCATTCTACGGGTCTGATATCATCAACATTAATATCTGCCACTAATAATAATCCTCATGTATGTGTTTTTGTCCCCTGCTTGTAAAAGTCACTGAAATGCCCTGTAGTCTTAAGAAGGGTGAGCTGGAACAATCTGCATTGTTTTGAAGGTGTTGCACACAAACACACTGGCTTTTACTCATCAGCCTGCTCCAGCCAATCTTCCTCGGGCAGCTTCACCCGGCATTTTTCATCCTTCCTCATTCATCATTTTTCTATCAGCTAGCCTAGTCTAAGCATCCAGGGAACTCCAGCTGAGACCATGTGAATATTCCATCAATTATTCATGTCTTGTTTTCTGGCCACAAGGACAGAGGTGCCTGATTCGGCTCGTCCCTCAGGAGTGATGTATTGGTGCGATAAACCACTTCTCACCATCTCTGTCCAGTTCCTGCTTTTTCATCCGCACCAGCCGCACTGAGACATCTGCACAGGGTCACACAGGAAGTGACAGCTATTCAGCTGCACCACGTTCCTGCATGGCCTCGGGCCCATCCAGGGTAAAGCCATAAGAGGAGGGTGCGATGTTTGGTTGGTATAGACTGACTAGATTGCACCCCCATCCCAAAGCTAGGTTGTGCATGCACAATTCCCCTCTGGGAGAATCTGCAGCCCAACTAACATGACTCACATCACTGCTCCCTGCTCAGTGTGCACCGTCACCCTGGTGGCACCAAAGTGGCTAGCAACACCGTGTCAAACACTGTGACGTCAGCTCTCTGCATCCATTTTGGCTTTCCACGCTGCAAAATGGACTGAAGAGGAGTCAGACCCAGGGCAGCTGCAGAGGTTCAGCTCAATTCCTGAAAAAGCTGTGTGGACAACATGAACATATTACAGCAGCTCACTTTAATGTCATTTTAGTTCATTAGTATTCAGCACTGGTGCACCGTCTCCACAAGTCCACTGCAGTTTCAGTGCAGCTGAATGTGTGTTTGTTAGAAACTGACAAATATGTACAAATATGTGTCAGTTACAGCGAATTAAGCATTAATGACACGATAAGCTAGAAGTCTACAACCATAACGACAGCTCGGTGGGGGGTTACAAAGACACACTGCAGTATTATACTGCCAGAGTCAAAAGCAGATTTCCATCTGCAGTATATCTGTCAGCATGTGTCTGCTTTCAAACTTCAACGACTTTCCATATGTGGAAACTCTGATGCAGGGAAAGCAGCACAGAACAGAACAGAGCCGCTATTATCACAATAAACACAAGCGGGATTCAGACACAAACTGCATGGAAGTGCGAGCTGGGGTGAGCGCGGGTTACAGATGTACTCTATATAAGATCTTCCAGTTGAATGAGTAGAGGAGTATCAGCACCCCTGATTTGGGGGGATAAAGTGAAATGTGGTAGGGTTTAACTTGATGGCCTTGAAGAACGAATGATATGTTCACTTATTGGACTTATTTATAAAGTGCTGGGTGGAAAGTTGTGAGATTTATCCTCTGTGGGTAATAACTGAGATATTTAATCCTGGATATACAGCTGGTGCAACTCAGTCAGACACATCACAATCACATCCAGCTACACAGAGCAGATGAAAAGGACAGGAAACAGAATAAAGAACCTGCTCGGTTTTCAAAATAAGAGACCTACTGCACATTAAATGCCCCACTTGCCAGCGTGATTGTAAGCGGTGCAAGGAGGGATGAAAACTGCACTGGAGGTGCAAATATCACAGTCATTGATTTGATGCAGTGGTGTGAAAAAGTGTTTGCCTCCTTCCTGATTTCCCAGCATTTTACATATTTGTCACACTCACATGTTTCAAACAAATTTTAATATTAGACAAAGATAACCTGAGTAACCAAACCTACCTGGTCCTGTGTGAAAAAGTAATTGCACCTCTTGTTAAATGGTGAATTAACTGTGATTGACCACATTTTTTTGTTCAGTTTCCATAAATACACTCGGGCCTGATTACTGGCAGACCTGTTGGAATCACTTGAGAAATCACTTAACTAGAACCTGTCTGATAAAGTAAAGCGGGCTAAAATATCTCAAACAGCAACACATCGAGCCACAATCTAAAGAAACACTTGAGAAACAAAGCCGCTGAAATCTATCAGTCTGGGAAGGGTAACAGAGCCATTTCTGAGGCTTTGGGACTCCACTTAACCAGGGTGAGAGCCACAAGCTGAGAAAACTTAGAACAGTGGTGAAGCTTCTGAGGAGTGACCGAGGACTGCAGCGACGACTCATCCAAGAGGTCAAAAAAGAACCACAGACTTCACATGTCTCAGTTAAGGTCAGAGCTCATTATTCAACATAAGAAAGAGACCGGGCAAAAATGACCTCCATGGAAGAGTTCAAGAAGAAAACCACTACTGACCAAAAAAACCACAAAGGCTTGTCTCACATTTGCCAAAAAACATCTTGGAAAATATCCAAAGATGAGGTTTTGGAAGGTTTGAGTCCCACTGCATCATACCAAGAGGAACTGGAAGAGCCACTGTCCGTAGGGTGAGGTGGGGTGGGGGGTTTGTTTCACAATATGACCATGATGAGCCTCTGAGCAGGCAGTCTTGAAGAAATTGAAATGATAAAATATGATAAGATGGAATTCTTTTCGAGAAGGATGAAAACATCCTTGGAACAGGTGAATGAAAACTAAGTGCACTCAACGTTACACCATCACTTAGGAAGCTCTGCAAGGGGGTGGTAAAAAGTTGGGGTTCCTAAGGTTTCATTTACCCAATGCTATTTAAATAAGGGTCATAATATCCAGCCCTATAGCTGGGGAACATGTGGCTGTGCTGAAGATAATTTAGGCTGGAAGGCAGTGTGAGAACAAGCAGTTATAAAGAAGTAAGTATGAAGGTATAATCAGAGGTCACAGAAAAGTAAATATTTGGGAACAGGATGCAACCATGACAACCAAAAGCACATGTCGTAATAGCAAGTGACCTTCAAAAGAGAATATTTGTTAGATGATCATTACATCAGTGATGATCTTAGAAAGAAGAAAAATGACACCTCTGGAGTCCGTGGCCCCTGGGGTCTAGACGTTTGCATGCTTACGCTTTAGAATCCAGTGACAAGAACTCTGCATCATCCTTGTGAAGGTGTGCATTGTGGAGTTCTGCTCCAGCAGGATGCCGTACCGTGGCTGGAGCTAAAGTCTTCCCAACACCCAAGAATATGCTGCAGGGATTACACAAGGAGGCTATAAAGCTGCTGTAGGCCAAACTCAGCATGTAGATATCATTAGCAGTGCACTTTGCAGATACTCTGCTGTAGCTCTTCTCTCCCAGTGAACAATGGGTGCAATGTTTTTTCATGCTTGTGTGAATTAGATTGTTGCCACTACAAGCTTTGCTCTTGGGTCCCTGCACATGAAAGGTATTTGTGTAAAACTGGAGCAGCAAACAGTTTCATCTCATAACAGAGCATGTTTTATTCTACTGGACACAGTATTTATAGTAGCAAGAGGAAAGAAGAAGAGGTGCTAAATTACAGCGTCCATGGTTTCTTCATAATCTGCTTCATAATCCTTCCATGTATTCCAATAAGTCAAATATTACAGTGGAGAAGATCTGAACTAACACTTTCAGTGATACAAAGGCAAATAAATCAAAACTAAATGAAGAAACACAAAATATTCATATCAATATTTTGTGAGGAACCAAAAGTTATTTTTTTAATTATTACAGTTATGGTCAGTACTGGTACATAACAATAACTATATATTTACCTGGAGGCAGAAGATGATTAGTTAGCTGAGAATTTCCTCCAGGATTATTTTTATTGCTTCAAAATATACGCAGCACCGGTAAAGCTTGCTAATTCTCAGTATATCTGCTTAATCCACACTCACAAGGTAATAATACCAGGCTGTGTTTATGAGGATCAGCACTGTTGCCTCAAAGGACACGATCCTGGGATCAAACCAGAGACCGTTTATAACAGACGCATGTAGTCACCACGACGTCTCTTATTGGTTGGTGAAGCCCTGTGAATCCTCGAGCTGATGGCTTTCCCCATTGCCATGTTGCTGTTTTGAAACTAGACTTGAAACTGAAAAGTCATTAGCTAATGAGGATTCCCTCTCTTATCCTCTAATCTTTCTGGTCTTTCTTTATTATTTTGCAGATCCCTTACTGTATGTGGAGGTCAGAACATAAGGGAACTGAGACCCATTTTCCTGTAAATTTCCATACAACATGATGACTTGCCCCCCTGCTGGGATTATAAAGAACACAGGTTTATCTCCACTACTCGCTGTGCTTTTGTGTGTTTCCTCCAGCACTTCTGGTTTCTGCCACAATGAAAACATGCTCAGTCATTGTGACCTTGACCAAGTCACTGGCGTCCCTGGGTACTGTACACTGGCTTCCCACAGCCTCTAATGATTGTAATGGATTAAATTCCCACAAAGACCAATAAAGTATATCATATTTCTACTCTGTGCTTCCCTTTCTGTCTGAGAACAAAACACAGGAATGACTAAAAGAGCGCTTCTTTTAAAAATTGGTTTTTTTATCCGAAATTTATAGAAATAAACCAGCAGGTTTGAGGTAATAGAAAAAGCTAGTAGAATTTCAGTGACAGAAATATTTCATTCTAAAATATGCAGTCACGTCTGTAAAATCATGTAATAATTAGTCTGATTTATTACTATTGAGTCGCTCAGTCTTTCCAGAGACAGGTATGAATAAATTCAACCTGTGAAATAATTTTTATGATGGAAGGTTTGGAACTTTTACTCTAAGATTTATTACCACCAATCATTTATTACATAACTCCATACTGTATATCAAAAATGAAAAAATAAAAGAGCTTCTGAAGGCTAATTAAAAGCAGAAGAGACAATATTGGTTCTGGCCGATAACAAACAAATGCACTTTCAGTTGTTAATGGAGAGTTATGTGCTTGACATTAATTGCTGCTTGAACTCCCCCCACCACCATGTGGAGATGAGGGAAAAGGCCATCGATTATCTTTCACCCTTGCAGTAAATCTTCAGCAGGGAGTAGTGTCTCAGCAGCAGCAGCATCACGAGCCAAGAGCTGATCTGTCTGGAGAAGCCATGAAGCGTTTCACTGAAGTGGTGGAACAGCTGTGCTAATTGCTGAACTTTACAACACCCGGATGGAGAAGTTGACAGGTGTGTAGTTGTGTTCCACACTGCCGCAGACAGTCATACCTACTTATTTAATGCATTTTTTCAGCCATTATGCAAATATATCCGGCACCACCACCCCCAGCTGCAGGGAGAGGCGAGTTGTAACTTGTGATGAGGCTAATCTCAGCGGACACACCGGAGCACGGCCCAATCAGCAGGGGTAGCAGGCACAAAATGAGAACACCAAACAGAGCAGCTCCCTTTGCTCCTTTGGCTCAAGCTTAGCAAACACCTTCACCTGCACCTCAGCCTGTTTTTATAGAGCCTTGAGTGATGCTTCGGTGTATAAACTATACAAAATCTTGATAGGCTTTTATAAATTCTGTCAAATCTTTTGAAAAATTCAGAAAACAGCCAAATTACCCATTTAGAGATTAAGATTGTTTACATTCTGACATTTTTTTAATCAGTCTTTTGTTTGGAAAATGTCAGAATGTAATCTTACACCATAAATAAAGGAAGCAAGTGTTATCTTATGTATTTGATTCCTGGTGCCTACCAAAATCATCTAATAATGTTTGAAGCAATCATTTTCTGTTGCATATCTGCAACAACAGCCAGGTTGTTTGAGGGAGTATATATTATTCTAGGTCTTAAAATTACAATATAAAGCACCTCGAGGTGACTGTTTTTGTGATTTGGTGCTATATAATTAAAACTGAATTGAATTTGACTTTGGATTTGACTGCAGTAGTTGGATTGGGCCTCTCTGCCTAGAAATGTAAGCATGGTTCATCCCCTCCTGGTGCTTCAGTGGAAACACCCATACCTGCAGGTCCAAAGCATCTGCATGCAGAACAAGCTGCACTGGATGAAAACTGCACACAGAAGACACATTTCCTGAAGAATAAACTGGTCGTCATTGGATGTCAGATACATGAAAGACAAATTATAGATCCTGTAACAAGCGCTGTGTTTCGAGCCTAAATAGGGGGATAAATATTTACATTTTTTAAGTGCTGTCAGTAATCCTGTATGTTTGAAACAGTATCTGCAACCCCTCCTGTTGGCTGGATGCATAAATAGCTCAGAGGCTGACTGAGCTGCAGTGATGGCTGCCGCAGGAACAAGACATCACACATGCAAAGTTGTAAAATGCATCATCTACGATAAACAAATCACTAATTTGTTTTCCCGCATCCATTAACTGCAATATTCCGCCTTCAAAACGCAGTTTACAGCATTTTGTGGCCATGAACACCAAACAGCATCCTCTCAGAGAAGAGTCCTCTCAGCACCGCTGACACAAACCACCGCAAAGCAAAACCACAGAGGAAAGCAGAAAAAAAATGCCCATCACTCTTTCTCCGTCACGTTCTTCCCGCTGGGTTTCTACAAGGTCATTCTGGTGCACGACGCAGCGCACGAAACCCCGGCCACACGGGCACCTTTGAGCTGATCGCACAAATTAAACGTAACTCAAGCTCGGAAACTTTCTAAATAGTGAGAGAAGAGTGCAGCTGGTTTAAGGTGGCACATTTGTGACCGTGTAGTGGTAGCGGAAGGCGGAACAGGAGAGGCAGGAAGGGCAAGGGCATTGGTGCCAACAACACCGCTAATTAGACTGGAGCAGTGATTTGAAGCTGGTCTTCTTTACTGTTCAAAGGTAATAAAATATAACCTCATATCTGCTCCTATCCTTCTCTTCATGTCTGAAATCTGTGCGCCGGGACGGATGAAGACGAGAATGGCTCTTAGCGCACAAGACCTGCCCGCAGGAACAAGAGCGGACGGCGCCTTTTACTCCCAAATTAGCCTTAATTTCTCTCCAGCTGTAATGTTTCTTATTAATTCTCTGCGTAATATTGACTGTCTTTGGATGCATGTGTAGGGGTCAACGCATTGCGCAGCGCAGGCCTATAAACTCGTGTTTTAGTGGAAAATAGATCTCGATTTGTGTCAGAAATACACGGATATTCCCGAATGTCATTCGCCTTTGGGAACAACGCAGTTATGAAAATTAAAGAAGTGACGCAAAGACAAAATGATCTGATCAGAGCAGATTATTCATTTTCTTACCTTACTGGGAGGTTTTAGGGTGACCGGGATTTTCAGCGCAAGGAAGTCACCCCGACTATTGGAAGCAAAAAAAGGTCCTGTGCGATCCTGTGATGTACGCTGACGTAGTAGCAAAGAGCTGCACTCTCCTCCTCCCCTCCTCCAGCCCCTTCACTTACTACACAGCATCCTTCTTAGATGGAGACACCGCCCCCTCTGCTTCCTCCCCCTCCTGCTCCCTGTGCTCCCATCTCTCTTACAGCAGGCACCATTCCTCTGACGAACCAGAGGGGGGTCGCTGGTTTGTACATGAGGAAGTGAAGTGAAGGTGATTCATTTTTCTGCCCTGTGATTCAACCGTTGGTGAGTTTGGATACTGTGAAGTCACTCTGGACGCGCACATTCAGGTAGAAAACGCGCTCTTGTCGCTCGTGATCAGTGGAGCTCGCTCAGACTGTCATTTGGTCCATATGCCCCAAATGGTTGGTGCAATGAAGTGTGCAAGACGAGCCTCTCCTTGCACGTGTTCGGGCTCGTGCCTGTAATTGGCTGTGTTAAAAAAAGTGTGGGTGATGACAAGGATGCGTCAATAGGAAACCTTTTGGTTTTAATATTGTGAGGATGTGATACATTTTTACAAGGAATCTCAAAGGAATTCAGAATCCCAGTTTTGGAAACTGCAGACCGTTCAATGCAGGAATATACTGCACATTTGTAGCTGTAAAAAAATCAGGTTATTACTGGAGATAGTATATTTTTATATTAGTGTTTTTATGTTATTTATTGGCAGCCGGGTCCTTACTGTGTGGAGTTTAAATATTCTCAGTGTGCCTGGCTGTGGGTTCTCTCCGGACACTCCAGCAGTCCAAAGCCATGTTACTGTAGGTTAACTGGTGATTCTAAATCAGCCACAGTTGTGAATGGTTGTCTCTCTTGTCGTGTGTGTGGTCTTCTGCTGCTGTAGTTCTTCTGCTTCAAGGTGCTAGATGCTCTTCTGCATACCCTGATTTGGCCGTTCTTCTCTGACATCTGGCATTTACACCCAGAGGACTGACACGCTGTAAACTAGAGATGTATGTGTGGGAAAATCCACGCACACCAGACCAATAAACATGCTACCTTAAAAGTCACTGAAATCACTTTTCTTTCTCATTCTGATGCTCAGCTTGAACTTTAATGTGTCATCTTAACCATTCTACGTGAATGCATCTATTGCATTACAACCATGTGATTGGCTGATCATATATTTGCATTAATGAGCCGTTGAACAGGTGTAACTAATGAAGCACACCTAATGAATTATGGTCCGTTTGATATGGTGTTTATTTTTGATAGAATTTCCCATGACCCCCCTCCCGACTGGTTCTTGGAATGTTCTTGTACCACCCCATTTTTAAAAAATCCTGGAAACACCCCAGCTTAGGATACTATCACCTTGACTCTGATTGGTCTAAAATCATGCCTGCTCTCTCTGTGCGTAACACCCCCACTGTGCCTTCAGTGCTTCTGACTTCCTGTCAGATTTTCACTGACGCTGCAGCTGTGGTCTGATTGTCATCAGGAGCATTCAGATCAGATGTGGCCTTTCATTTGGCTTCAGGCTTTCAGCTGCTGTTGTCTGTTTGGGTCATCTATTGATCAGATTGGAATAAAGAGCTGCTATCTGCCAGCACCAGTCCCTCCTCCTCCTGCTAATGCTGATAGTAGAGGGTGATGAAACTGTGCGAAGCCTTACAATATTAGAAAAAGAATCCCATCTTATTATCACTTATGAACAGCACTTTGTACAAGGAGAGCTCCCTCAAAAAAAAAAAAACCTCTGGCAGAATTAGGCTCAGGGAGGAGCAGGCATCTGCCACGACAGGCTGGGTAATGAGGAAGAAGAGAGAGAGGAAAAGAGGAGCAGAGAGACCATCAACAGCAAACAGGACAAACTAGCAACTGCAGGAGAGAGAAGGCAAAAGTTAATGACACACGGTACTGGCCTCTGAACACATGCAGTGTGAACGAATGGGAGTGGACGAGAAGTGCTAAGTGCATCATGGGAAGTCCCCTAGCTGTCTGAGAGCCTGTAGCAGCTCACCTGACTTTATTCTTCAGTGCTTCCTTTTATACCTTCTTTAGCAGAGGATACACTGGGATCGTCCTTTATGAGGAGCAAATGCCATCCCATAATTCATAGTGACGGCCCATCCAACCATTTGTGAAAACAGTGAACGCTGACAAAGTGGCGCTCATCACCTAAATGTTAATTATAATTGAATTTTTTTTTGCTCAATAAAAAAAATAAATAAATAAAATAAATAATTGAATTTTTAATTTCATCCCTAAAGCTGCTAAAATATTTGTAAATTTCAAGAACAAACTCTGAATGTGGCTGAATGAACAATGTAGATTTATATCAGCTCTCTAAATCTAGTGAACTATTAACTGATATCAAAGTGAATTCAAGGTTTTGTATAATTTGGTTTGAATTATTAAGGTCCCTTGTTGTACGGCAACTTTTAAGGTTACCTGGGATAAGAGATGGATGGTGGGTTAGATGGAATTTTGGACAGAAATCCCAAACAATGAGAAGGAAAAGTTGCACTGGCTTACTATCCAGCAGATATGGGACAGATTTACCAAGCAGTGTAAATTATTGTGATGCTGCAGTCGCAGGGTGATCTAGTAACAGTGCACTACTACTTGATATACAAAGACCCCGTAAGTCCACTTCAGTAATAACCAGCATTCTGCTAAAAGCAGAACAAATTAGAGGCTCAAACACCATCAGACCTGATGAGGAAGAGACTGATGTAGGCCTACTAAACAAAATAATCCAGTGTAAGCTCAGGTTTTAGGAATGTTTTTCTCTCTAAAAACAGCAAAGCAGCCCAGATCAATGAGAGGAAGGATTAGAGAGAAAGCAAAAGTACAACAGAGGAACAGAACTCAGTGGTGCTTGGCTGTAAACCCTCAGTATGAGAACTGAGAGAGGAAGAGTTTTAGGACAGTGCCAAAGTTTTAACACTGCACTCAAATCCATGAATCACCCATCCAAAAGTGACAATTACACACTCATTACTCATAAGATGTTCTCACCTTGGCAAATGATAAACAACCCTAGAAGTCATTATCACAACAACGTCAGGCTTCAGATGTGTTTCTTGTGGTGCAAACAAAAATTTGCACCACAAGAAGATTCGTTTAAATATTCTCCTCTTTCATAGGACATAAGACCGGCCACAGAAATACGTCTGTGCTCAACTTTCAGTGACACTGTGCGCTTTTACAAAATACAGCAGCTTTTTAGGTTAAAAGATGTATTTTCATATCTTAAGAGGACATTGCAGTGAGTAAAATGGGCATTTTGTAGCCCATTTTCTGCACAGTGTAGTTTCAAAACAGTACACATCTGGCATCATGGTGTTAGGGAGCGTAGCATAATGTTGTCCGGTTTCTCAGTGCACCGTTTTATGTCTTTCCTAAATCCTTATGAATTCTCCTACCTGCCTTCCCTTGAGGTCAGTGAGATTTTAAGGAGCTAGGAGGTACTTAATCTTCAGCTTTGGGAAACTCTAGAAGTCACAGTTAAGCCTGCAGACTGCACTTCTGAATATAATACGAAGGCAATGAAGAGAAGTGCATCTATGAGAAAATGGAGCTCTCAGGGAGCCTTTAGGAAATTTACCAGGTTCTCCTAATAATTGTGTTGGACAGAAATGATTACGGACTGACAAAATAAAAGACGAGCTTTATTAACAAAGTCGATCATCACAGTCCAAACAAAGTAACAAAAAAAGCCAAGAAGGTGGCGCAGGCGATGAAATGTGGGACACAGACAACAGATGGAAGGAGGACACACAGAGGGAAAGACAGGACTACATATACACAGAGGGGCAGACAATCGGAAGGAGAGAAAAGGTAGAAAAAAGAAACAGAATTGGACATATATTAGAAAAACTAGCACGCAGTCAGAGACAGGGAACACAAACATCAGGGAACATGACCATACTGTCACAATGGTGGATACTCAAACATGAAGGCCAGCCTTTGAACCAAAGCTCAAATTGCTCTTTTGTCTTCTCCCCCATTTTTTGCAATGAATCCATCACTTATACAGAACAAACCAGTCAAGGCAGATGGCTGCAGCTCTAGAGCATGTGCATGTCCGTGTCTGTCTGCAGCTGATGAATCTAACTGTGTTCAGTTCCATCTTCTTTGCCTGCTGTAACAAAATGCCAGTTCATGTGCGATTTAATTACTGAACAGGATCAAATTTCCTGCACACAGTAACTCAGTCAGGGCCAGTTTAATGTTGTGCTTCTGGCAGCACTTATCTGCAATTCATTACACTAAAAGCTGTATGAATCACTCCAGGAGGAAACACAGACTTTATGCAAGCTTGCACTGGGACTTATGATGAGCGGCCTGGGTAAGACTGCAGCCCTCATCTGTGTGAATATATTGGACCTTGTGTCTATTTTTGAAACCCTTCATTAACCACAGAATGACTCAAACTGTCACAAAGAATTTAAGGGTTTTCTTTCTTTCAGTAGAACTAGAGAACAAGTGTGGTGCTCTAGTTAAAAGTAAGCAGGACAATTGTTATTGGATTAGTTTTATATTGTTGCCTGAAAACTGATACATTTAAAACTATGAGCAAAATTATTTGGTGGCTCTGAGAAGGAAATGTTAATCACCAGACTCTTAATTTTCTGAGCCTGCACCAACTTGCAACTCTGCATCAGTTTCTGAGGGAGATGTTTTTATTTGTGTAAAGACAAAATAAATTCAGGCACCTGTTTTCTTAAATAATTCCTTTTTATTTCAGAATCTGCAACCAGCAAACGTTTCAAGTGAAACCACAGTTCAGTCGTGATTTTATTTTAATGCATGTGTTGTAATATTGAAAAGGAATTATATAGGTTTTTATAGACCTCCGCTTCATGTTCTGTCTTTGTCGCATCCTGGAGAGGTTCTCCCCCCAAGCCTGCCTCAAATATGAAATATGAAACAACCAGTAACTAAAGTATGACTCATATAGGTTAAGAATAAATATTTGTCGCCATCTGGTGGCCAAATCCTGCAAAACATTACAGTTAAAATGTAGTTTTGTTTAAGTGAAAGAACTGCTGGAGTATTTCTGGAAAAGGGAGATGGTATTCATTGTTAAGAAATCTGAAAAAATGCAAAAACCTGCTGAAAATGTCTAAAAGAACCCAAACAATGAATACCTACATGAACTAAACCGGCAGTGTCATTGCACCACTAAATAAAATGCTAAATTCAAAGAAAAACCTATTTTTAATTAAAAAACTACAGATGTGATCTTTTGTTTAAGATAAATGGATAAAATATCTGAGTTAACAGATAAAAATTATTTGAAGCTTTCAAATACACTGTTCCTGTGAATGTGCACACTTTTAATGTACTGCACAACAAGCTCAATACGGACAAAAATTTATAAACATTTTTATAATGCATAATAAACATAATAAACGCAGCACTTGCAGGCACGTGGGGCTGTTTGCAGATTTGATCTGAGAATGTGTTTTGTTCAGATTTAGCAGCAAGTGCCAGATTACCCGTTTGTTTTATAGCCCGAGGTATTTTGAGGCCATTTCAGTGTCCTGCTCCACTTTGAGCTCATTGGTGAGATCGGGTCAGGCGCGCGTGTGTGTGCCTCTGATTGATGCAAATGAAGCACCTCTTTCTGCGGAGGAGGAGGAAAAGCGAGAGCAGAAAGCAGCGCGCACAGCAGCTTGGAATGAAAGCTGCGCGTTGTTTACGTCCTTTCAGACGCCCGCGGATGGCCATGATGATGATAATGGTGATGAGGACGAACGCGCCTCGTTTTCATTCGTCTGTGTAAAATCGCGTGGAGGGAGAAGGGGGTGGCGCAAGACTGTTTCTATCTCAATTTAAAGAGACTCCGCTTTTAAGGAAAAACATGAAGCTGGGCAGAAAGCAGGTCGATGAAATTTGGATTTTACCATGAGAGGAACCGGCATGGATCTGCTCTGGAGGATCCTTGCAGCCTTCAGCTTCGACTGCTTCAAAGATTCAGCGTCGTCAAGGTGAGCGGTGATTGATCAGCCTGAATTTCATCAGGTTTACAGGACACAGCCTCAAATCCACAGAATGCCGCACTCGCTGTTCGTGTTTCGGGGTTTTATGACGTGCTTTTGCAACACAGCCCGATGTTTGAGTCGAATCTGTCCGCTTATTCAATCTGAATTTCAGCACTCTGTCTAATCCTTAATCGTGTACTACTCCCCACACAGGGTCACTGGTGCACAATGTTTTCTCGTAGAGGGCGTTTTAAAATCAGGCTGTGATGATAAATCACATCAGAGTGGGGTTTTTATATACCGTCCTTCACAGTTGTTATGACAACAGGTTTCCAGAATCGCTCCAGCTTTGCCTCCTGAAAGCCAGTTCATGTTACACAACTCGGAAATCCTGCCAGCGACATTTCAAATGAAACCCTGTTTTTCTGCTTGCATTTCCACACTCTGCAGTGAGAAGAAGTCCTAATCTGAGAACCTGAGGTTAACAGGTAGCTGTCCACTCAGGCTGGGAATGAGGCTCAGACGTATCAGCACACACTGAAGTTCTTGCACAATCCTCTTAACTCCACCCTAACTGTGACCAAGTCTTGTTTTACCAGTTATTGGTTTTTTCCAAGGAACAAATGTGTGCACAGCAACACCATCTGTGTTCAGCGTGCACCAGAAAAACCTGATCCCATCACACCTGCCGTGTCCTGTTTTCATGGCTTTGACTAGTAATAGTTGTCACCCCCAGACTGTCTTGGTTTAAATAAACCAGCAGCCAAAATATCTACTTATTTGTCCTGTTTTTGTTTTGCCAAGTCCCAAAGAAATTAGGTTTGTCATCAAAGCACCATTTACTTATATCTACAGCTCTTATCTTTCATAAAAACTTGATTGGTTGTCGTGTTTGTTATTTTAACATGAATCCTTCTATTAAGATGGTCAACGAGATGATGTTGTGTGTGAGGCCACAGCTGGGACGCTTGGAATCAAAGGAAAACAACCTGGCTTTACATTATATATATTTCATTAAAATGTTTTTTTGTCGTAGTTTTTCAGTATTTCTGGTATGTGTAGTCTAATATATATGCTTGTTTTATTTGGTTTGTTCTGTATAAGAGATGGATTCATTGCAAATTTGGAAAAAAAATTCTGAGTTGGAGATTTTTACTAGTAAAGAGCCATTGAAGAACCATGAAAATGACACATTGCTTTGTGAATTTACATGCATTTATTGTATTAGGGTTGCATTGTATTTAATGATTTATTATTTCTATAAAATGAATTAACATGACTCAGAAACCAGCGCAATCCTGAGTCACTTCTTCAAATGTTTCATTCTACCCTGCAAACAAAGCTAATATTAGAAATGGGAATCATAAAACGGGAACATTTTTTGCATTTATGATGGAAATCTCTTTATTTATCTCAAGAAAAACACATAATTAGACAGGCTCCATTTGAGAAGCTGGAACCAGCAAATATTAGTTCTTTGGCTTGAAAAAGTACAGAATTTAAGCCACTTTGTTGTTGAGTATAATAGTATCAAATATAATAGATGGGATGTCCTCCCCCAGGAGAATCAAAGCTTACTTTTCTTAATTTAAAACAAATTTTGTAACTTTATTTTTTTACCAGTACATGGGGGAATTGTTGTGCAAAGAAAAGCACCAAATCAAGCACCAGTTAGGAAACCTCCATATTTGGGGAATTTCTAAGTAAGGTCTTTGCAGCCTTTGTGTTTTTTATTCTGAGGGGACAAACGTGGGGTCTAAATCTCATCCCTCTGAAATCTACACCTGCGATTTAAACAATCATATTTTATTTTGAACAGCTTGATGCAATGTGTAGTTTTCAGGCTGTCTTCACGTCCTGTTCCCTCTCCCTCTCAGGTCTCCCACTAAGTTGAGCTCCAGCCAAGCCGGCAGCCTGGAGAGCAGCTCCCTGACCAGCTCCCTGTCGCTGGGCCCCGACCTGCCGCACTGCCAGTGTTGCATCTCCTACGAGGCCCGCCTCAAGCGCCTCTCCTGCGGGCATCTTTACTGCGATCCCTGCTGCGATCAGATCGTCAACCTGGCCTTCGAGGACATCGAGGGTCTGTCGGACTACCCCTGCCCCATGTGCAAGTCCATCCGGCAGCTGGGAGGCCTGGGTCCATCTTCCTCCGGGTACTTCAATGGACCCTACAGCATCCTGCAGGAGCAATACACAGCGAAGGAGCACGGCAGCCAGTGGGGGTAAACGTGAAGCCGCTTCACGGGGGTGATGCCGACTCTCTGGACTTCTTAAGCTGTGACCTGATTGACTTTTAAATTCACTGCCATGAAAGCCACCTGTTGACTTTGGAGTCGTGGTCATCCTACTTTATTTCATCTTGCTCTGTTGTTTGTGCTAATCAGGTGAAACGTCTGAGAATGCATGACATTAACATGCATAGATTTAAGTGCCCAAATGCATCTCCATAGACTTCACGACATCATGGAGAGGTTTCCTATCCTATCAGGTTTTCTACTGAGCTCTGAAAAACAGAAATAACCCAAACCCGAGATGAACACAAGCGAACCGGAGTAGATATTTTGTATATTTAACATTTCCTGTCAGAAGACGCTGTTACTCTGAACATTTCCTGTGAAAGTACTGATCATTTTGCACATGATTCTCAAGCCGTTTCACACTGACTGTATGTTTGATGCAGCTGGGTTTGAAATCTCGACTTCACTGTACAGTGCCGTGCTACTTTTAGGTGTTCCAGATCATATTGTAAATATTTATTTTGTTAAAAAATAAAAAGGTTGTGTGAACAGTGTACGAGCACGCCGTGTCATTACAATCAGAGCTGGTAACACTTCTCTTTTTATTTATCAGGGATCAAAACATGCGAGTACAAAAAAAGAAAAATATGTACATCTGGCAAATGTAAGTACCAAAAACATGAAATGATACAAAGACACAGCAGCAGGTGTGAGCTGAAGATCAAATTAGATCTTCCATGCAACGGGACAACGATGACTTTTTTTCCCCTTTTTCCGCAGAAGACCAGCAAATCCATTGGCATCACACCTGGAAAGCTCTGAAACTGTAGCTGAAGTCAATGCCTTAATATTGACATAATGAATATTTACAGCAATTGAATAATTCATAGTGCTATCAAGTGAGGTACCTTTTGACATGAGAGAAGGCCGGTATCAGACGGACATCTGACAACTGTTATCCTGCGTTTAAAAAGAAAGAATAATGATAATGGATACTTTAAACATCCCTTTTAGCAATGGTGCAAATTCATTCATCCGTGGGAATGACGCCAGTGCATCTACTCGACACCCACATCATGCAAACTGTTTGGATTTAAAGGTGCAGGACCAAATACTTCCCTCTGTGCTTTTCAGACAAATCCTTGACCTAAATGCTGACTGCATACTAATACGGCAGCAGGCAGGACGTGAGGAGATCAAATAGAAGGTAAACACAGGAGGAACGGAGCCTCCCTTTACTTCAAACACTGCTACCTTCTCAAGGTACAGAAGTCCAAAAGAGCACAATTATGTTTGTTTTTTTTCACCACCATAAAAATGATGGAAACATTTTCAAATAATACCAACTTTGGTTGAAAATAATCACACGTATCCACATGTCCATTAGCGATCAATACAAACACATATCATACTAAAGCCCTGAAATGATCTTCATCATGCAGGAACTGCAGAAACATCCAGAAAACTCCAGGCTGACATAACACCATAAACTGAATATAGGCCTCTCGCTGCTCCCGAGCAGCGTGCATGTGAGCGGAGAGATATGAGAGCACAGCGGTACCAAAATAGCGCTCATGCCCTAAATTCAACTGGTCGCAGCGCCTGGAGTTAGAAAATGACGGTTTTTGGAAATTATTATTTTCCAAACAATAATTTAATCTTCTATTTGACGTTGACAAACAGCAACAAAGAAAAAATCATTAAGAGTTACCAACTTAAAAAAAAAAAAAAAGTCTTCTGGAGGCATGGAGCCTTAAGGGCACACAGGTCAGAGGTTAAATCCATTGAAACGCTCAAGTGTGTCCATTCTAGATCACGTCCTGAAAAGTGCCTGTAGGACCCATCGCTTAACACATTTATCTCCACTCCGCCCTGTCAGTGCAACCCCCCCGTGGATAAGAAGGTAAAAATAGAAACGACAAGCTTTCTGTCTCTTTCTTAAAGGGTGACATCAGGAAGTTTACAAAGAAATAGTCTCGGCGACGGTTTCTGCATACTGTGAGGTGTACTTCCAGCATTCAGCACCTTCAGGCATGACTTTTTTTCTTTGCAATTTAATTAAAGGAATATTTATTCAAATATACAAAAGACTTGTCACATTATTTGATACAGTACACGTGATAAGTAGCAGAGGAAAGAGCTCTTGCACTGATCATTTCATACAGCTTCAGTTCAATGTGGTCCGTCACAATGTCTCTGTTTCTAATCGCCTTATGGACACGTTATTACACGTCTGCTCCTCTCAGTTCGTGGCACCACTGAGGGACATGTCTGTGTCATTTGGTTAGAGTACCCGGTCACGGGGTGGAAAACGGTCAGATCTCAGGAAGCTAGCGAGGGTCCGTTACTCTTAGGCAGCTTGGCGTTACTGGACGCCGAGTAGTATCGCTGGTCAGGATGTGCATCAATCACAGACGAGTGCCCAAACAGGAATGTGTGCTTGCTGCTGCCACCCGTGTCTTTGTGAGCAGGCCTGGATTGTGGAGCAGAGGCGGCGGGAGCGCCCCTGGAGGTGTGTTGGTTGGCCGAGGTAGGGAGGGGTGCTGCTCTGAGAGCGCCTGCGCTCTGAGGCCTCGACGCCGGGAAGAGGAAGGTGCCGTTGTTGGTGTTCTGGTTCAGGTTGGTGTCGGCTCTCCGGGGCTCGGCTGTCACGGCGGGCGGGGTAGGATCCGTGCTGGTGGAGACTTGTTCTAGCTTGTCTTTGAGCTGCTGCACCTCCTGCGCTAGCCTCTCCACAGGGTGGAGGTGGTTGGCAGAGAGGGGGTGAGAGAACGCCTGAGAATAGAAAGCAGAAGAAAGTTTTACTTACGGGACTGCTCAGCAACTTTAATCCAACCTCATCTCAATCTGAAGGTTTCTCATCCTGCATTTTTCTGGGACCAAAACTACAAACTAAAAAGCATGAAAGCAATGATAAGGTATTAAAAACTGCTTTTTAAAAGTGACCTTCATTGTTGCTTTCCATTAATGACACTAACTTGTCCAGAGGAAACTCTTACTGAAAAGATGAGTGGAGAAAATATTTATGTATCAGTATTTCAAGCTGCAGTTGTAAGACATCAGAACATTGTGACCACATCATAGTGCTGTGAAAAAGTAGTCGTCCCCTTTCTAACATCTTATTTTTTGCATATTTGTCATACAGTTTCAGATCAAAACCCCATTTAAAATCATGACATAACCGATTAATCACATTTCTTTGGAAAGCTGAGTTCAGTTTTACAACCTAAAGAAACAACATCAGTGCAGAAAAAAAGTCCCTGATATCTGTCAGTCTGGAAAGGGTCAAAAAGCCATTTCTAAGGCTTTGGGACTCCATTG
The DNA here is from genome assembly GCF_964374335.1 of Astatotilapia calliptera. NCBI lineage: Eukaryota > Metazoa > Chordata > Actinopteri > Cichliformes > Cichlidae > Astatotilapia > Astatotilapia calliptera. Next base: position 35,687,758 of record NC_137432.1, on the reverse strand, counting down.
AATCCCGTTGTCATACACAAATAGAAAACTTGGAACAGTGGTGAACCTTCCCAGGAGTAACCAGCCTACCATAAGTACACCAAGAGCGCATTCAAACTCATCCACGAGGACACAGAAGAACCCAGAATGAAATCTAAAAAACTGTAGGCCTCACTTGCCTCAGTTAAAGTCAGAGGTTATGATTCAACAATAAGAGAGAGACTGGGTGAAAATGGCCTCCAAGGGAGGGTTCAAGGAGAAAACCACCGCTGTCCAAAAAACCTCAAAAAAAGGCTAAAAAACATGTTGATGAAGGACATTGTCCAGGTATCAGTTCATGCTCTGAAGCACAAAAGTACTCGGGTTGTGCAGCAGGACAATGATCCAAAACACACCAGCAAGTCTAATCTGAATGGAAAAAAATAAATAAAATGAAGGTTTTGAAGTGGCCTTGTTAAAGTCAGGACATAAATGTGACTGAGATAGTTCGTAAACAGGATGTTCGTGCTGAAAAACCCTCCAATGTGGCTGAAACAATTCTGCAAAGAAGACTGAGCCACCGTTGATCCACAGCGAAAAGACTCGCTGTCAGTTTTTAGAAACACTTGATTGTAGTTGTTGCTGTTAAGGTTTGTTCAACCAGTTAAGTTTAGGGGGCAACTACTTTTTTCCACACAGGCCCAGTAGGTTTGAAAAACCTCATTTTTTACAATCATCATTTAAAAAGTGCATTTTGTATTTACTCCGTTTATCTTTGTGTGACTTTGCGTATCTTTGTTCGATGAACTGAAACATATAAATGTGACAAATATGCAAAAACAAGAAATTGGGACGGTATGTATGAACACACTACTAGTAGGAGTGAAAACATACCAGCATTAGCAGCTGGTTCCAAATAAAATCCAGAATAAACTTGTTCAACATCTGCATTCTACTGTAGGAAAAACCTGCCACAGAGCTGCTACCTGCTGTTGTACAATAACTATGCTGCTAAACTGGGAGGAGCGGAGTGTTGCCTGTTCTTCCTGTCCAGCGAGGTCAGGGTCCAGGCCTCAGGACAAAGGTGTGTCCAGCGCAAAGGCCTCTAAAGATGCCGCAAAGTTTCGAGTGACGGATGCGTTGTTGGTTTTGTATGTTTTTGTCACAAAAACACGTAAAGTATATCAGCAGTACTTTGCATTGAATATGCAGTCTATGGTGAGGGAACGCTTCAAGGTAAGACCTCATGAGCCCTAAAGCCTAGGAACGAATGCTTCCCCCTACCTATAGATACTGACCCAGTTAGAGTGGTTTTCTAGTCAGTCTGAATTTTGTAGTAAGTGTTTTTTTAATTATCCTGAAGTGTGTGTTCTTCAGATAAAAACAGTCCTTGGGTGCTTTGAAAGGCGCTATTTTTTTAAATAAAATGCATTATCATTATTATTATTATTAAAAAACACAGAGACTAACAGGTGTTTGTTTAATACGTGAACTATGCAGACCACAAACACTGAGTAATGCCTGAATGAATCCATGCTTCTAACAAAAGAAAGAAGAGGAACTCGTGTTCCTGAAGGGAACATTCAGCAGTGTGTGAAACAAAACTGTCTCTGAAACCTGAAATGGTTTTTCAGCAGCCTGACAGAATTTCTCCACAGTGCTTTTAAAATAGCTGCAGGCACCCACCCACCCACACGGTGCTCAACTATTCTTAACATCACCATGGGGACGCTGATAGACGCGCTGATGTACAGACATCACAAAGGCTGAACCATGTCCATATTTGGAGCTGCTCATAACTGCTCTGACTAATCTTCGCATCAAAGAGGACGTCATCTACTGAAGGAGCGGAATGGAAGTGAGAGGATGTAACACGGGACACAGGAGTGCAGCGCTCGCGACGGGGGCTTCAGGAAGGTTCACGGGTATCCACGTCCGGGTTTACACACTTAACTTTGATACAGTATAATAATTATACAGAGGACTGAAACTACTGGCATCAAAAAGTTATGCATATATGCCCTAAAATATGCCAAGATTTCAATAATAATAATAGTACAGTAATAGAAAATAAATCATATAATTATATAAATATTTAAATAATAAAATTAGGAGTTATAAAAAAGATGGTAAGATCATTTTATTTTATTTTATTTTTTTAATTTCCTTTTACCATTATTAACTTTCATTTAATATTTATGTGTGTATTTATATTTGTATTTGGTTTACATTATTTATTTTTGTTTGACAAATTTACTCCTATTCTTTCTGTTTTTTTCCAAAATTTCTGCTTCATTATGCAAATGAGCGAGGCTGTCATGGAGTAAGCTTTTCACCTACTGGTTGACTGAGCTGGTAATTTATTTCATTTAGTTATTTCATTTTATAAATCAGTTATTTTTGTGTATACGTAGATTACAACTTTTTAAATGTCACCAGCGCTTGAAAAGAAAAACAACAGCCACACCTGACTGGCTGCATTTATTCAGCTGATCACCTTCAGATGTGTTCCAGTTGTTTTGAGTTTGGCATCAATGAACAAACAAGTGCAAAGTTTACCTCATGAGATCATTTGAATGAACGCTCATCAACTGCATGAAGCATAAATAAATAAATAAATATACAAGCAAGATGCAAACAATGTAAAAAATAATAAAATAATTTATTAAAGTAAAAATGACTAAAAGGTAAAAATAACAGAAACAATATATTATTTAAAAAATAAATAGACTGTAAATAAAGAAAATGGATAAGTCAATGCATAAACATATAGAAACAGAATTAATTATTTATTTATTAATTCCAATAATCATTTTATATTTATATTTTGTAAGATATTAACATGTAATTGAGTCACTCTGAGATGCATTTAAAATTTGGCAGTTTCAGTCCTCCATATTTGAACTAGAATAGTGCAGCTCAAACTGAGTGTTTTATACATTTTCTTTCCTAAACTGACCTTTTAGTTTATATTTACATTATTAATAATATTCTGTTTAATATAGCTGGAAACTTTAAGTGTTAAGCAGAAGACATCATCACATTCAGGACTCTTTGTGGTCTTCATTCGAATGCACAGAGAAACTGCATATGAAGCTTCACTAACAATACCCGCTCATTCTTAATGAATCATTTCTATATGCCTGCATCAGACTGTTGACATACCTGCGCATGGAGCGCCCCGCGCAGGTAGCACTCCCTCCACAGGCCCATGCAGGGGCCCATAAGAAGGGGCAGTAAGGGCTCATAGGGGTCAAGTGGTCCTTGAGGTCCAGACGTAGATGTGAGGGCCTGGGGAAACTCAACTAGAGCCCAAGCTTTCAGCAGTCTCTCCAGGCCAGGCACATTCTCAGAGGACAGCGCCCTCCGGTGGCTCTTTTTGTAAACACCTGAACTGCTGCTGCTGCTGTTGCGCCACGGAAGCAGGTTAGTTGGACAGGAGAAGGTGCCCCGCGAGAGCAGAAACACTGAGCCCGGGACGGCGTCGGTCAGCTGGTGGGCAGATGTCAGAGGTCAGAATCAGGCAAACTGTAACACACCTACAACAGTAATCGTACATTTGAACTGAAAACATTTGGCGGTTTAACTTCCAGTCGCAAGACATTTTCTCTGGGAGCCTGCAGGTTCTACTTTTCCTGGTTAATTCCACTGATTTGCATTTATCTAGATAAAAGTAAAATAATACATCTGTAAACTGAGAAGATAGTTTAAAGGCCATTATGGACAATCAAGACAAGTGAGTTTGAAGTGGCTGCATCTTTAACGAGTACCATAAGCAGGAGCAGTGGTATGACGCAAACATCCAAGTTCTTAAGATATCAGTCTACTAAAAATATGCATGCGAAAACCTCTGCAACAGCTCTTCTCACACTGGTGGTCTGCTCTTCTTCTCTTCTGCCCTGAAGTTAAACTTGTGTGTTTACAAATTGCTGCTTAGGTAGAATCCAATCTGAAGTCTTAAGTGTCGCTGTCCAACCAAAAGCAAAAATATCCCACACCCATTTCTGCTGATATACTTTAACACAGACTAGACTCTAAACACGGCCACTAGGGGGACGTGTTGCACCATGCAGTAGACGAGCCAGCCTCACCCTGTGTTTGTCGGGGTTGGTGTTGAGGTTGCCGTTGAGCAGCGGTTGGAGCGGAGGAGTCGGGGGCACGGGCTGCGTGAAACGGCTTTGTCTCGGCTTGCTGTACTGCAGGGACCAGTCCCACACCGGGGGCAGTGGAGGGTCAGACGGATCTGTGGAAGAATCTGGATGCAGCACATCTCTCCAGCCGTTGACGGGCGTGTAGCACTGCCCGAGATTCTGAGTATAGCGGAGGTAGGAGGTGTCATTTATTATGAAAATGTCTGTTTTCTGCAGTCTACATCTTCCTACTCATCATCATCATCATCACAATCATCTGGAGAATCAGAGTCAGCATTTGCTGTTCTAACTAATGAGGAGTAACTGCATGTTAATCAATTACTTCACCACTATTTGAACTAATCATTATATAGGGGGGCGTTCAGTACCTGGGAGCGTTTGCATCTCTCTCGCTGGCAGTTTGACAGGAAGGTGGAGAAGAGTGGCAGGTGGACGCTGTCATGCAGTGCCAACAGGAAGTCTTCTGTCAGCTGGAAGCGAGAGGGATACTGGGACCACAGCTGCCAAACGCAGTCCAGGAAGAGCAGGAAGACTGGAGCCTTGAAGGAAAGATCAAGTGAGAGAGCATAGTAAATAAAGTTAGAGCACAAACAGGAAGAGATGAATGAATGATGGAAGTGAGAGACAGAAGGTGAAGGAGGAGGAAACAGAAGCAAAATAAGGGTGAGGGTGGGACTAGGGTTAGAAACCAAGAGCTTTGGAAACTTGTGGCTGTGTTTGTTAGGAGGAAAAATAAATGGGTTCAAAAATGGCCGCTCACCTCCTCCTTGTCGTTGTCACGGTGGTAGTTAATGCGGCTGTAGAAGCGGTGCGCGCCCATCACCCACTCCTTCTGCACCAGACCCTGGAAACCATACATTGTCCGACAGTGGGGGTCACACATCACCTGCACCAGGCTGGAGACCACGCAACTCATGTCCCGGTCCTCCACCTCTGTGACGTCAGAACAGGAAGAGCACATGCTGAATGCCGCGCCTTCTATTCGAGTAGCTCACTCAGTCACTGAGCAACAGCAAAAACCAAACAATCCAGCAAGTGATTCATCAATTCTGCTCTTAATGCTCAACTCAGAGTGCAGGAAAACGTTAGCAGACCCAAACTGAGCATGGCTCTGTCGTCCTTTCAGCCTAGCTGGTAGAGAAAGTGAAAGATCAGCAGCAAGCAGTAAACATCCTCAGCTGAAAACGGCCATTGTCTGAGCAATGTAGTGTTACACTGAGCGTGCAACAGGAAGCCAGACCAGATGGTCAGAAATCCGCCAAATGTCTGTAAAATGAGTCAAAATGAAATCTAAAGGAATATTACAAATGATCATCTTCTGACATGCCCCTTTGTTTGATTTGTTTACTTCACGTTCATGCACAGCGTGGCCACAGGCCAACAAAAGTTTAACGTCAGTGGGAGACTAAACAATGAGAACGTCAGGAGTCAGAACAACAACAACAACACAATCATCCAGTGATTTTCCATCCCACTCAAAGTGGGCCTTTTAGGCAGTTAATGTGCAAGTAAACATGACTGGTCTGGATAAAGTATGCGAGACTGGTCTGTGTTACCTTATTTGACAGAAATAGTTTAGATTTCATGTTTTTCTAAGCATCTGATAAACAAAAACATCTGTTACATTTAAGTAAATAATAACCCTACAACTGCTTTGCTGGGCACTGAAAATTCCTCTGTGGAAGAAAACCATGTCATCTGTTGGCCAGAGCCTGTCTCTGTGAAGCAGAGTCCCAGTCAGGCACGCTGAGGTCACCCTCGCAGCATGCTTGGGTTTACCCGGCCTGCCTAGTAGCGTTTCCTCGTCACCTGAAACGCCTCGCTGCTGAGCGGTGATCAGTTGACAGCTCGGGTCCAAACAAACAAAAGTCAGCACGTTCCTCTTTGCAACACAGAGACGCAACACAGAGACGCACCCCCTCTGCACCTCCTGCCACATAAAGCAACATTAGCCCAGCATCCATCCAGGAGCTTGGTGTGCAGAGGTCTTCTTTCCCACCACAGCAGGGCCCGATTGCACATGCCTGTAAGATTGATCGATCCACGCACACTAAAGACAATGAGTCTTTCAGCTTATTTAACAGAATGTCCTTCAGCTGCAAGCCAAACCATGATTGTGTAACAGTGGAAGGGGGAACGGCATTATCCTTGGTGGGGTGACCAAAACCTCAAACGTTTCTTTACGCAGGGAAAACCTTGCAGAGTCATCTGGCACCTGAATAGAACAAAGTGTCAATAACACCGCATCACACCTATAAATAGCCTTAATGGATCCATGTGCCAACAACAGAAGTTTAAACCAAAAAAGAGATTCAAAAGTCCACCAAAATACGACGTCAGACACAGAATATTTTCCTTGAACTCATTAATTAAACGCTATAATTAACTTAGAAGGCCAATTGTTTTTCTGCTGTCTGACCTCATGTGAAACAACAGTTGCAAGCAGGTGTAACTGTGTCCTTAAAAGCATGTTGCATGGGGGCTTATTGACAGTGTGCATGTAGGCTCAGCGGAGTGTGATTGTCCGTGGTATATGTCTACTCCAAGGTAAGCCCTAATGTGGCATTAATGAGAGGGAAGTGCTGTGAATAATGAATGAACTGAATAATATGAGACGGGCTCTGGAGTCACGTGACTCACCTTGAAGTGCCACAGTCAGGTGACCACCACGAAGCAAGCAGGCTACCTCTGAAGCCTTCCTCAAACAGGACCTGGAGGCAGAGGCAGGTTCGTGACATGCACCAGAATCGGCACATAAGAAATACAGTTACAATACCTAACAAACACAATTTGCATATTGTATATTAGTGTTAGCTATAAAGTTATAAACATAAAATTCAATTTTTAAATGCTGTTAAATGAGGCTTGCAAACTTTCATGGCTTCGATTTGTCTGCAAAATGTTCGTTTTTACAGGACCCTGAACGCAGTTTTTGAATTCTTTAGCCAGCAAACTGTCAAAAAGGCTTCGTTTTGTTAGACTTGTGTCTTCTGTTAGGGATGATATGCACTGCCAGTCTGGCCAATCAGAGCCGTTACCTTGTGTAGTCTAGCCAGTGGGTGCTTTCCAGGGTAGATAACCATTTGTCATCAGGCACCGACATAGATGTGGAGATATCTACAAGTCAAAACAGAAAAAGAGCACCAGATCATATTCAGGCAGCATCATAAATACAAATGCATGAAAGAAGAAATCAATTTCTGCAGTTTGGAGACTGAAGCTTTAAATACCTTTAAAATATTATGTATTCTCATCAATGTCTCACGAATGGTAAATGGCCTGTATTTATATAGCGCTTTACTAGTCCCTAAGGACCCCAAAGCGCTTTACATATCCAGTCATCCACCCATTCACACACTGATGATGGCAGCTACATTGTAGCCACAGCCACCCTGGGGCGCACTGACAGAGGCGAGGCTGCCGGACACTGGCGCCACCGGGCCCTCTGACCACCACCAGTAGGCAACGGGTGAAGTGTCTTGCCCAAGGACACAACGACCGAGACTGTCCAAGCCGGGGCTTGAACCAGCAACCTTCCGATTACAAGGCAAACTCCCAACTCTTGAGCCACGATCGAATGTCTCATTTGTTGAAAATCAGTAAATGTGGCACCTACTGGGTGTTTTAATACTGCTGTGTGGTTATTACTGCCAAAGCCACGATCAACGTATTAGACAGAATAACAATTTTCTCCCTAAAAGTGTAAAACGCACATAAATGCAAATGAACGGCCGGCTAAGACGATCCTCAGTTCAGACTAATTTTCTAATCTAGTTGTGGTGAAGATGTACCAGAGTTTTCATTTCTACAGAATAATCCTCTGGACTGTGAAACACTCGCACACAACGAGACAAAACACTGAGGTGACAAACGTGTGTAGTACTGTGACCTTTACACACTGTTCCTGTGTGTGTGTGTGTGTGTGTGTGTGTGTGTGTGTGTGTGTGTGTGTGTGTGTGTCAGACAGAGAGACAGTTAGAAAGATGGCTCAGCATTTCCAGTAGTTTGAGACCACTGTGGCCTCTGGCCTCTCTGCTCTTAAGTGGAATGTGCTGCCTGTGCTCATATGACAAAAGCACCAGTAAGAGCCGTCTCACAAAGAGTGTTGTGATCTGAGCAGGAATGCCCCGAACAACTATTTAAAACAGGAGAGAATGATCTGGAAACACATGACTTTAACTAAACTAAAGCAGATCACGTCAGGGTGTGATTTAAATCAAAAGACTGTTCAGGAAGTAGGAGAAATGCAGAAGCTTAACACGGAAATTCCATAGACTGCTTAGAAAAGATAGATGAAGCATTTTCTGCTCTGAATCAGAAGTGACAAACAAGAACTCACCGAGACATGACTTGTTAAATTCAAGGTGAATAAAGCTTCATCTCCAATCTGCTTCAAAATGGGGCCATAATTTATGAAATGATAATCACGTATCAAATAAGTCTTTAACCTCCTAGGACCTGGCGTCCACATATGTGGACATCACATTTTGGGTTATTTGGACCAGCGGTCCCCAACCCCCGGGCCTCGGACCGGTAACGGTCCGTGAGTCGTTTGGTACCGGGCTGTGAGAGTTGAGGCTCAGGTGTGAAATGCCTGGTTTTCAGGGTTTTTATCGGTTTTCAGCGTTATTTTGTTATAGTTTTTATCATTAACTCGGTTTTCCTGGGTCTTTTCACGTGTGTTATGAATAAATCTTCTTTTTTTCGGTACCGGTACTAGTTTTATTTTGTTGTATTTATCCCCGACACCTTAAAGGCCGGTCCATGAAAATATTGTCGGGCATAAACCGGTCCGTGGCACAAAAAAGGTTGGGGACCGCTGATTTAGACCAAAAGTCTTAGGAGGTTAAAGCAGCAACTGAGAACTCTTTAGAAAATTAGTTACTGAAGTCACAAAAGAAGTGACTCCCAGACTTCTATACAATCCATCCTCTTCTGCTTATCCTTTTCAGGGTTGCTGGCGGGTACATCCTGGACAGGTCATCAGTGTGTGGCAGGGCTAACACATATGCACAAACAACCATTCTCACTTACATTCCTATCCTCACTAACTGCATGTCTTTAGACTGTGGGAGGAAGCCAGAGTACCCAGAAAGAACCCACACAAACAAGGGGGGAACAAGCACGCCAGATGGAGGAATTGAACTCAGGACCTTCTTGCTGTGAGGCAACAGTGCTAACCACTGTTCCACTGTGCTAAATATTGTCCCTTTTTTGACCCTTCAGACCACACACCTGTCCTGACAGAGGTTTATATGAGCAGCGGATTATCAATAACGGCAGTTGTGATGCCTCCTTTCTCCTCTCTGTGCTGTGTGTAAACACACATTCAGGTGTGGACGTGTGCGTTTCTGTCCTTACCTCCCAGACAAAGGGCGCGCAGGCGGCTGTGTGCCAGCTGGATGTCGGCAGGCGAGGGCAGCTCCTCGCCCAGCTCCACCACCACACACAAAGAGGACTGGCAACCAAACAGGATCATCTCCAGGTTTCTACACAAGAGCACATCCAGCTGTTAACGAATGGCAACGAGCCTGCCGTACTTTGTGAAACATTTGTCACTGGCAGTGTAACATTTGTAAGCAAGCTGATATCGCTTTACATCATTGATGAGATTCACTTTTTCCCAAAAAAAAAAAACCTGAATGAATCATTTCTGAGCAATAAAGTAACCAAAAATATAGCAAAACGATACTAATTAAAACTCTTTTATGCAAATCTATATGCAGATATTTTTTCAGAAAGTGTGAAAAATCTTGCAGTTACTTCATGGTTTCAGCTATCCCCTCTTTCAGCAGCAGGCCGCTGGGACAAAAGGCTTCTACATACTGGAACATACAGAGCTCACAGGTCAGAGACTGAGGACTCAAGGGGCTTTAAAAATAGTTATTAAAATCTTAAAATCTCATAAGTTCTCTTAGGACTACGGGAGAGCAGTTAGCTCAGATATTTGTCTGACACAGTGATGGGGGTGTCCACACTGGTACGTTGTACTAAAGCTGTTGAGCATTTAATAAGGTGTCCATGGCGCTTCATTCATGCATAAAAACAAATGTCTATCAGCTGAATAATCAAGGAGGCAGAAAACTGAAATAATACACGCAAAATAATGAAACTGACCAGTGATGCATGCCAATTCATTCCCCGAATCCTACATGACACCGTGTAATTTTCTGTGCCGTGGAATTCAAACCCACAACATAACATATGGATATAAATCTATGAAATGGCCCTTTGGGAAGCAAAGGTGCAAAGCAGACTATTATTTCCCCAGAAAGAAGGAACTGGTTCAAATGTCGTTTCAGCTTGGAGGGAAAAGTTGCCAAAAGCTTCGCAGTTAATACTGAAAAATGACAGTTGGTGTAAAATGATTCTGCAACATATTCTGACCTCACACGTTAAACTGCAGCCTCGTGCTTCTTTCACGATTTGCAATATTCACCTCCAAGTGTTCTGTTTCTCTCATTCGTTCTTTGTGTTCATCGATAGATTTTCTCGGGTGATAGAAATAAATGCACACAGGTGAGTTAAAGCAGAAGAAGGTTTTAAAATTATGAATCTGAGCATCTTCAAATGTAAATGTATCTAACAAGCCATGTGCAGACACTTTCATAAGTCTGTGAACCAAGTCTTCTTAGTCTGCATCTTCATTCTGGACTAAAGCTTAGGATCTGGAGTCCAGCAGACGACCTGTTATTACTTTACTGTAACCTGTACTTTGCTGTGTGAAAGTTGCACCCTACAGCTCAGACTCAAGTGCGGGTGGTCAAATGTTGATGCACTAGAATCCATTTGCAAAGCATTGAACACACACACCTGATGTCATCTTTCTCATGGTAGATGTTATTCTGGAAGCTGGCCATTCGCAGTAGATCACTGCCTCTGGGATGTCGCCAACACCAGCGCTGTGACACAAAACAGTTTCACCCTCTTTAATAACACGCTCTTACTGCAGCATTCATCTTATAATTAGTCTCGCTGGAATGATAATAAGCAGCAAATACAGACACATGATTGCAGCTCAGAGATCATTCTGACATAATATATTAAAGACACTTGGGAAACAGGCACCAAGTCTGAGGAACTTCTGTTTTTTTCATTTGAGTTGCAAGAAAAGTTTTAAATGTTTCTCAAGGCAGGAAGATATCTGTGAAAATAGTGCTTCTGGGTGCTTTCTTGAGTTCTTGGACACAAATGTGGAATATTGTAACAGCATCCCCACAGCCCAGCTCTGCATGTGTTTGCAAAAAATCCAGCTGAATATTTTCTGAAGCATATACTTCCAAACACTTCCTAGAAATTGGTGAATCACAAATGGCAAAGTGTTAATTTAAAACAAAACATGACTCCAGAACACTCACAGGGATGCGTCCTTCATTGAAGTGGGCGAAGCTTTTCTTCAGCTCGGTGTCTAAAACCTTCTGTGGGACCACGATGAAGCGAGGCAGGCTGACAGGAAGCAGAAAAAAAGTGCTCAGTTCTATTGACGAGATATAAATAGCAAATTTACAACAGCAGTGGAAGATGTATGAGTCACTGCATATAAAAAAAAATGTAAAAAACTTAGAGCACCATCTTTTAAGGCGTTAGTGCCGTGGAATCTTTCTCTTATCGAGGACGAGCAACATTCCTGAAATGTGCTGCTTTGCATACTAAAGAGGGGATTGGTGTTAAATCTGATATAACACTGACAGACATTCTATGTGTTTTATTACATTGCATACCTGGTTAGTGTTATGTGTGGTTACACTTGTGAATTTACCTGGTTGACATTTCAAAGCGGTCATTGACTGAGCTGACCCTCCAGCTAGTGGCTCCACAGCGTTCCAGCTCCTGCTCCCAGTCCGAGGCAGATTCAAACCAGTTCATGTGGGCGTCTCGGCGACGGTTGCTTAGAAACTGCTTCATTTCTGTAGGCGGGAAGTGATTGAAACACTCGTTTTGATGCTCGCGGCACTTTAAAGGTGCAAGATCAGGTGCAGTGTGATAATACTGTGACTGCTTTGAATCGTATTTTATACAAACACAACACTATTCATTTTAAAGGCAGGATTTAAACCTAATCTTAATGGGAGTCCAGCAGTGAAGCTAATTATAATTTTACTGTTTAGCTTCTCTGGTATAAGTTTTTGCCTTTTTTATCGTGATATAAAGACCGGGCAGAAACAGAATTTTAAAAAGCACTGGCTGCTCAGCAAGCAGGCACGGCTTCTTAAGAAATCTATTCTGAGCTTTTGCATCCTTTTCCAACAAAACTCTTTTTGGAGGACAGGAGAAACCATTTCTCTGGGTCAGCCGTGGGAAAAAACTTGGGATGCCTGGGACACATTTCTCTGTACGAAGCTGAATAATATCATAAAGCTTGGTGGAGACACGGCGCATGGGCAAAGAGAGCGACCGTTTCATGTTGGTGTCAAACAGAGCGTGGACGCTGGCAGAGGTGAAGCTCTTCTTGTATTATTCAAAACACAAAAAACTGACCACACACTGGACACACATGACCCATAGGGCTGAGGTGAACTGTAGGTCATCTAATGACTTGTTTCAGAGGGGGGCTTGCATTATTTATCCAAGAACTGGCATTCATCCTCAGCCTGGCCAGCCTAGCGTAGCTTGAATGTAGCACACTAAGCATACTATACTGCAGAGACAGGCTCAAATGTCCCTATATGGAGGGCGGGTGTTTAGAGCAGGCCTTTATTAACGACATGTGAATTGTGGCTCGTTTGCATTTGAAGCTGAGAAGCTTAATTAAGAAAAAAAAAGGGGAAAGAACATAAAACAAGGTTTAATCTTTCCCACAGCCACACTTTAAATCATTGTTAACATAAACTTCTGCTGAATCCGATGAAAGATTGCCTCACATATGTTTTCAGAGAGAGTATTTTTACTGTGGCATCACAGAGGGGAGTGTTTTTAATCTCGCCAGCCACAGAGGATGTGAGTGTTATGTGTCATTATGGTCTGAACAGAAACCATTAAGGTTCTGGGTTCATTTTCGTCCCACTTTTAGGATCTGCAACATCACATTCGGATGATGGAAATCGACAGGAGCAAAACATTTAAAAAAAAATGATAATGAGCTGAAGTCACAGGAGGGAAATGATAAAGTGTGATCACAGCTTAAGTACATTCTGTTTCGGGAGCTGGAATGGGTGAGAACCACACTTAGTCATGTGCTGTGCTTTAAATCTGTACAAGTGTGTCCTAACACATTCCTGCAGGGTTTCTGATTCACGACAGCATGTGATTCTCACTTTAACTGAGCTGTTGTTCCTATGAATATTCATTAGAGCTAAAATATGCACAGAATGATAGACAGATTGTAATAAATACTTTAGATCATTGACTCGCAGTCATTTTAATATCATTACCATCCCAGCAGGCACACATGAGGCAGCAGTGCCCCAAGAAGCATTTCTGTGGCTGCATCCATACGGACGAGAACAAAACAAAGTAAGCTCAAAAGCACGAGTGTTATTAAACGGCTCCTGGGAGAGCCAACGGTTAACAGAATGACAGACAGGCTGCAATGGTGGAGATAAGATACCGTCTCTGTGCCAGGAAAGGAGTGGCCAGCTGTATACTTTAATCTACTCACCTACACTGCCGAGGGCGGCGTTCTGGAAAGATAACACAGACCCTGGTTTGGGAGGCTGGTAGGTCTTAGCGATGCTGTAGGTCATCTGAGGAGGGAAACCACAGTGAGTGCATCAACATGACAAAGGTCGTCAGCTTTCACCACAGTGTCTGATCACTGGGCTGTGGCATAGATCAGCTTCTCTAGGGATACATGCTTAGGCTAAGGAGACACCTCTTGGACTTGTGACTCAGGAGTGAGGCGGTCAAAAAGGAAGCAGACGACTCGCATGTCCCTGCAGTAAAGCACCAGCTCCTCCGGAGTGAACTTCAGCGAGGAGTTTGGTGTCACCAGCTTGGTCCTGTTTGGGCCCACTGAAACACAAGAGCAAAGTTACATTTTAGATTCATAGACGACTCCAGAGCCCAGCGGAGTCCTGGAGTACAGAGTTTTAAATCAGCCTGCAAACTGAAATAAAACTTTAAATATTATTTGAGAAGCAAGGTATGTGAAAAGATGTCTCACTTTATTAAAACAGTGGTAGTGATGGTAGTCCATCAGACTGCACCAGTATGAGAGCACCAGAATCGCCAGGCAACTCAACTTTCAAAATAAGAGTGGATTATCCACTGATGATAAATCAAAAATATAAAACGTGTCCAATACTCTACATATAATCCCTGTGAGCCCTTATACAGTTATGTCAGGTACATAGCTGTGTGGCTGTGAGCACAACAGTCCTCCCCACCTTCTATTCCAGGCTAGGCTTTGTGAGGGGCAGCCAATCAGCTGACTTAAACAGAGGGGGCTCTGTTTGAAGGGAGAGGAACAAATGCTGCTTGTTTGAGACAGAGCATGAACTGAGGGGCTGCAGCAAGGCTCAGTGAATGATAAATAAGGATTATTGTGAGTTGCGATACACGCAAAGACTTTGTGTACCAGGATGAAAGCATGAACCTGGAAATGAGCATCATCAGTCCCCTTTTGAATCAAAGACAATTTTTTTGTGAACTTCCTGACAGCGATACTGATACAAAGAAATATCTCAGTTAACAATCTGCACATTATCAGACTGTTCTTTGAACTTATTTTTAGTAACCTTTGCGTCATCGTGTTCACAGTAAGTGACATGATAGACAATTTATCTATCCGGTGACTGGAAGTCGTACAAAGGCAATAATTTACCAAGTAAACATCAATCAATAGCATGAATGGAAATGCTTTTGGAAGCCATGAGTAAAAAGGAAGTTTTACTCACCAACAACAACTTTCTCTATAGATGCCAAAGCCACATCGTGGTCTCCTAGTAGCACTGGGTCTGCATTGTCCTGCGTCATAAATATCATTCAAAGAAATAAAGTTCCCATGATGTCAGATGCACTTTATACATTTTCAAGGGTCATTCTTTTAAAACAGAAGATAGAAACACACTGTTAACACAAACATCTGTATGTTTTAGTGTTTATTCAGTGCAGCGTAGGGACTCACGTCAGGTTTGGGACTGTCCTGGGGCACAAAGGCCACTCTGAAGTGAGTACAGAAGAGGGTCCCAGACAGCCAGCCTCTTCCTTCCCTGGCAGTCAACTTCTTCCTCACCATAACAGCTCTCTGAAGTACACACTCGCCTAAAGAGGACATGTGGCACAAGTGTTATAAGAATTCATCGACGATACACATCAGGCAGAAGTTTCAATATTGCACATGTCTAACCATGACTGTGTCCTCTCCTGCACATAACAGGAAGTATACAAAAGATAAACAAGAAGTATGAAAGAGAGTGGGCTGCAGGGAGTGGGTGTAACAACATCCTTAAACCACAAGTTACGTCCTTGAATTGTTGCAAGTCCTTGACTGGATGGACAGAGAAGAGCAACGAATGCAGCGACGCTGTACTGAACCCTGCAAAGCCTGAACCATGAAATAGCCACTTTTTTTTTTTAAACCAAAGTGTTTATTGAACATTCTGACAAATCAAAAAAAGAAAAGAAATGAAATATGAATTTGCATATATGAGTTTTAAGTTGTATCGCTTTTGGTACATCTGAGATTTTGGTTCAATTTATTGGTTAAAAAAAAAAAAGTGGGAAAAAATGAGGCAGATTTTTTTTTCCAAGCACATAAACAATCATTTTAACCACAGGTATGGCCCGGCATTACCAAAGCAATTTTCTTTAAAAATCTATTTCTGCTCAAATAACACAAAACAATTGTCCAGAGGTCATCTGCAAAGGTTATTTGCAGATGACCTG
The DNA here is from genome assembly GCF_964374335.1 of Astatotilapia calliptera. Classification (NCBI taxonomy): domain Eukaryota; kingdom Metazoa; phylum Chordata; class Actinopteri; order Cichliformes; family Cichlidae; genus Astatotilapia; species Astatotilapia calliptera. The sequence continues at coordinate 35,671,823 of NC_137432.1, read as the reverse complement.
CAAGAGAAAGCGCTTGGGAGCACAGGAAGTGATGGTGTTTGAATATCATCGACAGGTCAAGCAAATCCAAGTAAACAGTACTATTATTACCACAATATACAACTGCAAGTGTGTGCTGTGGATACCTTTATTCCCTTTAAAGAAGACAAATTACACACACTCACAATTTAACATTTTAATTGTGTGTGATAACGTAGATACCTGTGTGTGTCTTTGTGTACTCAGCTCAAACTGTTTTCCAACATGGCCGCGGTACAGTAAGTTACTGTCAAGTTGCTGTTTTGAACATGTTGCCTCCAACATTTGTTACTGTGTGCAATACGATGAGCTGCTATATTTATCTGATGCTGTGAAATGCAATTATAGAGGCTGTTAATGTGATTTTGGGGCATTTAGGTTTTGTATGAAAATCTGAAAGAAACACGACCTGCTTCAAAGGGTAGTGCATCCAAACAGAAGCAGCAAGATTTTTTGCTAGACTGCAAATGTCTAAGATAATGTGATGACCACAAGTTTTAGAAAAGAAAAGAAAAGACCTGCAAAGCCTACAAAACTGCCTTCACCTGACAGTACGATCAAAAGAAGACACCACAGGGGCTTTTTTTTATTTTTTATTTAAACAGATATGAATATAGGTGCATCCTGAAATAGCAGTGTGTCAAAAATGTTTAAAACTCAGATCTACAATTTGAGGGAATCTTTGGTGGCAGCCTAAATCTCTGTATGTGTAGACTAACTGTTGGCTTCCATGCACACGCACACACACACACACACACACACACACACACACACACACACACAGAAAGTCTGGAACTTTCACTCGATTATCTGAAAATAACAGTAGAGTCAGAGCTCTGAGTCACTACAATATTTCACAAACACTTGAATTCTTTCACAACAACAATGAGATTCATTTCAAAATGGTTTTCCATCCATTCTCTTCTTTGCTTTGTGAAACTTTCAAGAACAAGATGATGAACAATAGAGCTGAAACAAGTGTGTGCAGCGATTTTCTCAGCCCAAAAGAAAAAGCGAATACAAAGATGGGGCGGTGCATGTTTTGGCTGTTGGCTATGGTCACATGATTGAACTTCACTGGTTGCTTGAACTAAGCCAAAGTACTTAAACATGTTTGACTTGACTTCAGAACTCTGATCGTTGTAGCCATTTTGTCCTTTACACGATCAGGACGAGAAGCTTGAACTACATCAGAAAACCTTCTGCATTTTTACTGCATCACTGGACAAGTCGTTCAGTGCAACACAGACAAAAAGTCTGCAGGAATCATCCCAGGAAAGAACGTTTTTCCAGCTTTGATAACACATAACATCCTAAACAGCGTACTTATGTGTGCTAGTAATCCTGTTAAGAATGTCTCTGGGTAAATGGAAAGAAAGAAAAGAAGCGTCTGAAATTCCAGGACAAAGTTCCAAAAACAAAACTTTTCACCCACAAAAGTCTTTCACACACAAACACAGATGTGCAGAAACACTAAGAGAACACAAAAGAAGAACAAAGGAAAACCATTACACACACACACACACACACACACACACACACACACACACACACACACACACACACACACACACACACACACACACACACACACACACACACACACACACACAGAGCAGTGAGGTAACAGTCTACCACAGGAACACAAAGCCTCTGCCAGTTAGACTGTGGGTTTCCATAGCAACAGGGTCTGGGCTTGGGTAGACGTGGAGAAAATGGCCTTTTTGTCCATGACAAAGCAAATGTTTTCATTTCATTCAAAAGACAATTTAAAAAAAAAAAAAGATGGGGGAAGACCAAACTGAAAAAAGAAAAACGTGCTGAGGAAACACTGAATTCCTTCTCAGGATAATGAAAGAACTGCAATAACACGGCCCTGATATGAAAAATGACAGCGGAGATGTTGGCTGTGTTTAATGAATGTTTTGGAGCATACCAAAGCACAAACAGGAAACGGACATTTCTTTTCCCTTGCACATAAAACCCTCATTTATGCCGCGAGAGAAAGAAAAAGAAGACAAGCCATAATTTGCTGATTGCGCAAGAGGAGCTTAAACAGTATGCCCTGTGATTATGCTTATGCCCTTTAGCCTTTAAAAGCATCCATTAAAAACCCTCTAGGCTGGGCTTATCAATTAAACCCAACCACACATGACCCAGCTACAGAGATTTAGGATTCTTTGGGCAGTGAACACGAGTCTTTAAAAGAGACAATCTGGGGTTTTGCATGCCTCTTTTTAATATCACTCCGGGGAGCAGCAGAGCCGAAAACATTCGTGTAGCTGGCAGATTTGAGACGCCTGCAGAGAAAGGAGAAGAATTTGCATTCTCTATTGAGATTTAAAAAGTTTGTGTAAGCAGGTGATTCATCCCAGCATGAGTCAGCTAGACAAGGGAAGGTGTTTATGAGACAGTTTAATCCAGTAGTCTTTTATGCTCTTCCTGAATAGCTCCAGGTACAGTTTTACAACTGCTGTAACAACTTGTAGCAACTTTTATGTTTTTTAGAAGTACAAAATTCATCAATTTACATTAAAAATTACAAATCATTATTATCGGTATTGGATACTTAGGGGATTTTGTGTGGTTTGCTGAAAACTTTCATTCAGTCTGTAACAGTTTATACAAGCCAAGGAAAGAGTCGATGTAAGTAACAAATGTCGTAAAAGAACAGTTAAACCTGGGTTCAGACCTTCGACTTAACCAGCTTGAAGTCTAATCACATAAAACTGAAGACATAAAAACATAATTCAACAAGCTGGCAGCGACAATTAATGAGTATCCTGTTAGTGCAATGGACAGTTGTCAAGTTGTCTGTGAGTGAGTGATGCATAACTACTGAAAGGAAAGGCAAAAAATACTTGCAAAACTAGTGCGGTGTCATGGTGGTCATGCATCCATGCATCCATGCATCCATCAATCCTCCCAGAACTGAAAATTATGCTACAGTAGTGCCGTAAAGTAAGTACCACAGACTCAACTGTTAAAATGTCCAACTTTAGCATTAAAAGTCAGGTTTACAGCAGGTTAAAAAAGAAAAACTGTTTTCACTTCTATGGATAGTTTCTCACTAACACACAGAAAGCTGTAGCTCATTACTGTCTGTTAGGTCTCATCTCCACTAATTAGAGTCCCCCAACTCGACCTCTGCATTTTCCATGATAGTAGTGCCTATGAAAGCAGGATATTTTTTTAAATGGAAAAGTTTGGTTAGTGTAGGTATTGATGAAATTATAGTATTGTATTAGTCTCTTAGCACTAATCTGTTGTATTCACCCAGTTTACTGAGTGAGGCCTGAGCTGGATCCTTTCAGTGCTAAGACTTAAAAATCCATCCTGGGCTCCTCGTGATGTCTCCAAGACTGAGAGCAAAAACTAGAAAACTAGGAGGGGAAACTAATTTCATATGCTTCTACCTGCAACCCGATTCCTTCGATAGCAATATCTCATTATTGTTGCTGACGGTGGAACAAAAGCTTCGCATTCTGGCTCAAGTCGATCTTCAAAATGAAGGTTCAGCACAAACATGCCAGTCCAGCTCACTTTTCACCTTGGCATCCCAAATGAATGAATGAGATCCTCGGATACATAAAACTCCTCCGCCTGAGGCAGCATCTTTTGCCACTCCGCTCCACCCTTTCTTTTTTTTTTTTCCTCCATCAACTGGTTTCGTAAAATTGAAATTCCCAGAAAGAAAGTCAGACAGAGATGGAAACAGACTATAAAGAGTTGAAACTCTGCCAGGTGTCAGGCCAGCTGTGCGTCATGTAACAGACAAATATCATTAAAACACATTCCAGGTGAATTAGTCTTTGAAAACATTACAGGAGGAAGAGCTCACCAAAACAAAATGTTGGGTTGGAGTTTGGACGCTCAAGGCCAGTACATATTCAATAACTCAGACTATTCTCAGAGCAGAAAAACATTCAGTCCAAACAGGAAACAGTTTTTGACTGTCAGGATTTCTCACATTGTTGACTGAGTACAGGATGTGTTACTTTAGCAGCATACGGGGCTTTCCTTCACGCTAACTTCAGTTTAGATGAGAGAGAACGACGTGGAGGATGAGAAAATACAGCTGAGATGCATGTGAACCATGTGTGTTTTATTTGTTTCCATGCACATTTGTTTCTCATTTTCAGCTAGACGCATGCAGAGTGAAAGGTTTCTGTCCTCTTGAACCAACAGGGAGGATAAGCTCAGGTTTGGAAACAGTGGTATCCGTACTGACAAAGAAAATACTGGACACAGAAACAATCCTCAGCCTCCCAGTGTCAGAAAACTTCCTGTTCCATGTGATAATGTGATAGTGATCGTGTCTATCAAGGTGAAAAATCCTTTTATTTTTTTAACTGTTTTACTGAGACATCCATCTAAAGCAACGAACACAAAGAAAATTTAATACCTTTCTCAACATCGAGATCGAAACCCAAGTATGCAAATATCGATGCTGAGGTCTCTTGTCCATCAATCAACAAGCTGTAAAGCTGGTTGACAGCCTTTAAATCCCACAGTAACATTAGACTCTGGAAAGAGGGGATTGTGAAGATGCTCTGAAGGGGGTCCTGGCCTCTTGGCTTTGTGTGTGAATGGACAGTATCTCCCCCCTTCCCCAGTCACAGCATTGAAGCGGTACATGATCTACCTATGGCTGCTGAGCTGTCCTGACCCGTTTAGGCCTCCTGCAGGCCGGCTCGGTTTCTGAGGTCCTGTGTCCTGGTGTCACATGAGAACACCATCGATGTCTCATGCTGCCCTTTAACTACTGACAGAACAAGACAATGTCTGCAAATATATTTTGGATTCCACAAACTGCTTTTTCAGCTCATCAATGCGTCTGGCTTGAGAGGACACATATTTAAGACCCTTTTTAATCACAGCTTGAGACGGGCTACAAAGTAACAAAAACATCACTGTGCTGGTGGCACGAGACCCAATGAGACGGTTTTAACATGAGGAGGGTTGACAAATGAGCCATTCTTCTGAAGAGTGTCTGCATGTATGCATTCAAGCAGGGAGAGAGAAAGAGCGAGTCGACGGGTGCAACGTGAGCCCCTTCACTCAGATCGGTAACACTAACTCGTGATTTCTTTGTGTCTGAAAGTCAACTTGTTCTCACAAATTGCCTCAACACTTTCTCTACAGAGGATAAATTCCCCTGCTTGAAATCCAAGTCTGTAGTTTTAGGACAGAAAATTTAGATCTCAACAGAAAAAGAAAAAAAATCATGACAAGGCTCCAAATACACATCTGACTTCTGTCTATTAATATAAGGCAGGTTCTTGTGGACAGCTGTGTTCCTAATCTGGCTGGAATGAAGGTGGAGAAGGAGAAGAAAGACTTCAGAGAACAGTAAGATGCTGTTGGAGAAGGAGATGAAGTTTAAAGCCAGCAGGGGAAAAAATGTGCAGGAGAGACTTTCGACATTTCACAGTGAAATGCTAACGGCTAAGAATAGACTTTGCACTTGTGTGCGCGTGCGTGCGTGCACATGTGTGCCGTCAACCATGTGCAGTGTCCGGTGAGTGTTTGCTGAAAACACACTCACTGCTGGAAAACAAATTATGCTGGCTAGATAAATTAAGGAAGTGTGTGTCTTTAAAAAAAAAAGTTAAAACAATGCGTTGTGTTTGTGTGTAAGGTCAGTCAGTGGAAGCGCACAAAGTCACCGGACACCATCAGGAACACCTGGCTAGTGCAGGGTTGGACCCCCTTTTACCTTCACAGCTACTTTAGTTCTCGTGGCACTGATTCAACAACGTTCTGGAAATATTTATCAGAGGTTTTGCTCCATGTTGGCGTGACAGCATCACACAGTTGCTGCAGATTTGCTGGCTGCACATCCGTGATGTGAATCTCATGTTCCATCCCAAAGGTGCTCTGTTGGACTGAGATCCAGTGACTGGGGAGGCCATTTGAGCACAGTGAACTTACTGGCATGTTCAATGAACCATTTTGAGATGGTCCGAGCTTCGTGACATGGCACTTTACCTCCTAGATGCAGCTATTAGGCTGTCTTGTTTCATGGCTTAAAGTGTGCCATGAAAATATCCCAGACACCACCAGCAGCAGCCTGAACCACTGATACCCGGATGGATCCATGCTTTCATCATCTGAATGTCGCAGCACAAATTGAGACTCATCAGATCAGTCCACGTTTTACCATCTTAGTGGTAGCCTCAGTTTCCTGTTCTTAGCTGGCAGGACTGGTCTTCTGCTACTGTAGCCTGTCCGCCGTATTCAGAGATGCTCTTCTCCATACTTTTATAAGAAGTGATTGTTTGAGTTACTGTTACCTTCCTATCAGCTGAAAGCAGTCTTGATATTCACTTTTGACCTCTGGCATCAATAAGTGATTAGAGAACTGCCGCTCACCGACTATTTTCTCTTCTTCTGACTATCCTCTGTAAACAAGATGGTTGTCTGGGAAAATCCCAGTAGTTCAGCAGTTTCTGAAATACTCAGACCTGCCCCTCTGGCACCAGCAACCACACCACATTTAAAGTCTCTTAAATCACCTATATTCCTCATTCTGACGTTCAGTTTGAACCTCAGCAGGTCCTCATTTTCCACAGTGATGCATGCACACACACAAGACTAAAAGAAGACTTATATAAAACCTTTCACTGCTATCAGACCAGCACAAATGAGTTGTCAAACCACACCTATATTCAACTGCAACCTTTACACTGACCTCATTTACACACCAGTTTCATGGTCACTTCCACCTCATCAGCTGTCCCCAAGGCCCCACTTGGTCACAGTGACACACATATACAGGAAACAATAAAAGAGAAAATAGGGTTGGTGCAGTATTTAATATGTGTTTATACTCAGGATAAATATACTTTTATACTAGCAGTTACACATAGGTTAAAAAGTACTTGATAGGGGTTTAAGTTTATTAGACCTGTGGTTCAGGTCAATGCGCTCTGTAGGGCAATTGCTGCTGTTAGCTTTAGCAGCTTTGTTATCGCGCCTTTGAAAAATAAAAGGAGCAAATTGACAAAAACCGAGAAGAATTGGACAAAACATTCCACACACACTGAACCTGAAAAGGGTCAAATAGGATTCCTGACCTCATAAACTCCCAAACAGCTCACACATGCAAACACATTTATACTCAGTCTGCTCTGGGATGCTGAGCTGGGAGAAGCTGCTGATACGCAGCGTTAAAGATTAGCCTGCGTCAGATCAAGGAACTGTGGTCTGCTGCCATTCTTGTGGAAACCTCCAGTGCTGACACAAGAATATGAGCAGGCCTTGGCTCAGCGAATAACCCACACTGTATACCGGCAGTCCTGCACTGGTCAGCAGATTATCCCTCGGGAAGAGGCTTGACCCCTGGTAAACCTAGAAGGCTAAATTCTCTCCACAGCAGGAGTTTTACCAGCCGAGGAAGGCACAAGAAAGTGATTTCAGGCTGACACATGTAAGGTTATATCTCCAAAAAACATCTGATATATATATAAAAAAAAGAAGAAGAAGTGTAATATGCAACACTTGTTTTGTGAAAGGATTAAATTCCTGTGTAAGTGCACCATAGATCAGTCCCCGCTGCTGAAACCCATATGACACAAAACTCTCTACACTGCTCAGCATGAGCTGAAACTCACAGGCACCATCACTGCTCCCAAATCACTGACATCACAGCAGCTTTAAGGACGAGGGGCTTTATCTTCATCAGGAACTGATTTACATGTGCGAAACTAACGCACTTCCTGCTTCCGTCTGACCACATTTCATTCGACAATAAAGCCACCTGACTTTCTGATTTTATCTAATGTATTGTATTATTCTTCATAGAGGTTTACAGATTTCTCTCATGTGTGTTTCAAGCTTTTCCACTGCAGATGTTTTCCTACATCAAAGGCAAAGCACCTGCTGTGGCATTCCTCCATCCGGCGGGGCTACAAGTGTAATATGGAAATTTTAACCCGAAGAGAACAATGAAAGCAGCAGCAGCAGCTTTATGTGGAGATATTTTTACTGACCTTGAAGCTACGGGGAAAATCATTGTGGAGTTTGTGCTGACTAAATTGACAGAGATTTTAATCAGTCCAAAGCAAGACAAGAGCAAATGACGTTGTAATACGAGTATTCAGCAGATTTGAGGTGAAAAACATAAATGAATAAACAGAGGAGAACACGGGGAGGGAAACATGTGGTTCGGATTTAGGCTTAATGTTGCAGCTGTTTCTTTTTTTTTTTTTTCCAAATCATAGAAACAAAACAAGTCCAGGAAAGAGCCTGTATGTAAAAGATGGAAGGCATCACAGTGATGTTTGCATTATGTAGCATCAAACTGACACATCCAATTTTGTGACTCTAAAAATTAGCAAAACTTCAAAAGTGAACTTTATATTTTATCCAAAATAATCTGAAACTAGTGACTGGATCCAAAATTTAAACACAGGGGTCCCCCCCCCCCCCGTGTTTTATCCAACTTCCAAAAACATTTGCAAAGGAAAACAGAGCATCTGCTTTATAAAACAAAAACCAAACAGGGAAAATTAATGCAATGTTTGTTTTTGTAAAAAAGCAAAAATCCTAATTGGAAGTCAAATCAGATTACTTTGCCATCCACAGTAGTGACTATTTCAATGATGTCTTTAGACATAACTACAAAATCAGTTTGTAAAAGCATAATCTTACCTGGTAGGCATCGGAGCCCAAACAGATCTCGACTCCTCGCGTTTACCCCGGTCTGACTCAGCATCCTCTCCTGAAGGCAAAGACAGCAGACATAAACATCATTTAATAGCCAAACAAGCTCCGTACAAACGTAAAAATATACCTGCACGTACGAGGCTCATTTTATATTTAACCCCTTCATTAGTTGAAATGAACCTTTGTCCCATATTTGCTCAGATAACCAACCAGCTCCTCAGCCCACAGAGTTCATCAAATCAGATAAGCAAATAACCCTCCTCACCAACACTTTACAGAGACCCTAAACACCACACTGGCAATGAAAGTTTTCTACTTTTGAAATGAATAATCTATTTCTGACCTCGACCACAAACTGTTTACACGAGAAATCCAAATGCAGACAAAACAACAGCGAGTCGACTCCTGGTGGGAGCATCGCGTCACCTCCGGCCTTGATTACATTTAAACCATGGCTCTGGCCGACGCCCTCATTAAAGTCTGACTCTCAGTCTCAGTGGACTTGTTTTCAAAGACAAAGAAACAAAGCCAACCGCACAAAGTCCCATGATTCTTAATTTCCATGTTGCTTTTCTGTTTGTTCCTGCTTTCTCTGGTCTCACGTACTTGAGCAGGACTGGGAGCAGAATCCAAGCCCACAGAGCCACTGAGGTTTCTATAATCAGGCCGTGAGCTTACTAGCACACATGCTTCCACTTAACTTTGCTACTAACCCCCCTTTGTGAAGGCCATTTACATTTATCGCCTTAAGAGCCCATAATAAGCCGAGGTCTGCAATGTGAGAGGATGGTATGATTATACAGGTGGCAAAGAAAGCTTTAAAATAGTACAGAACAGAGGAAAGGCCCAAATTTACATTGCAGAGCCTCAGATTTCTCTCCAAACACTTCTGGCTGCGTTTGGCGCACAGTGAAACTATTAATCACCGTTTAATGCACCGGCTTTATCGTGAAAAGACTCCGAGTCAGCAAGGAGGCGCGAACAATAACAATGAATCCACTCAGTCGCCTGTGTTATGCTAACAATTTTGCAGCGTGGTGAATTCTGTTTTAGCGGCCTGCTCGTGAAAACCTGACGCTGTAAGCTTTGTGGGCCTTGATGAAAAGAAGAAACTGGGAGCGCTTGACAAAGAGGACCTTTGCTCCCTGTGAAGGTTGTAAAATCACACATCATGGCTCTGACTTTTCTGTCTTTCTGTGAGAGCGTCTGGCTGTCTCTGTAGTAAAAAACCCACAAATTGTGCTGCTTGGTACCGATGCTTTTAAAACCATGCGTATGTAACATGTGTGCACGGCTCCATGTTAGCCTTTGGGGGTGTGGCTACGAACGCTTACGCGACATATTGTGTTTTTAATCGAGGCAGTAAATCTGTGAACTTACACAGATTTACTGCGTTAACAGAAACATATTGTGGAAAAACTGGTTAGAAGTATTTTTATTACAATGCTGGTGATTTGACTTTGTGGGGATAAACTTTGCTTACTTCACAGAAATCTTTGCCTTTCCCTGTTATTTTTGGCCATTTCACCAACAACAGTTTATTATAAGGCTTCAATTAAATTAAAACCCAGTCCTGGGGCAGACCAGAGCCTCTTTTGGTGAACACTAAGATGTATTGTGTATATACCAGAGTCATCACTGCCTGATTCAAAATCGGCCTTTGGGAGGCCCATTTATCCGTTTTACCCTTTTCCTGTTATTTCTGGTCATTTAATAAAAAATATTAAATTTATACCTCAGCTAATGAAGCCTCACATGGTTTTTCGTTTTCGTGTTATCAGTTCACAACTTTTTAAGGTGAGTAAATGAAACCTGTTGCTTGTCTTATTGCCAGGCTTTTCCTGGCTCAAACTGAGTGCTCGGGGAGTTGCTGTGCGTGTAAGCGCAACTGTTTTCCATATAATCAAGTCAAAGAGTATTTATTATCGGTATTATTTTGATTAACATGCATGTTCCTATTATTTACAAAAAGGCAAATATTTTGATCACAGCTGTGGTGTTTTTCCTCAGGAAACCCGAAACCTTTTGACATTTCTTCAGCAGGAAAAACTCCTGCGTGTGCACGTGTACTGTAGCTGTTAACTCAAAGTTTTGGTGACGTTTTGAAAACAGAACAATAAAATACTACGAGCACTTAATAATGTCAAGTTGGAAAATTTCTTGCTTTGAAATCAAAATCCAGACTCTTAAATCTCTAATAAAACAACAGGAATCAGCTAATTGCAGTTCTCCCTGCAAATATTTTCCAAAAGATCATAAATATGATTATTTTCAGCCATTTTACGAGCTAAACTAAAATGAATAAAACTGTCTGCTACGAGACCTCGCTAGAGAAAAACAAAAGTTAGGACACTAAAGTTTTTTTTACAAGCCTTCGTTTGTGCCAGAGCATTGTTCATTTTTTTTTCCCATCTGGCTTTAAAATGTCTGCACATTCTTTCTGTCTCTCCATCAACACCCACAGAAAACCCACATTCCCCTTTAAATACATCAAAGATATTCATTTATTTCTCAAGTCTACATGTCCTCACCGCGAAAGGCGAGTAAACTCACTTTAATAACACAGCAAAACACAAGGTGAAGCGCCGGCTGTGATACGAGAGGAGAGGAATGAATGATTCCCACTTTTAGAACATGTGAAATGCAGAGAATTTAACCTTCACAAGCAAGTTTTGCACAACCAAGGCAAATCAGGAAGAGATAAGGAAAACTGAGATAATGTCTACTTTAACTTAAACATACTTTGACCACAGTAAGGCCGCCCTTAAATCTCGGACTCACGTGTCACTTAAAAACCACATTTCCAGGGCCGTGTTTCTGCTGACATGTCACTTTTGCTTTCATTGTGTGGCTTTTGAATACCCTACTATATCACTTTCATTGCCCACCCCCACCCGTCTCCCTCTCTGCCCCACTTTTGCCCTCCTCAAACTCCCTCCCTCTTATCCTCGGGGACTGTGGCCAGGGCTTATTGCAGTTTCCATTGCTCATGGCTTCCCTTTGCTACTGCAGCCAGACTTCTGCAGTAAGCGTGCCTTGTTCCTGGGTCGGGAACAAACTTCTTTCCCCAAACACGTGGCCAAAATCACGAGGGAACAAACTTATTTTTTGGTAGACATACATCTCATCATGTTCCATTTTCATTCCCTATATTTAAACTGCTTACCGCATCTTAAAAATTATTTTAATTTGCATCACTCTGAGGAGTCTCTGCTTCACCAAAAGTCTTGAATGGCGATCTAACCAGTCCAAAAACAATGATGTTGAAGTTAAATATCCTCAGTTGGTGGAGAAGGAATTTTATTTGCAGTCTTTTACCAAAACATACAGTTAAAATTTGGACTCTATTGTTAATATGAACAATCCTGGGTCTATTTTGAAAGCTACCCCCACTGTGTAATGCCTGGCTTATAGCACACGCACATTAGCTTTTAGCCACCATTCTCCCACAGCCTGTTTATTTATATTGTGCTTTTCATTTCCTTACATGAATGAGGGAAGTCACATGGTGACTCGGAAGGAAAAATCAGGACGTGATGCAGTTTTGCTAAACAGGGACCACTTTGAAGTGTTTTTCTCGGCAGACATAAAACAGAACGTTGGATTTGCTTTAGAGCTAGACCTGTGATATTTTACTGTAGATGATACCACAGAAGCAAAAGATCTGATAGAATCGCACTCAAAAGGAAAAACCTGAAGGGCAACCAACCTCTGTGGAAATGCACCAAGCCTTTACTAAATGCTGACAAACAGCAGAATTTCAGCCAAAGCTCCATTTGATCTTAATAAAAGGAAACACAGAAATTAGAGAAACTGTTTATTAAATATATTAAATTATACATCAATATTTATCAATCTTTAATGAGCTGGGCATTCTAGTGGTTAATATTTAATGTGGAAATTGATGCGTCGGCCTATAGTGAACATCCAGTTTAACCCATTTCTGTAGAAAACCTTGAAGCAATCATTCTAAATCTTTTATCATGACTGTCTGCTAACAAGACTTTGTTATATATATAAAAACACTGTCAGTGTAGACATAAAAACACTGATAATAACGATGTGTTTATGGTGTCCCTGCACCAGGAATGCATTTCCTACATCAAACAGCGGCCCCCACAAAGCAAGTACCATAACAAACCATATGCATACAATTGGACGCACTGTCAAAGTCCTCCCACAAGCAAATCTCACAATTCAGTCGTTGTTTTGCTTCACCAAGTCCGAGGCCCACTTACTGAGCTGGGCCAACCAATTTTAATTTTTATTCAAATTGTGACTTTTGTTCGAAATCATTATTAAATCAGGATAAATTTGTTCCTTTTCTGCACTCATGAATATGAAGCTCTTGTCTTTTGAATCAAACCAACTCCTTCCTTCACAGCAACGCCTCCATCTTTCCATAACAGCTCAGACTCACTCACAGTTTAGTAGAGCTCGGGCTGGAAAGACGATCTTTCCACAGAACAAGTAAATTCCAAGAAACGTTTCATTGATTAACCTGTGATCAGGATCATTAAGGCAGCAGCTGCCTCTGACTGTCTCCAATATCAGCTACATTTAAACTGAGATTATGGTTTTTGATGTAACTGAGCAGCCCAAGAAAGACCAACAACTTCAATTTCAACGGTCACAGGACTTTTTTCTTTTACCATTAATGGGACGGTGACTAAAAAATGTTTGACGCTGGACTTGTGGCTGATGTCCAGCCCTGATGTCCGGTGCACTTCAAAATGTAACGCTAATTTACACAACGGATACAGTTAGCCAAGAAAACGATGATTACACATCTTTACTAAGATCATGTGCAGATATGCCCTGACACTGCGGTGAACTCTGGAGCTTCGATCAAAGGTTAATGTTAAATGTTTCCAGCTATCGGTTGTACTTTGGAAAGAACTGCGGGTTGGTAATTGGTTTAAACAAACCATTGTGTCTCCACTACGATTTGTAATGTGTCTTGAACTTTGACCCTCAGCTTGAATAAAAAAGAAAAAGAACACAGATGGTCTTTCATTATATCTGCCTCTACATTATTCCCGTCTGGCTGTGGTAGACTGTCAGACAATGACACACTGTCAGATCGGTACGGTGAGGCTCAAAGGTCACACGAAATGAAAACAGTGCTTTGGTTATGATGGGAGAGCAGAGCAGTCAACAGATTTGTGAGATTAAATGCCAACTTTAGACAAACACTGATAGTCCTTGACATTTTACCAGATCAATAAGATTCACCTCTTAAGTCACCATCACCCGTATGCCACTAACTTGGCAATGATCAGATACCAGGTAACTTCTGACGACTCAACCTCTGAGCACAGCAATCATAGGATCCTTCTGTGGAGTCAGCAGATACACTTCCTGTTCCATGCTTCAGTCATAGGTTTGAATGAAGTACGAGAAAATAATCCATCCATCTATTTTCTCCCGCTTATCCACTTCAGAGTTGTTGGAGCCTATCCCAGCTACCACAGGACAGGGACAAGTTACCTATGTTAGCAACAGCTGGGCTAATGAAGAGAGACAGACAACCATTCGCACTCACATTCACACCTTTAATTAAAAATGATCAATTAATCAATCCACACTAATGGATTAATAACTGAGAAGAGGAAAAATGACTCAGACAATAGCTCTTAGTTACATGACTGAATCTCTGCAAACACGTTTGTCATGGGCTCATCACACTGAAGGATTATCTGCACGCAAGCAAAACCCACCCAAATGGACTGATCAATCAATACATGGACTAAAAGCAAAGCCAGAAAGCCTCCAGTACCAAAAACATCTCTCTGTGCAGATATCTGTTTATAGAAACCAGACAAACATGAACAAACGACAGAAGCAGCCCTGTCACAAGCTCTGAATGAAATCTGACAGCAAATGTCATCAGTCGCTACACTTCCTGTCAGAGGATCCCTGACAACACTCTTCATTTAAGGGAGGGGAGGGCTGCATGGCCACTAGACAGATGACTCGGTGACTTAAAGGTTATAAGTCTGATGCGCAGCGGCCAGCGTGCCCATCAGCAGCACCACGTCCTCCGCCTGGTCTCTGCAGCACTCTCTCGTCTCTCTCTAGCAGATTAATGTCTCAAATGGCTTAAATGAAATACCAGCGCTGGACTTGAACATTATCCAAGTGTGACAGTTCACCACCCGTGTGTGACATTATCACAGTCACTCCATACAGTCAAAGAGACAAACGACCGAGCCTCTACAAGCCAAGCCTCTCCGTTAGCGAATGGTGCCGCTAGTTAATTATCACCCAATGCCAGATCAATACCCCTTCTAACCGGACCATAAATCTGCTGTGGGGTTAAGAGGAACCCATTGTTACGCTCTGTTTAAGCCGTGGGAGCATCTGCAGCACAGAGGCTAGTGATGAATGTGTTGCCGGGGCTCCGTGGGAGCGGGTGTGGGTGACTGTACTGCTTTGGCCCACTTCTATCGGGGCTGAGATCTTAAGCCACTCTGAATAGCGCTCAGATGATCCGTCCTCTGGCATTTTTGATTCTGTGGAGCTTTGTGGTGTGTGCCTTTCATGCTGACTGCTTCAAAGCTGGCTGGGAGATGCAGATAGAGTGAACTCAGGGGGAATGCGCAGCCAAAACAAGCTTGAATATGCCTGTTATTCTGTCAAGATGCAGGCCTGCGCATCCTTGTAGCATTTAAGTGCTGCTGTTGTTTTCTGTTTCACTGAGCTGAAACTGAGACTTTAAACTAGAGGTGAGGGAGCTTTTTCAAATCTGTGGAATGATTAAATTCACTTTAGAAATTCACAAACTACTCCTACATTTAAGTCTTTGCTCAAGATTAATTTTTACTCTTCAGCCTTTAAGTCAAATTAAACCTTAGACAGGAAGCTGCACTTAAAAACTGCACTAATAATTACAGGAGATCTTTGTTAACGCTGGTTTTACATGTGCTGGAAATATAAAGTTGACCTTGACTTTCATCTTTCAATCTTCTTGGTTCAACTTTTAAATTTAATATTTGCACTAATTAGCACAGTTTCTGAGTGCAGCTTCATACCAGAGATCGCCAGCACTAGTTGATAAATTAGGACGTCACAAACTCCCTTTGGTTAACACATTTTCCTCCCAAGCAAAAGATCCCACTTAGACTGCAGTAGGAGACACAAAGCCAGCCCTGTGCACTCCCAGTGCATGTTGATAAATCAGTACCAAATTGAATATGCAAATCTATCCACGATGGTGACCCCTCAGAAATAAGGGAGCAGCTGATAATTGAAAAGATAAAAAATAATTGGGGAAAAAACAAACAAACAATTATTTATCATCTGTCTTTTTTTGTTCATTTTTGTCACAGAGATGCTCTTTTATCCTCTAAAACCGAACCTCACTCCTCACAAGTCAAGAAAACCGACATTAATATTTAATTCAGTGCTCTGGAAGCACTTTGGTTTTAATTCATTTTTCTTAAACGTTAAATTCATTATGTTTCAAAAGTCACACTGTTGTGTTAAGTATTTATAATCTCAATTCTGATGAAAATCCATGTGTGATTACGGTTTGTTTGCCTTTTGCAACACACCAGGATTCAAGAAGATTAAACGTCCAAACGGCAAAGCCATCTGGTCCGAGATGAGCCCAGGTTGGATTCAGTTTTTTAAAACCAATCTTAACACATGCTCATGGCACTGAAACATAAGAGTGTGTGGGTGGCCTCTGCACAGCCTCTACATTACAGTAACTCAGAGTAGTAGTGAGCTGAGGGTATGAAATGAATAAAAGCATTGAAGCTGAAGTTAAGATACGTTAATTTCCTAAATCTCAGGCACATGGGGTTCAGGCGGGGGGGATGTGATGATTCCTGAAAGTCTCGTTCTGAGGTAATCAAATTCAAATGTCTTGAACCGCAAAACCACTGTCTCCATGGTGACAGCCAGATGTTGTGCAGCGCACATCACCTCCCCACCCGACTCCACATGCAAGCCTCGCTTGAGGGCAGAGTACAGGCATCTGTTACCATTTCCCCCTGCGGCTGCTGAAAATAACCGAGGAGAGACAGGCAACACAAAGACGCAGCCAAGAGTCTGTTCCCGAAGGAAAAAGGCGGATCCTGACGCATTCATACTGCCTGTGTGTACGCACAGCTTTGTGCTGCACATCAAACCAACGGCCTCTTCAAATCCCCACCCCCTCAGGAGCTCCTAAATGGGGACAGCATCAAAAAAATTCACCTTTACTGTGTCAAAGCCGTTCATTACAACATCACGTGACCAGGAAATTATCAACAGAGACCAAAGAAGGAGGAAGGGGGCCACAGGAAGCCAAAATATTTCGCCAGAACTAAATACAGTGGAGAGAATTGACCTAGTTGACTAAAACCAACGGTTCCCAAATGAGGCGGCTTTTGATTTTGTGACAGTCATAAATTATGGTGGAATTGCTCTGTTTTTTTTTATTATTTATGCATGTAACAAAAAAAAAAAAAAAGAGAGAAAGAAATCCCATTTTTGAGTTCCTAAACACAAATTTTGCACACGCATCAGAAGTGCTGGAAATTTACATAGTTCATGCACCCCAACAAAATTTCAACAAAGTAGCCCCAGAGCTGTATTTTGCATACATGTGTGCAAAAGTAAAATTCCAAGACATAGCCATCATCTGAACACAACAGGAAGTCTGCCATTTAACGTGCAATTCTGCTGCCATTTCTGCCATTTCCAGGCATTATATGTTAACAAGCTCATTCTAGAGATTTAATCAGATCAACCTTTAATCAGCTCCATCAGCCCAACGATGCTAAACTGCAAAGCCTTTGAGTTTTCATTGAAGAGCATATTTCCAGCACCATGACGTAAAGAAACTGACTCATTCATTCTCTAATCTGCCCCAAGCTTCAAACGCTTGATAAGAGTGCGGACCTGGAGGTGTTTACATGCTAATTTTGAGTCACAGTCATACTGCAACAGGAAATAAGCATTCTGTGATAAACAACATGCTTATGGGCTACATGACATTTTGCATGTTGGTTGTACACGAGATATAGCAACACCCTGCACAATTAATGGCTGTTCTCACCACAAAGTGGACACACAACGTGTTTTGTAAAGCAGATAAACACATATTTGGACTCTGTACTTGAGTTATTCAAGTAAAAGTCTGGTATTTTTAAGAAAGTGATTCAAGGCTGCAGGATCAACATGCATTACCTAAAGTAAAAGTACTCATTATTCAGAATGATCTAAATTACATCATTGGATCATAATTACTGATCTGTACAGTACTTTAATGTCGTTTTAGCTACCTATAATTAATGATATACTAGTAAATTGATATTTTTAAAAATCTGCAAAATAATAACTTCCTTAAACTTTCAAATAAAAGGTACTGAGTACAAAATGCACTATTTATGTCCAAAGCACACTGGAGTAGAAGTAAAAAGCTGCATAATACAGAATTTGAAATAACCTATTCTAGCATATCCCAAACACATCTCAAGCCAGAAGCTGCAATCAGCTTTGGGCAAAGGGACTTTTATATGTCCTTTATTAATCCAGGTAAAAAGTGTTTTTTGAAAACGGATTAAAACAGAAACTGCAACAAATAGACCCTTTACAGCCCCGACAGGACTGGATTCATAATAAGGTAAGTATAATAATGTAGTCATATAGATAGAAAAAAGGTAATTTCTTTTTTTCTATATATAAAACCCTCTGTAAAGCCCGTATCTACAGCACTTTTGGCACATTCATATTTCAGGGTGGACCTGTGGCCACCTCATGTCCCAATCTGTGGACACACCCCTGTAGGTGACCTTTAATAGTAAACAAAAGCAGGCTGAAACGCTCACCGCACAGCTCTCTGACGTTAATGATGAAGACCATCTGCACCGTTTGTCTTTATGTGCTACAATTTAATCCCCACACCAGAATCCCAGAGGTGATTAAGATTCCCCATCCTTTCACTGGCCTTTAATTAGGTGTGCAGCCAACGATGGTGACACGATGTACCCTTACTGTAATTATAAATCTCCTTGTTATCCCCACAGAGGGAAGCAGAGGCAGCCTTTGCTCGTTTCCCCCCTGCAAAGCTCCAGCTCTGAGTGGTGAACACTCCTGAAGAACCTCTGAGCAGGGACTGCAGATTTTTGGTTGCAACCTGACTACATGACTGTACATTTATAGCTCAGTTTGGTGAATGACGGTCAGTGTTTCCTGCATGATGACACTGCCTGCTCTGTGGCCTGTGAGGTGTTTAATCACGCAAGGAGTGCTGATGAGTTATAGCACTGCGAGATCAACTTAAAGAGGTCAAACCTGCTCTAAAAAAATCATAAATCAAGGCGATAATTGCGTGCACCATTCATACTGAAGCTACATGCTGCAGGAGCGAGCCCAAAACAAGTGTAGAAAAGCTCCGTGGTGAGTGTGAGAAAGACAGAAGAAGGAAAACGAGCGGTCACAAATGAAAGGATCAAAAAACCAAAGCCTGTATCAGTGAATAACAAAGCCGTGCCGGAGCGTTGTGACCTTACCTTGATGTCTGGGAGCATTTGTCTCACTTTGAACGTGGTTTTAGATCCTGTCAACATTTTTCACGACGGCTCAACTCGCACTGAACTGAAGAGCAGGAGCGGACTAAAGCTCGCAGAGTGGATCAAAAAAATCTGTGTTGTTATGAGCTGACGGTCGCGATGTTAGCGCTCTCCTCTTCCCATGTTCAGTCGTTAAAACGCGAAAGAAACGTCCGGGGGCGAGCAGCTACGCTCGGCTAGCCTGTATCACCGGCTGCTGCTACAACTGAGGTGTTCACTGTGGACACGCAAACTATTTTCATCGCTGTTGTCACTGACAGCATCTGAGACTATGACCACACCAAATATTAAAAAAAAAAAAAAAAAGCGAAAGCACAACCTACTGAACTAAGACCGTGAGGACTCTCTTATGAAGTGGCGTGACGGAGAGATGTGTTCACCGTTAACTGGGGCTTTGCTGCCCATTGCGTAGCGCTCTATTTGTTTATGCCTTCGCCATAGTGAAACACACCGGTGGAAAAAACAGAAAAGCCAAGCGCAGCAGCGGTGTGGAGCTTCTTAAAGGCACAGGACATCTTTACTGCCAAATGGAAAGTTAATAAGGGAGGGAAGAAAGACTGTGACAGGAAGTTTTGTCATATTCCTTTGAACAACCGTTTTACCTACTTTCACTTAACCCCTTGAACTCAACACAGAGATATAGCGGTAGAAATGTGAAAACTGGAGTAAAGTGATGACAAGTAACACGCTTAACTTCGTTTTTCATGACTCACAGACTACTTTAATCATATTTTAATATACTTTCGTCTTTTCTCTCTTCTCTTTCACTTCTTACCTTAACCAGTCGAGGCCCATGGTATTTTTCAGGTTAAAAAGGGGTTCTTCCTCCCCACTGCCATCAAGTGTTTTCTCATAGAGAAACATTTGATCATTGGGACTCTTTCTCTAATATTGTAAAGTTGTAAACTCATTAATATCTGTTCTTGTGAACTGGCATTATGTAAGTTAAAATGAATTAAATGCAATGCGCAAATGTAAAGCGGGAAAAATAATCTGTACTGACCTAAAAATATCTGTTAAAAATGAAACATTGAGATAAATTACATTACTGCTACAGTATCTATAATACTTTATGATAATCAGGACTCTAAGCATGGTATCAGGCCTCTGTTCTAACATCACAAAATGTGATTCTATCTTTAGCTCTGCTGTACCCAGACTACTTTAAATCCAGTGTACAGTACCACCGTGTGCTAACTCCCAGTTTTGTGTTTACCCATAAAAGTAAACTTAAGAAAGAACCAATTTTTAAATGTATCTTTAGTTATTTTGTCACTAGCACCTTGTGGCAAAGCACAAAATTTGTTTTATATTTCTTTATTTTAATCTGCAGAAAAAATACCAAAGACCGACATAAAATATTTTGCCACAACAAGGCGATTCCCAGAGAGCTAATAACTGAAGGCTTAATCTCACCATGGTAAAGTCAATTTTGAGGAAGCTGAGCAAGTGGAAGACAAAAGAAGTGACAGGTCTTGGTGCGCCATGAAATACCACCCAGAAAAGATCTGATTGGCAACGGATTTGTTTTACAACTTGACAATGATCCCAAACACACTGCAAGTACAGTGAATAAAAAACACACACACATACACAATGGGAAATTATCAGCCACAGATTGACCTTTCCAGAGTCCACACTTCAACATTATGGAAGCAGTGTGGGGTCATCATGACAAGGGCTACAACAAAAAGGCAGCCAACATCCAAAGAAGAACAAAAGAAATATTCCTCAAGAATACCTAAAGAAGTTTTCTCTGTGGTGGGGTTGGGTGGACTGTCCCGGGCTCTGTGGGGCCAGGCGGCACTGCTGCACTGGGCCCCGGTCTGGTTGGGCCTGGGCCCCCTTTCCCTGGCGGGTCGCGGAGTGTGGGGGTGCCTACTGGGGTCAGCGGGGGAGCTGGCCCCAGGGAGGGGTCACTTGCCCCTCCCTTCCTTCCCTCCCCATCTCCAGCTGCCTCCCTCTTCCCGCTCCACCACAACCACCCACACATGCAGGGCCTTGGAGTAGGGGTATGTCACCAGGGTGCAGAGGAGGCTACCCCCCCCCCCCCCTCTGTCCCCTTCTGGCTGCCTCTGCCTCAATTTTATCCCACAACTTAGACATTCACATTACTCACACTCTCATTACACATACATATAGGATCTTGGGGGTGGGCACGATACACGGAGTCCAAAGTACCATCAGGGTGTACACCCCACCCCTGGCATCGTTGCCCACCTCTCAATTTTAAATACACATAGACATTGAGGGCTAGCAGGAGGGACCATGCGCTTATCTGCTGCTCCTTGGCAGGTAGCTCCAAGCCCTCCTGGGTTTTAAATGCACCTTAGAACACACATGCATCAACACTACAATGAGCGGGTGGAGGGAGGTTTGGAGTCTTCTCTCACCCCCGTTCTCTGCGACCTGCTGGAGCAGGGGGGCTAGGAGGAGGAGTTGGCCGTCCGACTGCGGTCTGGAGTGTGGAGCCTTCCTGCTGCTGCGGAGTCGGGGCGGTCTGCCTCCCCCCACCGCAGGGAAAAGGGAAACACCACCTGGGTCTGGGTGCAGTTCCCCCCTCCAGGGGCGGGGGCACCTAGACCCGGTTTGTAGAGTACGCTTGGGGAGTGTGATCGTGTGTACAGCGTCTCTTTATGTCTGTCTCTAGGTTGGTTGAGTGTGGAGTAAGTGCATATGAGAGCATGAGGGTGGGAATGGATGTTTGTATCTGTGTGTGCCTGTATGTCTGTGTCTATATGTCAGGTTGGGTATCAGACGCCACCTCTCTGGGGACATCTCAGGCCCTCCAAGGTATGGAGGCCTATCTCCCCCTACCACCACTTCCCCTGCCAGTGGCGGACTCCCTCAGACGTCGGTGCGTTGGTGGTTCTTTGTGTCCGGGGATGGGCGTCCAGGTACACACCGGCTCACTCCTTGGCGGCCGCTTATCGGGGCCTGGAGCCTGGGGCTCGCTCGGGCCACTTCGGAGGTGGGGTGCCCCCGGCCTCTCGGCCTGGGGCTCGGTCACTCAGGCACGGCTGGCTGCGCGTCACTGCAACTCCCCCGGCTTCTGCTCCGCGGCTGCTGAGTGAGCCCTCATCTGGGACTCTCCTCAGCTCTTTCTGGGACAGTGGCGCAGCTGCCCCTCTGTTGGTCTTCCTTGGTCTCTTGTGTTCTGGGGGCCTCCCCCCCCCCCACACCCTCTAGCAGATCATTACATGAAGGAACCTTTTAAAAAACAAAAAACAAGCGCGTCCATGCTCACAGGTGTACACACGGGTGATCACACCCACAAACTACACCCTTTTTGGCTCCTACCTCAAAGCACACTGTGTTCTGTTGTGCTGCACAATAATGTTTAACATTTAGTATTTACTGTCATATTCCCATATATCATTGTGATGTTGTTTATTCTATTACTCTTGTTCTCTTCTGCTTGCTTTCTTTTTTCTTTCTCAGCAGGTGATCCAGGTGATTGATATATGCATTTTTTTTTCTTTTTTTCTTCTTTTTTTTCTTTTTCTGCTCATTCTGTTGGTTTTTGTCTTTTGCCCTTCTCCCCCGTCCCTCTTCTCAGCTGTTTCTCTTTCCCTCTTTCTTTCTCCCCTTCTTTCCCCCAGTCAAGTCTGTCCCGTATTCAGTAAGTGAAAAAAAAAAAAAAAAAGAATACCTAAAGAAATTACAAAAAAATCTGCCTAGTTTTGGCCTATATACTGTGTATGTTTACACATGTCAGTGGAGTATGTCCATGAGAGACATGTTATAAATGTACCAGCTGTTCTTTAAATATGTGTAATTTTGCAAGAAATAGTTATTTTAAGAAAAGAAGAAAATACATCAGTATTGCAAACTTCTTATTAGGGTTTGTGTTTGTGCACAGTAGTGCCAAAGCTGACCTCTGTGTGTGTTTATTTTCATACAGATGAAAACTGTTTTAAGTTCATATGAAGAAAATTCGACTAGTTTGGCCTTAAATGTTTCCAAGAAAACAATGAATGAATCACATTTGTCAAGTTCTTTGGTCTGGAAACTGTAGCAGAGCCACTGAGCCAACATCTATTTAAAAAAAAAAAAAATAGAAATTAATCTCTCTGCTGTTAGAAACCAGAAAAAAGAAGAGAACAATCCTGCTAGTTTACCTTCTTTTTGTTTCCTTTTCTGATCCTGTTGCAGAGTCCTCTTCTCTCTCATCCAAACCTGAGCAAATAAAGCGTCAGTCTCTCTTTCAGACAAACAGAAAACCTATTTAGAGGAAATTCCTTTCCAGCGAGAACAGGGAAAGTCTGAATAGTGTAGAGCGACACTGAGCCCTGCTCAACAGGTGGGGAGAACGTGTCCCTGTGAACTATAATAGAGAGAGGTCTGGATTTTTTACCACATGGGAAACTGTTCAATATTACATAAGGGTCTCCGATTTCTCTGATATATAAAACAGTCCCAGACACAGGACCGTGCATCATCTGAGCTGGAGTTATTCAGCGATGTATAATGCAGCAAGGTTAAGATGAAACACACAAGTATTAACACAATGAAAACTGCTGAGTTTATTCTGTTTCAGTGAAATCTCTTTGTGTTTCTTCTAAACTACTTTAATAAACTCCTGATAAAGTGAGTGGTCTGAAACTGCGTGGGTCTTTTGTACTTGCACTCAGGGGTGGGAGGGATTTGGTGCCCTGCTTTTGGAGGATGTTTTCTGGGAGCTGCCCAGTTATAGGAAAACCGTAAACCCCGACTGTATGAACTTAGGTTAATGACAGAATACAAAAGAAGAAATTTCTGTGATTGCAATCATGATCAATTAAGAGTACAATATGCCAGATTTTAGCTCAATCAGTAAAGTGACGCAATAATGTTAAAAATGCACTTTTTTTTCTGACTAAGACTCAGAAGAAATATTGATTTTTATAATGATTTCTGATCATGCTGATGAAAGCCACGAGCTAAAACAGGGCAGTCTAAGAATAAGTTGTTTTATGTAAGTGTTGCAGAGTTTTGGCTTATTTTTCCTTCTTTATGTACCTTAAGTAGGTTTGTGCCAGAAACTTCTATTGCTTTAAAGGTGTTTGGGACCATCCTTAACGACCCTCTGCCCCTTTGAGTCAGTTGTACAGTTAATGTGGTTCATGAATCTGAGTGGGATGGACGCCTCTTTGGTGAGGTGAGAATGACTTGTTGATGACTGTTCTGTGCTTGGTCCCCCAATTTAGGTTTAAGGTGTATGGACTCAATTCTGCAGTAGCTCTTCAACATTATGGATTCATTTCATAGCACAAACTTTGTGGCTTTACCTTTTACAACTAAAGAATTTGGAGATTTTTTACAAAAGAAACTTTGCTTATGAAAAGCACATGAAAGAGAAAACAAAGCTTTCTTTAATACAATGAGAATTTATTCAAACGGTGCAAAAAAATTAATAATTATAATAATAATAACAACCTAACATAAAATCTGATGTTCTTTCTGTCCAGATTGCACTGTCACACAGCCTTAGAGCTCTCCTCTCAAAACTAAAAGGAAAAAAGAAAAATATTTATTCGATAAAAATAAAATAAATAAAATAAAACCAACTAAAATACCAGGACAGCTGAAATTAAGCTCAGATAATGCACAAATTTGGTAGAATGTTTTGCCATTTACATGCAACATTTTCAGTCCCATGCAACTCAAAAGTATTCCATGTTAATGTTTCTGAGGAGGAATCTTCTGCTCTCACAGAAACGACAGTGTCAACGATATAGAAAAATATAATCGGATCGGTTTTGTCACCAAACTAATTCTGAGCCATTTCTCTTCTGGTTTGGAGGAAATGAGCTGGGTCAATATCACCTGGCACAGGAAATGGTTGCTGCAGCAAATAAAACCTCATTTACAAATTAAAGAAGAAGAAAAAAAAGGGCAATAAAATAAAAGCCAGACTGCTAGACAATTAGCCATGTGAGAAAGAACATCCTAAAATCATTTCAACTAAACATTCCACAAGGAACCCTATTTTTTTAAAAAAAATCTCACTATAAATATATATTCTCGAATTATTAGGTCAGCATTGAGGAAATTAGTTTGCAATGAGAGAGCCTCGAGTATGAAAAGGCTCGTCTGCGGGGTCACCTTCAACAGCCAAAATGTCTTTATTCCTAACGCCAGTTATACCCCAAATACAGCCTCTTACAATCCCGACCTGTTTTCATGTCCAACAATATACATTCTTACCCTTTAAAAACACTGTAAAACTTTGGGCTTACAAAAATAACTCCGAACATATTTATACATCCTCTCACTGTTTTTTTTTTTTCTTCAATACAAAAAAAGTGTTCGTAGCCTGTAAAGTCTGATGTTTTACATGTTTCTGAGGCATCCATGTCATTGCAAAAAAATTAAATTGAAAAAAGGTTTGTAAGCTAATTATTACTATGGAGGGAAGGAAAGGGTATGCACACATACACATAAAAAAATAATTAAATTTAAAAAAACAAAAAACAAAACAGGCATCAGCACTCAGAGAAACGCTTGCCGGTCGGGTCTCATCTCAATGAAAACAAATCCACTTTCATGAACACATGATGACACACAAACACAGCAAATGCCTTTTGGGGAAAGAGCAAAACGTCAGTGTTTTAATGTTGTTAAAGCTATAAAGCACAGCAAAAAGAAAAAAGCTGAAGAAATTCTGGTCCTTTGACCAGCATTAGAGAAAATACTGTGTTACACAGAGTGAAATTAAGCCTGAAGAAATTAGTCAGAAACATTTGGTTTTTGTGTGTTTGCAGGTTTGCAGGAGAGAAAAGTACAAACCAAGAAAAACGAAAGAAGGGCGCCCTCGTTTGGAAGAGGCAGTGTATTGCAGACTGAATTGTGCTTCTCTAAAGCCCTTTGCAGACACCCTGATCCTTTTCTGTAAAAGGTCACAACAGCAAATCTACGAGGCCAACTGTCAGTTGAGGTTTAGGTTTAGGTATGCTTTCTTTTGAGGCCGGTCACGTGGGAGCCAGCTGTGCTCCAGCTGCAGGTGAGGATTACTGTATTCTTTTAGGTTTAGTAAGTAATGTGGGAATTGTACTAAAATGAAAACATTGACTGACACTAGCTCAGCTCATCAGAGAAAACCAGAAACACAAATTACAGCCATGTCACGACATCTCTGACTGTGTTACTTATTTGATACTTCTTTCTTTACTCAGTCCAGAAGAGACAGACCTCTTTCTCTGAATCTGATGTGGCGGTTCAGACTGCGAATTAAACACAGTCAGACTTCTCGAGCTGACGTAAAGTATTTTGCACATATGGATGTACACAGTGGATCTCTCCATCAGTGTCGCCAGTGTTAGAAAGCAATAACAGCATGATGTCAAGTATCTCACGTCTGAAAAGGACAAGAGTACAACAACCAGAGTTGCTCTGTCAAAGTTAATCACCATAGCTTAATTACAGGGGGAAATAATAAATATTAGAAATTAATTTGTCAACAACTAAAACAGTCTTAAAGAAAAAAAGAAGAAGAAAAAAATCAAACTGAACACTTCATCAGACTCATGAAATAATTTGCTGAGTTTTGGGTACAGAATTTGTGAAAACTGCAGGCAAGCAGTGGATACTTGAAGTCGGCCTCTTGGTTTGCAAATGCTGAAAAAAGGCAACTGGGACACTGAGCGAGATGGTGACACCATCTTCTGCGTCCTGCAACAAAAAATCGTCTGACCCGTGGTCTCTGACTTCCCAGAACCAGAGGTGGCAGTGTCTGCACCAACTAAAAACCAGTAAAGCTCTGAGTTCACAGACATCAGGAAAAGTGCTCAAATTTGTGCAAAAACAACCAACTTTGACAGACCGAATGCAAAAATAAAAAACAAAAACAAAAAAAACTTCAGCAGAACCTCTAAATTTGCAGTAAATAGCCAAACCAAT
Organism: Astatotilapia calliptera; assembly: GCF_964374335.1. Classification (NCBI taxonomy): domain Eukaryota; kingdom Metazoa; phylum Chordata; class Actinopteri; order Cichliformes; family Cichlidae; genus Astatotilapia; species Astatotilapia calliptera. The sequence goes on along the minus strand of NC_137432.1, from coordinate 35,644,689 downwards.
AAGCAGCTAATTAATCAGAACACCTTATTAATTAAAATTTCAGGGGAGACCACATAAAACATGTTTTACATTTCTAAACCTTCAGAGAGAACAGAGGGAAAATATTATAAAATTAATATTTAAAAAAAAAACAACAAAAAAACCCCCCCAGAATTTGTTAATACCATGTCAGTTTCTCACATCCAGGCGAGTGTTTGTGTCAGTTTGCGTCATGGAGAGAGAAATTGCCACTGATTAACGCAACATGTTTGGTAACAAAGCCATAAATTTTCTCCTAAAAAAATCCCAAAATGTGCTTACCGTACTAATGTTCAACTAAATTAAGTTATTGACTGTTGTCTCCAAAAATCTGCTGTTCTGAACGTTAAGTTTCATCTCACATTTCACATATTATTGCATCTCGAGGCCACACAAACATCAACCATTGTAACAGGAAACAGGAAGACCCGAGTACAAAAAGAAAAACATTCCAACAAACAGAAGAAATACTCTGGACCGGGACAGTACCTTACCATCGTACTATGTTTCTATCTTGTCTTTGATCTATGATGCCCGGTCAATCATGTGACCTGGTCAATAGCTCTTAATATTAAAGAGAAAAAAAAATGGGGGGGGGGGGGGGGGGGGCTGACATCTTCATAATCCAATTTACAGCATTGGACAAAAATGCAGATTTTTTTTAGGTGATAGTTACTTTGCCCGAATGAGTGCAGTGCAGAGCAGTCGTCTTAAACGCGTTCTGTAACATTAGCACCGCAGCAGCCTACAGAACGCTTATCATGAGCATCACACGACAGTTTCAGTGTGCATTTTATGCGACAAAAGAGGAAAAAAAGCAACTCGACGAGGATTAATTGTGCTGTTTCCCGAGGTACAAGCATCTAATGATAATAGTGTTAATATCTGTATCTGTAACACTGAAATCACCTTATAACCAGACGTGACTTCAAACATCCCTTAATGAACCAATCCAATCATCACAGAATAGAAATGGAGCAGAGACACTCACGCCTTTTCCGTTTGTGCTTGCATCTCTGTTTATGTTGTAGTGTAAGTATTACTTAGTGTGGATGTGTGTTCTGTACATGTATTGATGAGTGTCATGTATGATGCCTGCCATATACATTCGCTCCACTAGGAGGAGATAGTAGCAAGGCGTTCCAACTCCAAGACTTGAGGAGAGTTTGCAGTTCTCTCTCTCACGCGCGCACACACACGCGCACACACACAGACACACACACTCGTACACAACGCCTGCATAAGAGCCACAGCAAAATGTAACAGAAGTGCAGTTTACTCTACGGTCTAACGTGACCCTGGCAGTCAAAGACCACCTTGTGTATCCTGTAGTTATGTAGCCTCACTTGGTACTTTCAACAGGTAATGACACGGCTAAGAATAAAAGATGAGGGAGGTGGTTGCCCTGTCCCTCGTCCATCCACAGGCTGATCCGCTCCAGTCGTGAAAAAGGCCACTCGTCAAATTCAAGCCACAACGGGGTCTGCTCAGAACCTGTGGATGGCCGGTTCTGTCTCCCTCTTCTTCAGCTCTTCCCGGTAACAGTAGGAGCAGTAGTTGCCCGTCTCGGGGTGTCCGTAGTAGTTGCAGTTGGGTGTCCGACAGCGGCTGGACTGCAGGCCGGCCAATCCGCTAGCACTGCCCAACGAGTAGTGTCTGACAGGGGGCTGCCCGTTCCGACAGTCTAGATTGGAGCTCATGTCCCGGAAGCCGTTGGTGTAGTTCCCAGTGGTGAGTTCAGCCCCGGGGTAGTCCGGTGGGTCGAATTCGGGGGGATATGAGGGTGCGAGGCGGGAAGGACTGAGGGAGGAGGGGCCTTGCGAGTTATTGTACTGGGGATGGGAGGGAGGCTGTGCAGTGGGGCCGTGCCGGGGGAGGGTTGCATACGAGGGGAGGCCAGGGTAAGAGATTGCCGAGGAGCCACCAGCTAGCTGGCGTCGATTATCAACGTAGCTATGCATGTGAAGATGCTGGGTCAGGGGGGCTGCAGGAAGAGGCTGGTCAATGAAGGAGGGCCTGGGGATGGGCACAACAGCCGAGTACATAGAGGGACTCAAAGGAGACAGCTTAAGCGTGTTGAAGGAAGGCGACGAGTTCTCCGATAGCTCCTCTTTGGGCTCGTAAGGCCGGTAACTTAGCTCTGAACAACCAACCACCTCCTTCTTGGGGGGTTGGAGGCTGTTAGCGATGCTTTTCCTCTCTGCCTCGCGGCGCTGTTGTTCCTGCTCAGCCCGGAAGCGCTCCTCTGCATCGACGAGGTAACGCTGGATCATCTCCTCCTGGAAGGGCTGCCTGTTGCTGGTGGTGAGGAGGCTGGCAAAGATGAACTTCCTCTCCCCCTGCATGGCGGCCCGCAGGATGCCGAGGCTGACCTTCACATCGGCGCTGTACTTGTAGGGCTCGCTCTCAGTGCTGCTCCCACCACTGCTGCTCATGCTGCTCCCGGCTCCATTGAGACGCTCGCTGCCCGAGGAGGGAGAGCCTTTCCCAGAATCCTCAGAGGCGTGGGCAGAAGGCGAGCTATCCTTGCTGCCCTTCCTCCCTCTAAATGAGCCTTTCTTCTTCTCCCCACCCTCTTGCTTGGCACCTCCAGCTCCAACATTTTTTCCTGGCATCAGCCCACCCACGTTTTTCTTAAACTTGCTGCCCAGGCTCTTTCCAAAACTGCCAAGCTTATTGGCCACAGAGTCTGCCCTCTTCTTGTCTTTATCCTTGTCCTTCTCCTTCTTGGTTTTGTCCTTCCCTGCTGATCCACTGCTGGATGAACTAGATGAAGAGGAGGAGCTGTTCTTGGCCAAAGATCCCCCTCCATTGACTGTTGATCCTGTGGTTGTGTCTCCGTTGCCATTGGAGCTGCTGCTGACAGACTCCTTGTCCGATTCTCCGGAGTCAGGAGGCGACCGGGCATCTTCTCCAGCTGATGCCGTAGGAGACTCCGGCTGGGCCAGCGGGGCTTGCTGCAACAAACAAAGCAGAACAAGTTCTAGTGAAAAAAATTGCAGACAAGTAGGAGAAAATTATACAACTATATAACCAAGGTCCACCACATTTATGGCAGAAGGTATGAAGAAAGTGAAAAAAGTGATTCAAGAAGCTCTTTTTTGCTCCCAAATGCTGAAAAAAAAAAAAAAAATGTCCAGATGTCATTTAACTTCTACAAACACGACCTGCAGTGATGCAGTGACCGAAATCAGATAAATGCACCATTTTTCAGAAACTAAGCCATCACGTGGCTATCCTGTGGAAACAGAAAAACTCCCTCTAACAACACAGGGCTTCATGTAAGCTGCCATTCCTTGTAGCATAACCATGAAACTGCTATGAACTTGCTCGTCCGAGCTTCCTGACGTTACCACATGGGACACAAGAGGAGCTTTGTGATAGTGTTTACATGGCGTGACTTTTTGACCTGAACGGGCCACTGTTGTTTGTTTTCACATATACAGCAGTCAGAGGGAGAGCTGGCCCAAAGGAAAAGGAAAGAAATTCTGCTCTTGTTTGTAATAATTGAAGGAATTAACATTCATCACCAACCCCTGAAGCATTTATCTGATTACATCAGGATTTAGTTCCTTTTCTAATAACCCAAAACCAGATTTGTCTGGCAAAGTATTAAAGAAGTCTTCAATTCTGAGCCATCTTCCTCAGCTAACTTGTCAGCCATTTCACAAGAAGTGCTGGATTAAAAATCCTTACCTCGCATGGCAGGGGCAGCCAGGTGACCGTCATGTAGCTGTGCAACATCTGGAGCTTGGCCTCCAAAGAAAGAGCCACACTGGGTCGAAGGGGGAAGGAAAGGGAGAGAGAGAGAAAAACAAGGTAAAGTTCAGTGAGAGGGAACTTTCTGCCAGGGCTTCCTGTGCTAATGGAAAAGTAATTACTGTTGTTGTTTGGGTAGCCGATCACGTTATTTTTATAATGTAACAGCGTTTTTGTCATTACACAGACAACAGTCATGAGCTGGATTCTAAAGCATCATAATAACGGGCAGAAAAATAGATACAAAACAAGCTGCAAAGGGAAGTCAACAACAAAAACACAGCGGTGAAGAGAGATTTAGGTCTTACAGTGAGAACAAGATGTGAAAGCATAAAAACAGAACATAAGTTGTTTCATGTGATAAATGGCAGTCAGTTGCCTTCTTAGAGTGAACCTACATCTACAGCTATATCTATCAAATAAGGAGGTTGGCATACGTATAAGTAATCCCTGGTGAGCCTAAAGTTCAGGCTGCTGTAAATGTTCAATTTCTGATGGGGGTTTTTTTTTTTTCATTTTTGGTTCTGAATGATGTCATTAAGCAACAATGTCTCTAATATGGTCACCTCGGATACGCAGCATTGTCGTTAAGCATAAGAAAGCTGGGCAATACTTTTAATTGCTCATAAACAAACAGTAACAAGTAAATTTTGCCATTTAATGTAACATTCACTGTATTTTTTTTCTTTTGTTGTAAATTTGCCCTGTGTAATGTTGAGGAGATGCTGATTAATTGCACCATTATTCGAACAAGTAAAGGAAATACTTATTTCTTGTCTTATTTCTTCTATTTTATTCTTTACTTGTGTGTGAATCTGCATACTCCATTTTTCACTTTCCTGCTGGAACACATGAATTTCCTTAATGAGGATAATAAAGGATATTTCTATTATTTCCATTTCTATTATATAACAGCATAACAACAGACTGAGGACAGCTAAACACTGCAGTGCATCTATAAATATAATTGTGGTTGGCTTTTAAAAAACTGAAATTTATATTACTATTACTTGTTTTACAAATATTAAAAAGACAGATGTCTTTTTCCCCCATGTTTTACAATCGTAAACAAGCAAATAGCTTCAAGTACGTGACATATACAACCGTGTGTGCATGTCATCAAAATCTGCCTCGAAGACTCGCCTCCATCTCACCCTGCCCCTAGCATCCTCCTCTGTCACGCCAACAGTCTGCATGTCCTCCGTCACTGTATCCATGAATCTTATCTGAGGTGTTCTTTTCTCCTCCTACCAGGCAGCTCCATGTACATCATCTGTCTAATATATCCACTGTCCCTCCTCTGCACATGTCCAAACAATCTCAGCCTTGCCTCGCTCGACCTGAGCCGTCCCTCTGATGCACTGACTTCTAATCCTGTCATTCCTGTTCACTCCAAGTAAAAATCTTAACATCCTTGGCTCGGCTCTGCCTCCTCTTTTTTTTCTTTTTCTTTTTAGTGCCACCATGACCAAACCACCCATCATAGCAGGTCTTATTACCATCTTGTAAACCTGCCCTTTCACTCAGATAGGCAGTGAGAAAGATGGCTTATCAACTCACAATTAATGATGGGTATTATAAAGTGTGACCAAAAGTCACTTTAAAATAAGCTCCTGTACAAAATAAGGAATTAATCCAAACAGTGACTCATAGAAAGCTGCTCTGTCAGAGTCCCCGAGTACAAAGACTGAGCTGGAAATAATGAGAATACGTGCTCTTTAAAGGTAAAGTTAAAATAAAGTAAGTAAAGACTCACATGGATCTAAATGGTGGAGTAAATGGCAAAATCACTAAAAGCATCTCATTGTCGTATACTCTTGTTGTGCTATGGCCTTTTAAGTCAATGACCTTTTCAAACAATGTTAACAGCCACTCACATAACATCATCTCAGCCCACCGTTTCATCTGAATAAGACCTCTGGTGTCACTCACTGACGTAAATAGGGTGGAAGGTTTTTTTTTTTTTTTTGCAGAGCGGCTATTTTAGTGCTCGTTCCTCTGGTTCATTCATAGAGAAGCGTCTGAGCTAATCTAATTGTCACTAATCTGGAGTCAGCAGTCAATCCCTACACACTGAGACTCGTGTTAAAGAGACAGCTGTCAATAAGGGCAAGCACGCACAAGTGAGCATGTGCCACTCTAGTTGTTAACCGTGTCCTTTGTAAGTGACAAACCAAACAGAACAGACAACCAAAGCTGGATTTAAAAAAGTAAAATCTTTTTGTACCTTGCTAGCATCACGTTGTCTGTGTCATCTTTCCCCCACTCCCAGTCCTTCCCTGGATCCACAGCAAAGTGCAGTGGCAGCATTTTGTGCTCTGAGTCAGTGAGAGGGATCACAACTGCTGGTGGAAACAAGAATAAACATCAGAAAACAATAAAAAAATACACCTACATAAGTGAGGACTGTGGGCAAACAGCATCTTTCATCTCCTATTTAATATTTAGCAGTTGGCTTTGGATGGTTTTGAGTTTTCTGTGCAGTGAATTTCAAGTATAGAACTGTGCATAAAATCAGGATTTAGACTCCACTCTTGCAATCGGAAAACATTAAATCACTGCATGGTCTGAATTCCCATGCTATTGACATTAGCATGGGAATTCAGACTATGGCTGCGTCCTTATTTGATTGCAAATCCTTCCAAGGCTGCATCAGGAGTAGTATAAACAAGGCTCCCCACAAATGTGACTCGACCTATCCCAAGATTCACTGCATGCCAAAGAAGTCACAAAGTGAAGGAGCAGACCAGCCACGTCCGAGCCAGAAGCACAGCCTTGGATTCCTGGGGTCACTGGGGTTTTTTTGTGGGCAGTTTTTTAGTGTGCAAATACTGTCAGAGGCATTCACCGTAGTTTAGCCAAGTTCAGGCGAGAGTGCAGTACTTACAAAAAGAGAAGAGAGCTGTGACTAAATGGAAAACCAATCTACACATGAGTGTGCTGGTGCTCTAATGTTAATAATATCTTTTTTTTCCAGTTGTTTAAAAACAACAACAACACAAAAACACATTTTAAAAATATCCCAGTTAGCATCATTACTGGACCCCTGATAACATCTTTCATCTTGTATTTTTAGCCCAACCTGGAGCTGAGCTCCATGGATCATGGAAGCCCAGTTCTCTTTAGTCATCATTCCCAAATAAATCATCAAGAACAATACGCAAAAAGGACTTCCCCATCAAGCAGCGGCACCAAGCTGTAAAGTAAGAAAGAAACCCCTAGTGCTTACTAGAAACTCATCAACTTCTCTGGGGGAATATTTGTATAAGCATTCCCCTGATTGATGTACTCGCCTTTATGGCTTTAAGATATCAGCTGCTTACTACCAGCCCTTGAAAAAGGAATCAATATTTATGCGATCATTTTAAAGGATGATGGAGAGCATCACCTTGCTCTTTCGAGCTGTCCTTCTGTTCCATGGAGACCAGAGCAGAGAAGTGCGCCTGATCGTATGCCAGGACCAGCGGAGAGCGATGGCACTTGGCAGATGGCACTTCCAGCGGTAGGTAGATGCCTCCGAATGGGATGGGAGCAAAAGCTGGAGGGTGAGTAATAAGCACATTAAACATCTGCGAAACGGGACCTCAGCTCTGTTTCTCAGTCAGTAAAGCACAACAGAAACATACGAGTAAACAATAAAGATATACAAGGACAATACCTCACTTGTTGGAAGATTTTTAATCTACTTGAAATGGAAAAGATCATTATCAAAAAACAACAACAGCTACTAAAAGATAGCAAACTGTTCATGCTTCAGTTTATTCCCAAGAATGCTGGTTTCACATTTGTTTTTCCAAACAAAGTGCTCCAATATATTTATTTAACCTTATTCCACAAGGAAGTGAAACTCTAATGTTATTAAGATGAGTCTTTTGTGAGACCTGTCCTGGGACGAGACAGGCAAGCCGTCACAGCCCAGCTGTAACCAGAGAAACCCTCTGAAGCACGGGGAAAACATAAAAGGCTGCCAGGAGTTCATACTGTTTGTTTTAACTTTAAGATATCAGAAGGGCAGAGTTCATTTGAAATACTGCAATCATGAATCATGGATTATCTGGTTCAAAGCTTTTGTTTGGCCTCAGTTTTGTAATCTGTAAATGACAAACATCTACACTCCTGTTCACAGAAAAATAGTCTTAAAAAAAAGCTGAGCTCATCTGGAATCTTAATCCCACGTGAATGTACCCAACTAATTTCCACTAACGCTGGAAAACACAGTTTTTCATAAACTGGCTGCTCATACAAATAAAACTAGCCTTTACATCACTTTGAGATTGTTGTGCTGCAGCTGCTAATGTTTTCTGGTTCCGTGACTTTATGAAAAGCCCATTTCTGGTCTGTGACTTCATATCTTTCATAAGCTGGAGATTCGAGGATCCAAATGAAGACAGATTATGATCTTTGAAGGGGAAAAATACATTTTCTGGGTATAAGTGGACAGAAAATAAACAGGCCCTGCTACATTTGTGTAAGGAGGCCGGCAACACCACTTTTGTGTCTTCCATCAACAGCTTTCATCGCTTTCTGTCTCAGCTAGCCTGTTAGCTTGAAGCTGCAGCATGTGCACAGAAAGACTGTCGATGTGCAGACCACGGCTTCAGTGGGTCATTGGGAATTAAAAAAAAAATAAAAATACAGGAAACACCTTTAGTTGTACCGTAGTTTTTGTCAGTTTGGTCAAATCAACAATCCCACCCACTGATAGTGAAGATGACCCACACGAGCAGCTCTAAGGTTTTTACAGATGATGGTCCCAAAAAAACAAACAAAAAAAAAAAACAGAAGACGGGCTACAGCAGCAGAGGACCACACTGTGTGCCACTCCTGACAGCCAGTAAATGTTGTCAGACTTAGTTAATTTCTGCTGTAACTAATAAGGTGGCAGTTGAGTGTATATTTACTGTGACATCTTTACATGTGTATTGTAATAAGTATTCTGAACTACTTACAACTTGCATCTAATAAAAACCTAAAAATCTACAGTGACATCTTTTTTTAACTCATTGTGTTCACGAGATTTTCCAAAAACCTGACCTCTGACCTTGAGGTAAAGGTTTATTCAAACATCGAAGAGTTTTAGTAAATGTAGCTAAGGCATTAATTTGAAAATCCTACGTCCCCTCGATCTCGGCTTAGAGTGCTCAGAAAGTTGGGTGTTCACGCCGCACGCCTGGAGGGCTGACAACAATCCCTCATCAGACTTTCATGGCTGCAGGTTAAAAATGGAAACTAATGAAAATGGAACATTGAAAAACAATAAAACTAAACTGAAAGTGAAATAATGAAAAGTCTTTTCAGGCTTATTTACCCTCTCCTCCCGAGTCCCTCAGCATGGTGTCAGCGACCACCACGATGGGCCTTCTAAGGACATGAGCCAAGACAAAGACGTGAAACTCCTCCAAACTCTCATAAACCGGCTCGTCTGAAGACTCCACTCTGGAAACAACGACAGCAACAGTTTCTTGTTTATCAGAGATGATTGTTTACACTAAAGATAACAGTTTATTACTACCAACTTGAAACTTTGGCTAACAGTAAAACTTAAAAACCACATTGTGTTAGTGTGGCTTTGGTTTTTATAGCTTTACAGTCACTGCATTCGACCCAGTGGACTTTTTTTTGCCACAGTAAAAAAGCAGATGGACTAATGAGGGCCGGTCACTCAGTTGTGACTGTGAGTGTGCTTGTCTGTTCATGAATAAAAACATGACTGTGACTAAGTGTGCTGGGTTAACAGTCACTGCATTGTCCGGGCCAGGCCTTACCCGTTGGTGCCGTTGGTGCTGTAGTGTATTCTCGGTTCGCTGGAGGCGAGCTTCAACAGTTCATTCCACTCTTTCTGCCACTCCTCCTCCGTGTACACCAGCCCAGACTGAGGAGAAAAGAAGGGCACACACACACACAAACACAACTGCCATTTAGAGAGGCCGTGTCAAATGTCACAAAAGCATGTACTGACGTTATGGCATCTCACCTCAAGGTTACATGCAGACAATTGAGCCTAGAGCCTTTAGAAACATACTGTCGCTCGTACAGTAGCGACAGAGCAGAGCTGTCAACACATATTCTAAATTTTATTAAATTAAACTGCCATTGGTTTGCGAGAATCAATAATCATCTGTGGAAAATCTGCACTGCTGCTGGCATGAGAAGAGAGCAGTGATCGAGTGTGCAGTTAAACTGACAATTAGGAAACATAAGAGGACAAATATCAGCTGAACAACTCAAGGCAAACGCGTCCAGAGTATGTTAAATGACAGGGATGCCAAATAGGTTAAAGCTCCATATGACCTTTAGATGCAAACTTGAAGCTTGATTTAGACTTTAAATCTTGAGTAGTAACCGGAAACTCCTTTTGTCCCTACACTGCAACCTTCCACGCCATTCAAGACGTCAGGGTATGCGTTGACCCGATTTGTAGTTCCATTTCTTGGGAGGTGCACGTCAGGTTACGTTGAATATTGCGGTGCAGGGTTAAAAAGCTGTTCTGGTTATAACATGGCTCTGACCCAGAAGTACAATTCAGATGTAAGGGATAGATGTGAACTTAACTCTGTCCAAGCTGCTGATCTCAAAGGTTAAATTTATAGTACTGTGTTTAATTCCTGCTATAAGTGGTCAACATTGCCGTTTGCATTTAGACCTGTGCTGGTGCGTCTGCATTGCTCTGCCATCACAAGTAAAAGTGAGCTTTCATTTCAAACTTGGAGTTAATAATTTTAAATTCTTCTCCTTCCTGCTTCCACTTTAACAAAATGCAGGAAGGAGAGAAGACTTCAGAACCAACTATGAGCAAAGCAAGAAAAACACAAAGGACTACACTGACAGCAGACAAGCTATCACATTAGCAAACTGAGCAAGCCAGAGGTAATTAGAGCATATTACATTTTGTTTCACAGAGGTATTACCTTGTTGCTTAACAACGACACGTGTTTATGCTGCATATTAAAATTATTATTATAGAAAATTAAAGAGACCTATTACAGATGTTAATGTCTCTGTCACTGCCACACTTACAGGAAGTAACAATAACAACTGTGTGATAATGATGGTAAATAGTTCACAACCCAACACTGCTAAACACAGAGTGATTAACACTCAGAGCCCTGTCTGTAAACATTACAAACTTAGCATAGTGGAACATTAACTCTTCTTACTGAGTAATGAATAGATGAGTGATAAAAACTTCAAGCGCTGCAGGTCCCTGGAGGTTTGAATTTTATGTTGAGGAAAAGATTATTCCATGTTTGTCACAGCAGAGCTTACTCAGCGTATCAACCGGCCATTCTTCTATAGCTTAACCCAATAACTGTATTTGTTAATGCTACATAGAGCTTATAAAGGACATCTCTATGTTGAAATAAATATAGAAGCTATAGAAGCAGTTATATCTCACTCTGGTTTTGTACTCGTGAGGAATTAATGCACAAAGTACGATATTCAAATGTTTTGTTTAAATGAATGGTCAAACTTGATTTTTGGCCAGTTTTGACAGCCACCAAATAAAATCAATGACCTAAATTCACACAGAGCAGCCACAGGCCCGAGCACTGCCCACGGAGCAGCTCCACTAGAGCGTGTTTGGTTTAAGTGATTTGCTTGAGGATGCCTCAGATATTCTGCTGTGAACATTATGCAGTCATTCATGTGGTTTCCTCTTACTGTGGGTATGTGCATGCTGTCTGCATCCACTTTTTAAAAAAAAAACATACTTGCTGTGCTACAATTTTAAGCTTTCATGAGGATAAAAGTTGTGTTTTGTAAAACAGGCTCTAAAATCCTGTTTTTGACACATTGCGAAAAAGCGTTATCAGCACGCAACTAAGAAAAAAGGTGGAGATACTTGTGCTTAGAGTTACATCTCAGAATCAATGTTTGCATTTGATATGGCCGTCAGTCATGTTGCTATGGCTGCAAAAAAAGGACAAAGGTGACTTTTCATGGTAAAAACAACAATTTTCAAAAGTTAGTTAACCAATAATGAGTTACATGGGAATTTGGTTTGATATGTAAACCTGCAAGTGCCACTTTTTTTTTTTTTTTAAATACAGCAGCGCTGCTAAAAATGTTTGAATTTAATCCAGAGTACTGCTGCACAATTAAAAATAAATTTAAAAAATAAAATAATAAATCCTAAATACTGGTCAAAAATGCGGGAAAATAGATTTACAAGTTTCCATTTCTTTGTACTTTAATTATAATTTAACTGAAAAAACAAAGAATAACTTAAATAACTAAACTAAACATAACACAACCAGGAACAGAGTGAATTCAGGAAGGTAAGGGGTTTACAAAAATATATTTAAAAAAAAAAAAGTTTTCTTTTGATGAAAATGAAGGCCAAAAGACAATTTATCGAAAGTACCTGTTTTACTCCTTTCAGCTGCTCCCACACCACAGGCTTTCTCAGTTTTACCACAGATGCCCTTCCTGGTGCAACCCCATATCTTGTTTTACTAATTATTGTAAATCAAAGTTAACTGAATTTTCAAAACTCGAGTGAGGAAGACAGTCTTGTCCATAGCTAAAGTATTTACAGTTAAAAATGTAGCAGTAGTGGAGGAAACTAAATAAAAACGAAAACTAAATTCTAATGATTCAGAATTCAAACTACATCTTGTTTATCTTATTCTGTGCACTAGCGCTGCCCCTTCATCTTCTGAACTGCATGCTACTCGTTAAATATCAAATGTTATGCAGGCTGACTTATCTGGCATGCAAGGCATGTGAAAAGCCTCAACTTGCCTAGTAACTTCTCTGTGCACCGCCCTAATACAGTCATGGGAATAACAAAGATAGTCAAGACTAATGTGCAGCCTCTGTGACAGACCTCTTTGTTCTGCTGGGTCTGCTGCCACCTCCACCTGCGCTTCAGTGCCTCTCTCTCCAACCCGTGATCCATCAGCGCGTACAGGGACTTCCGCAGCATCAAGTCTCGGTCGTGAAAGCCCCACATACCTGCAACAGAAACAAAATCAGGTCGTTAAACACACATCAACAGAATCTTTTGTACAACCACATCTAATCATATAGGTGTGCAGATGTTTCAGGGGTTTTTCTGTATTGTCATGTCCCAAATAAAAAAAAACTACAAACTTACAATGGCTAAAGGGTCTAACTGTCTTTTAATGAGAACAAGTTAAGCACATGAATATTATACTCACACCTACTATAAAAGTCTAGAACAATGCCTGCACAGTTGGAGCATTATTAATTTTCTGAGCTAGGAGTCCTAAGTGGGCTGTAAAGGCAAAGTGAACGTGCACGGCAACATTGTAAAATGCAATTAGTGCTTAAGCTAACACTGGAGTTCCCTTAATGAATGCTAATGGAGTGTGAACCTACACTGTATTGGGGTCTTGTTTGAAAGGCCCGTGATACTCACCGAGTGAGGCTGCATGCAGCAGGCAATTTCCATCTCCGCTTGTTGCCAGAGGTAGCAGACTCTGGCAGTTTGAAACCACTTTTGTCCACCAGTTCAGCCGCCCTGCAGGTGAATAATAAATGTTTAACTCACATGTTTGCATGACAAATATGGTGAAGTATTCATCCAAAACAACTGCTGTGCAAGTCCTCAAAAAGATAGTCATTTGTGTCAACATGTGATTTTCAAGTCAAAAGACTTCCAGAGAAGGTTTTCCTCTCGTGTCAGCAGTCTTAGCAGTGTGTCATTTTGTCTTATTTTGGAATGAAACAATTCACCTTCAAAAGTCATAGCCTATAATTATGAGTTAGTGATTACAACACCTCTGCCTTTACAGGTATTCAGATTTTGCTACAACTGTCAGAGCTGTTTGAATGAGTTATACGTTTACTGTCACAATTTAATATAATGATGTTGAAAACAGTCTATTTTCCTGCCCTAGCTGCACACACGAGGTGAGCACAAAATAAGAAATTCAACACAAATTGTGATTCAATTTTATTGCCCTTGACCTAGGAAAAGCTAATGGCATAAGATGTAAGTACAACTCCTCCGGTTTCATACACAAAACAAAAAAAATTATTGCGCTAGCTTATGTGGTTCCAGTTCTACAGGGATTCAAAAATAGATAGGCAAAACGGAGTGTGACTGCTCCGACCGGTTTTAAAGGGTTAATGATATATTTTATGTAATAATTTATAAAATTAGGTTAGAAACAATAGAAGACAAATGGCACGAAATACACTTTTCTATCGTCCACACGATATATATCGTCATATCGCCCAGCACTACTCGATAACCAGATTATCTGTTCTGAGTAGCAGTTGGCAAGTTTGGGAACGAAGAACCTTTTAACAAACTTCGAGCACAACTAGACTCGTGGTGGGGCAGCCATTGGCGAAAGGGAAAAAAAATTAAAAATACTGGCGACAGTGTTACCGCTCAGCATCTTAGAAGACACATATTAGAAGACCTTGGTTTCAAGTTATCACATTTACAAATGTTCAGGATCTTGACCTTTGACCTTTAGGTCTAGGTCACTGAGATTCGAACTTGTCAAAGAGGTTTAGTAGATACACCTATGGTATAAATTTGAAGCTCGACTCATTCTCGAATTATGGCATTCACAAACTTAGCTGTCCATGCTGCCTGCCCAGCGAGGTGACGACAAGGAGAAGACGGAAGACAGAGAGGCAAGGACCGAACAAGAAATGTCTCAAAATATATTTCACAAAACCACCAGCTGACACTCTGGATACAAAATTTACATTTGGAAGTGGCGGGTCAAAGTAACACCACAACAAGTTCTTCAAAGGGGCCAAGCTACCACTGCAAAATAGCATTTTACCCTTGTTGGTAATTTAACATGAACTAGTCACAACAAACATCACTTAAAACAGCATGTCGTGATTTTAAATCCAAATATTTAAAACAGAAGCAGTAGATCTGTTGTCTTATAAATGCAGGAGTAGGCAATATATTTTGGAATAGAAACAACAAACACTCGTGTCACTTCAAAAGCACGTGGGGGGTAAGAACTGTCTTTTATCTGCAACCAAGTCAAGCCTAAAATCTCATGTATGGTACAGAGTTATACTAACCAGCTTGCTCCAAGGCCACCATCATGGACTGCTCAATAAGGTCCCTCTCAATGAAGTTCCTGAAGTCGTCCCGGTACACAGTGAGGTCTGGCAGTTGGAAAGTGCACAGGGGCGTGTCCAGAAGAGGCTCATTGCTGCTACCGCCGGTGCTCGAGACGTGAGAGCGGGCCAGAGAAACGATGGTAGAGCTAGCATGAGAAATACCCCTCGACAAACGCTTCTCTGTAGCTACAGAGAGAGAGAGAAAAAAAAGGTGTTGCACGAAGTGCATATTTGCACATTATGATTTGTAGTTATTATGTTTAGTCTCAGGGTAGACCAGAATATTAAGCGGTAGGACAATTGCTAGTATTTTTATTTGATAAGGAATGAAACTGTGCATTAGTAACCTTTCGGGAATGATACATTATTTTTGGCAGCAGGGGGACATGCCTGCATTTTAAAAAGTGTGGACTCACCTAAACTAAGAGACAGCTCAACTAAACTTTCGCCCAAACATCCAATGTAAATTGTAACGTAGAATTTTGCATATCACAGCTGAAACACCAACAGGGCTTATTATCAGAAAACTGCTTGCTGACTTGGTGCTGTTGTCAGCGTTACACCGTGGTCATCACAGAAGCTGTGACATCAACCCAGCTCTGCAACCATTTTTACTCATATTGAAACTACTGCAGTCTACTCCTAAACCACTGTCGCTATTCAGGAAAAAAGAAAGAAAAAATAATATATCAGTGTTTAACCATGAAAAAGTAATACAGAAAGTTTAAACTTCTCATCTTTTCCAACCTTTGCAGTTACATCCCTGTGTCATCTGGGTTCCTAAACTGCACCAACTCACACGCTCGAGCCTCAAGCCTCCATTGCGAGCACCAGATTACAAAAATACTGTGAGGTTTAAACCCTCTGTAATTGTCACTTTATCAGCTGATATGTAGTCACTGCATGTTTGTTGTAGTCAAAACATTTAGATTAAGTTGGTGCACCTAATAAACTGCAAACTGAACTCATGTTTTGGACTAACTCACTTCCTGAGAACCTCACCTTGCACCACCTCATCTTGGCGATGGAGTATAGGCCGTCCTACCCGGGCCATCTCCTTTTCAGGGGCCAGATACGTTCGCTCTTCTGTGAACGAATACGACAGGTTCCCAGCATGCACCTGTCGCAGCTGCTCAAAGTCACTGAGGGCAGCAGTGAAATCCCAGTTCTTGCCTAGGAAGAGAGAGGAAGGGAGAGACAGAAACATCTGTCTGAGTTAACTGCTCCAACAGGACTACCTGAATCTTTTTGGCCAGCAAATGACTGATTCCTCATCAGTTTAAATATTTACCACAAGTCAATGCAACACGGGCTTTCTGTTGTACCCAAAGGCCGCTGACACATTCCTTTATTGGATAAACGCCTCAGCTCGCTGTCTTGCTGATGTTGCTGCAATGCATTACATTTTAACC
Organism: Astatotilapia calliptera; assembly: GCF_964374335.1. NCBI lineage: Eukaryota > Metazoa > Chordata > Actinopteri > Cichliformes > Cichlidae > Astatotilapia > Astatotilapia calliptera. The sequence continues at coordinate 35,628,433 of NC_137432.1, read as the reverse complement.
CATATTCTTATCTGCAACTTGTGCTGCTGCTAGGCAACAGGAGCCCTGCTGACACTAGTAATACCTACGTTCTATTAGACTTTGATAGCATAATTAACAGTAAAAAGCCAAAAGCACTTACTGAGTCCACTGCCTGGAACATCATCTCCAGTTAACTTCCTATAACTACATCCCCACTTCTGCTTTTTTTTTTAAGTTCACTTGAAGCAGAAATGAAATTAATAGATTAAAAATAGAAGGGATCAAAGTGTAAAGACAAACAGATCTGATAAGTTTTCGCTTTACATCTGTATTTTCACATTGAAGGAAGCTACTAGAAGAAAGTGGTGCTTTCTAATGATGTGGAAAACACAGCTGGAACGCAACGCTGGTGATGCAACAAAGCTGTGCTGAGATAGAGAGCGTGAACTCAGGTGGAGGAAACAGAAATGGCATTTATAGGGCTTTTTTAGCCTTACAACTCCAGGAACCTTCGACCACAGTTAGCCGCATTCATACACGTCTTTATTCCATAATCATCACACACTTTGTTTATCTCACATCCTTGGCCAATTTAGAACCACCAATCAACTTAAAAAAAGGATTTATTTGAACTGTGGGAGGAAGCTGGAAAACCCACAGAGAAATCTGCACAGGGCCAGAAGAAACATGTAAACTCCACACAGGAAACTCCCAACACGTTAGAAGATTCAAACCAAGCACTAATCACCGCACTACTGTGAAAGAAAAGTGACAACAGCAGCTCTCATTAATTCAATCTCAATCTAATTATTTGCAGTCAAAAAGCTAATAAATATCACATCAAACCACAAGTGCGAGAAGCATAAATATAAAGCAAAGCAAGCTTTATGCCTGGGTCCAGCTATCACCAACTATTTTATACATCGTGAAATACATCATTAAAACACTGCTGCTTGTTTAGTCTTAATATTTAAGTTCAAGTCTTAATTTAAACAATAAACTATACTTTAAATTAAGGCTCAGTCTGAACTAACATCCATTAAGGAAGGGGAAAGGAAACGTCATGTTGCATTCATCACTTTAGCTTTACAATATTGTTAATAATGAAATTCTACTATCCTCAGTAACTCACCCTCTAGCAGGTCTCTGGCCAATCCCGGTTCAGCTCCAGTGGAACGGACAAAGTCGGACAGGACTGCGTCCATATCCACGGTCATGTGATCATGAATTCACAAGTTGGCGGGTTGCATCCAGGCATTAAAAAGAAAGAGAGAGAGAGAGAAAGAAAAAAACAAAACAAAAAAGACTGTACTCTGCTCTCCCCGACAGGGCAGCAAAGTGAATGGATAAGGTGGAGTCGGCCTCTACCTTCAGCTAGTCTGTCAGCCACACCTGAAAAAAAGGGGGGAAAGACGACAAAGTAAGATTAAGGCTGCAGGTAAAAACCCATCAGAGTTTAAACATCCACATTAATCAGCTTATAAGAAATGAAAAGAGTGCAAAAGGTGATATAATAACCTTATTCAACCCCTTTTTGAATATAAACCTGTTGTGGCCTGGATGTTTTTGAACTTGACACCTTTCACAGTCACTTGTCCCGCCCATGAAAACAGCAGAGACACAAAGAGCACAGGTTTCACTAACTGCTTGAACAGAAACTAACGGGAGTCAAATGACAAGTCGAGTAGCTCTGCGAGGTGTGATGTTTGTCATGTGGGAAACTTTACTGTGTGGTTTCAGCTGCTTTTATGAAGACTCTTTAATTAAAGCTGACAAGTTAAAAATTTAAAAGTCATGACTCATGATCCCTGTAAAATCTGGAATCAAGACAAGTGCTTCAATCACACCTGCAAATATGACCTGCTGAAAGAGTAAATGAGTGTGCACCAAGTATAATTTACTACATGGTTTCCCACTAAACTACATTTATTTGAGGAAGTGTCTCCGCATCTCATCTAAAGAGAGAATGGAGTGTCACACAACTGATTGGTGTGCTTGGTGGAAATTTTACTTTGGTTTAACGTTGTTCAACATTTTCTGTTACGGCGCAACTGCAACATATCTACAATACACCAAGACTGCATTTTTGCTATTGAGCAATTTACTGGCCCTATAGATATTTACTAGCCCATCAAAAAAGATACCTTTATCTATAAAAATATAGTACTTTTTAGAATTTATATATTTTTTGTAATTTATATATCTATATATCCATCCTGCATGCTGCACTTATCTCTGCTAGAAAGCAGGGTTGTTGTATGTTTGCAATTAAGAAAGAAATCAATCAAATGTAAATTGTGTCAAACTAGACAAAGAGTTGATCTGCATGTAGAGCTTCTTATTCCAACTTTTTAATTTAGTTGTGCTGTTGTGTAAAACAAAAAATATGTGAAAGATTCATCTTATTCACATTTAAACCATCTTAACTGAAAGTTTCTTCAAAAGAATTTTATTCCCATTTAATGTAAAAAGAAGATTTGTTTTGATTGGTAGTAACTGTCAGCCCCTGGGTCAGCTGCTATTCATTTCCTGTAAAATGCAGAAAATATTGTTGTTGATGCAGACAGCATTTCAGCATCTTCACCTACATATAAAACTTCATACCACTCGTTTAGTCCAATGATTATGACTATGATTGCTCCACAATGACCAGTCAGCAAGCAGTCAAGAAAATAATGGGAAACCTTGTTCACAGAAATACCAACACCAACACCCTGTATGAATATTTCTGAAAACATTAACTGGAAAAGGTCATGGCTTTTACCAAGAAAATCCCTACTAACCAACAAACGAGAATGGCGACTTTCCAAATTATTCATAACTGTTGCTATGAAAGTGTTGTTCAACCAGAAATTAAAAAGATGGGAATGGACAACTTGTGCATGCATCTTTCCTGGAACTATGCTCTCAGTAAACATTTTTCCCCGATGCATTTAAGAACTAGATTACTGAACTGCTAGTTTCTGGTATTACTGAATAAAATTCCCAAGGCATTTTTTAAATTGCCTTCATGGTCATCAGGAGTCAGAAAGGAAGTTTCAAAACACCAGGATGGTGACAAAAACAGGCACCTTGAAGTCTCACCAGACTTCACTAACCAACTGGTAATTTGCCATCTTTTATACTATCTGTGGAACCAACAAGCTGAAGTCCAGTGCTGCCACATCTGTACTTTATATTTACTCTTGTACATCGAGTGTAGATTAAGCAAAGACTAAGATAAATTTAAGATAAAGCAAAGAAATAACTGTCTGGCAAAGCAAGAGGTAAAAGAAGTGAAGACGTGTCACATCCAAGTACAGCCTGAGGGAGTGGTTTGGTATGAGGAAACACGTCGTGCCTTTCGCTCATTTGAAATCAATTAGTCTTCAAATTTCAATGGCAGAGCCGAAGGACCCACAGTGAGCAAGCTTCAGTTTGGCACTAAAATCAATACAGAAACATCATCGGGACTGAAATAAAGACAGAGTAAGGATCGACGGGCCGTTGGCATAAAGGATATAGAGGGCAATCGATGCACAGCAGACAAAGACTATGAATCAAAGTAGCCCTGGTCTGACGGATGTAATTTGGGACCAAATCAAACCAAAGGGGCCTCTATTTTGTTTTGGTGCTGTAGCCAACGTGATCAATTAACCAAAAATATTCAGTTGGAGATACGAAATAAAGAGAAAAAAAATCTCTAATGCTTTCCCTTTCACCCTTAGTGAATGTTTGAGGGGTGCATACGTAAACCCGGTGCACCAAAAGCTCAGGTCTCAGGATGCTTCACTGTGGGGTTTTTTTGTGTGTTTGTTTTTTCTTGGGCTCTGTATGATATTGGTGAGAGTAGATACCCATGACATGGTCATCTAAGCCACACAACTTTGGATGTGAAGACATAAGCTCCATCCAGCTGCTGTCAAGACCTTGTTTCCAAAAGGGGGAGCTACAACAGTTAGTTTCAAACAAACAATTAACTGAAGGGCTGCACGAATGGCCACTATGAGGTAAAAAAGAATTAGTCCAACATTAAAAATACAGAGCTGGTAAGCACTTTACTATGTCTTCAGAGGGCTTCCATCCGTCTTTGCCAAACATTTGGCAAACAATTTCTCTTTTATATATTTTCTTATAATACAGTCATAATACACTCAATTATATTTCAGTATCATCTAGAATATGCGTAACAGAAGAAGAAAAATTACCACTAAGAGGAAGTGGGAATTATGCTGTTATCCACTGTAGTGTGGTGCAGAGTTTTTATTCACTTTACTTCCATTTTATTGATAAGCAGCATGAGGAGGAGGAATGAAGTAGTGATTTAGGTACAAACTACTAGCAGGGATCTGTCATGGCCTAGCCTTATTATCCACCCTTTTTTCTGATCAATGTGGTTCAAAAAGGAAATAAAATGTAACTATAGATAGTTTGTTTTTTAAATGTTACTCTATATGCCTGTAAATCACTAGTTTGATGAGCAAAATAATATATTATAGTGACTGCTGACTCCCAAAATAAAATACCTACAGTCATCTATTCCCATCAGTCTCATGGCTCATCCACCACCTAGTGTTCCTGCTTCATCTGACTCAGTGAACTCTTTTCCATTGTGCCTGATGAGTCACGAGTTTACTCTTCTTACACCTCTCCACCGTTCTCTCGCTTTCCCTGCCTCCCTCGGTTTCTTTATCATTATTAAAGGCACGCAGGCACACGGGGGAGAAACAGACTTTCTCAGGCAGCACTGTATTTCTAGAGCATTCTTTGCAAAGTCAGCGGCTCGACAGTCTCCTCTGCAGGGCCTCCCAATATTCTTGCAGTTTGTCAGTTAAGTGAGATCTTCTGATCCACATACACGCAGTGTAACGAAACAGGCGGAGATCTCATTTGAACTGATACAGAAACGTAGATTAGACTGTATTCTGACCAACAGCACATTCGTGGCCGACCAGAAGCCACGACCGACACTCTGGGAATCACTGCGACAGGTTTTGAGTCACTGTCTAACAAGCCTTTGTTATAAAACAAAACAAATTAGGGCAATTTTATTGCATTAGTAAAAAAAAATGATATAGCATAACTACTATAACTACTACACTGACAGGGACATGCTGTAAATGAAGTGAGACCCACTGCAAGAAAACTGAACTATTCAAATTATCATCGCAGCTTTCTGGCAAATTCTTTTTTTTCCCTGGTATAATAATGACAGAAATGAAAGCGTTTAAAAAGGAGAAAGCAGATTAAAACATACAAACAGGAAGCTACTAAGTTGTGACAATACCACAGCATAGTAGATGTACAGGCTGCACCTTAAGTTCTGATGGCTAAACAGTGATGGCTTTAGCAGCAGCATCAACACGTTTTACCAACTATGATGGCTTTAGCAGAGGACAGAGGTTGTCTAGTTACGATGTAAATCTGTGTTTTCTTATAATCCTGTGCCATTATGTGATGTATAGTCTCCCAGCACAGGCAAAAAGTACTCAGAGCCATTAAATATAAAAAAAAGTGGAAGGGTGATAAACAGAGGGCTGTGGACAGAATGTTCTCGCACACTAATAGAAACCTAGCTGCTGCTGATGTGTAAAACTAAAACCATCAAATGGCACCTCCTTCAAAAACACTTTTTTCCAGGATCAAGTTGGTAAAAATGACAGTCTGTGTCCTCCAAGTCTTCTCGCATTACACTATAATAAAAGTCACATATTTTATTTTTTATTCTGTGCTGGATAAGATCTGAGCGCATCAGGTCACTCATGAATCAACCGTTTCGATCACAGTTACTTCTTAACTGTAAAACTTTTTAATGGTGCTGTACAATAAAACTAAAGTGATAACACAGGATTAAATTATGGCGGAAATTAAAGTCATTAAGACCGCAATAAAAATGTTTATGACACTGAACACCCTGAAGGGAAAGAGGAAGTGTGGGAGGCCATAAGTTTATGGCATCCATCAAATGCTCATCAATTGTTGTGGTGTTGGCGCACACTGTGAAACTTCACCAGAGTTTGACACCCAAAGGTAATTACAAAGCCAGAGTTCACCTTTAAGGTCATAGCGGGCTTAAAACAACAAAACATGACGTCTAACAAATACCTTGTATTTCATGCCCTCAAAATCTATTATTACATTGTCAAAAATTTCCATTTGGCAGCCAGGGAAAAAACATTCTCAACAAGAGAGACCCTGCGTGGATTACTGAGCAGTACTATCGCTGCTGCCAACATGGGCCAGCCAGTGATTTGTATCAGGGATGGCTGAGCTTTTGTCTGGCAGGAGCGCTTACGTAACAGGAGCTGCTGACAACACGTGGGTGCTGAGCTGAGGGCAGGAGAACGGCCTGGATCACGGAGGGAGACGGAGAGGTCACCGCAGCCCACTGCGTCAGCCGTTGGTGGGCTGAGGGGGTCACTTTGTTGCTTGGATTGGGACTGCAAGTTTGCTTTGCTGTTCTTTACAGTATTTAAGGAGGACACATTTTTTATGGTTTTACACGAGGGCTGTGGAAAGTGAGCAAAAAACAAACAAACAAACTATCCACTTGTTATGGTGAAATTACAAGTTACAGGGCTCGCAAAATCGCTAGCCCGACGTCCCGGAGCTAGCGATATCTCCAGTCAGGCGACCAAAATCTATCTCAGCCCCACCCGTTGGGTTATCATATAGCCCGACGGGCGGGGCTGAGATAGATTTTGGTCACCTGACCAGAGATATCGCTAGCTCCGGGACGTCGGGCTAGCGATTTTGCGAGCCCTGAAGTAGTATGGTGTTACAATATTAAATTGGTAACTAGAAAGTGCATTTTCTGAAGAAACTGCAGTGTGAATGCTTGAATCTGAATGTATGCACTGAAATGAATTAATTGCTGAATTTTGAGTTCAAAATATTGAATGAGATTAAAAAAAAACAAAAAAAAAAAACGAATTTAACCTGAAAACAAAGGTGCTGAACTGCTAAAAGCTGAAGGTTACACAGAAGAAGGAGTTGGAAAAAAACTGAAAATGTTTTAAATGTAAATTAGAAAACCCTAAGAAATGAGAAAAGAACATTTAGAGTCAGAAAACATCTGAATGAATATTAAAAGGTCATATTCTTTGAATCACTGAATGACTCAAATGTGATCCCTCCACTTTGATCCACACAGTTTAAAAAGTTTAAATGTTTGAGCTTTGAAAGACACGGTGTTGGAAAGAGAACAATAATGGCGACAATTTGAGGGTAAAATGATGGCTGTAACACTGTGGACACAGCAGCAGTTGAAAGAGAAGTGCTTAAGATGAATCTTGGCACAGTGGCAGGCAGAGCTCGTTAAGCAGGCAGGTGTGAGCCTGGTTGCTATAGTGACTGCACCCAATGGCTCCATACACACGTACACAGACATGCGCCTCACTTTTGCTGCTTAAAATGAACAGAAAAGTCAGGCCCAAACAAATCGCTCCCAAATGAAAAGTATAGGTCGTATTGACAAAATTCTTTCACCGTGAGCGGCAGCAATGTCCACTCTACTGAATTCTCAGTTTTCATGCCTGTGGAGTTTATTATATGGACGTGGTGACAGTGTAAAAACACCATGCTCTTCTGATTTTCAAACCAACCTTCTGAGCCGTTTTAACATTAGAGTCTATGGAAGAGTTGGAGGGAGGAGGCTGTGCATTGGTGACATTTATGAAAGAACCGTAACACCTAGGACAATAGTAAACACATTGGATGAAAGAGGACAGCGATGGCTACGTTTTGAGGGTAAAATCATACCTGTAGAGCAAACGCTGCGGACACAGCAGCAGTTTTAAAAAAGATTTTAAGATTAATTTTTTTGCTCCTCTCACTCTAGCAGTTGAGCTGTCTCACTCTAGCCCCAACATTCCGTCCCATACACACCCATTATAAACTCTGAAACGGGTGAAAAAACATCATGAAACTTAAACTGGAACTGAAGAAAAAGTATAATAGATATTGAAAAGATAAATACAAGTTGAATAGTTGAATGTCTTGTCTTCGTTTTAAAGTTTGAATGGTGGCTCTATGTCAATGTATGTGGAAGTAGATACAGTTTAAAGAGGAGGAAGTTGAATGAGAATTTGAAGGGTCTCCCCATTGAAATACATGGGAAATTTTTGTTGAAAAAAGTTGAATAAAATTAAAAATATAAATGTTAAAAATGAGAAAAATAGAAGCAGTCATGTCCAAAAGAATAGGAATCTAATGGTGTTTGAATGGTTTTTCTAAGTTGAACGGTTTTGAAGGAGATAGAGTACAAAAAACGTACGGAATCCATAATAATAAAATATAACTAGAAAGTGCATTTTCTGAAGAAACTGCAGTGTGAATGCTTGAATCTGAATGTATGCACTGAAATGAATTAATTGCTGAATTTTGAGTTAAAAATATTGAATGAGATAAAAAAAAACAAAAAAAAAAAACGAATTTAACCTGAAAACAAAGGTGCTGAACTGCTAAAAGCTGAAGGTTATACAGAAGAAGGAGTTGGAAAAAAACTGAAAATGTTTTAAATGTAAATTAGAAAACCCTAAGAAATGAGAAAAGAACATTTAGAGTCAGAAAACATCTGAATGAATATTAAAAGGTCATATTCTTTGAATCACTGAATGACTCAAATGTGATCCCTCCACTTTGATCCACACAGTTTAAAAAGTTTAAATGCCTGAGCTTTGAAAGATACGGTGTTGGAAAGAGAACAATAATGGCGACAATTTGAGGGTAAAATGATGGCTGTAACACTGTGGACACAGCAGCAGTTGAAAGAGAAGTGCTTAAGATGAATCTTGGTACAGTGGCAGGCAGAGCTCGTTAAGCAGGCAGGTGTGAGCCTGGTTGCTATAGTGACCGCACCCAATGGCTCCATACACACGTACACAGACATGCGCCTCACTTTTGCTGCTTAAAATGAACAGAAAAGTCAGGCCGAAACAAATCGCTCCCAAATGAAAAGTAAAAGTCGTATTGACAAAATTCTTTCACCGTGAGCGACAGCAATGTCTAGTCTACCTAATTCTCAGTTTTCATGCCTGTGGAGCTTATTATATGGACGTGGTGACAGTGGAAAGACACCATGCTCTTCTGATTTTCAAACCAACCTTCTGAGCCATTTTAACATTAGAGTCTATGGAAGAGTTGGAGGGAGGAGGCTGTGCATTGGTGACATTTATGAAAGAACCATAACACCTAGTACAATAGTAAACACATTGGATGAAAGAGGACAGCCATGGCTACGTTTTGAGGGTAAAATCATACCTGTAGAGCAAACGCTGCGGACACAGCAGCAGTTTTAAAAAAGATTTTAAGATTAATTTTTTTGCTCCTCTCACTCTAGCAGTTGAGCTGCCTCACTCTAGCCCCAACATTCCGTCCCATACACACCCATTATAAACTCTGAAACGGGTGAAAAAACATCATGAAACTTAAACTGGAACTGAAGAAAAAGTATAATAGATATTGAAAAGATAAATACAAGTTGAATAGTTGAATGTCTTGTCTTCGTTTTAAAGTTTGAATGGTGGCTCTATGTCAATGTATGTGGAAGTAGTAAGAGTTTAAAAATGAGTAAGTTGAATGAGGATTTGAAGGGTCTCCCCATTGAAATACATGGGAAATTTTGGGAAATTTTTGTTGAATAAAGTTGAATAAAATTAAAAATATAAATGTTAAAAATGAGAAAAATAGAAGCAGTCATGTCCAAAAGAAGAGGAATCTAATGGTGTTTGAATGGTTTTTCTAAGTTGAACGGTTTTGAAGGAGTAGGAGTACAAAAAACGTACGGAATACAGAATAAAATAGAACTAGAAAGTGCATTTTCTGAAGAAACTGCAGTGTGAATGCTTGAATCTGAATGTATGCATTGAAATGAAATAATTACTGAATTTAAGTTAAAAATTTTGAATGAGATAAAAAAAAAAAAACCCGAATTTAACCTGAAAACAAAAGTGCTGAACTGCTAAAAGCTGAAGGTTACACAGAAGAAGAAGTTGGAAAAAAGCTGAAAATGTTTTAATTGTAAATTAGAAAAACCTAAGAAATGAGAAAAGAACATTTAGAGTCAGAAAACATCTGAAAGAATATTAAAAGGTCATATTCTTTGAATCACTGAATGACTCAAATGTGATCCCTCCACTTTGATCCACACAGTTTAAAAAGTTTAAATGCCTGAGCTTTGAAAGATACGGTGTTGGAAAGAGAACAATAATGGCGACAATTTGAGGGTAAAATGATGGATGTAACACTGTGGACACAGCAGCAGTTGAAAGAGAAGTGCTTAAGATGAATCTTGGTACAGTGGCAGGCAGAGCTCGTTAAGCAGGCAGGTGTGAGCCTGGTTGCTATAGTGACTGCACCCAATGGTTCCATACACACGTACACAGACATGCGCCTCACTTTTGCTGCTTAAAATGAACAGAAAAGTCAGGCCGAAACAAATCGCTCCCAAATGAAAAGTATAGGTCGTATTGACGAAATTCTTTCACCGTGAGCGGCAGCAATGTCCACTCTACCTAATTCTCAGTTTTCATGCCTGTGGAGTTTATTATATGGACGTGGTGACAGTGTAAAAACACCATGCTCTTCTGATTTTCAAACCAACCTTCTGAGCCGTTTTAACATTAGAGTCTATGGAAGAGTTGGAGGGAGGAGGCTGTGCATTGGTGACATTTATGAAAGAACCGTAACACCTAGGACAATAGTAAACACATTGGATGAAAGAGGACAGCCATGGCTACGTTTTGAGGGTAAAATCATACCTGTAGAGCAAACGCTGTGGACACAGCAGCAGTTTTAAAAAAGATTTTAAGATTAATTTTTTTGCTCCTCTCACTCTAGCAGTTGAGCTGCCTCACTCTAGCCCCAACATTCCGTCCCATACACACCCATTATAAACTCTGAAACGGGTGAAAAAACATCATGAAACTTAAACTGGAACTGAAGAAAAAGTATAATAGATATTGAAAAGATAAATACAAGTTGAATAGTTGAATGTCTTGTCTTCGTTTTAAAGTTTGAATGGTGGCTCTATGTCAATGTATGTGGAAGTAGTAAGAGTTTAAAAATGAGTAAGTTGAATGAGGATTTGAAGGGTCTCCCCATTGAAATACATGGGAAATTTTGGGAAATTTTTTTTGAATAAAGTTGAATAAAATTAAAAATATAAATGTTAAAAATATGAAAAATAGAAGCAGTCATGTCCAAAAGAAGAGGAATCTAATGGTGTTTGAATGGTTTTTCTAAGTTGAACGGTTTTGAAGGAGTAGGAGTACAAAAAACGTACGGAATACAGAATAAAATATAATAATAATAATAAAGATTCGAATAACAATACTGTGAATGCTTTTCAAGCATTCACACTAATAAAGATTAGAAGAACAATACTGTGAATGCTTTTCAAGCATTCACACTAACTAGAAAGTGCATTTTCTGAAGAAACTGCAGTGTGAATGCTTGAATCTGAATGTATGCACTGAAATGAATTAATTGCTGAATTTTGAGTTAAAAATATTGAATGAGATTAAAAAAAAAAAAAAAAAAAAAAATGAATTTAACCTGAAAACAAAAGTGCTGAACTGCTAAAAGCTGAAGGTTACACAGAAGAAGGAGTTGGAAAAAAACTGAAAATGTTTTAAATGTAAATTAGAAAACCCTAAGAAATGAGAAAAGAACATTTAGAGTCAGAAAACATCTGAATGAATATTAAAAGGTCATATTCTTTGAATCACTGAATGACTCAAATGTGATCCCTCCACTTTGATCCACACAGTTTAAAAAGTTTAAATGCCTGAGCTTTGAAAGATACGGTGTTGGAAAGAGAACAATAATGGCGACAATTTGAGGGTAAAATGATGGCTGTAACACTGTGGACACAGCAGCAGTTGAAAGAGAAGTGTTTAAGATGAATCTTGGCAGAGTGAGAGAGAGAGCTCGTTAAGCAGGCAGGTGTGAGCCTGGTTGCTATAGTGACCGCACCCAATGGCTCCATACACACGTACACAGACATGCGCCTCACTTTTGCTGCTTAAAATGAACAGAAAAGTCAGGCCGAAACAAATCGTTCCCAAATGAAAAGTAAAAGTCGTATTGACAAAATTCTTTCACCGTGAGCGACAGCAGCTTCTAGTCTACCTAATTCTCAGTTTTCATGTCTGTGGAGTTTATTATATGGACGTGGTGACAGTGGAAAGACCCAATGCTCTTCTGATTTTCAAACGAACCTTCTGAGCCATTTTAACATTAGAGTCTATGGAAGAGTTGGAGGGAGGAGGCTGTGCATTGGTGACATTTACGAAAGAACCATAACACCTAGGACAATAGTAAACACACTGGATGAAAGAGGACAGCGATGGCTACGTTTTGAGGGTAAAATCATACCTGTAGAGCAAACGCTGCGGACACAGCAGCAGTTTTAAAAAAGATTTTAAGATTAATTTTTTTGCTCCTCTCACTCTAGCAGTTGAGCTGCCTCACTCTAGCCCCAACATTCCGTCCCATACACACCCATTATAAACTCTGAAACGGGTGAAAAAACATCATGAAACTTAAACTGGAACTGAAGAAAAAGTATAATAGATATTGAAAAGATAAATACAAGTTCAATAGTTGAATGTCTTGTCTTCGTTTTAAAGTTTGAATGGTGGCTCTATGTCAACGTATGTGGAAGTAGTAGGAGTTTAAAAATGAGTAAGTTGAATGAGAATTTGAAGGGTCTCCCCATTGAAATACATGGGAAATTTTTGTTGAATAAAGTTGAATAAAATTAAAAATATAAATGTTAAAAATGAGAAAAGTAGAAGCAGTCATGTCCAAAAGAATAGGAATCTAACGGTGTTTGAATGGTTTTTCTAAGTTGAACGGTTTTGAAGGAGTAGGAGTACAAAAAACGTACGGAATAGATAAAATATAATAACTAGAAAGTGCATTTTCTGAAGAAACTGCAGTGTGAATGCTTGAATCTGAATGTATGCACTGAAATGAATTAATTACTGAATTTAAGTTAAAAATCTTGAATGAGATTAAAAAAAAACCCGAATTTAACCTGAAAACAAAAGTGCTGAACTGCTAAAAGCTGAAGGTTACACAGAAGAAGAAGTTGGAAAAAAACTGAAAATGTTTTAATTGTAAATTAGAAAAACCTAAGAAATGAGAAAAGAACATTTAGAGTCAGAAAACATCTGAAAGAATATTAAAAAGTCATATTCTTTGAATCACTGAATGACTAAAATGTGATCCCTCCACTTGGACCCACACAGTTTAAAAAGTTTAAATGCCTGAGCTTTGAAAGACAAGATGTTGGAAAAAGAACAACGATGGCGACGTTTTGAGGGTAAAATGATGGCTGTAACACTGTGGACACAGCAGCAGTTGAAAGAGAAGTGTTTAAGATGAATCTTGGCAGAGTGGCAGGCAGAGCTCGTTAAGCAGGCAGGTGTGAGCCTGGTTGCTATAGTGACCGCACCCAATGGCTCCATACACACGTACACAGACATGCGCCTCACTTTTGCTGCTTAAAATGAACAGAAAAGTCAGGCCGAAACAAATCGCTCCCAAATGAAAAGTAAAAGTCGTATTGACGAAATTCTTTCACCGTGAGCGACAGCAATGTCTAGTCTACCAAATTCTCAGTTTTCATGTCTGTGGAGTTTATTATATGGACGTGGTGACAGTGGAAAGACACCATGCTCTTCTGATTTTCAAACGAACCTTCTGAGCCATTTTAACATTAGAGTCTATGGAAGAGTTGGAGGGAGGAGGCTGTGCATTGGTGACATTTACGAAAGAACCATAACACCTAGGACAATAGTAAACACATTGGATGAAAGAGGACAGCGATGGCTACGTTTTGAGGGTAAAATCATACCTGTAGAGCAAACGCTGCGGACACAGCAGCAGTTTTAAAAAAGATTTTAAGATTAATTTTTTTGCTCCTCTCACTCTAGCAGTTGAGCTGCCTCACTCTAGCCCCAACATTCCGTCCCATACACACCCATTATAAACTCTGAAACGGCTGAAAAAACATCATGAAACTTAAACTGGAACTGAAGAAAAAGTATAATAGATATTGAAAAGATAAATACAAGTTGAATAGTTGAATGTCTTGTCTTCGTTTTAAAGTTTGAATGGTGGCTCTATGTCAATGTATGTGGAAGTAGTAAGAGTTTAAAAATGAGTAAGTTGAATGAGAATTTGAAGGGTCTCCCCATTGAAATACATGGGAAATTTTTGTTGAATAAAGTTGAATAAAATTAAAAATATAAATGTTAGAAATGAGAAAAATAGAAGCAGTCATGTCCAAAATAATAGGAATCTAACGGTGTTTGAATGGTTTTTCTAAGTTGAACGGTTTTGAAGGAGTTAGATGCCAAAAAACGTACGGAAGATGATATAATAATAAAGATTAGAAGAACAATACTGTGAATGCTTTTCAAGCATTCACACTAACTAGAAAGTGCATTTTCTGAAGAAACTGCAGTGTGAATGCTTGAATCTGAATGTATGCACTGAAATGAATTAATTACTGAATTTAAGTTAAAAATTTTGAATGAGATAAAAAAAAACAAAACGAATTTAACCTGAAAACAAAAGTGCTGAACTGCTAAAAGGTGAAGGTTACACAGAAGAAGAAGTTGGAAAAAAACTGAAAATGTTTTAAATGTAAATTAGAAAACCCTAAGAAATGAGAAAAGAACATTTAGAGTCAGAAAACATCTGAATGAATATTAAAAGGTCATATTCTTTGAATCACTGAATGACTAAAATGTGATCCCTCCACTTTGATCCACACAGTTTAAAAAGTTTAAATGCCTGAGCTTTGAAAGATACGGTGTTGGAAAGAGAACAATAATGGCGACAATTTGAGGGTAAAATGATGGCTGTAACACTGTGGACACAGCAGCAGTTGAAAGAGAAGTGCTTAAGATGAATCTTGGCACAGTGGCAGGCAGAGCTCGTTAAGCAGGCAGGTGTGAGCCTGGTTGCTATAGTGACCGCACCCAATGGCTCCATACACACGCACACAGACATGCGCCTCACTTTTGCTGCTTAAAATGAACAGAAAAGTCAGGCCGAAACAAATCGTTCCCATATGAAAAGTACAAGTCGTATTGACGAAATTCTTTCACCGTGAGCGACAGCAATGTCTAGTCTACTGAATTCTCAGTTTTCATGCCTGTGGAGTTTATTATATGGACGTGGTGACAGTGGAAAGACACCATGCTCTTCTGATTTTCAAACGAACCTTCTGAGCCATTTTAACATTAGAGTCTATGGAAGAGTTGGAGGGAGGAGGCTGTGCATTGGTGACATTTACGAAAGAACCATAACACCTAGGACAATAGTAAACACATTGGATGAAAGAGGACAGCGATGGCTACGTTTTGAGGGTAAAATGGTGGCTGTAGAGCAAACGCTGTGGACACAGCAGCAGTTTTAAAAAATATTTTAAGATTAATTTTTTTGCTCCTCTCACTCTAGCAGTTGAGCTCTCTCACTCTAGCCCCAACATTCCGTCCCATACACACCCATTATAAACTCTGAAACGGGTGAAAAAACATCATGAAACTTAAACTGGAACTGAAGAAAAAGTATAATAGATATTGAAAAGATAAATACAAGTTGAATAGTTGAATGTCTTGTCTTCGTTTTAAAGTTTGAATGGTGGCTCTATGTCAATGTATGTGGAAGTAGTAAGAGTTTAAAAATGAGTAAGTTGAATGAGGATTTGAAGGGTCTCCCCATTGAAATACATTATAAATTTTTGTTGAATAAAGTTGAATAAAATTAAAAATATAAATGTTAAAAATATGAAAAATAGAAGCAGTGTTGTCCAAAAGAATAGGAATCTAACGGTGTTTGAATGGTTTTTCTAAGTTGAACGGTTTTGAAGTTATAGGATTACAAAAAACGTACGGAATACAGAATAAAATATAATAATAATAATAACTAGAAAGTGCATTTTCTGAAGAAACTGCAGTGTGAATGCTTGAATCTGAATGTATGCACTGAAATGAATTAATTACTGAATTTAAGTTAAAAATCTTGAATGAGATAAAAAAAAAAAACCCGAATTTAACCTGAAAACAAAAGTGCTGAACTGCTAAAAGCTGAAGGTTACACAGAAAAAGAAGTTGGAAAAAAGCTGAAAATGTTTTAATTGTAAATTAGAAAAACCTAAGAAATGAGAAAAGAACATTTAGAGTCAGAAAACATCTGAAAGAATATTAAAAGGTCATATTCTTTGAATCACTGAATGACTAAAATGTGATCCCTCCACTTGGACCCACACAGTTTAAAAAGTTTACATCTCTGAGCTTTGAAAGACAAGATGTTGGAAAAAGAACAACGATGGCGACGTTTTGAGGGTAAAATGATGGCTTTAACACTGTGGACACAGCAGCAGTTGAAAGAGAAGTGTTTAAGATGAATTTTGGCAGAGTGGCAGAGAGAGCTCGTTAAGCAGGCAGGTGTGAGCCTGGTTGCTATAGTGACCGCACCCAATGGCTCCATACACACGTACACAGACATGCACCTCACTTTTGCTGCTTAAAATGAACAGAAAAGTCAGGCCGAAACAAATCGTTCCCAAATGAAAAGTAAAAGTCGTATTGACAAAATTCTTTCACTGTGAGCGACAGCAATGTCTAGTCTACCAAATTCTCAGTTTTCATGTCTGTGGAGTTTATTATATGGACGTGGTGACAGTGGAAAGACACCATGCTCTTCTGATTTTCAAACGAACCTTCTGAGCCATTTTAACATTAGAGTCTATGGAAGAGTTGGAGGGAGGAGGCTGTGCATTGGTGACATTTATGAAAGAACCATAACACCTAGTACAATAGTAAACACATTGGATGAAAGAGGACAGCCATGGCTACGTTTTGAGGGTAAAATCATACCTGTAGAGCAAACGTTGCGGACACAGCAGCAGTTTTAAAAAAGATTTTAAGATTAATTTTTTTGCTCCTCTCACTCTAGCAGTTGAGCTGCCTCACTCTAGCCCCAACATTCCGTCCCATACACACCCATTATAAACTCTGAAACGGGTGAAAAAACATCATGAAACTTAAACTGGAACTGAAGAAAAAGTATAATAGATATTGAAAAGATAAATACAAGTTGAATAGTTGAATGTCTTGTCTTCGTTTTAAAGTTTGAATGGTGGCTCTATGTCAATGTATGTGGAAGTAGTAAGAGTTTAAAAATGAGTAAGTTGAATGAGAATTTGAAGGGTCTCCCCATTGAAATACATGGGAAATTTTTGTTGAATAAAGTTGAATAAAATTAAAAATATAAATGTTAAAAATGAGAAAAATAGAAGCAGTCATGTCCAAAATAATAGGAATCTAACGATGTTTGAATGGTTTTTCTAAGTTGAACGGTTTTGAAGGAGTAGGCTTTCAAAAAACGTACGGAATAAGAAAATATAACTAGAAAGTGCATTTTCTGAAGAAACTGCAGTGTGAATGCTTGAATCTGAATGTATGCACTGAAATGAATTAATTGCTGAATTTTGAGTTAAAAATATTGAATGAGATTAAAAAAAAACCAAAAAAACGAATTTAACCTGAAAACAAAGGTGCTGAACTGCTAAAAGCTGAAGGTTACACAGAAGCAGAAGTTGGAAAAAAGCTGAAAATGTTTTAAATGTAAATTAGAAAACCCTAAGAAATGAGAAAAGAACATTTAGAGTCAGAAAACCTCTGAATGAATATTAAAAGTTCATATTCTTCTAATTGAAATGAACTTAAAAGATGAACAAACATTCTGCAGAAAATACAAACTTTAATATACAGCATGATGTTTTTCAGACATATACACATGTGTATATCATGTTTAATAGTATTACATACATCAATTTGTTTTGTATGTCATAGAAAATAACATAAAAATCTTAAGTCATATTTTACAGCTTCTTTCTGAAAAGGACTGGTAGAATAAAGAAAAATAACTAAATTAAATAACTAAATAAAAAATAATGAGCAACATATGAAATACATGAAAATTCAACTTTTAAAACCACAATCCTGAACCTTTAAATTGTGTTGGTTTCTTAGAACATGGCTGAACAGCTGTTTCTATCGGTCTACTTAATCTTCTGATCTGTCTACACATCTTTTTATTACTCATTCTTTTTTATGTTTTAATGTAAACAGAGTCCACACAGTGGTAAAAGAGAACTGTATAGAGATTTGTGAGTAAACTCAAATGAAAGCGTAAGGTGGTGACACAGTTTAACACATGCAAATAATCAAATAAACACATTAGTCCTTTTTGTGAACATGGATAAATAAGTATCAATACAGCATTGTTCAGCCATGCCACTAAATGCTTTTTTACACATTGTTTTAACCTGGGCTCAGACACAAAGTCCCAAAATTAGTTAGTCCCTGACTTTGAGTTGTGGTTATGACTAATTATTATACACAAGTCTTTATCTATCTGAACTCTAAGTACACAAATATGAAAAAACCTATACTTACCAGCTGATACCCCACACTACACACTAGGTGTGCCATGTGACCTGAAACTTTGGTACAAAATCATCATAATCATTCTGTTAACACTGTTTTTTAACACTGTTTGTGTTGCTGTTCAGCAGTTTAAAATGTTTTAGATTGGATTACATGGAATGAATTTGAATTTTCTTGGGGGTTTTTGTATGTGTTTCGTTCTCAGCAGATTTTTTCTTCCATACTGTTGAATTCCAGTTACCACATTTCTGGTCATATGACATCCCAAGTGCCCACTTAAAAAATCCCCACAGTTAATTCAACATTAAAACAAAATAAAAAAATGTTAAATAAATAAAGGTTTGCTCTGTGATGAAATATTAAATAAGCATACATTGTACAGAGCACTAACAATGAAAACAATCCTTTAGCCTGTTGATCAGAGAGAGGCAGTCATTATGTCCATTTAAAACCTGTAATCACAGAGCACAATGTTTCTGTGAAACTATGAAGTCCCATATGATCCTCATCACGTCCAGTGACTTCAGAGTGGATCCTCCCTGTCATCCGGCCAGTGTTTGATGTGTGGCAAGCAGCACAGAAGCAGGATAGCTGAGGACTTTAAAAGAAGAGCAGAAAACGGGAACATATGTAGTTGTAAATGTAAATATCAGTGATACTTGTCTTGTCAAAGGGAATAAAATAATGAAAATGTTAACTTACACACTCATTTAGGGAGGATCTTGACACTGCACAGAGGAGGCACAGTCAGTCTGACAATGATGGTGATCTCCAGGGATGTTTTCCTGCAGCAACATTCCTGCCAACTGGCCGTATGATCCAGAGTAGTTGGTTTGTAATGAACAGAAAGGTGTATATGTTAGGTAGTGTGCACTCAGAGCTGGTCCTAAGAAACAAACACATCCTGTAATAAACTGAATACCTGTAGTAGTGCTGCTGCAAATATGAAGCCCTTCTATCATGAGTGGTTTCAAAGAAGGTGTTTTGGAGGCTCGGTCACAGAAACTGTGCAGTCTGTTCAGTCCTGAGTGTCTCAGCTCTGATGGGGATGGATCACAGAGGGAAACACCTGAGTACAGACATTACAATACACTCTAACACTCCTAAGGTCAAGTGAAAACACAATTTAAACACTTTACAAAGAATGAATACATGTTTTCATGGAAATTATGTCATTAACCCTTTTTGTTGTTAGTAAATCTCACCGACTGCTTGTGGGACAAGCTAGAAGGAGGACTTATCACAGAATGTCTCCTGTGCTCCAGATGTGAAGTCTCACGCTCTGATCGTACGGCGATGAAGATGGTGATGATGAAGCCTCTCTGATCTGTGGCATTACAGTTTCTAGCTGCTATGTGCTTCACACTGTTGGATCTTACATGTGAAGCTTGGAGAAGACACAGGAGGACTGTGTCTCTCTTAAAAAAGAAAAAGAAAAAAGGAAACCTAACACCCCCCCCCCCCCTCAGCTCCCACCGTAAACCCCCCCCCCCCCCCACTCAACTCCCCAACCTCACACCATCCAATGTCTATACAAATGTAGGGTATCAGCTGGTAACAGAAAGCAAGTGTTACATATGTACTACTTATGTAACACTGCTGAAACATTTCTGGCCAGAAATGTGCAGTTATCAACCCAGACCCACCCTGATGATTGCACTGGCCGAAACATGATAAAAGCTCATAAAAATGTATGTTTCATCGAAAGATTTGTCCAAAAATATAATCGTATACTTTTGAAAAAGTTTAAAGTTTATAACAAACCAAAATAATAACATTTTTGTAAATAGTATTTCAAAATAGAGGCACACATAAAGTGGCTTAACTGTCATTATTGCTGTAATTAGGTTTGTTTGTTTGTTTGTTTGTTTGTTTGTTTGTTTTTTTAAAAAGCAATCTTTAGTCATTATTGTTCTCTCAGAAACAATGAAGAAGCTGTTGAACATTTATGTGTTGTGTAGGCAATCCTCTGGTCCACCCTCCCTCCCTCCCAGCCACAGTGAGACTGGGGCAGCCTGGCAGGATGTTGAAGCCTGGCTGCAGAGAGGATATGCCTACACTATTCATTTTAAACTGCTATATTTGATTTTTCTGACATTTATAGGTTACTGTTAGTGAATTTTAGATTTTCTGTGATAAATAAAATTGTCATCTTTTACTGATATCATTACTTAATTCATGTAATTGTATTTTATGTAAACAATTCAAACATTATACTGCAATGCAGGGCGTCAACTTTTAAATATCGCTCTACTTTCTTAAGTCATTCAAAAATATAGAAATTACTTACTGTATTCAAAGATCTAGATCATGAATCATCACAGGACAATACACAGTATACTGGGTCATGGTAACTATGGTATGTCTTCATGACTCCAGAATGGAGACATCGATCTGACTGAGAAATGAAAATTAGGTCAAGCAGTGTGTTCTTCTCTGTGGTAGGGGCAGTGATGACCTGTGCGTATCCCCTAGACTCAAACAGCTCCAGGATTGGTTTGTTTGCACTGGATAAAACATTCTCATTAAAATCACCACAAACTATGATGGGATGACAGTCCATGATCTCCAATGAGTCTAATAGGCTTACCAGGTTTTTCAGGAATGGCCTCAGAGTGTAGTCTGGAGGTCTGTATACAACTGCAATCAGAGCACTGACTGGTGCTTCAACCTTTAAAGCCAGAAATTCAAGGTCAGTTACATTATGGATGTACTGTTTTTCATGCACTTGAATGTCACTTTTCACATAAACAGCAACTCCACCACCACTTCTGTTTGCCATCTGGGGAAAGTTTGTGTAGGACAGGTGTCTGTTGCGTTTGAACAAATTGTAATTTTCCAAGTGGAGACTCTCTGCGACAAAAGAGCCCCGCAGGTGTGTTTCTGTTAGGCACAAAACATCTGCTAGACACAATTCATGGTGACTTTTGATGTCATTAATGTGAGCTGGCAGTCCCTCTGTATTATGATGAACAATGGTGAAAACCTCTGACCTGCTCAGTGTTTGCCTCACGTGTAGAAGAGGCATCATGTCATCAAGGTTGGCTTGTCTCATGTTCTCAAGCGCTGCAGTGATTTCTGGGTTGGTGAATATTTTTTTCTCTTCCATATCAAGAAGATACAGTCCACTGAGAGACGTCACTCTACTGACAGCTACGTAGGCCATGCCGGGCTCAAAAATGCTCTTAAGAGAGACAACAGCTGATGTAGTTGTCATACCCTGTACCTTATGTATTGTACATGCAAAGGCCAGCTTCACTGGGAACTGTCTTCGTACCACTCCTTTCTGCTTCAGATTCTCCTCTGCTCTCTCAATGTACACCATGTCGTCTGCTGGTGTGCGGTTATTCTTTCCAGATGTCTCATTATCCATTTTAAGTCCAAGCTTGATGATGTGTTGGTCGTTTTCAGAGTGAACTACTCTAAGTAGTATTCCAAAAGCTCCATTAACCAAACCATTTTGTATGTCAATGTTTCTGGTGAGCATGACACGAGCTCCTTCTGCAACTTTCAGTGTGTCTGGTAACTCGTTTTTACCTCCTTTCAACGGTCTGTCTTGAAGTGCCATTCTGCCAGTTCTAGGATCTTTTCTATAATCATCTGCATGGATGTCAATGATATGAGTGTGGAGCAGAGCCAGTGTTGCAGAGTTGTGTGCATCCACTTCTTTATTAGTTGCAAAAATGTGCAACGCATCAGTTGGACAATGGGCTGGTTCAGTTATGGCCTGTGACAACAAATTTCTATCTGCTTCGCAAAGCTCATCCAACTTTCCTTTCACACGAATTCTGTTCAGCATCTCTGCAAAGACAACATCATCTTTCTGACGCATAATCTCAGTCAGAGTGATCATCTGAAAATGCTCCCGCCACAGGTCGATCTCAGACGGGTCGTGCACACAGAGAGGTTTAGACTGTCGCACTGGGGGTAGCTGATAGAAGTCTCCGACAGCAATGACTGACATGCCTCCAAAGGGTCTCCGAGTCCCTTTGATCTGTTTGAGTCTTGCATCTACATATGCAAACAGATGTCTTGACACCATAGACACTTCGTCAATGACGATTATTTCAGCATTCATAAGTTCTGATCTGACTTCATCCAGCTGATTGCCAAGTCCCTGAATGGGAGGTTTTAAGCTTCTAGGCAGCTTGAGAAGAGAATGCAGTGTTGTTCCAGAAATGTTAAAAGCTGCAGTCCCAGTGAAAGCAGTTAACAGGACAGTGGGTTTTGATATGTCAACGTCGTCTGCATATCTGGGCACTTTGCTCAGTATCTTAGATGCTTCTGAGTAGATGCATTTGATAAGATGTGATTTTCCTGTTCCAGCACCACCATTAATATAAAAGAAAAACTGCTCTGGATTTAGAGCACAGACTCTTTTAATGCACCAGTCTCTAACTGCATAAAATATGCAGGCTTGCTTCTTGTTCAGATTCTGAAACATCTGACGTAACAATGTGGGATCAATAGCAGGGGGTTCCCTGATGGCTCTGACTTCTGTTGAAGCATCAGCCTGACGGCTGTAGTCGGGCACATCTTCCTGTTCATTTTCATTGTCTCGCTCTCTTTCTTGTTCAACAAGTGGCAACCTTACGAGATCTGATTCAGGTGCCAGATTACACCATTCGTCAGTCACACCTCTGTTCTGCTCATATTCCTCAACAGCGCTCTCGATCTCCTCACTGTTTTTCTCATATTTTTCTCTGTTTCTTTTGACAATGTGTTGCACGTACTCAAGACGGTCAGTACCTGGCAGCTGTACACAGCCAGCACCATAGAAAGCCTGATAGGTTGGCAACGATGGTGTTTTCAGTTCGTGGTCTGAACGATGAGGAAGGTACAGTTTAAGCAGTCTTCCGTAATATTGCTCTGGATGTTTTTCTTGTGAGCAGCGGTGAAATCTGATGATAGCAGGCTTATTGTTTTTGCGCCTTTGCACAAACCCCATCTCATTGAGAAGGGGCAAAACATCTTTACCTTTTTTCTGTTGGCCATAGACAATCCTGCAAGTAGCAGCAAAGTCTGCCATGCACATCTCCTCATACTCTGGTGTTTCAGGTCTGGCTTTGTATTTGTCATTCAAAGATGTCATCCAAACATTGGAAGACTCAGGTGTTGTGTTGTCCAGAACTGACAGGGGACGACTCATTTTCACAGGATTATCATCAGTTGGAATGAATATTACAGCACGTGAGCATTGCTTCATGTGAAGACCACATGCACGAGCAACACACTCCTGTGCACTGATCTCTCGCTTCTTTGAATATGCCTGCATGACGGCTCTCATTTCATCGCACTCATTTACACTATCCTTATGGGAGTTCTCAATGACAGTTTTCAGGTACTCAGATAGCCCGCCCTCTTTTTTTGATATATATTTCATTAAATAATTTGCAGCACCAAAAGCATCTAAAACAAAGCTTATGTCGATATTACTGTTCCAGGCTTCAAGCAGATGTGGATTATAGCCGTTTATCCAAGAGTCTTTTGGATCACGCTTTAGTATGATCGTACTCCTCATGTTCATTTTATTCAGGTATCTCTGATATTCTGCATGTGTCAACTTGCATCTTTCCAAGAGCTGCTCTAAACTCATGGAAGCAGTTTCAGGTTCATTCAGCAGCTGGTTCAGTGGTCTGAGCTTGTTCTTTGCCGTTTCTACTTCCAGTGCATCATCCTCACTGGGTCTTGTGATCATTGTCTCATTGCAGGGTGGTTTGGGAAAACCAAAACGGCACCCGGAGCTTAAACTCCTAAAGCACGTCTTTGTGTGGTTCTTACTGTGTTTTTGCACTTCTGTTACTTTTTTGTACAGTTCAGGTTGTTTATGTGGATCAGGCAGCTGAGCTGTGATGTATTTGTTTATAAAATCAAGAACAGTTTGCTCATCATCCTCCTCAAACACAGGAGCACCTTCTACCCACAGGAGGCAGTGTATGTGTGGGCTTCCTCTGTGCTGAAACTCAACTCTGTAAAAGTAGTCAATGACTTTGCCAAGTGGCTCTGCGGGAGATAAGAGTAAATCTCTGAATAATGCTTCAACTCTCTTGTCAAACATGCGCATTGTTGTGACAGGATTGCTTCTCAGGATGTCACACTTTGCTGACCAGTCGAGTCCTTCAAAATTCACTTGTTCACCTTGCTGCCTTGTTATTGCCTCGATCACTTCAGGCCAGCGCATTTCAGCAGCTGAAAATGTGCAAAAGAACGTGGGAGTTCCCAACTGTCTGATCATGGCAAAAAGATCTCTTGTTGTTTTCTCCCAATAGGCTGGGGTTCCTCTCAGAGGCTGCATGAATCTCACTGCATCTTTATTTCGCACCAGTTTCTCCACCTCATGTTTATCTTGTAACATGCCTGAGGTTATTTTTCTACCATCTCTGGTCAGAGGCTTTGCCTTCCTTAACTGTACTGTCATGCTGGATGTAGCCAAGTGTATTTCAGTCACAAACTGTGCAAAGAATAAATAGTTTGTGTCTTTGGCAAAACGATCATCAATGCAGAAAAGTCTTGATTTGAAATACCCACTGGGGGATACTTTGATCAGCCTTCTTTCATCAAGTGTGTTTTGGCCTGTAGGAAACTGCACAGGGAAGGCCATGGCCTCCAGTTTAGGTGTTTTGAAAAAACTTATTGGATTGTTTCTCTCTGCAGGAGCAACAGAGTAGATTCCTTCACTGAAACATAATATCTCCTCAGCCACATCAGGGGGCTGCAAACAGGACTCGAGTGCAAAACCACCATTAGTCAGTCCATCTGCTTGCTCTGAATCATCTCTCATCTGTTCATGCGATTGTTCACCATCACAGGGTAACATGTCAATGTCCTGTTCATTTATATTTTGTGCTTCACTCAGTGCATTTTTCTCACAGCTGTCAATTTCCATTAAATCAGCCTCATCATAATCGTCCTCATTCATGTTTTCATCATCATCATCCTCATCATCTTCATCAGGAAGAGTTGGATCACACAGCTCAGCATCATCTCTGATGCTCACATCCTTATACTGTGGATGAATCTGCTTGAGTTTATGCAGTGCTTGCACAAGTTTAGACCAGCTTACAGTCTGAAACAGCTGATGACCTTTGTAAGACAAGCGTCTCTTCAATTTTACTCTCATGACCTGAGAATTAATTCTCAATCGAGGTAGTGTTTCAACAGTTTCCTGTACCTCTGATGGGACACAGACCACATTTCCTCTAATTGCTCTTTGTCTGCCTTTGGGAAGAGGAATGATCTTGGCAAATGGTATGCACTTGGCTATGAGATGTCTCTCCAGTATGTTGAGATCAGACAGTTCAGGTGGAATATCAGCAAGCTCCAGTGTATTGGCAACAGCAAGTGCTGGCATGAATCCATTTTTAAGATGATCGTGGCAGGTGTGACAAATCCACTCTCTCTTTCTCTCATCGGGAACATTGCACTGCTCATTTCTGCAGTTTTCATCACAAACATGAACAAACTTTCCTGTCAAACATGTTGCAACCACATGTGGGTTTTTGACATAATTTGACCTTCTGCAGGGTCGTACTTGGTTTGGAAATGAAGCCTTGAAGCATACAGTACATGGGTATGATGGTCCAACTTTGATTTGTGATTTGAACACAGATATGGCCTCGTTGATCACACTGTTGTCACTCTCTTGGGTTTGTCTGTTCACCCATCTGTATTTCCTTTTTATTTTCATGGCACATCTCATGTTGTGCATAATCCTAAATGCAAGATTACTTTGATACCTGTCTCGCATTAGTTGTTTCATCAGTTGTCTCTGTCTCTCTCTGAATTCAAAGTTTTCTCGATACCTTTTAGTGATGTAGCTTTTTTTCTCCTCTCTGAAATCACTATTCTCATAGTAACGTCTTTTTATATATTGTTTTTGTTTTTGTCTAACTTTAGCATTCTCACAGTAACGTCTTCTAACATACTGTTGTTGTTTCTGTCTGAATTCTGCATTCTCACAGTAACGTCTTTTAACATACTGTTGTTGTTTCTGTCTGAATTCTGCTGCATTCTCATAGTAACGTCTTTTAACATACTGTTGTTGTTTCTGTCTGAATTCTGCATTCTCACAGTAACGTCTTTTAACATACTGTTGTTGTTTCTGTCTGAATTCTGCATTCTCACAGTAACGTCTTTTAACATACTGTTGTTGTTTCTTTCTGAATTCAGCATTCGCATGGTAACATCTTTTCATATACTGTTGTTTTTTCTGTCTAACTTCAGGATTGTTTTTATATGCCTCGCTTGTGCAAGATTTTTTCTTTTCTTTGTAATCTTTATTTGAAGCATACTTTTGTCGTTCTTTCCTTTTTTGGTTTTCTTTTCTCTGATTTCTGGGTTTCTCTGATGCCATTAATCTTCTTTTCATTTTGTGCCTTTGTTGTTTATTAACTTTTTTCAGTTTTTGTAAAACTATATCAGAAAGGTCACAGGCAGCAACATTGTTTATTGCAGCATTTGATTGACATGAAAAAACATCATTTGATGGAAGCAAATTTAATTCACTGCATAGTTCTTCAGTGGGTATATTAGGAGGTTCATTCTGATCTTCATATGATGTGAACTGAGTCATGTGGACTTCTTTTTGTTTCACCAGTGGCGTACAAATGGACATTTGACAAAAGATGTTCTCAGTCAGATCAGTGGTTGTGTTTCTCCTTGGAGTAGAGGAGTTTGCTTCATCAACAGTTGTATCAGAGTCAGTAGGTGCCACAGTAGTGGCAGCTGTTGGTCTGCAGACTGTGTCTGTGATACTATCACTCAGGTTGACTGTGCTCATACTGTAGAATTGCACAGGCTTCAGTTCATAGGTACAAGAAGGTGATATCTCCATCATTTCATAAGAATCTTGGAGCCTCTTAATCATGTCACTGAGGAGTGTGAATTTCAGCATCACAGCTGTACCACGATTACGTGACCATAGTGCTAGAGGAAGACCACTGGGTGTTCTGGGGTGTGGGTCAAAGAACCCATATTTGCCTGATGTGGATCTGAACACTGCAATACACAATCCACTCATAATCAGTAAGGCATACTGCACATCTGACAACAGGCAGCTCAGTCCTGCTTCTAAGCTCAGAAAGGTATCTACTGCCTCCTCTGGAGGTTCTTCAAATGTCCCATACCGGGAAAGCTGTGTCATGTTGATATGATACATAGACCTGCGAGCATCAACTTTGCCTGGCAGCTCATCGGTTGCCAAATGAATACTTTTGGGGAATCTTTTCTTGGCCTCTTTGTACATCACATCACCTTTATCCAAGACCAGATTAAGGTCAACTGTAGACATGTTTTCATTCTCATGAAGGAATCCAAGAAATGTGAGTGAGTTACATGTGCACTGCTTGTTTCTGGAGTCTCCATATTTAGGATGTGCCTGGCTGTGAGATGCACAGACATGTGTTACAGAGGGCTGGTTTTCAAAGTTCACTTTTTCTGCATGAGATGGTCCTGCCACATCACTGTGACGGCCTCTTTTCACAATATCAGCATAACCCACCTGTGGGGCACTTGAAACCTCATGTTGGTCTCTGTGGTTTACCAGATGTTCATTAAATTCATGCTGCAATCCAGTCTTCACAGCATCTGCATAGGATATCTGTTGTACATGTGCAGGAACATGTTGACCTGCCTGTTTGACACCATCAGCATTGGTCTTTGCAGACACAAAGTCTTCTGCAGAGCTCTGAGGAAAATCACACTCAGCTTGTTCACATGTTGGTACTTTTTGAAACTCATGGAACTTCTTCCAGCGTTGTTTTGCAGCTTGTGACTTTTTCTGCTTTTTTGGCATTTTTACACACCTTTAAGTGTTTCTGTTAGTCTTTAGAAAATGTATTTGAAAAATAAGAGTGGCACACAGCAGATGTTTTCTTTGTCTTTATATTTCAGTTTTTATTTCTCAGAAACAGATGTCTTTGTTTGTTTGACAGTTTGTTCGTCAGTCGAGAGAATAATATGCACTCTCTTTATTGGCTTGGCACAACTTAGCAGCAAGCCCAGAATGAAAAACAGGTAGAGAGAAACTTTAGAAGAGAGAACAGGCAGAGCAGGAGAGACACGGCTGGGAAATCACAATCAAACCGTGAATTAGAGTTTTCTTTGTTTGTTCAGTTTGTTCTCAGGTAGAGGCAATATATGCACTCTTTATTGCTTTAATGGCTTGGCGTTTTTCAGCAGCAAGCCAAGAGTGAAAAACAGGTAGAGAGAAAATTTAGAAGAGAGAACAGACAGAGCAGGAGAGACACGGCTTTAAATCAAACCGCAGAGTTTTCTTTGTTTGTTCAGTTTGTTCATAGGTTGAGGCAAAATATGCACTCTTTATTGCTTTATTGGCTTGGCGTTTTTCAGCAGCAAGCCAAGAGTGAAAAACAGGTAGAGAGAAAATTTAGCAGAGAGAACAGACAGAGCAGGAGAGACACGGCTTTAAATCAAACCGCAATAAGATTCTTGGTTTGGCAAAATTTCTCACAAACCACAGAGTGAAATACAGATGGAAAGAAGGCAGAGACAACAGGTGGAGCAGGACAGAGGATAGAGGGGTTGGGGGGGTTGGGATGTGAGAGAGAAGACTGGAGATCTGGTCCTTGTTCTTCTTCTGCACACTGTGAACAAAAAACAAGAAAAAATAATAATTTTATTAAAATGATATCACATGGTAATTGTATAAACTAATTGTGACTACTGAAAAAGGACAAAATAAATATACTGCCGTCGGCTGCCACGTGCAAAAAGTTGCATAATTGGGCACTTTTTAAAAGAATAAATATTTAATTAAATTCAGCAATAATATTTTTAAATACAAATATGATTGAGTGAATTGTTAACTAATCACATGTAATGTGCAAAAATGTACGAAAAAAATATTTTAGCCCAATTGTTAAGCTGAACTTATGTGTATTTATTATAAAAATGTGTTTAAAAGGTCTAGCACAAAGTTTGAACCCATCACTTTAAAGCTTATATTAGTCAGACTCTTTTTTTTTTATTTTGGTGTACTTCTCTAACAGTATGTGCACACCTACCAGGCAAAGCACAGATGTGAGTCAAGTTCCTGAAAGTGTAAGACGAGAAATAACATGTTAGTTGTCTGTACAGTGTTATCAGACTAACAAAAAAACAAAGCCCACACGACATGATACACTGAACTTATAGTCAGCAGGGTAATTATAGAGTAATATAGCACACCAGCTGATACAGCAGCCATTTTATAATTCAAACTAATTAACTGAAGTATTTATTTAAGTACTTATATAAGGCTACTGTTAGACTGTTACTAGCCTTAGCATCGCTGCTAACGCTAGCATTCCTGCTAGCGTTAGCACTTCAGTTAGTGTTAGCACTGCTGGTAGAACTAGCACTCTTACTGTTAAAACTGAGGCACAATGGCAATAATAAAGCTCATTTGTTACTTTTGTCTCACTGACCGCCAATAAATATCAAAGGAATATCACAGGAATATTCTTTTTGTCAGTTAAAAACTGCTAAGGCTAGTGTTGGCACTATAGCTAGCGTTAGCATTGATGCTAGCATTAGCATCGAAGCTAGCATTAGCACTGCTACTAACAGCAAAAGTCATGAAGTACTCTTACTGTTAAAACTGAGGCACAATGGCAATAATAAATCTCATTTGTTACTTTTGTCTCACTGACCGCCAATAAATATCACAGGAATATCACAGGAATATTCTTTTTGTCAGTTAACAACTGCTAAGGCTAGTGTTAGCACTATAGCTAGCATTAGCATTGAAGCTAGCGTTAGCATTGAAGCTAGCGTTAGCATTCCTGCTACTAACAGCAAAAGTCATGAAGTACTCTTACTGTTAAAACTGAGCCACAATGACAATAATAAATCTCATTTGTTACTTTTGTCTCACTGACCGCCAATAAATATCACAGGAATATCACAAGAATATTCTTTTTGTCAGTTAACAACTGCTAAGGCTAATGTTAGCACTATAGCTAGCATTAGCATTGAAGCTAGCGTTAGCACTGCTGCTAACAGCAAAAGTCATAAACCTATATAAATGGTAGCAAAGGTTATTCTTTTTTTGCTTTCTTTATTCTTTGAACTCTGTTGAACTTTAAAAAGACTTGATATGTGAGTTTAAATGTCAAACATGTATTTTTACCATCATAAAATTAAAACAGTGCTGTACTGAATGTATTGTACTTACCACAGCAGAGAGCAAAGCGGAATGACAACCGTTGGTGTAGTGATTAGTTAAAGACCGATGAGGCGTTCAGGTGGTGCTTGGAAATTTGAGCATCAGTTTGAACATCAATAATGAGCATATATATTTCTCTGTCATAGAGAGACAGAGAAAAAAATACACAAGACTCACCAGCATACAAATTGGTACTTTTTCTCTTTATGTCACTCATTCGCTTATACTCAGGAAAGAGGGCAACTGGCATTAAATGAGCAAATAAAAAGTCATCATCTTCAACTGTTTTATGGATTTTATTTTAAGACTACTTTGAGCGTATTTGTGGGGAGATAAACTATACAGACTAAAAACAGAGACATTAAATGAGATTAGATTATTTAAAATGTGGGAAAATACACTACAGACAGGTAGATGCTGTGAGCTTTAATTATCCAGTCAGAAAAGATTATTTTAAAGTCATCAACTGACTCAAACTGCCCAGATCTGAAAAACCTGTGTGGAGAAGACAAGTCCACCAATACACAATCAACTTGAATTTAACAGGGCAATAATTCAGGGCTCTATTCAGTTAGCCTATACTAACTACTGACATACTGTTAATCTGTGGCAAAAGCCTGTCAAACCTGTCTTATTGTACCTATTGAAAAAGTTAATCTTACTACAACTGCTTAGATATAACACACATTTTTGATTTAATCTTGGCAGAGTGAGAGAGAGCTTGTTAAGCAGGCAGGTGTGAGCCTGGTTGCTATAGTGACTGCACCCAATGGCTCCATACACACGACACAGACATGCACCTCACTTTTGCTGCTTAAAATGAACAGAAAAGTCAGGCCGAAACAAATCGTTCCCATATGAAAAGTACAAGTCGTATTGACGAAATTCTTTCACCGTGAGCGACAGCAGCTTCTAGTCTACTGAATTCTCAGTTTTCATGCCTGTGGAGTTTATTATATGGACGTGGTGACAGTGGAAAGACACCATGCTCTTCTGATTTTCAAACGAACCTTCTGAGCCATTTTAACATTAGAGTCTATGGAAGAGTTGGAGGGAGGAGGCTGTGCATTGGTGACATTTACGAAAGAACCATAACACCTAGTACAATAGTAAACACATTGGATGAAAGAGGACAGCGATGGCTACGTTTTGAGGGTAAAATCATACCTGTAGAGCAAATGCTGCGGACACAGCAGCAGTTTTAAAAAAGATTTTAAGATTAATTTTTTTGCTCCTCTCACTCTAGCAGTTGAGCTGTCTCACTCTAGCCCCAACATTCCATCCCATACACACCCATTATAAACTCTGAAACGGCTGAAAAAACATCATGAAACTTAAACTGGAACTGAAGAAAAAGTATAATAGATATTGAAAAGATAAATACAAGTTGAATAGTTGAATGTCTTGTCTTCGTTTTAAAGTTTGAATGGTGGCTCTATGTCAATGTATGTGGAAGTAGATACAGTTTAAAGAGGAGGAATTTGAATGAGAATTTGAAGGGTCTCTCCATTGAAATACATTATAAATTTTTGTTAAATAAAGTTGAATAAAATAAAAAATATAAATGTTAAAAATGAGAAAAATAGAAGCAGTGTTGTCCAAAAGAATAGGAATCTAACGGTGTTTGAATGGTTTTTCTAAGTTGAACGGTTTTGAAGGAGATAGATTACAAAAAACGTACGGAATACAGAATAATAATAAATAAAATAGAATAAAGATTAGAAGAACAATACTGTGAATGCTTTTCAAGCATTCACACTAATAATAAAGATTAGAATAACAATACTGTGAATGCTTTTCAAGCATTCACACTAATAAAATAGAATAAAGATTAGAAGAACAATACTGTGAATGCTTTTCAAGCATTCACACTAATAAATCAATGCTGGCTTCGTATGATTATGATAGCAAAATAATTGGGATAAAATCTTTGTTGTTTTTTTTTTGCGTGAATTTTGGCAAAACTCTGAGAACTGCAGCTCTAGCATCTATATCTTGTCATTTTGAATTATCATGTTTTGGTGCTTTTTATGGATTTAATTACATTTTGTATCCATCCACCTGATCTCTCTTCAATATTGTCTTTATCACAAAGAACGTTTAATCCAGAGGAAAACATTTGCCACTCGATCTGTCCTACTGGATACTCGCATTTTCCTTCAAAGTTCTGCGTTTCTGTCCTTCCCTAAAAGCTCGGTCTCACTCACTGTTTACTTCAGCTCCAAACAAGATGACTGAAAGGGGCCCTTGGTGTAAAAGATCTATATTTAAAACTCAAAATATTTCAGTAGAAGAATTTATCAGTAGGTCTTGCTTTCAAACTGTTTCTCATCTGGTATACTTTTGACTCCGTGTCTCCTGCTGTGACTACCAGGTAGTTTTCCTGAGTGCTGCCTACGTCTTTAATTCATCACAGTCTGAAACCATAAACTTCTCTTGAGGAGGAGGAGGACCTGTGGTGGCCACTGTGTGGTGGGGCTACAAAATTCCCTACTGGATATTGACGGTGTTAATGCTTTTTTCATATATTGATTTGTTTTTCATTATAGATTAATATGGAAGGGCAATATGGCCAAAAATATTTATCACCATTATCACGCACCGGATTATAAGGGGCACTGTCGATTTTTCCGAAAATAAAAGGATTTTAAAAGCGACGTATTTTCAGAAAAACACTGTAATAATGACGGCCCGCTTACATGCTCTACCTAAAATTGTGCTTTGGTGTGTATCTGACAGACGAAAGCCAAACCAGCTCCACATCACTGAAGTTGCAGCATTTTCACAAACCAATTCTGGTTCATCTGTTTCATTCAACTATTTCACCCTTCTCATTCTCCGTCGCCGCCATGCTTTTTCTGCCATGTGCGTATGAAAAAAAAGGCACTGCGCATGCGCGGTTCACCCATATTCTACCACAATATTTCATTTTCTTATCATTGCCTAAGGTTATAATGGTATTACCGTGAACGGTATGATATGGCCCAGCCCTATAGATTAACATTAAAATTAATCTTAAATGGCATGTTTTTTAGGTTCAATAACTGCATAATACTTTCAAAAAAGTTAACAAATAATATTAAGATTGCATATTAAGACTCAACACCATGCCCCTCCAGCTGTTCAGCTAATATCTGTCCACTTTTTGTTCCCCAGTTCCAGCAGGCTAAATTATTCCCTACTCTTTATTTCCTCAACCCAGAAACAATGGTTGCCACATTCTTCACTGGGACTAATTTACCATGAATGCAGGTTAAATTAAATCTAATTTCAAAATAAAAACAAAGCTGAGCTTTGCCACACCTAAAAACTGATTTCTGAAAAAAGCAAACAGATAAAAGCACTTTTTAAAATATATATGTAGCATAAAATCTCTCAGATCTGTGGCAGAGCTGGGATGGTGTGGAGTCCTATTATGGTAAGACAAACAAAAACGACTGAAACAAAAACATCGAGCTGCCCTCATTGCTGTAAATTTCCATCTCGCACTCTCCAAAAGCCTTCACTTCTTATTACTCGCTCAGCAACATTGTTTGCAAACCACGAGTTATGAACCATGTTTTCCTCTGGCCTGAAACTACAGAGCAGTCTGACTGTCTACACTAACAGACATGCAGAGAATTGATCATTTGTAGGAAAGAAATGCTGTATGAATACTGGTCAAATGATTTTTTTTTAAAAAGATATGTAAAAGGAAAAGCAGCATTACAACAAAACGAGGAGATTTCTACATATGACTGGCTAATCTGGTTCCAGATGTCTGAATCATCATTCACAAGATTTTTTTTTCTTAGCACACATATCTTTGCATTGATTATTCTCAAAGCTGGCTTTTGACTTCAGCTCAATGATGCAACTTGCAAAAGTCTGCAACTTTCCTAAGGCCATTCAAGACTGTTTAAGAAAATACCTTTAAGAAAGACACTTTAAGTGCAATAAATTAATATGTTAAATAATCGACATAACAATTCTGTCCAATTGTGACAGAATTCAGTAAAGCTATGCCTCATTCTCGTGCTTCTGTAATTCTACTCTACAACTGTGATCGCTCATCTAATTTGTTTGTCTGTAAAAAGCTAAATAAATAACAGCTGATGCATTTTTACAGTACAGATGCAAATACTAATGTTTTCCACTCCTGCCTGAATGGACACTGGCAAAGTAAAGCACTGAGATTAAGTTAAAGGCAAAAAATAAGTGAGTTGTTAGTTAAGTGAAGCCACTTCTTTAGGCAGAACAGGTTCTGTGTTTTGACTTTTGGTAATGCTGATATTTACATTTGCATCACAGGTTGTGCTTTTTCTTTCTCACTGAAACCCTGTGAAGGGGGAGATTCACCGCCTCATGTTTTTCCTCTGCAAGGTTTCTTTGATTGTGTGAAACTCAAGCTTTGCTCTACATTTAAGAGACAAAGAAGCTGTCACACAAAGAATGAGGATAGTATGCTTTACCTAAATAATGTTGAGACTTCACCAGATGAGGATGGCCGAGTTGTTCCCCTCTAATGGTCAGTATGTGATAAAACACAGTGTCTAGAAATGTGCCTGTTCTATTTTTGTTCAATCACATAAACCTTTCCTGTGATCTCAGCAAATGCACAACACACCCTCTCCGCCTGGCAAAACCACATGAGTAATGAGATAAAGGGCATAAGGTAAACAAACAGGGTGAGGCGATGTGGCTGGTGGGAGTCGAAGCAGGAGTGTCAAGTGTGACTAAGTGCTTCATCTCGACCACAGAGGGATGGTGGGATAGAAAGAAAAAACTTCCAGTCTTTGGACAGAGCAGTGAGCACTAGCAGCTAAAGCTAGACTGATGAACCGGCCAGATTACTGCAGTTCCATCTGCTTCGGTGTACACACCTGCCAATAAGTGACTACAGCAGAAGTGCAGAAATGACTAATTAGGTCTGATGCACCTCAGAAAAACACTCTTCGCAATACAAAAACAACACCATCGTTAACAGCACATGAACCAGTTCTCCGGCCGTTCATATGCAGACCACCAGAGCAGTCAGCAGCAGTCTGAAACACTGGCTGATTGGGACTAGATCCTCTATGGCAGCGGTCTCCAACCTTTTTTGCGCCACGGACCGGTTTATGCCCGACAATATTTTCACGGACCGGTCTTTAAGGTGTCGCGGATAAATACAACAAAATAAAACTAGTACCGGTACCGAAAAAAAGAAGATTTATTCATAACACACGTGAAAAGACCCAGGAAAACAGAGTTAATGATAAAAACGATAACAAAATAACGCTGAAAACCCTGAAAACCATACATTTCACACCTGAGCCTCAACTCTCGCGGCCCGGTACCAAACGACTCACGGACCGGTACCGGTCCGAGGCCCGGGGGTTGAGGACCGCTGCTCTATGGGAAAGCAGCTTAATGGAACAGAAGACAACATCATCAGCAACCTGACTAGACCAGGAATAGGTGTTTAGCAGACACCAAACTAAAAACACACAAACAACAAAACAAAAACAAAACAAAACACATAACCACGTACTTCCCTGGTTGTTAATATACTTGCATGGTTCATCCAAGTGAAGTGTATCTGTGGATAACTCTGGTATCAATCTGGATTTTTATTTTTGGATTGAGTCCTGACTCAATATGTAAGCATGACTGGTTACACACTTAGAAAACTAGGAATTTTCCTTTTACATCTGGTTATTTGATCAACAAAAATATTCTTGTTTTTTAAATTACAATTAAAAGGCTAAAACCTTGATATATAAATGATATATCCAGGAAAAACCCTGTCAGTGATCTTTATTAGCTTA
This sequence comes from Astatotilapia calliptera, assembly GCF_964374335.1. Classification (NCBI taxonomy): domain Eukaryota; kingdom Metazoa; phylum Chordata; class Actinopteri; order Cichliformes; family Cichlidae; genus Astatotilapia; species Astatotilapia calliptera. The sequence goes on along the minus strand of NC_137432.1, from coordinate 35,592,065 downwards.
AATAACACAATACTACTCAGGCTATCCTGGCAGCTAACAAGGGGACTTTAGAGAGATACTTTAGGAAATACTTGTATAGCCATATGACTGATGTGCTCAAGTCTCAATCACTCTTTTGTTGTCTGACTTGTCAGTCACAGTAAGCTCTGAATTGTCTGCAAGGCGTAGGCATAGCATACTGTCCTTAAAAAACAGCCACATGCATATAAACAGAGCAGAGCAATGGCTTTCTTGCGATTTCTTCTCAGTGAGTCGAAGCCAGTTTTTAAGTGCTTCAGAAACAGGGTGGATAAGCTGCGAACAATCAATCACAGTAAACACCAACCATGCTGCTGAAGGAAGCCAGCAGAAAGAAAAACAAAGGTGTGGTGAGATGGCTGTCCTTCAGCTGTCTGAATCTGTGGAGTGCTGTAATCTGGTTACTGACTGAGCTCAGTCAGCCTACACTGGCTCATTACATAAGAAAGCTACAGCTGGGAAGGAGGCTGATCATTGCCTGGCTGAGGAATGGAGGAAAATCGAGATCTTCACCTAGGTCTTCCAAAGTTGCCCTCATATGAAGGGTGCAGCACAATGGCTCTGCTGCTTGTGTATAGGAAGTGCTGCTTCAGTCTCCTCAACATAATAAGTAGAAGGCTTAAAAAAACAGAATGGCCTTATCAGACAACAGTCTTGGACAAGAAAATGCACAGCAAAGCAAACAGAGCGCAGAGCGGTGCAAAATCCTCTCATTATATTGCAATATCCTTCTATAGGGCCGGGCAATGCTTTCTTTTGCGACTACGTTGACCCCATCTTCAAGGGCAAATGGATGCATCATAGGAATAGTGTAGGCACATCACTTTCCAAGGGCTTGTATAATGCCGAAGCACTGCAGAAACAGCCTCAAGCTAATGCTAGGCTGCCGCAGACATGGTCTGCATCAATTCTCATTTTCCCTTAATTCATTTATGAAGCACTTTTAACTAATTTACTATCACTGAAGAGAAAAAAAACAGTTTCACAATTCAATTACAATATTTAGGACTTTAAACTGCTGCATTCTCAGGGAGAGACGTATGGTTTCAGTTGCTATTGGGTTACATCTCAGAAATCAATAGAGTAAATTTGAGTGTGCCTATTGCCCTGGACAAAAGGAAATATGCTAGCAAGCTGGTCATTGGAGGAAAATCAATAATCCCACTGAACTACAGCTCAGGGGGAAATGCACAGGCATGTTGCTGACATATGAATTATGGGGACTAGCGGACCAGTTCAAGTCCATTAGCAAAAAAGAAAAGAAAAAGCTTCTTCATCAGACTCAGACAGTGTCTTTTGTCTTAAAAACAGCAAAAGCTCTGTTGTAGCTGCAGGAAAGATGGGTTATAGTCTTTCCAAATAAGGTTATTGATTTTATTTAGAGGCACACTACTCTGATATGTCGATACGTTCTGATACTGCCTTAAAAAGTTATATGAGATGCCATGACAATGAACCAATCTACAGAGGTGATCTAATCAATACAATCCTACTTTGTATCTTTAGTCCACTGGCTGCAGTAAGGACAGCCAAAATAGCAAGGAGGACCAACGATTTAGAGTTTCAAGCTCATTTGCCAACAACCTTTTGTAATGTCTTTGCAGTACTTTGTGATTTAACTGCAAAATGTGCCACCACAACAGAGCTTCAGCTTTCAGCACCTGCTCAGGGTCTATAACAATTTGCAGTATGATGTTGAATGTAAATCTAAAGAATCTAATAATGATTAAAACTAAAGAAGTATCCAAACCACATTTCCCCCTCATTCTGTTTAGGAGACTTTAGTTGTTGTTGTTTTCACAGCCAACAGTACTTGGCAAAAGTCCAGGCCTGTAAGACCGCTATATACTGATATAAAGTCCCGACAGGTGCAAAGGTGCGAGGTCCAGACCAACGCTTCTTGTTGCCTTAATTATCTGTTAGTTTCTTTTACAACACTGGCAAAGCAATGTTTAAATCAAGTCCAGCATTTGGGTAAATATAATAATCATAAAATACACTTTTAGTTGATCAAATGAGCAGAAAGAACAGTTAAATGAATACACTTCAACAAATTAACTATATGCAGACCAATCATGCTTTCATGTACAGTCACGACCCAAAGACCCATTTTGATCCAAGAAAAAAAAAAAAGCTGATTTGCATAAACAAGAATGATTCAGTGAGGAATCCAGCTTTTTAATGTAAATCTAGTACTGGATCAGTATTGGATCAGAAAGCAAGGTATGAGAACTGAAAAAGCTGGATAGCTGCATTCCTACTTATTTTTCTTCCACTTGGCTTGTCTCTGCAAGAGTACGCTGCAAGAAGTGTCAGGTCTAACGAATGTTTACAAACAAGTCAGGAATTTAAAAAATTAAACAAAGTAGGCGAGATGAGCCTCCCTGCAAGGAAAATAAAAACACATTTCAACCCTGCTGGCTTAGCCACCATCTGCGGGTGTCTGTGTGTGTAATGCGTAAGACAACACCACCATCCCGAATGCACACACAGCTGATGTCAGAGATTCCACACCATGCCCGCCCTCTCCAGGCCGTGCCACCTGAGCTGGATGAGTCCAAAAGCTGTCCAGTCATCAAACAAAAAATATGCAAAGTCTAATGTCCCTCTCACAGCCTGCCTATCCCATTTGCTGGCTCAGAAACAGGCAAACCTGATCCATGTGAACCTCTGTTTTTTCCCCTGGATGAGTGCTCAAGGCAAAACAAGGTGAAGAAAACAGGATTTACTTACAGATCATTTGATCACAGTTTTCACATTTGAGTTGCACACTGCAGCCGTTTTAAACTTCATGACTGAACCAAGAAATTCCTCCAGTTTATCTGGTCTAAAAATAGTGCGACACTGGTAATAAGGGGGAGAAAAACACATTCACAGACATTTAGGTCAACTATTAGCATTGTTCATGAAAACAGGGTCCGTGAATGTCCATTACACAGCTGCGCACTTGTTCTGAGTGTCTATCTTTACATCTAAACCAGAGCAATAACAACTGTGTAAGCACCACCACCAATGCAAACAGAGAGTTACCATCTAATCTGAGCTGCCAGAATTAGAGCAACCTCCTGTTTCAGATAGCCTAAAAATAATCCACTCCTAATCACAGTTTAAACATAGAAAGTCTGCACAGTCGAGAGCTCAAAAACAGCTGATGGCTAAGATTTAAACACTGTCAGGGACAAAACCCAAGGAACGTGTAATGCTTCAATCAGAGACAATCAAATCAGTGACGTCATCTTCTCCTTCTGAAAGCATGAAATCCTTTATCATTCAGAGCTAATTTTCATTAACAAAAACCATTTATGTTTTTTGAAAGTGCACTGTTCTTAGGAATCATCATTCTCTGGTCCTTAAGCTGACTGAAACACAAAACACCAGTTAGCAAGGTTTTTAGAGAGTGGATGACCTAATAAGCTAGAGTATGCTTATGTTTCCTTTCCTTTGTATGAATGCATGTCTTCAGAGTTTCCTGTTTAAAAAGAAAAGTCTCAATTAATGCTTGTCAAAGACCTCTTTAGGCCTAACAAAGGCCTAACAATACCAAAATGATCTCTTATTTTTGGACTTTTCCTTTTCCTATAAAGAGCTTTCAAGATGGGAACATAACCACGCAACAATACACTGTAATATTCCTTACCACAATATACATTTCCTTTTTTTCAACCACACATTACAGTAAAGCTGTTTTCTTTGGATTTTGGTCCGGTCCTAAATACAACCTCTACAAATGTAATATCTACAGCAAGTTTTATGACTGTATTTACTTGATTTTCATTTCAGATTTTTTATCTCAAACAGCTAGCTTGGTTTCAAATCTGTACAGGTACAATGCACAGACACTGACATCTGCTAATTAGTGGTTAATTATTAAACTGTCAAAATGGCAGAATTTAAGTAATTTAAGAGGAGGGACCAGCAACCAAATTTCAGGCAGGAGGTAAAAAGTAGTGAGATTACACACATTTTGGTGTTATTTGCTGTTCATGCATGGTAAACTGTTTCTTTTAAAAGACTTTAGCATAAGTTTTGGTCAGAAACCAACACGTTGCATGTATACAAAAATCAGTTAAGTGTATGACCTTTTGTGTTAGACTTGAGGCAACACTACCCTGTTGATATACATGCAGTGTTGGGGAGTAACGGAATACATGTACCGCCGTTACGTATTTAAAATACAAAATATGAGTAACTGTATTCCGTTACAGTTACCGTTTAAAAAGGTGGTATTCAGAATACAGTTACTTTGTTGAAATAAATGGATTACACTGCGGTACTTTCCTGTTTCATATTGTCGCGGGTCAGGACTGTTTGGGTTTTGTTTGACAGCTACGTTCTGTTGTTCCAGGCGGCAGCTTTACGGTTGCCATGGTTAGAGGGCGACGCTCTCTCTCTCTCTGCGACTGTGTGTTTCCTGGGTGAGAGAGCGCCTTTTCGTTGTTGTTGTGCTAAGCTAACAGGCAGAATGCTACAAGCATAGCTTCGGTGTTCGCTGTTCGCGTTCGGTGTGAACACACCGTAAAGAATGTAGCATCATGGGCAGTGTAGTCCGTGTTGCAGGGAGAATGGACTGCCATACACGTTATGGGTCTGTGAGCGCGAGGAGGGAGAAAAAGGGGAGTGGAAAGGTACGAGTTGTCATCGAGGAAAAACGGGAGCTGGAAGCATCTAAATATAATAATAACCACTTCAGCCAAGAAGAGTGCCTGACGAGCCCAGTTGTAAGTAAGCTATTAAGACTCGACTGTACACCGTGTTCGTGTTTTCCTCCGAAAACAATAAGTTCCGTTGGAGCAGTCTTTCAACGCCTCTCTCTGTCAATAAAAGTTGACCCACACAACAAAGTAAAGCTATTTTTCGGCTACGAGCCCAACACAGAACCCACCGTATTAGTCAGAGGTCCCTTTACTACAGTTCGGAGTCGCGGACCTTCAGTAACAGTAATAAATCACACAGCAATAGTACATTCACGTAGTTGTAAACAGCATGATAATATATTAAGTAATCCAAAGTATTCAGAATCCGTTACTGTCATTGAGTAACGTAACGGAATACGTTACAGAATACATTTTGGGGCATGTAATCTGTATTCTGTAATGGAATACATTTTAAAAGTAACCTTCCCAACACTGTATACATGCACCACGCAAGTAAGCACAAAGTGCATGTAGTGTATGTAGTCTGCACACAGAGGCGTTCTGATTGAGGTACAGTGATGGTTTAGGACAAAATGTCTCCTGGTCAGTGGAAAGCTTCAACTTTTTCTTCAGTCATACGTAAACTCTTGCTGATATTCACTGGAGCAAAGTAATAATAGCCAAGTCCAGCCAGCTGAAATGGGCAGTATTAGCTTCTGAACACAAGTGTTTATCAAAGTGTCTGAGAGCTGATGTCATCGTGTAGCAGAGCATGTAGGAGAGATGTTTGACTTCACTTAGTCCACTTTCCTCTAAAATACTGCTCTGAATGCCACAGCATGAATCACCCGACTCACATATCAGTGGACAAGAACAAGAAACGTGAGCGCTGATTTTTATATAATGGATACAGCGGCATCAACAACTTCTCGATGAAAATAAACAAGCACACATTTTCCTCTTTAACAGGATATGGCTTAATTGACAGCAGCAAGTGATTTCTGATCCATGGTCATTAAGATTCTGCCTGAATGGTCCTTTTACATAAATTTAGAAAACTAAATATGTACAAAACCAGTAAGAAAACAAAGGAAAAAGTTTAATCATTTAATTCTTTAAATCCACAAGAACGTCTTGACTCAAATTAGGGCTGGGCGATATATCGAGTTTTTTTAAAAATATCGATATATTTTCATACGAGATATAAGATGTGACAATATCGTTTATATCGACATAGTCTATGTTACGTTATAATTATACTTGTGGAGCCGCAGGTTTGCCTCTCTTTCGTCCACTTTTGTCTCTATGCAACGTTACTCTGCCTCGCCTCTCCTTCACTGAACACAACTCCGCCTCCCCCATAGCTTCACCTGACAATGACAAGGCAATGACAAGATGAAAGCGGAAAATCTCCGTTAGCGAATTACCGCGGATGGCCCCGTGCGTGGGGCTGGACGGTGTCAACGTGTTAGCGAGCTAACCGCGCTAACGAGCTAACCGCGCTAACGACATGCAGCCCGGAGGGGCTGCACGGCCTAAAATCCTTTCATTTTCTCAAAACTCGACAGTGCGCCTTATGTATGAATTCTGGTTGTGCTTACTGACCACGGACCGATTTTATGTGGTACACAGCGCTCAGCAATCTGTCAAAAAAAATTTTAATATGACTTTGCTAAGCTACGGAGCTGCACGGCTTGATGTCGGAGGATTATGGCTACCGGGGAGGAGCCTCGCGGAGTGATACGTACTGTGTGTGTATAAGGACCACAAATGGCACCTGTTCAGAGATGTGGTGCCGCTGTGAAATCTGTCTCTTTGTTATTATGCTCAGCGTCTATTAGTTTACATTTTGACTGCACAATTGTGAGCTTTTTGTTATGCACAAAAACAACATTTTCTTTTATTTATGGACCATGATTATTTAATAAATGCTGATAATTTATTTTTGAGTAATTTCTTCATGTACATCTACGCTGTATGTTTTTTTGTTTTGTTTTGGTTTGTTGTTTTTCCATAACTTGTGTATCTGCAAATATACACATTCTGTATTTTTCATATGAAAGAAACTATACTGTGGTGGGGCTTGCTAATTTCTTGTTTTTGATTTATGTATGTTATGTTTTGTTTTACTTCATATGTTTATATGTTTCATATGTTGTTTGTTTAATTTAAGACAAAAAAAAAAAAATTAAATGAATGAGAGGTAAAACTTGAGGGGGTAGGGACAAATAAGTAAATACTTCAGCCTACTCCTTTTCAAACAAATAATGGAATGATATTTTGTAATGATTGTGAAGGCACATGTTTGAAATGTTTGAAATAAAAATGAACTGAACTGAACTGAAAAGTGCCCGTGTGACATCTGGGACACAGTGTGACTAAGAACTCTCTTTTTGTTCTTAACTTATGGCTTTAAAAAAAAAAAAAATCGAGATATATATCTTATATCGCCATCCAGCTAAAAAATATCGAGATATGAATTTTGGGTCATATCGCCCAGCCCTAACTCAAATATTCCAAAAACAAAAAAGTAGGCCATCCTTAGCAGATGAACCTTTTCACTTTTAGTAACTGACAAAGTTTTGACAAATAATTAATAGATTAACCAAGAAAATAACTGATTAGTTTAACTGTACCTGTACATGTGTTATCATGAAATTAATATAGTAACATGTAGCATTAATGCTGAGATAGTTATGATTACTCATTTACATACAGGTGCAGGCCAATCTTTATTTCCTCCTTTCCTGTCCATTATGATGGTTTACTAGACCTCAGAGGGTCCTAGGCTATGCCCGGGGCATGTCTCTGCAGTCAGGCTCAGTAATCACCAGTCAAAGAGCGATAATTAACAACCCCACATGAAGCAGGCGGCTGTGGAAAAGGGCTTTAGGGGACTATAAGTGGCATTCCCACATACCACACAGAGACCACACTGCTTTGTGCACGGGGTCAGTGCGATGGGTGACTGAAACAGCAGAAAATGTAATGAGGGTATTTGATCCTCAAAGTGAGAGGGGGAAGTGGAAGCTAATCTGCCATCAATGCATTACTGGTTCAGAGGCGCACACAAAAAGAAACCCAAAATAAGACATTAAGAATGATGACCCCTGCATGACTTCATGGAAGTCTGTGCTCTGCAGACCAAAAGAGGTGCACAGACACACAAATGCTGGTCCAGTGCTGCTGAACATCCGGCGAGAAATGCTGCTGTGCCTCTGAAGGACATCAGCACAGAGACTGATGGATAAATTGCTTCCTGCAGCTGTCATCCTAAACTCTAAACCGGTTTACAAAAGTCCTCAGCTGGCCTTGGTGGACTCAGTGATTTGTATTCTCTGTGAAGAAGCACAAGCCTCTGCATCCATCTTAAAACTGCCTACCTAAATATTCTAAAGGCTGGAAATTTTCACAGTAAATAACAAAGTGTGTTTTGCCTCTAGAAAATTAATTAAGATGATTACAATAATAGCACAGGATTCCCATGTGCATGTCCAAACATGACACAAGCTCATCTTTGGTGATACAGCTGAATGACATGGAGGACCGCCCAACCAAGTAACCAAGACTTTACCAGTAAACATGACATGAGAAAGGTCAGAGTAGATGATTAGCAGCAACTGGACTTTAAAAGAAGAGCAGGGAAAAAAAGAGGGCGTTGCCAATTATAGTTAGATGACCCTGTACCTGTGGGTCCTACCCAAGTGAAGTGAATGTGAATGCAAGCACTTCTACACAAAACACATACTACAGTGTTTGAGCTGTGATTATTGACCAAAGGTGATAAGTCTAAAGTTGCTTTGGCAAGCCTAACCAATCTTAAAGATGACTAAAATCACCTCCTCTGTTGCTTTGATCCGTGCATTAATTTTAAAATAAACTGGCAATATTTGATGTTACAGGGATGACACTGATGCCAAAATATCCTTTTTGCTTCATGTCTAAACAATTAGTATTGCATAATTCACATTTAAAAGGCAAGTGAGATGACTACTGCTTTCATTTGCATATCAACCCTCAAGGAATACAAGACATTTCTTACACTCCAACTTGATCTTCGGCTGCGCCATTTTAAAATTAAGCACATTCGTTCCAGTCCTGCAATACAAAAACTGTTGTAAATAAAAGAGCTTAGAAACTGCTTAATACAAGAAACAAAATGGATCTGTGACTTGCAAGTACAATACCTACAACAGTGAAGATCTACTAAATCAGACTGAATGTGAAGCCAACCAAGCCCTGCCCGATCTAAAGCCAGCGGCTAAACAAGCACCAGCCTCTGCAGGCATGCAGCACTAATGCTCATGTGAATCCCCACGTGCTGCAGGCCAGTCGCTATACACAGCAGGGTGACTTCACGTCACACCCCATATGATGTCATCCTGGGGGAACAGGCTCCTCATTAGGGCTGTGTGTGGGATTACTCCTGATGTCCTGGATCAACGAGGCAGAGCAGGAGACGATAATGTCCCCTAGTCTGCACAAGAAAAGGCACATGCCCAATAATATGCTTTGAAATAAACATTAATCTCAAAGAACATGTTGAGTGATTTACTACAACTGCCGAATTTACCAAACTGAACATCCACTTAAAGACACTGATGCTGATCAATGAGTCCAGCTTTACTGCCACCCACCTTACAGTTAGTGTTGTTCTAGCTGTGAAGGACAGAATTTAATAGAAATCACCTCACTTGTTAGGAGTTTGTTTCACTATTTCAGACAGCTGCCAACCTAAACACCAGAATCCGTCAGTCAGAAGTCCTCATTTGGTCCTGATGGAGTCCTGTTAACCTTTAGATTTTGTGGAACAGTCAACTAAATGATCTCTGTTCTCACTAGTCAGCAGCAAAAATAATAGCTGGTTAAACTAATTATCCATATTGTATCCATACAATAATGTGCAACCCCAGTTAACGTTTGTTTCTAAATCACTATGACACCACCTGCCTCTGTGCCTTTCTGTGATCTAACAATGTAAACTACCAGGTGGAATTGGGCTGTGCGATATGACTAAAATCTCATATCCCAATATTAAGACATCTATCGTCCCGATAACGATATAAATCACAAAAATTTTACATTTTCTGAAAGTTCTGTGAATCTCGGGCAGCTCGACTTGCAGGAAGTGTTTACAGCTGGGCGTCGTGTACCTGGAGTCGAGTGTTTTAACCGATGCATGAAACGATACATTTTTAGACATAAGTTGTAACGGCCGCCGTTTTCTTTGTGAGTATTTATTACACGGCGTGCTGCGGGGAAAAGCCTGTTCTAACGTTTGAGTCTAAGGTTTATTTTTTAGCGCCTGACGGCTCTTTTTTGCTTCTCATCCGTAAATAGTCTGCATGCTCTTTCACGTGATTCAGTTTATTTTGGAAAGTCTCAACAGGATCTTGAGCTTTATTGTGAAAACTTTGTGGAAAATAAGCAGACACGTGATGGTTTTACTGTTGTTGTTGCTAACGACAACGAATAAAAAGAGGCGCTTGTCCGTCAGTCGTGTGGTTATATTAAATATAAGAGAAAGAGAGAACTTTAAGAAATGAATATAGCCACTACAGTGACCATCAAAACAATGAAAAAATATTGCCGTAAACAGTTTATTTTGCGACACCACGATACAAACGATAGTGTAAAATACAACGATAGATGTTTTTATATCGTCATGAAGCCCTAAGGTGGAATACAGGACACATGACTGCTGCATGAACCAGCATGGTTCTGCAGTACTTTAAAGTCCAAAATTAACTAATGACTCAAAAAGATAAATATGGTACAGACAGAGCTGGGCGATAGAACGATAACGATATGTATCGCGATATAACTTTTACTCGATAGAGAAATTAAGCTATCGCGATAGACCTCGCCGCTCTTGTCCTCAAAAAAAAAAAAAAAAAAAGTCAGCCAATCCAAATTAAGTAGCGCAGAGCCGAACCAATCACAGCTGCAGCGTCACGTCGCGTGACTTGTTACATACAGCACAAGTGCCAAGCCGCACGTGTGTTTGTTTGGGAAGCAGCCAGCGGGTAATGGAGGAAATGAGTGTGCCGACTAGAAAAATCAACCGAGCGTGACCGAAGAGAAAACAGATGATGGTTCCAATGCCGGAGAGATTGTCGAACGGAAGAGCCATAGAAGTTCCGTAGTGTGAAGGTATTTCGGCTATTTCAAGTCTGACAAAAAATAGAGTAGCCTCACTGTAAATGTGCCGAAAGCAAGTCTGGAAATACAATAAACTGGTGCATGCGTCACACTGTGCGCCACGTTATTGTTTCGGTGAAATGAATTTCTACAATACTGTTACTGTTAATTCTACTCTCTGCAGTGTTTAAATGCTTACATATACACACAGTTACTGTCCGTCCACACATACGACTCGGTTCTGCTTCTATGCCCCAGCTTTGTTTACTTTTTCCCACCGAGGCTTCTAGACTTCTGATTGGCCAACATTTCTGCACGGTTAGGAATCTAGTGCCACCTGCTGCTTTGGCATGTTCATAGCAGCGTTTTCCTTCATTTCTGCCTTTACGTGTGGACGGGATTATTTTTTAAAACGTAAACGGAAAATCTCCGTTTTCAAAAATACCCGTGTACGTGTGGACGTAGCCTCAGTCTCTGACTGGAAGCGCTAATTCGTCATTCGGCTTTTGTCAGACTAAAGTAACTGTTAAAACTGTTTGAAAAGCTCAGCTATACAACAAGGAGAGGTTGAGAATTTCCTTTTAGTTCTCAGTTTATTTGATATTGACAAAAGTTAGTCAGTTTTGTCTGTTCTTCTGTAAAACAAACTAAGATTTATTTTTAGAATTAATATTTTGTTTCTAAGTGGAATTGACAATTTAGTCTGTTTTGTTTGTTCTATTTTGAAACTTAAACGCTTTAGCGGCTGCCTTTTGTATAGTTTGCAATATTTGCCTTTATTTATCTGAAAAAGTCTCATGTTCCTTAAGTACATCTACCCTGTTGAACTTATTATGGGAAATAAATATTTAAATAAAAACAAGCTGCTGATTATTTCACATTTTACTTGTGAGCAACGGCACATTTAAATCTTACAAATATAGTTATTTGGCTTATATCGTGATAGATATCGTTATCGCCTGAAATGAAAAAAACATATCGTGATATGAAAAAATCTCATATCGCCCAGCTCTAGGTACAGATTAAAACGGGCCAATGTATTTAATTCACTTCTATGTTGGTCTGCGTTAACCATGCATCAGCTGCAGTGCACCAGCTCCTTCAGAAGTCCAAACAATCCAGAATACTTTAAAATGTCTGAAGTTTCATACACGCACACAGCGTACAAATAGGGCAGTCATTTCAAACTATTTTTCTAAACTTGGCTTTGGATGATATTATAGCGAGTACACAAGCCCCACCCACACACTGTTAAAGCCCTTTGCTTACCATGCACAGCCAAAAGAAGAGAAAACAGGACAATAAAACAACTGAGGATTTTTTGAAACTGTGACTCATGCAAAGCTACCCTTGCAGAGTCAAAGAACAAAACCATGTAGCTTGAAATGAGCATAATAAACTTCCTCAAAGACCAATCGGCTGAAAACATTTATTCCTATCATAAAGGAAAAAGTTGTATCTGCAACAATAGATAAAACAACCACTGCTTAAAAAGTGAAAGACAAATAGCACTGTGGTGATGACAGATAAGACTGTGAGGTTCTGGCAAGTACAGCTGTAATAAATTCTTGAGTCTGGTGTGGTACAGTGATCAAAGTAAGTGATACAACAAGCTTTCACTACCACAGCTTTTCTCATGGGAGTGGCAGCCCATGCTGTATTGGATTATAGTTTTTCAGGTGGAACAAATAAAACTGTTACACCTTAGTTTGCGTTGGCCTCTATTCTGTCAACCGCATGAATTAACTAAACACAGACCGGGCATAATCCTGCTATCCACAACTTAACATGGGTGTAGAGTGGAGACCTGGAACATGGGGTGAGGACCTGTGTGGCCAGCATCTATTTACTGATATTTTTTTAACTTATATCATCTGATATGTAAAAAGTTTCAACCAGTGTATCAGTGACATCCCCAAGTTGCACTTGTAGCCTAAGAACAATTTTGTATTTAATATATGTATATGTCAATGCTGTTCAAATACCTGCTTAAAATGAGTTTTTGTAAGTATGCACTGTATTTTGGCCACTTAATAAATAAAAACTTTTTTTTCCTCAAATGCAAGACAAACCTTTACTGTTACATATACCGGCTGAAATGTCATCTCATAGTTGCTATGCTGTTTTTCTACATTTAGTATTTTGCTGGGTGAATTTAAAATAATAATTATAAATTATATTACCAATAAGTATTTTTATTTAAATATAAATTACATTTATTTTGATTTCAAACTAGCTTTTATTTTAGTGAAATGTCTTATTTGTTTTGATAAAGTGTACTTCACCTTTATGAACTATAAACTCCTCTAATGGTCATAGCTATTTTGTCAAAGACTACAGAGTTTCCCCAGTTTGGAGGATAAATCAAATATAGTTTATACTATAGTATAGTGTACTACGGTATATAATGAGTGTCAACAGATGCCTGATTTTTGTGTTTTTCTTTACACAAATAAAAATATTTTACTCATAAACAAACGAAGAAACGGTATAAAATGACAAATTTTGGACTCAAACATGCATGTTTTCAAAGTAAAGCAGCTGCTGGCACCCAGGTAAGCACCTCAGTTCATAGTATCTACCCATCCTGGACACAAATGGCCCTGGGCACTGGCTAGCTGCTGTGTCACAAGACTGGCAGGCAACCAGCCATGGTGGGGAGGGTGGGGCTGCAAAGAGTTTTATGAGTTGCTGTCTGGACATGGAGACCTCTTAGAGACAAGCCACCTATTGATCCTCGTGTCGCTGTGGCAGTGCAGAGACTAAAACTGTTTTTGCCTTTTATCTTATCCCCTTCCTGTGTTTCTAAATAGTGCTACTTAAAGATATAAGAGCACAGATGGATGTGGGTTTTAAGTCTTTTTTGGAAATCTGCAAAGAGTCCAAACAAAACAAGGCTTAGTTCATGCCTTACCACCAGTGGGACATGCACACTTAACAGGAAAAAAATCATCTGGTTGTCCTACTAACCTCATCTACTTACTTATTAATCTGACCGTGTTTTCCTGTGGGAGTAGGCCAAACGGGCCTGGCCGTGTAACTGACACTGCACCGCTGACAGTGAGCAGCTGTTTGGGGGAACTCAGCGAGAGGAAAATTTAAATTTTCATACCCTCTGCATGGCTGAAACAGACAGGTTAGCTTGTATAACATTATATTCACCAAGACAGCCACAAAGGATATTCAGCAAAATAAGTGTGTGACACATGTTTACAGCACTCTCACACTAACTGGCACAAAACCTTAAAGAAAGTCATACAGAAAGTCAAACAAGTTCAACTGGCTGTCCGTCATGTGAAGTATAAATCAAGAGTCACTGCTGCTCTGTCTTTATTGCCACATGTAACTGCAAAACAGTGTGCAAATAAGCCCATGACCATCAGCTCATAAAACTTCATGTTGCCAGAGTCATGACAAACCCTGTTACACAGGTAATATAAGTGTCTAGTTACATCTCATCATTTTGGATGACAGCAGGGCATGCAATGCTTCAGAAGGTGAAAAAGCTCATGTCCCACTCCACACAGTTTTGTAATCGTTCATTAACAATAAAAGAGCTTGCAAACTAAATTTGAGTGAGATACAGTTTAGCACGCTGGCTCAAACAAAGCCTTTGTCAATATGAAGGTAAGCGCGACTGCTTTGTACTGAGTTTAGGTAAAAGGTCTTTGGTTGATATAAATGTAAGCATTGTCCTGTTATTTTTTGATAAAGCAAAATGTATTTTAAAGTTATCCAAACTAAAACCAACTTTAGAAAAAAGCAATTAAAAACATTTTAGCCCCGGTCTTGGTGATTTCCCTTCGAGAACAAAACCTCTTGAGTGGGCACCATCAGTGTCACTGTGACCCGAGGCTACTGTGAACTCCCAACCACATAACATTTGAATCCTGTTAAGAGATCTGATGCATATGATACACTGCAGATTACAAACCACATATTTAAACTTGGATCAACCAAATTCAAATGGTTCGAGGGAAATCAAAGAGCAATAACTCAGTAATGTTTGTTTTGTTCTGTTCCACTGGATGCAGGCTGAGCTACTGCCTGTTTAGTGCACTGAGAAGGCAATTTAATAGACTGCATACCTGTGCCTATAATCCACATATTTACAAAGCAGCAGAGCACTTTTTGTTTTCAGTTTTCTTTTTTTTACTTTTACACCCTGCCAGTTTGGAAACTGTCTTGCAGTCAGAAGGATGCTACACCCCTCTTAAAATACTCGCCTGAGGTGCTCTCTCTGCTGCTGTATGAATCAATATAATATGTTCCTTCAAGTGTTGAGGACTTGTATAATGAAACCTGACACAAACCCTCAGAAAAACTGAGCATCATGGTAAATAGTTGCCACCATGAACTGTTGGGCAGCTTTATCACTTTAATTACCAACAGTGAGATAATGGGTGCAAATATGAGGTGCGGTCAAAAACTTCACTGACTGCACCTATGAAAATAAAAATGTTTAAAATGTTGATAAATGTTCCCTTCATTGCATTCATATTAGTTGACCAATGCAGCAACATATGAATCCCTGTGATTTCATCCTGAATAAAACAAAGTTGTTTTCTTCAAATTACAGACATTGTTAGAAAAAAAAAAAAAGGATCATTTAGGTTGTTATCTAACAACTTCTTGGCATAATTTAGTCAGATACATCACGCCCAGTTTTAAAACACTAAGAAGGCAACAATTAAAATGCTCACCTTGAAGTTTATAATCTATATTTTCAACACTTTCTCTTTCTTTACATTTTAAACTACGTAACAAAAAAACAAAATTGAAAAAAAAAAAATCTCTGTTGAGAAGAAAATCTATTTTTCCACGTTCATGGCCAAAAATTGGGCTACTTTCGTAATGACAGTTAGCAAAGCTTTGAGAGTGACGCATTTAAACAGGAAGAAGGATTCATGTCTACGGCTTGTTGTCCAGCATAGTCATGCTGACAACCAAGAAAACTAAGCTAAAAAGAAGTGACAACCACTGTAGTTTAATTCTGGGTTTTTTTTTTAATTAAGCAGTTTGAATAATCAAAATAATGCTGTTGAATTATAACCATCCTAATGATTCACAGCACCACCAACCCCTCCAGTCTCTAAATGTAGACTTCTTGCACCCTTTAGAGGTGAAAAATATTTACTTTATGTATATAGACACAAATCAGTACATATGGGGACTTGAAAATTCAGGGACATGAAAATAAGATTTGGAAATTGATCAAATTAACACACCAAAAGCTGTGATCAAATCAGATCAGATCGAGCTGCAAAAGTCACTCGCGAAAAGACAAATATTACAGTCAAAGTGCACTGGTAGTTTCATTCAACTTTCCACACTGGTACTGATCAGCAGTTGCTTGTGTGTCCTACATTTCAAGCATCATCCTTCACAGCCACTGGAAACAGTGAGTATGGGTGGAGGGCTGAATGTGTTTCTTTTTCCTACTACACCATACCTAACTTCTCAACGAGCTTCCTCTTCACTGCTGTGTGTTTATTACAGTGTGCGTTTTGTTTTTAATCAAAATCAGCAGTCAAAGCACACCCAGCCTGGCCTTCTGGATGGCTTTGCAAAGCGTGCAAATTTCAGAGAAGACACTTGCAATTCTCTCTGCTTTTACAGACAGAAGTAAAATACTTGTGTTATTGAGATCCAAAATACTTGTGTGAAGGTCATGTGCCTTTAAATAGCCACTATATATTTTAAAATACATGTAACACCAATAGAGTGATGAAATGTGGAAATACTGGTTTTAATTGCACTCCTTTTGCCTAAGAGATCCTTGACTGCTTATCATTTGCTTTTTAAATAGCTTATTAAATGCAAATGTTTTTCCTAAGTACCCATACTTCTTCACACAAAGACATTTTGTGTATATAAAGGATATTATCCAGTGGTTTTATACGTCAAACAAGCTTTGGATCAAAGTGAGCTGTACATACCCTGCTCACTAAAATTACTTTTGACACCCCTGCTGTAGGCCAAATACACTGAAGAACTTGTACCTCTGTCCTACTTTTCATATAGGCTGTCTGTCCTGGTGTCCCTGCAAACAAAAGAGTCCACAACTACAAGACCTAAATAATTCAAGGCAGAGTGCAACCTAATACTTTCTCGCTGTGGTGATGTAGAGAAAAATATGCCAAATAAACCTAGTTCTAGTTTCAGAATGAGTAAAAAGCAGTGAACCCTGTGACCCGTCAGCTCAGGCAGGAGCCTCACACAGAGTTAGATGCTTATTCAGACTCAATAAACCCAGTTGTTTTGGTTAGAAATTGTGGTGTGTGAAGAGCTGGCTCTGGTAATTTCCTGTGAGCTGGTCTTTTAAGTCAATGTTACATCACACATGCACCTTAAATAAAAGGCGGACTCCGATAAGCTGGATCGTGACTAGAAGCTCCCAGAAAAAACGAGATGATGACTTAACTTACTTCCACAGGCAGATGCACAACTACTAAAGAGATCAGCTGAAATTGATATCAGTGTTCACACTGCTTAGCTGACAGCTGAGGCAGTATTCAGAAACCAGTTCTGCTCTGCGCTGAATCCTAACGCTACACACGATGATGGCTTGTCCCCACTGCTGACTCTGAGCCAGCTTTTAATGGCTAGAACTATTCTTTGAAGAAGAAATATCAGGGAACAATAAACATGCTTACATAAACGCATTTGAGGCGTTCAAACGCATGAGGTTCATGCACCGTTCAAACATATCCCACTAACTTTATTTGCACCCATTAGTAATTATAATCGTCCATTTAAAGTCTGCCAGACATGCGCATGAATGCTCACCATAAAGAAGTCCTGTACATTTTTTTCAGTTATTAGAACGAACCGTTACCTTTGGCTAGCAAGTGGCTACTTCAAGCCTGGCTAATCAGCAGCAAGCTAACGGTAGCTTACGTTAACGCTAGGAGCTGGAGTATCCCTCTACTGCTTACCTTTAGCGGCCTCGCAGATGTTGTTTTCATCGTCCCATTCAGTTTTCCAGCAAGTGCCAACTTGTAAGTAGCAAATACGTTTCCAGTACCAACGACTTCTAACTTTTTAGTGTCCTCATATGGAGAACGGTGCGTAAAATCCCAAACCGGACCACCAGCGACAAAGTAATTTCTCCACCACTTACAACAACAACGTCAACCAAAGGTTTCAGACGGCCCCCGAGAGGACTCGGCCAATCAGAGGCGGGAGTTTTCTTTCATTGACGTTTATCAGAACCAATGGTCGGGCTAGAACATTTTGAGTGACGTTCCCCATTAGAGTAAACACCAAATGAGAACGCCAAACATCCGCCTGCCAATTGGCTGCAAGAAAATGAGAGGCCAGTGGGTTTTTTGTGTCCGCAGCCAATGACAGTGCGGCACTCAGGCCAGAGTGACAGGTGCTTTGGAGTTAACAAAATAGCTGGGGCGTCACCGTGGCCGGGATGAGGTCATCCAGGATGATGTAAACCCTACGTCATTAGCGATGCTAAATAAAACGCAGCAGGGAACACGTCCGACCGTAATCCATCTTTTCTGGAATTGTACAAACACTAATAAGCTGTGACAAAACGTGTACATTTAGCATGGTTAATATTGCTTGCAGCTTAAGAGTTGTTTTTTATAGGTCTCAGTACTTTTCATGACCATTAATGTCAATTTTCGCATGCAAAACGTTTTTTTGTTGTTTTCAAAAATAAATGGAAGTACATGTCAAACTTTTTCTACTCATGAAAGACAAACTTAGTGTTTCGTTAAGATGTTTTAGGGAATAGCTCACCAGGTTTCTTAAAAGACATTTAAAGCTCTTCCTTGCCCTTGAATGATTCATGGGGGATTGTTTAGTGGCTTCCTCTGAAAATAATCAGGTTCAAGGACTGCACTGCAACTGAGTGAAAGAAAAGGAACCAATGAGAGCATGAGGGTGGGAATGGATGTTTGTATCTGTGTGTGCCTGTTTGTTTGACGCCACCTCTCTCTAGGGACATCTCAGGCCCTCCATGGTATGGAGGCCTATCTCCCTCCACCACTTCCCCTACCAGTGGCAGACGCCCTCAGACATTGGTGGTTCTTTGTGTCCGGGGATGGGCGTCCAGGTACCCACCGGCTCACTCCTGGTGGCTGCTTGTCGGCGCCTGGAGCCTGGAGCTTACTCAGGCTCCTTCGGGGGTGGGGTGCCCTTGGCCTCTCGGCCTGGGGCTCAGTCACTCTGGCACAGCTGGCTGCCAGCAGCAGGGCCGTGCAGAGAGGTTTAAAGGGGCGGGTGCTCAAAGTTAAAAAGGGGCACATTGAACCAGGCTGAATAACAACAACACACATTCATCAAGAATCTAATATGGGAAGGGCAGGGCTGTGTTGATCTGAGACTGTAGACATTAAAAAGTCCATAGGAGAGATGGTAGCTGATTAAACAAGTGTCATGAGATAATAACAAAATGCAAAGATTGGTGACAGCGCTTGGAACCATAAGGCAACAAAAAACTGTGAGAAATAATTTAGGCTCTGCCTGTGAATCACTCTTTGCTTCTCTTCTTCCATCCCATCATTTCATATCACTCTCCACTTGCTATGTGAGAACAAGGCACAACTTGCTATTGCAATAAACTATAATCTAATTATCCACACCTAACAACTCTTGTACTTAATCTATAATAAAATGATGACAGAAAAATGTTATAGCACTGCCTTTAGTAGCCTCACACAGCTCCTGCTGTTTCCTCCTCATGTCCTTACCAGCCATGTCTGCACAATGTTATATCATGAGTAATATATTTTTTTTAAATCCATCTAAATAAAACACACACATGCACGCACACACAGTGACATTTTAGACCTTCTTCAGAATACTGTATATACTATGGGCATCCATGGTGCTGATCCAGAATCCTTACATTATTATTTATTACTAGAGCTACAATAATAAAGCAAAGAGGAGGGGGAAGTAATAAATATGAAATAATGTATTTATGATGATTCCATTTGTTTCACTATCCACTCTGTGCAGGGGCAAAGCTTATTACATTTTTAAACTGTAGAGATACAATAATTTTACTGCTGTAAAATCCAAATTTTGTCTTATTTAAAATATAAATCTAATATAATCTGCTTCTTAATGTATGTTCTTTAAATTACAGCTTGTGTTTTTTAATATATTATAATTATAATAATTATTATGTGGACATGCATATTAGATCGTTTTTTAGTGAAATATAATCCCTCCAGAAAGGCAGGAAAAGCCCGGAAACTTACTTTAAAACTAAATATGTTTCTAAATACTTTAAAACTAAATATGTTCCCTAAAACGGTGACAGAGCTACAGACCCATGACAGCCAGGTAGCCAGCAGCTATGACCAGCACTACTTGTGCAGTTAATAAAAGGACAGGTAATGTTTGTCGCGCTGTTGCACACACAGCTCGCTCGTTTGTTTCAGTTCGTCATTTGCAACAAGACAACTTACCAACGTGTACGTAATAAGCTAATACTCCTGTGTGCTATACACTACAGTGTACGCTGTACACCGACTTACTGGTTTTGTGGCATCAGTCTGTGTCTCTGAGTTAACTTGTGTTTCTCCTACAGCTCCGGACCGCTAAAAATGCGCGTGCTCTTTGTGAGCTCGTTCCCGGCGCGCAACCAGCGCGTTCTGCCGTCGAGGGCGATCATTGGTTAAATGTGATCATGTGACTGATGCAAGCCAGATCCTTTTATTTAGCAAAACTGTGATTAATAGTTAAATATTATTGTTGAGGGGCACAGACAGGACTCCGCACGCACGCACACATTAAAAAAAATAAATAATTTTTTTTTAAAAAGTTGCCTCAACAAAAGGGCACCCATCAGGAAAGGGGCGGGTGCTCAAGCCCCTCTAGCCCCCCCCCCTCCTGCACGTGCCTGGTCTGGAGCCTTGATCTCCTCCATACCTGCTTCATGCCCAGGAGGACGGGGCTATAACTCTCCCCACACCCTCTAGCAGAGCATTACATGAAGGAACCTTTTAAATACAAGCGTGCTCACGCTCACAGGTGTACACACAGGTGCTCACACAAACAAACTACACCCTTTTTGGCTGCTACTTCAAAGCTCACTGCGCTGTCGATCTTACGTGCTGCACAATAATATTTAATATTCAGTGTTATATTCACATAGATCATCAAGATGATGTTGTTTATTATATTGCTCTTTTTCTTTGCTTGTTCTCTCTTTTTTCTTTCTCAACAGGTGATTGATATATGTATTTTGTGTCTGATTTTGCCCTTTATCATCGTCCCTCTGCCCCGCTCTTTTTCTTTCCCCCTTTCTTTCTCCTTTTTCCTTTTCCCCAGTCAAGTCTGTCCCGTGTTCAGCAAATGAAAATAAAATAAACAATAAAAGCAAAGGTGACTCAAATAGACCAATATGGCATGGCTGGGATGGTCCATTTGGTAAAGTAAATCCGTTGGGCATCTTTCTTTGCCTTTAGACAATAATTCTGATGGCAAAAGAACCAAACGGGACAGGCAAAAAAAAAAAAAAAAAAAAAAAAGGAGCCAATGTCCCCCCCAAAAAACCCAAACCCTTGAATAAATATAAAGAAATTAAGAGGTAACTTTTACACACCACGACACTAAGTTACACACTTAACATGAAAGGTAAATTTAACTCATTTCGAAAGTAAAGATAACCTATACATTATCATTTTCCCTTTCATAAAGTATTATATATGTAAATCCTAAATGTTCTTTTCTACATTCTTCATATGTATATGATGTCTATATATGCTTATATTATCTATCTATCTATCTATCTATCTATCTATCTATCTATAATTTCATGCTCAATGAGCTGGTAGGCTGATTTCTCTGTTAACTGTTATTTTAAAAACAAAAAGACAAACAAATCATAGGTTTACATTTTAAAATTTTTAATTTTCCCTAGGTTATATAAAATAAAATCCAAGTTACAATGAGCAAACAGAAAGCACTGTGAGGGATTCATGAAAACCATAAACATGTACATGTCTGTCTGAAAGTAAAAGCACAAATTCTCTGTTAGAACCAATTGCCCAGCTACACAACGTTTACTGAAAATATTGTACAAAAACTCCAAAAGTTGCTTCGTAGGAAGGCATTAGAAGCCTATTAACTGGTTATCAAAGTGATGACTTCCTCCATTCAACGCCGCCTCCTGTCTGGACTTCTGCTGCGCCTCCGTCCACCAGCCCTAAAACAAAACACACATTAAATCAAAAAGGGAAATCTTAAAATTAATTAATTAATAAATAAATTCAAAAATCAGAGTTTCACTTAAATAACTACATATAACTCAATATGGGTGGTAACATAAAAAAATATATATTTATTGTTGTAATTTATTTATTACCCTATTAAGCTGTGTTTTATGTTTTACCTGCTTTAACATTAACTACAGCATAAATACAGTATATTTATAGTAACTTGTGGAATAGCTGTGACAGTGACTTAAAAAGGTGTAGTTTATTTTTCTTGTTTAAAAACAAACTAGAGTATTAGAAAAATATATTAATCAAGAATGAAGAGAGCAATATTAATAATAATACAGAAAGTCTTGGTTGTTTCGTGTGGATTATCGAATTATTACGAATTATTATTGTGAAATTTAATTTACTTACTTATCTAAGATGGAAAGTTTGTTTGTTCGTTTTGTTTTACTCTTTTGTAAATGAGCTGCTTCCTAAATGATCTTTTGTTAAAAGGGTTGGCATAATAAGCATTTGCTCCAGTCAGTACCTTTTTGATTAGCTTTATCTCGTGCTTTCTTTCTTTGTGGTAGATCTTTATTCTGTATTCATTGAGAGATTTGAATTCTAATCAAATAAATAAATAAATGAAGAGAAACCTTTCAGTAACAATGTAACGAGAAAATGTAACATCTATATTGTCATTACTGCAAATATGAATGCAAAGACTAAGTGCTGGGTAGAAAGAGGAAAATTCATCACCAATTACATAATAAAATTCTACTTAAATATTACATGTGTTATAGTCAGCCACTATAAAGATTTTTTTTTAACGTAATTTGACTTTTGTGGGTTTTTTTCTTTTTTAATTATTGAGTCCCTTCATTTCTTGGTTTTGTTTTTTTAACTTTATTGAACCACTGTGTTTTGGATATTGTTTTCTGTTTGTTTGTTTTTAAAACAATTCGACTTTACGCTACTTATTTCTGAGCTGTGTTTAATGTTTTGTCATCTGTCACAGAGACATTTAAACTAAATTATATCTTATCTACAAAACTTGAGTAGTCATGTCATCAGTAGTGGCTGCATGGTAAGAGGGGAAAAAAACGATCACTTATGATGACAAAATCCTACTGAAATGAATGTACAGAGTATGTTTCTGTAGATTTTTCAAACACTGGAGCTTGTTTCTGCTCCAAGATGGATGAAGACACCACCCTCACCTTCTCTTGTTCTTGGGAGGCCCTCTGACAAAACACCAGTCTACACTGATAGGCTGGCCCATCATGTCCTGACCGTTGAGCCCTTCCATGGCTGCTTGAGCCTCTTTGTACGTCTCATACTCAACCAGTGCATAACCCTGGGGACAGAAGACTGTGTGAATTATTGCATATTTATGTACACAGTAAAATCAAATACTTCAGTTATTGGTAGAACACATTCTGACTTTGTTGTACAACAATCTGTTTTTGCTTCAAACCACCTTTAAGGAAAACTTTACACGTTCTCCATTCTTAGCTGACAGAGGTTGGGGTAGAATTCCCTTTGGTCCTACTTTACATCAAAAACAATGCTGCCACCGTGTGGTAGAAAAGAGGATGTGTTTCTATATTTAAAAGGAACAGTTTTAATTTGCACCTCTTTGCCCTAATCTAGTTCCCCATCGTTAGACCTGACTGTGCCCCCAATAAATTTTATTTCAGGATGCCTTACTGAAGGATGTCTGCATACCTGAAATACAACTGGAAAAGAGAGAAGAGGTATGCATCCTCTGCACAAGTGTTTTTCCCACATGGAATAAGTGTTATACACAGCTGAAATACAATGACAATGGTGGGATGAGGACTCTACAAATAGCTGTTCCTTTGCATTCATGCAGTTGTTTCAGTTTGGCTGCATAAACAATCTTTCTCTATTTTACCATTTGCGTGGAATATAAACAAACAAATGTGTAATATCTGTATATTCCTGGTTTGAATTTGGTTAAGTTAACCCAACTATAAAAAAGTGTCACAAGCCACTGTTAAACTGACTTATGAGATGATAAAAAAACAAAAACAAACGGCACACAACAACAAAACACTAAAAGGACAATGAAATGTGCTTTTAGTAAAAATTTGTTGTGTGTAAAATTTCCAGTTTGATCCATATCACATGTTAAAAATGAGAACAATCTGATCAGAAAACCAGCAAGCAGGTTACCAATAATTTCATTTTCACACAGACAGAGGAGATGGGATTGTTAGACCAAAACATAATCCTTTACACACATTAAGGACATCTGCAGTATTAAAAATCTTTGGATTTAGGGTTTTGTTTCGCAATAATTAGACCAGAGAAATGTTGGTTACTTTTTTGGTAACTAACTTGACACTGGCACTTCTCTTTGTATGAAATCAGTTAAAGTGTGACTCAGTGGATGGTCATGGCTCTGGCTTCTGAGTTTATTCTTCATGGATGGCATCGTGGTGTCATCGTTAAGAGTCAAACAAACATGTTATGCAGCCAGGTGTTGTGTATGCAGGTGGAAGGCAACAGTGATCTGTCTGGGCTCAAACCACCTTTACCCCAGAATGAAGCAATGTTTTCAACAAGCCATTTTTTTTTCTCCACTCAAACAGAAATGGATGTAAAAACCAGTCAAACAAAACAAAAAGAGCCAATTTAACAGTAGCATTGTTTGGGGTGTACAATCAACCTGTCTGAAAGATCTACGGAACAACCGCACGCCTCCCATTCCTCAAAGTGTAGCTGCAAACCACACTGAGGTTCAACTCCAAGTAGCGGGCTAGAATCAGGTATCACCAGACGGCAACCCTGTACTAGCCAGGGTTATCAGCTCACACACACACACACACACACACACACACACACACACACACACACACACACACACACACACACACACACACACACACACACACACACACACACACACACACACACACACACACACACACACACACACACACACACACACACACACACACAAAAACCCAAACAATAATAGCATGTGGTTCTTGTTGTTGTATTTTTTTACCTTAAGGTAACCTGTTCTGCGATCGAGGTTGAGATGGAGGTTTTTGATTTCTCCAAACTCTGAAAACTTATCATGGATGTCCTCCTCTGTGGCCTCCTCGTGTACACCCGTCACAAAGAGGATCCAGCCCTCCACAGCTGCAGCAAGGAAAGGAATCAGCATGTGATGAATCAAGTCACCTCTGTCAGTGCGCCCCAGGGCAGCTGTGGCTACAATGTAGCTTGCCATCACCAGTGTTTGAATGTGTGTGTGAATGGGTGGATGACTGAGTAAAGTGCTGTACAAATACAGGACATTTACCAAGTAGCACTTTCAAGTGTATCAACTTAAAAAAGACAAAAAACAAACAAACACTGTATTTGAGTCATAAATAAAAAAAATTCTACTTGTTGATAGTGTGATGCCAAAGGTGCTACATTGCAATAAAGCATTTAATGTAAAATAAAAAGTTTTGCTTTGATATTAAGTCAATAAATAACAGTAGTGACACTTTTTTGGAAGCAAGTTTGCTTTTTTGTAAATCTGAATGGATTTCAATGGTACCAGCGTAATCCTTCTTCTTTTGCTGTTGATTAACTCTGAGATTTCTATTCACACATGTAGCTTGGACTTTATACTATTGACCAAACTTATCATTACAGGTATTGTCTTTTAGAAAAGTAACAAATTACTTTACTAATTACAAGTTACTTGATCATTTTACTTTTGCATTACTCTGTAACACAGCCTGTGGTGCTGTAGTGAAAGGTTTATAAATTGATAATCATGAGAAATTGCACCACACAATTGTAACGAGGACAAACACACAAATTATTTTGTGCTTAAGTATTAAGACAATTACAATTAAGAACATGTATTTAAATATGTTCTAACATGTTCTACCCAGCAGTGATTATCACATTAACAGCAAATGATGTAAGACTACCCAGAAAACCAGTGGTACTTTCTGCTATATCACCGCAAAGCCACAGGCTGCCGTTTCAAGTTCGTGACATAATCCTTTGTTAAACTGTTTCTTTACTTACATCTCTGAGGGCCTGGCTCATCCCCATCTTGCTCCACAGTATCATAGTCCTCTTTGGTTCTGGACCGGGCTCCCTCCTCTGGAAATGTCGACAAAGAAACACTTACTGTACTGCATAGCTAAAGTAAGAGAGGCTATGTAAACTATCGCCATCACACAGGGGTCACTCACCTGAACCGAAGCCTCGTCCTTTCCGCTTCTTGGCTTTCTCTTTCAGCTTGTGGATGCTCTCTAATGAATGAAAGATGAACAAGTCAGAGCCAGCGCACGCTGCTGCAATGTTCGCTTCATTACAAGTTTAACAACGAACAAAATTCGCCAATTTAATTCAACTGACTGGGAATATGTTTAACATGCCCGCTCCCCCCAGTTCGATCCGCAAAAACAATTACCCGTTAGCTGCACTAACCGCGAACTAGCGTGTTAGCAGCTGCTAACAACACTCACAATGAGAGTTAAGTCACCGGCCAAGTAAATTTCCCCTTCGAAATGAAACCGGTGAATTTTAAACATCTCTATGTCCGTAGCCTCGCTAACTTTTACGGAGCGACTGAATAGATCAACTATACGGCGCTAACTCGCGTTAGCATGTTAGCATTTATCGGGCCTGCCACCACGCAGTCTAGCTTTTGTTCCGTTTACGAACATAGCGGCTGCGATTCGGACCTCAATAATTACACATCATTTGAACGCGGGGACAGTAAAGTATTTGCCACTAACAGTGAACATAATAGTGTTACCATCACCATCCTCATCCATAGGAAAGTCCTCGCCTCCCGCTTCATGAAGATCCAGCACGTCCGCCATGATGTCTCTGTGTGTATGCGTCTGACCAACGTAACGTACGTACGCAAAAAGCGCTGAGAGGCAGGCGGAAGTTGCCAGTTTGTATAAAATAAAAGTCAATATATTAAAATACACAGAATAACCAAATAAAGATGGAAATAATTATAAATTTTTTTAAAAAAAACTATCATTTTTATCACAGAAAGTAAAAAGGCTCAAATAAATTTACACAAACAGGCACATTTAGGTTTATAATGGTGTAGTTTTAAGATACCTGCACTTACAGCCCTGTGCAACTTGTCATTTCTCCATATTTTGTTTGGAAAAAAAACAAAAACTGGTGCAGTGGTTTATTGAAACATGTGCAAACATACATGGAAATACAGTACACACACAAAAACAAGTTTATACAACTAACAAGCTTGAAAGGTAGTATTTGGTGTAACCACCTTTATTTAGTTGAACTCTCTTAGGCACCTTTCTTGTCATTTGTGTAAATAGTCTTCAGGAAAAGTTCTCCAGGCTTCTTAATTTCTTGGAACCACCAGAGCCCCAAAGGCTCGAATACAACTGCAGCAATGTGCTGTGAGGCAATGAGCAAAAATTGCAGTGATAGTAGAAGAAACCTGATTCATCTACGAGGACCCCACCTGACTCCACTCACTTCCATTGCAAGTGGAGTGTATGATTTATCTAGAATAAACCTATAACACTGCAGCTAATATTTCAGCACACGTGGTAAATAATATTAAATACTTTAAAGGTGCGTGTTTTGGAATAACTTTACAAAGCCATTTTTGTCCATATAATTTTGAATGTGATCATCAGTATCTCATTATTTTTTTTACTTAATTTCTTTGAGAACTGTAGGTAATAATTACATATAGTCTGTACATGTAAAACAAAAATGATGTTTTTTAAAAAAAAAATCAAATACTTTGATTTTAGCAAGGCAAACAATGGGACATGACATAGACACACTTTACATATATCATAGGGTTTTCTTGCCATTTCCAATGATTTGTTGCTGAGTACATTAGGATTTTGTAGAAAACTTTTTATTTAGTGTTAAATTGTCTTCTTTTAGATTCTGGTGAGACGATTAGAAACATTCACTCACTTGCCGTCTGTAATCTGAAGACTTGTTAAACACGTCACATTTGAGGGAAAACATTGTTGTTTATTTGTGCTCACATCCTGAATTTAAACATTTCCTGTGTTTATTACACTGTCATCTAATTGTGCTTACAATCCATAGTGAGACAGTGTGCCTGAGGTTTTTGACTCACATCTTCAAAAATCCATGCTCATTCAGTCTCTATGACAGAGATGCTGTGATTTCCGATAACACATCCCATTATCTCTCAGTTACTCTTATGCTTTGGCATAAGTATACACAGACTCATTTTCAATTGCTATTCTAATTTCACTGTATGACCTGGAGACAGGAGATGAATGTGTGTCTTTAATTTTAATAATTTTGTCTGCTTATATTACACTTACTGGTGTGAACTGGCTCTAATATGACTTCTGCATCATATGTAATCTTACCCAGTTTACAGGGAATAGCTGTTCCCTGTCATAAATTACAACATAAGATGTGACAGTCTGCTGCTGAAGATAAGGCGAAGGTGAAAAGAGCAGCATTGTTCTTTATCTTGGTCCATATTTTAGGCTTTTTTTTTTTTGTTGTTGTTGTTGTTGGGTTTTTTTTGAGGATTTATGTGTTGAGTTTGTTGAATTTTACTTTTAGGAACTAGGAATATCTTTGTTTGAGTTTTGGTTTTTGTAAAAAACAAAACAAAAAAAACGTTACAAGACCAACAGGGGGCAGTCATGGATCCACTCGCGCTTTTGACCCACGTGTTTGAAACTCATATAAAAGCTGTTCATGTTGGTATTCTGGTGTCATTATGGTAAACTGAAAGCTATTCTTACTGTGAACTGAAATCAAGTGTTGGTAGAGAAATGACTTCAAGCAATGTGTAATCTGGTTAAAGGGTAAAAGCAAAATAGTAGAACGATTAAAGTAGTTCTGATAAACATCTTTAGTAAATGGACTGACACTTATATAGTGCGTTTCTATTCTCGCACAGCACTCAAAGCACTTTATACAACAAGCCTCATTCATTCACTCATATGAGCACTTTTTTCTATGCTTTCATGTATCTTGCCCAAGGATAGTTGACATGCAGACTGGAACGACTAGAGATCAAACTGCCAATCACCAAATCAGTAGGTGACCTGGTCTACGTCCGGAGCTACAGCCACCCTTCAAAGCCCCATAGTAAGCATATATTGTATTTAAAAGAAAGTGTGGTAGTCCCTTTAACCTGCACTGTCTCTAAGGGCCAGCGGGGAGCAACTCCTTTTGGATATGATTTAGGGCATTTGAGTCTTTATAGCTAGTCCAGTGTAGTACTCAGAGTGGAATCAAAGCATTTGTAAGATCTGCCAGATGGTGGATTCGTTTAAGTACACTAATGTGAATATTGTGTAGAACAGGGGTGTCAAACATGTGCTCCGCAGGCTTACCAAAGGGTCCGGTCTGGCCTGTTGGACGGCTTTGCAAAGTGTGAAAATTGCTGAAAAGAAAGCATAATTTCACTGTGATCCATAAGTTTTAATGTACATGTAATGACATTAAATTGAGTGTGAAAAATAGACATTGTTGCAAAAAAAGTCCCACTTAAGATCAAATCTTTTTTTTTTTTTTTAAATAAATGCATACTTAAGTGATGGCTACCTCCAGTCTCAAACACAAACCAAGGCTATGACAGGTTCAAAGTTTTTAGGCCTCCTAAACTTAAACCTGAACTGAACTTCTAGACCTCTGATGCTGAGCTTGTGCAACCTACCTCTGTATTAACATTAACCTCCTAAGACCTGAACTCTTCCACAGCATGCATTTTTAATTTCTCTTTGATATTTGGGCATATTGGGGCCTGATGAATGTAAAAACAAAGAATTACCAGATTTCTTTTTACACAGCTTTTGTTTCTAAGAAAAATGAGAGCCACAAATTAGGATACTTGTTTAAAATTTCGATAGAACAGTTGCAGTATAATGTAGAGGAAAATTGAGTATTTGGGTATAAATGACCGTAAATGTGATTTCCACATATGTGGATGCCAGGTCCCAGGAGGTTAAAGGCAAATCCTCTGTGCGATAAGCTGCATTTGTTCAGTTCCAGTTGTCCAGATCACCACGTATTTTGACTTCAGCTGACTTTGTTGCAGTTTCTCACAGTGCAAATGTGGTTTGAAAGAAAAAAATAACACCCAAAGCATCTTGGGCGCTACAACACATCAGACTTAACACAAGCAAACATCACAAAGACAGTTTTTACATGATACAGATATGAAAGTTTCTTTGTAATCACTTTATTATGCTCAAAGGAGTGCAGTGCAATATCAGGAGGTACAAAGCCAGGCAGATATGCAGGTTGCCATAGTGACACTACAGACACAGTATGTCCAACCTTGCGTGCTGCTGTAACAATAAAGGGTGAAAAAGGGAGCACAATGGATTTAAAGAAAAAGATAAGACTTCACAAATAATTTTAACAGTCCAAAGATTTATTCAGCGAGATTAAAGGAGCCGTATTTTTTCCCTTTCTCTTGTGCAGGTGCTGCTACATATCCCCATCTTGATTCTTTTGATGTGACTTACCTGGTTTTTGACTGGTCTGCAGAGATGTGTGCCTTCTTGTGAGTATAACAGAGTGAAATGACACTCACCATATGTGTTGGTCAGACTGCCACAAACTGATCTGAAAAGCCCAGTGTATGGTCGCTTTCCAAAAATATGTTACTTAAAAATAGAAAAATGTTAAGCAGTTTCATGTAAGAATGTATACTTTCTACCAAAATGAACCCACAAGTTACATGACAGTTTCTACCCAAAACCACACACTGTATATCAATTATCACATCTAATTGACATAATGCTTCCCTAGTTGCTTACCCTAACCCTAACCATTAAAAATAAATGCCTAACCCTCATCCTAAACCTAACCATAGCCTAATTGTAACTCTGACACTAAAACCACATTTTGAGTCTCAAAAATGCCGTCAATCTTGTGAGGACAGTCACTTTTGTCCTCACAAGTGACTGTTGCTCCTCACAAGTATAGACACATTTAATTTTTCTGTCCCCACAAAGGTGTCTAAACAGGTACAAACACACACACACACACACACCTGATAATTAGCGACACACATCAACTAATGACTCAAAGCTCAGCAGACAGCTGTTGGGCACAGCGCTTTGTGTTGACATCCGCCTGTCAGTCAAAGCTCCAGAGCCCAAATAACAAACTGTAAGTCCCAATGAAAATTAAACAATTAAGTTATTAAAAAAATTAACCCTTTTATATTTGCCATTTAGGTGAATTTGAAGTCTAAAATGTCTAAAATTACCGGGCTATAAGCATGTCTGTTCCTGCTGTAAAGTTGAGTCTGTGGACACTGGGTAGCTCCTGGAGTGGGCATTTGAAGAATTACAGTTTTTAGCACTTTGATGATGTTTCATTTTTCCGCCACACAGGTTGCTGCATGTTTATTTTTATGTTTGTTCATTTGAGTATCTTGATTTCTGGAAAAATGACATTGCTGCTGCATTTTTCATGGTGTTTGAGCACTGCAAGTTCCATATATTTCCAGTTACAAAAGACAGATATCACTACAGATGGTACCTTTTTTAAATCGGCTAACTCACAGCAAAAGAATTAAGATGGATAAATAGCACAGGGATAAACATACGTATTTGATTTTGTTAGTGATAAAATGTGAAAAAAAGTGAAATGTCTGAGCTTAATGTTGATTCGACACTTTTAGGCATCATCTGATGATGCTGCATGGGGTCCCAGGTTTAGTAGACAGATGTGACTAACTTCATCTCACCAATGAAGTTAGTCAGGTCTCGTATTCATAGATAATCAAAACTGCATATTTTTATATTGTCGGTAATATATAGTTTAATGTTGATTATTGAAAAAAGAAAAATACAACTTCAAATGTTCACAAAGACTGACAGGATAAGGTTATTCTTTAAAAGGTTTTCTTTAACTTACCTTTACATTACCTTGGCCTTGGCCTCCAGTACTACTATGAGGAACCTTGGGGTCATTTTTGGCCAGGATGTTTTCATAACCGTGCACATTTAACAAATTTGTAATACCTTTTTCCTTCTTTTGTCTGTGTAATATTGATAAAATTAGTAACATCTGCCTCAGGGTAATCCTGAAAAACAAGTGCATGCATTTGTTACTTGGAGGCCGGACTATTCTATAACACCTCATTATCAGGTTGTTTGAAAAGCCCCCTGAGAAGCCTGTAGTGTTAGGATGCCTGGGTCGTTGACCCAGAGGTTTGAGTTTATTATATTATTTATCATTTCTAGTCTTTGGTTTCTTTGTCTGTGTTTTGTCTTATGGTTTACGTCTCGGTTCCCTCTGTTGCAGTGCCTGCGTGTGAGTCTGTGTCTTTAGTTCAGTCTGTGTTGTTTCCTGTTTTATTTTGAAGGTCCATGTCTGATGTTAATGTATCTGGTTTTGCTTCCCCTGTTTCGTTAGGCCTGATTTGCCCCAGCTGTGTTTCCCTCCTGTTACCCATTCCCTGATTGCTCCCTCTGTGTATTTAAGCCCTGTGTTTGTGGTGTGATCTACCGGTTTCCATGCTGTGTGTTCTGTCTGCTTGCCTGAGTTTATTTGGAGTCTCAGTTTTGTTACCTTTTTTGAGTTCAGCATTAAAGCTGTTTTGAGTTTACATTGTGCCTCCGAGCGTCTGCACTTTGGGTAGTGATGGGCAGATGAAGCCCCATGAAGCACTGAAGCTTTTCATCCAATTGGTTCACCCCAACGCGAAGCTTCATGAAGCTTCATTTGCTCTAGCAGGACACCTACTGGACGTAAAAATAATAGCTGGCATGAATTTGAAGAGTGTGGCATTTTGCACACAGCCTGTAAATGTCAACAACAAAAGGAGTGTGTAAAACATGTATATTGTAGTGATGGCAGTATACTGTGTATATTTATGCTGGCAGTATGGGAAATGATTATTTGGAAATGCTTGAAATGGAAATGATCATTTACTGTGAGGTGAGGTGTGGTTGCGGTGTGGACAGTAGTTGTGCTTTTGTAACGTTGAGGTATGGACAGCTACACACTGAGGCTTTGAGCCTCAGTCCTGCCTGTTCACATTTTATTCTGTAAAACCTAAATTTTCACTGCTTTTATGACCTTTTTAGTGGGGAGAACATAGCTGGGATTTAATGATTTAACAAATCTTTTGAATCCTTTGTCCTCCACAATGCTAAATGGCTGGGAGTCCTCAATCACCATGCTGACCAGGTCTTCATCTATTTGAGATTGTTCTCCTGAGGAAAGACAATAAAGACAAAGCACAAATATAAATATCACACACGTAACTTATAACAGTTGTATAATATTGTTATATCATTTAGTAACATTACTGCATCCTATATTATCATTGCATTTGATGGCTCACCTGGTCTTGCTCCACAATCGGTGTTCCTCTTATTCTCATGCAAAGCTCTGTAGTGCCTAAGCATGGATGAGGTGTTGTTGTTATATCCCAGCTCCCTGGCACATAGCAAACACTTCACCTTGTACAAAAGTCAAGACAGCTCAACATAAATTGTATTGCACCATCAGTATCATGAAAATACATCTTCTGTAGAAATTTACATACCTTGTTGGGAGGAATAAGATCAAAATGTTCCCACACAGGGGAGGACATCCTCCTCTTCTTAGCTGGCTCCATTCTCTCCTGACTTTCTCTCCTCACTCTCATAAACCTCCAAACGGTCTCCAAACTCTCACTAACCGCAACTCTCCATCAAACACCCACATTTTTGAATGAAGTCTGAGGGGTTTATATCGCTGTCATATCTCGCGGCAAAGTTCGAACCACTTCATGAACCAGTCACGTGGTACAGCCGGGCAGCGAGGCTTCGGACGTCATCATTTTCAGCTCCTCCCATAAATGAAGCAAGCCTCGATACGCGCTTCGCGGAAACGCCCCCTCAATTACTCGACACACGCTCCGAAGCCTCGATACAGAACGTCCCATCACTAACTTTGGGTCCCCCATTCCTGCCTGCACACAGCCTGCACGTAACATGTAGTTGATCTAAAATGCTGCAGTGAAGGTATAAACAAGGAGTTGAAACACAAAATGTCCCAAATGATCAGGCTCTTTCTATTTTCAGATCAGGCTTCAAACTTTCCTTTTTGATAAAGTTTATATTTAGGGCTGGATCAGGTGACCCTGCACCATTTTCTTAGTTATGCTACTACTGCTGGGATACTTCCATTGATGTACTGGGCAGTTCTGTCAGTCTCCACAGGTTTAAATGGCACTATTGCATGTCATTAACATCTGTCTACTCCCTTGTTGTTTGTATTCTGTCCCTTCTGCCATCCCTGTCAATGGACAGTTAACTGCTGGTTCTGTTGGACATGTCTTCCTGTTAAAATAAAAGTTCTTTATCCCCACTGTTACCAAGCTCTTGTTAACCAGGACTGATAGGTGCAAGAACACCAAGGACAAAGGCGTGTCCCCCGCTCCTCTGCTTGCAGAGTTTCTCTTCTGTTTCTGTTTCTTTGTATGTCTCTAGACAAAGATGGTATTGCTTGTATGGTTAAAGTAAACATACTGACTGTCTTTTTCTTCTGTTTTCATGTTTTTCTTATTTTCATTTGCTGTGATTCTGTGCAGTGTGCTTCCATTTTTATGTAATCTCTCCTAGATTCAGTACTGCCTCACTGACTCCCCCCCCACACACACATAGTAAGATGTATATTTCCACTGATTACAACAGAGTTCATATGATGTAAATGGTTGAAGATCAAATATCCACCATAATATATGATAATCAGTTTATAAGTGAAACAAAATTTCCAATCAATATTTCAGCGTCTACATTTCAACTTTTCTTTTACATAATTAATGTGTGAATTACTGTAAATTCCCCTTTTAAATGAAAGAACTGGCCCCTGCATTTACCAGCATTACACTGGTCTCTACAATGATAGGTTCTCACTATAAGAAAAAACACCGTTTGAAAGGTGTGGCGTGGGTGTGGTCTCTGGCCAGCTGCAGAGGAGGGGTGATGCAGTGAGCTCCCGGGGCGGCGCAGGGGTAGGGTGAACAGGTGTGCTAGGATCTGACAGTGATTGTGTCTCTTTATATGTTGGCAGTGACAGTCGGAGGGGGGAAGCGGACGTGACAGCAGAGACAGAGCGGGAGTGTCTGTGTCCCAGTAAACAAACCACAGTATTAAATAAAAGTTCTGCTGTCATCATATTCGCTCCAGCGTATGTTTCTTGGGTCCCACGTTACAAAAGGTTTATCATATAATCCTGATAGTTGTTGGATTACCATTATACTATAATTTTATAGACCTTTTTGTAAACCCCATAAATCATTGTAAAATGAATGAACGTAATCTAGATCTTTATTTATATATAAAAAAACCCTGCATTTTTCACCCTGTTGTCAGATTTCTTGACATCATCGCTGTAGTCTGAACTTATTATTTCTCTCTTTCTTGTGACTCGTATTTTTAAAGTAATTTCTCACAATCAGCAGGTCCAGCATCCAGCCTCTGGTTGAGAGACTGAATATTCTTTAGCACACAGGCCAAAGCACTGCAGTGCTGCAGGATCGGGTCAAAGCTCTGGTTCAACACACTGGAGAACCTTCAGCAGGTGATGTACTAGACTCCACCTAAACTGAGGTGTGTTGCTACCTAAACTAAGGCCATTTTATCTACAGAAATAACAGTATTTCCTAATCCACTCAGAGAACGCCATTATTAACAGGTTTGAAAGCCAGTCAATTCGAGTCAATTTGCTATTTAAAATTTTTTTAATAATCCTTTAACCCTCATCTGTGGATTCAGTGACCAATCCTTAGAGCCGTAATTAAATTAAACAGGCACTCATCTGTTCAAGCACAGCAACCTTTAGGTTTAGAGAAAAAATTCTCCTCCACAAGCATGTAAAGAGGTAGCAGATGTTTTTATTTTTCATGTCGACAGTTTTAGATTGAAATACATAGCAAAAATGTTTTCATTAATATGTTCACAACAAGCTTCCGAAGCAATGCACTGTAAAGATGTGCTGCAATAATGATTTTTAACACTTAAGGCAGTTTGTTATTGAAATACTACAGTTTATGATAAAAAGGCAATTCTAATAAGTTTAAGTGAACAACATTTTGTGTGCTTTCTCTTTGTAATCATCTCACATCAAAACAGAAAGGAAGGAAAAATACATCACCTTCCACACGCCCTCCATTTATGGGCCTGGACTCAATCCTTATACAAAAGACATTTAAATATAGATATCATTCTGAAACAAAATAGAATATAAACTCTTGACAATAGCAAAGAAAAAGGCTGATATCCTTTCCATCTTCCCAGTAGCATTGGTATTTTGCATGCTACGAATGAGTTTTATTGCAAACAGTACAGTATGGGTCCCAGTTATAATAAAAATTAAGCTTGTGATCCAAACTTGTGCCATTTCTAAATTGGGATAAAGGTTTACACAACCTCCTTTTATTCTAATAGGTCTGCTACACACAATAGTAAGGCATCAGAGTGCTTCGCTTTCTATGGAGGAAACTGGAGGACTTTACTTTTTTTAAAATGCAGTGTCTCAAAAGAAAATTTGCGTGCCCTGAAAAAACGTACAGACATGACTTAGTCCTGCAGCTTGTGTCACACAGCAATGAGGGAGACAATGATTTGTTGTCCTTTTAAACAACAAACAACAAAATCACTAGTCTTCCATGCTGCTGTGGACTTCCACATCCATACAGTTAAGGGATTCACCTCTTTCACCCATCACGCAGCTTCTTTCTTTAACTTCAAATACAATAATTTTCGTTCCTGATGCAAAAAGCATCAGTTAAATAATCACAGGGTTAAGCAGCTAAGTACATCTGAATGAAACACAGTTAACACTGTTGGGTTCTTCTAGTCTTGATGTGTCACTGCCAAGTTTTGGGTCATACTCAAGGTGGCCTCCTTGAGCTAACATACAATCCAAATCTTCCTGTGAAGACAGGCGCGGGCTGAAGGAGCTTTCAGGGAAACCACCTTCAACCCAAAGTTTCCTCAGTTGAAGGCCGGAGCTTCACAGCAGAACTGGCTGTGCTTGGCGGCCTTCTCCTTGTGCTCACAGAGATTAAATGATTCAGTTGGCAGCCTGTCAAGAAACCATCTGTAAAAGTGCTTGAAACCAGTATCAAAAGAAACACGGTTAAAAAAAAAAAATAGACAAATTGTGTGGGTTATTATTTCAATTACTGCAGTTATCTCTGTGTGACCGTTATCTTTCATCTGCCATTTTTCGTATTTGAAAGCAGGAATCACAAAGCCTTCATCTTACATCTCTGCTGGCTTGAATACAGAATTTCATTCCTTTTTGACTCTAACTTGTATTATTAAGTACAATTTTACTCCTGCAGTTTCTCTCTCTTTAAATATGGAACTAGCGGAGGGTTAAGTGTTTGCAAGCGTGATGTTCTGGAGAAAGGACGAGGCTAAAAGGATGGACGAAGGCACAGAGGTTTGAGGCAGCGCCCGGGGTCACCGTCAGGGTTATCTGCCTGGTACAAACTATGTGATCCAAGGCTCAGCGCGGCTCCTGACCACCCTGCAAGCTGAAACAGAGAGAAAACACCCTCTAACCAGCTGTTGCGTGGTGTTCATATGTACCAACATCAACATGAATAAACTCAGCTGTCCATCAGCAATGTGACTGCAAGAAATGAATGGCATTTCAGAACGTAAGGACTCCTCTGAAATGATATGAATAGATTTGAAACATTTAGCACAACAATTGGAAAAAAAATCCCTTCTGATTAAAAGCAGCTTCACAACAGAGTACTGTAAAATGCTGCAGTGTGAAGGAGAGCAGCAGTGTGCCTGGTAATTGCTTTAAGTCTATTTTTAAGGAAAAAATTTCAAATCTCTGCTCAAATATCAGATGAAGCTTCTATTCTTATCACGTAATGAACAATTCATAGAAAACAGGATATTCCAATATTTTCTTTCATTGTTTAGACCAAACTAGAAAATAATCTCCAGATTAATCGATAAGAAAGCAGGAACAAACGCAAACACTGAGGCTGTGTGATCCGTCGCCACAGGATTTTCTTCATTTTCCGTCAGTTTTCGTTAAATACTTTAGGAATCTGAAAAATATGTGTGTTATTTTCCATGAGAAAGAAAAACAACACCTTTATCTCCCTGAATCAACCAACTGCATTAATTTAACGCTGCACTCTGTTCCACAAAGTCAACAAAGTCTGCGGGATGCAGGGAAGTTTTTTTTTTTTTTTAATGTCATTGATAATGATCAATAATTTAACATCAGTAGGAGCATTTTGGACCTCTGCAGTCAGCTTTTGAGGGCGGACGGTCTTTTCTTATTGGCAAATTGCCATTTTGTTAATGCTTTAGCTGCATAGGCACATATTACACATATGTAATATGTGTATTACATATTACAGCAATGGAAACATTGCGGTTAATGAATTACATGGGCATGTTAGACGCTCGTGTTATTTAAGACCATCGCTTTGACTTTATTTGTTATATTAGAGCAAAAAGCCTATATATTTAAATGCTTGCAAGGGAAAGAGAGCCGTTTGCTGTGAGATTATCCTCTTTAGTTCAAGCTGATAAAAACAGTTAAATGGCTCAAATCTTGATTTTTTTTTCTGCCCCTTCAATTTGTGTAAAATTTCAGTGTGTAAACTGATTCCAAGTACGTTTAAATCCCACTATTTATGCAGAGAATGTAGTAAGTATTTACTGAAACTTGAGAGCACATCAGCCAATAGCGCTGCCATCTCACCAGACCATCTGAGTGTGTGTATGTGTGTGTATACATACAATGAAACCTGATTCGCTTGAGTGTGTATGGGTTATACATGTACAGAGTGTAAGATGCATGCCAGTCTTAGGTGTGTGTGTGTCTTAGACAGTATTATTAGTGCATTTAAGCGCCTCTCATAGTGAATAAGTGAGAATAGCCTGATTTGTCAGGATGTTACATCTCTGTGCAGCAATTTGATGCCAAATGCGAGGATGCAGACACAGAATGGACCAGTTGCACAATTGAAAATCAATAAGAGAAAGTCGGTGACATTGACACACAATGGCAAGATAGTCACAAATTATTAGTCTTTGGAAAAGCAAACCTAGATTTCTGCAACGGAAAGGCTAAAAACCCAAAATATTTAAAAAAGCGACAAACGAAAGATAAGAAAAACAATACAAGAATATTCAGTGTAATGAGACACGGATTTCTTTCACGGTAAAATTGGTGGCACTTACCATTTCTGAATTAGACACCTGGGGTCATCCACAAGGGCGTCGATTCCTGGCGCACAAAAAAAAAAAAAAAGAGCAATTTCACTGCACGAAGAGAAGGAAGGTGAAAAAAACCTTTACTTTATAAAGGAGAATTGAAAAAATTTTCAAAGGCTCTCAGAAAAGATGCTGAAATGATTGAGTTGGGGGGGCGGGCGGTTGAGAAAATGGAAGCGTTGAGGGGGCCAATCGGTGAGATCTAAAGACAACAGAGTCTGTATTGGCCTCTGAGGAAAAAGGCACAGTCTGTCTCCATTGCCCAGTGGAGAACACTGATAGATGTGTTTTTGCTGGCATGGGTTATGTTTTTACTCAGGACTGACAGACAGACAGCCCCCATGCACACAGGTGCTATTCAAGGAAACTGTGTAAAAGTGACGTCACTGAGAAAAATCTAGCCCATAAACCTTTTCAGCACTTAAGCTCCGCCCACTACATGTTGCTCTGTTCATATTTTTTTCCCATTTTCTCCATTTTTCTCTCTCTGTATCTCCACATCTCTGCGCTCTTTGTCTGACTATCTTTGTGGGTTTAGCTCTCGCTTTATCAGCCTCTCAGTCCATAAAGTGCATTTCAACAAACTAGGAGGCCATAAACACTTGCAGTAAACCTAAACTAATCTCTTTATCTTTCCATTCCTGTCTTCATCAATCTCTTTATCTGCCTCCATCTCTCTCTCTTTCTGTCTCACACACACACACGCACACACTATAGGTTGAACACACTACACTATACAAATCACTGAGTGTTTGTTTTCATTCCTCGCCGGCACAATATGTTTGTTGGGCTTTTGCAAAATGCACGCAGCTCCTGATGTGAAACCAACAAACGAAGCTTACCCTAATTTTCATAACCCTCCAATTTGGAGCGAGGCTGCCTCTCTTGCTCCTTCTCTCTCTCGCTCTAATGCTGAAACACCACTTTGTGAAATTACAGTACAATTTTGAAAAGTAGAAACAGGCAGCAGGCAATTCAGGTGCTCAGCCTCCGCAACAATGGACTGCTGGCCTTGGTGATGGTTGCTAGGCAATGGAGGAAATACAATGGCCTCCTCTGAAACCAAAGGCCCTTAAGTGGACTGACAGGAGCGAAGGCACACACACACACACACACACACATATATACACGAACTCACAAAACGGAGCGATGCAGGGAGGAGGAGAGTGCAAGTGAAGCCGTGCACCTCTATGCATAGACGCTCGACCGAAATATTGCAGTTACCTGCTCCTGACCGGGTTGATCAGGCAGGAATCTGTTGGTATTTGGAAATCAAATCCATGGATACGTCCTGGACACATCTGTGCATATATGAACCGTGCCACATGCACGTACTGAAAACACAAGTTGAGAGGTCTTTCTGTTTTCGCACACAGCTTGGGAAAACCCGATAGTGGCAGATAATGTTTCAGACAGAGCGATGTATTGACCAATCACATGGTCAATACAGCAACAATCAGTCTGGCAGGCTGTCTGCCCCTCCATCTGTCTGTTATTTTTCCTTATCCACCGCTCCGTCCTTGCATATCACCATTTACCTGCTGCCTCTCTCATCAAACATCCACCCAATCAACCAGCTAATGAATCAATAATCTGAACATAGTCACCACTTCAGGGAACGTAAACTTGCTCAAGTACTGTACTTGAGTACAGTTGTGAGCTACTCACTCCCTTATATAGTGTATATCTAACACTTCACCTATGCAGATTCAGAATACGATAACAATTAGGATTTCCCCAGGAGGGAATTTAGACATTACTCTCAATCCTTTGTCACAGTTCAGGGGAAGTTCCTCAGTAGATCCAGCGGTTAACACCACTGTATCGCAGGCTAGTAGCAATATAAAAGGATCTTTTATCCAGGCTCATAGTAGAACAAAATATTAAAACCAGGAAACTTTCCAAAAGATAACCAGAATAACAAAAAGGTAAAGAAAACAATAGAGGATTTAAAAAAAATGGAGGGGAAAAATGTGATGATCTTATAGAGATCAAGGTTGTAGGTGCTGAAATGATGTTTTCTGTTCTGGAGTATTTATTCACGATAACATTGTCCTGTGTGAGCAGTTTGGACAGGCACTACAAAGAGGTTGAGTGTGTGTTCACTGCTGCCTGATAAATGCAGTGCATGGCTCATTAAAAGACGTTTAATTGTAATAAAGAAGAATTGTAAAAATAAAATAAAATAAACACAATTTATGATTTATGGTTCTTAAGGGAAAAAAGTGGATTCTGTGTTTGTATCTCACCCTCAGTTTCCTCTGTGGTCTTCCGCTTTCCCCCCAGCCTAGCAGCTCCATCTTTGACATCCTTATATATTTATGATCCCTCCTCTGCACATGTCCAAACCTTCTCAGGCTCACCTCTCTAACTTTCTCTCCAAACAGTTCAACGTGAGCTCTCCCTCTGTATGTACAGTTGTGGTCAAAAGTTTACATACACTTGTAAAGAATATAATATAATGTCTCTACCGAGTGTCCCGTTATTTCTAAAACTCTGATTTTTCTCTGATAGAGTGATTGGAACAGATACTTCTTTGTCACAAAAAACATTCATGAAGTTTGGTTCTTTAATGACTTTATTATGGGTTAACAGAAAAAAGTGATCACATCTGCTGGGTCAGAAATATACATACAGCAGTGCTAATATTTGGTTACATGTCCCTTAGCCATTTTCACTTCAATTAGGTGCTTTTGGTAGCCATCCACAAGCTTCTGGTTGAATCTTTGACCACTCCTCTTGACAGAATTGGTGCAGTTCAGTTAAATTTGATGGCTTTCTGACATGGACTTGTTTCTTCAGCATTGTCCACGTTTTCAATGGGGTTTAAGTCAGGACTTTGAGAAGGCCATTCTAAAACCCTTATTCTAGCCTGATTTAGCAATTCCTTTACCACTTTTGATGTGTGTTTGGGGTCATTGTCCTGTTGGAACACCCAACTGCGCCCAAGACCCAACCTTCGTGCTGATGATTTTAGGTTATGTTGAAGAATGTGAAGGTAATCCTCCTTCTTCATTGTCCCATTTACTCTCTGTAAATCACCAGTTCCATTGGCAGCAAAACAGCCCCACAGCATAATACTCCCACCACCATGCTTGATTGTAGGCATGGTGTTCTTGGGGTCAAAGGCCTCACCTTTTCTCCTCCAAACATATCGCTGGGCATTATGGCCAAAAAGCTCGATTTTTGTTTAGTCTGACCACAGAACTTTCCTCCAGAAGGTCTTATCTTTGTCCACATGATCAGCAGCAAACTTCAGTCGAGCCTTAAGGTGCCGCTTTTGGAGCAAGGGCTTCCTTCTTGCACAGCAGCCTCTCAGTCCATGGAGATGCAAAACACGTTTAACTGTGGACAATGACACCTGTGTTCCAGCAGCTTCTAATTCTTGGCAGATCTGCCTTTTGGTGATTCTTGGTTGACTCTTCATCCTCCTGACCAATTTTCTCTCAGCAGCAGGTGATAGCTTGCATTCTCTTCCTGATCTTGGCAGTGATGAAACAGTGCCATGCACTTTATACTTACAAACAATTGTTTGCACTGTTGCTCTTGGGACATGCAGCTGCTTCGAAATGGCCCCAAGTGACTTTCCTGACTTGTTCAAGTCAATAATTCGCTTTTTCAGATCCATGCTGAGCTCCTTTGACTTTCCCATTGTAGCATTTGTGGGCGTTTGTATCCAATGAGCCCTATTTAACCTGTCTAAGAGAAGTCACCAGCTGTAGTCACTCATAATCACTCACAAGAAGTTAAGAGGCCATGCTATGAAGCTCAGTTCACTGACAACTTTCTAAGTCACCAAAATTGCTAATTCATGTTGCTGTATGTATAATTTTGACCCAGCAGATGTGATCACTTTTTTCTGTTAACCCATAATAAAGTCATTAAAGAACCAAACTTCATGAATGTTTTTTGTGACAAAGAAGTATCTGTT
Organism: Astatotilapia calliptera; assembly: GCF_964374335.1. Taxonomy (NCBI): domain Eukaryota; kingdom Metazoa; phylum Chordata; class Actinopteri; order Cichliformes; family Cichlidae; genus Astatotilapia; species Astatotilapia calliptera. Next base: position 35,548,906 of record NC_137432.1, on the reverse strand, counting down.
CCAATCACTCTATCAGAGAAAAATCAGAGTTTTAGAAATAACGGGACACTCAGTAGATCCATTATGTTATATTCTTTACAAGTGTATGTAAACTTTTGACCACAACTGTATGTCTCCCTGTATACTCATTTCTAATTCTGTCCATCCCACAGAACACTTCCAGCTGTCTTTTTCTTTGTGCCACAAACCACACATCATAGCAAGTCTCATTACCAGCTCATACATCTTTCCTTTGACTCTTGCTACCATTCTGACACTGGTCTCCACCCACTCCAGCCTACCTGCATGCTCCTCACCTCTCTTGTGCACTGTACCTTGACCCCAGGTATTTAAACTTGTTTTGCTCTCTAATCTCACAACTGATCACAAAGTTGTCTGTGAACATTATAGTCCACAGAGACTCCCTTTTTTGACCTCATCTGTCAATCACTATTGCAAGGTGTAACCTCAGCCCCATCTGTCACTCCTACTGCACACCACTACTGTCTCACTATCCTCATACATGGCCTGCATCAACGGCATACTTTCCTGCCACTCCTGGCTTTAGTTCCAAAGCTAATGGAATATGAAACAGGAATAAAATCAATGCATACAAGACAACTTCAGAATACTATCTAAAGGCTGAAACCTTATCAATGTGCACATCTCAAATATGCAACAAAATATGTCCCCACGCCCCAAACAATCAAACACACATGCACGCACAATCTTTTAGTCTTTGCCAGGATACAGGTGGGTTTTATCTCCATCCGCCCTTGTTCATTACTTCTTAGCGAATGAGTCAGTGTTTGACTGATAGCAGCTGGACGGCTGAAAGCTCTGCAGGAAAAAGGAAACAAGAGCGAAAAATATATTAGCAAAGTTGGCTGAAGTGTGAAACTCCAAACTTCTGTTTAGACTTTCTGGTTTTTGAAAGAGCCACAACAACTTTTAAACGGACTGAAGTGACATTTGCCAGCGAGTTTTCAAGCTGTGCTGCAGCGGAGTAGCTAATTAGCTATCAAGCCTGCTAAGTGACAGCAGCAGTGCCTTTCCCTCAGTGAAGGTTTGTTTAGTGGCAGTTTTATTTGAACGGGAATGTCAAGAAGTGTGCTCATATTTGTAAGTCGATAGGAATATTATATTATTATTTTACATTAGGATGTTATTACCACATGATGCTGCAGTTCAAAGGTCGCGGTTCTTGATTGAGTGGTAGCAGGCTACCAGAGGCCTACACTACAAAGCAGGATTTAATCTTATCCGGGTACCTAAGTCCGGGTTTTCAGTACGACGAAGGTGATTCAGTTTTTTACCGGGTATATCACCATGGCAACTTATGCTACAAACTAACCTGTTTCGGAGGTGACGTTACAAATGTCTTTTATTTTTTATTTTTTAAACCTGTCCTGTAGGCAGAATCATGGTCTGAATGCTTTGTTGTGCCAAACACATTTGCTTTTCCAACACTCTCTGTAGACTCTCTCTTCTTAATGTTTCTATTTTATTTATTAAGTTTATTTTATTATTCATATTATTGCCTGTGGGGATATTATGCTGGAGCGGACTGGGGGTGAAGGCCAGATTGGCTAAAAGAAGAGGAAAGCAGAGGAATAGAAGAAGAAAAGGGACAGAACAAAAAGGAGAAAAGGAGGAGGGTGAAGCAAGCAGACACGCTGGGCCACTGCTGCAGACCGAGCTCTCACCCAGGAGAGCTCACAATCTGAGGGTACACGTCCTGATGCCTGAGCTCCCACAGTCAAGGGTGGGAGTACCAGGGGGCCAGAGGCAGTGGGCAGCCGACCCCACTGCATGCTTTCCACTCCACGGTGAGCCAACGATGGGGACTTGCACCTCTCAGAACCGCTCAACACCCGGCAGAGCCCCCACCGCACAACAAAGAGGCCCAAGCCACCCTGGAACACAGTCTCCAAGGTAGCAGACGAGCAACACAACCAAAACGCCCAGTCAGGTACCCCACCCCAGGCAGGGTATATGAAATACGGCTGTAGAAGACGAATATCTTTTTCAAAGGAGAGCTGATATATTTTTTGTATCTACAATAAATACAAAAAATGGCACAAACAGTCACAAAGCACAGCGGAAGTGTTTTTTGGGGAGACCGTAACATGACAGGACAGTGGCAGAAGCCAACAGTAAGCAGCTAATGTATCTACAGTATTATTTGACTTATCATTAAAACACATATTTCATGTCTTTTTCCCTCACAACACTCATAATTCTCTGCTTCTTTGTTTCTCAGTACAGTCTTTCACATGTTTTGGTTTCTGTCATTTTCACAGCTGTTCCTCACATTACTGTCTCCCCCCAAAATACTTAAATTGTGTTTTTCAGATTTTCTTTCTACTTCTGCTGTGTTTTATTCAGCCCCTGTTGTTTTTGTGTGGTTTTGCAGCAATTTTCAATTGGTTGATGTTTTCTGAAGTTGCACTGACCTCTCAAGGCCACTGTGTATTACCCCTTCATACATCCTGTTGACTAAAGCCCATTTACTAATATAAAGAAATATATTAGAATTTTAAAAAAGCTCATACAAACATCAGCAATCACTTTTTAGCAGACAAAATGATGATCATTCATGATTTTATCTCTTTTCATTTGGATTGCTGCAACAGACAAATCAGTTTTAGATTGCATTCAGACTGTACAGAATGCTGCAGTAAGATTTTATTAGCAATAACAGAAGATCCCATATTACTCAAGTTTTGACTTCTCTTCATTGGTTGCCAGTAAATTTTAGGTTTCATATAAAAATTTTAGCTTTAACTATTAGAGCTCTACACGGTGAAGTATGTCTTTGAACTGTTGAAACTTCATGCTTCTTCCCGAGCACTTAGGTCTTCAGGTCAGAGGCTGCTGTTGGCCCCACGTGCTAGGTTTAGAACCTGTGGGGATCGGGCTTTTCAGGCAGTGGAACCAAGGTGTCTTTATGCTGTACAGACTTTATTGACTCATTAAAAAAGCAGCTGAAAACATTTCTATAAAGACGAGCTGCAAATTAATTTGTTTTCTTATATTTTCATTATATTTTTTATTTTATATTTTATTTTTCTGCTTATTCTCGTATGACTGAGCCATTAGCTTTTTCTGAATTTGGAGGTCGATTTGTCAAGCTAAGTGTGTCTAGTGTGTGTGTGTGGGGGGGAGTTTCCTGTTGTGCTCGGCTGAATGTCTGGACGTGATGACAGTCTCAAGAAGCTGAAAAACTAAGGTGACTGAACTGCTTTATATTTTGTTTTGTTTTTTAAGACTTTCACTCTCATGCAAAAGGCTTCTTCAGACCTTTGCTCAACTAAAGTGATGGGCCCGCTTATTCAAAGAAACTCGAGTATGTGTCTATACAGTCTTCCTTTTTTAGTATTTGTTTTATTCTTTTATAAGCTAATTTTATTATAAATACAACTATGTTTACTGTTATCTGTATTTATCCCATGAGCTTCTTCAGAATCAGAATCAGAAAGGGTTTCATTGCCAAATGTTGAGCGGGTTTACAACATTAGGAAATTGCTGCGGTGCTTCAGTGCAAACATACTGTTATAAATTAAGCTTAAATAGACATGAAAATAAAAATAAGAATAAGAATTAAAAGTGCTAAGTAGATAGATAGATATATACATGATATATACATGAGTGCAGGTGGTGATCAGTGCCAAACATGGAATGATGCTTGTGCTTGTATGTCTGAGCTCTGCAAGTTATTTACTTTACTAAAAACAAATTTCTTCTGATGTTTGTGCTTTTGGTGTCAGGTAATGGGAGAAATGGATTTCCCACTGGGAAAATGAATGTGGCCTCTCCAGGTTGGAAAAACATCTTAGAAAGTCAGAGGTAATTTCCCTGCATTCATGTGGCTTCTTGGGTTGTTAGAATTCATGAATTGCAAAGTTGTTTCACCAACTTTTTTGTATTCATGTGGAATCAACATGGACACAAGATGGAAAAACTGTTTCAATTTTCAGTATTTAAAGTCTGTTGATGGCTGTTTCCACAACGGAAAATAACCTCTCCAAATGTAACTCACACTAGGTGGACAGCAGCTAAATGTTAAAAACCTAGTAACAAATTAAAGGTAACCTTTAGCAAAAAAAAAGCAATAATATTAAACAATTATTCTGACAAACCAAGTATAAACTTTCAATTCAGTTCAATTCAGTTTTCTTTACATAGCGCCAAATCACAACAACAGTCGTCTCAAGGCACTTTATATTCTAAGGTAGACCCACAATAATACATACAGAGAAAAACCCAACAATCATATGACCCCTATGAGCAAGCACTTTGGCGACAGTGAGAAGGAAAAACTCCCTTTTAACAGGAAGAAACCTCCGGCAGAACCAGGCTCAGGGAGGGGCGGGGCCATCTGCTGCGACCGGTTTGGGTGAGAGAAGGAAGACAGACAGACAGTGAAGACTTTCACTTTATCCATCCGTCTATTATCTTTCCTTTATTCTTATTAAGGTTTTCCCAAAATTTTCCTGGGAGAAAATATAATTTCCTGTGCCACATGTCCTGGTCTGAGCATTTCAAAAACCGCGGCTCTTATGGGGTTTTTCCCATACAACCTGTCTGTGGGGTTTAGGGAGTGGTCCAAAAAAGAAAATATGTGGTGAGCAGCAGTTCTCTGGTAGAACATGCCTTCTTCATGCAAGAAGACAGGAGAATTTCTGATTTGAGCTAGCAGAAAAGGAAAAGTAAGGCAAATAATGAAAGTATGTGGAAGAGGATCTTTGAATGCACAACAAGCTGAACTGTGAAGGAGATGGTCTACAGCAGCAGAAGACCACACCAGGTGCAAATCTGTCAGCTGAGAACAAAATGCTGAGGCTACATTTCACACAGGCTTGCCAGAATTGGACAATAGAAGATGTGAAGATTCTGATGAGTCTCAGTGGCTGTCTCATGGCTGCTTCCACCATGTCACCAACCTCAATTCTGGTTCTCAAAAAACAATGAGTTCACTGCACTCAAATGGCCTCCACAGTCACCAGATCTTCATCCAGCAGTCACCTTTGGGATGTTGTGGAGCAGGAGATTGACATCATGGACGTGCAGCTGACAAATCGGCAGTAAATCTTTGATGCTTTATGGATCAAAATCTCTGATAAATGTTTCCAGCACATTCTTGAATCTGTGCCATTAAGAATTAAGGCTTCTCCGAAGGCACAAGGGGTCCAACCCAGTACAAGCAAGGTGTACTGTATAAAGTATCCAGACTGTGTGTGTACATTATTTCCAGTTAAAATGGTGGTCTATGTTCTGTATTATTAATAATTGAGACAGGATATCCATAATAATACTCTAACATGCAGCTGTAGCTGTGAGCACAGGGGCCCCACCCACCCTCACTTCAAATCTTCCGGTTACGAGGAACTGCCAATCAGAAGAAAGGTGTGTTAAGAGAATGTGGATGGGAGCTAAAAAGATTGTTTTTGGTTATTATTACTATAATTATTATTATTTGGTTAGATTATTTAGGTAGTGGATAAATTGGGGGTCTGCACCAGTAGAGATTATTTTCAGCTTTGAATCGTGCAAACTTGAGGAACAATTGAAAATACAAAGCTGGAAATGAGCTTAAAAGGTTCCTTTTAATGTCCTGTTTAAACACATTAAGCAACAAAACAACACATCATCATGTTGTTCTCCACTCACTGAACAAACTGTAAGAATAAAACTGAGGCTGATTTTAGTTGTGAGCCACTGCATGTTCTACATGTGACACATACTCTATATAATTTAAAAAATACACATGGGGTGAATGTAAAAATCTGTTTCTTTTTGGGCAGAATTCAGAATTTTTGTTCTTCTCTTCACGTGTGATTATGGAGCAGAAATGTGTGATTTTCCTCATTAAATTACATGTGAAAACCTGAGTTCAGCAGCAAAATGAAGTCAAATTACAGCGAGGTCTCTAAAACAGCATTAGTCTTCTGAGGAATATAAAATTGCCACTGTACTGTACTTTGTACTGTTATTTTGTCACAGCCAAATCAGACAAGTGCAGTTTGGCAGGACGCGTTTGACTGGCTTGAATTTAATGATAATGCGACGTATAAAGATACATTATGGTACATTTTTCCCCTCTCATTCTGTGATCTTGTTGAAGCATTATCCTGTAGGTTAAACAGAAGTGCATCAGTGAAAATAACAGCATTAAATGCACATTGTCTGGGCGCATATTTAAAAATATATTTAAGTGAAATTAGCTGTATTAAGGCAACAAAGGATTTATTCAAGAACACAACAAGACTGATGGTAATGTCTTTATTTCGTGAACAATAGCATCATAATTTGGAGGTGCAGCTTGGATAATTACAGCCTGGAGCTTTGGGCTTCCTGGCCATGCCATAAAAATGAGTTGCCAGGCACATGCTGACCTTTTGTGATATTTTTAAAAACCCTGAAAATACTAAGAAGGCCAGTGTCTCTCTGACGTACTCCCCTTCCCCCCTCAATCTCATTTCCCCCCACACATCTCCCTCATCTACTGGAGAGAAACTGAAGCACCACTTCAAGCCAGCGCTATTATTTGCTCCTTTTGAGGCCCGGCCCCTGAAGTACCGCACTCAGTTAGGACCTGTAATGTAGATTCCATTTCAGCTGCTATTAGGCCTCATCCGTTTTAGCAGACCTGCCTGTTCGTTATTCCTCCACTACTCTCTCCATCCTCCACATGCATCCATCCGACCCCCCCCCCCCCCCCCCCCCCCACCACCACCACCCCTTCCTGCTTTCTGCTTTGGTGCTGCCATCCCTCAACTCATCCTCTCATTCCTCCTTAGTCCTCCACCCATCTGCCCCCCATCCCATCCTGCTATCTCTCCACTCCACATCTGACCACCCCAGTTTCTTCCTCCCTCTCCCCTCCATCCATCCACTTCACTTCGCTCCACTCCCATCCCCAGCCTTGCCCCCAGGGGAGCCCTGCAAACTGCTTATTCAACAATCGGCTGCCATAAAGATATGTAATGACATTTTCGAAGGCAAAGAGGCCTGTGTGGTTTTTAATTCATATTTAATGGCTGTCAGGCTAAATAGCCCACTATCCTAAATGGGAGAGAGGCTGCTGCCCTTCCACTTAAGACTGAAAGCCGTCTGCTTGTGGATATCTGCTGGTTGCACAGAGCTTCTGCTGCAGCAGTCCATTTCTGTTTGTTCCTATTTTGGAAAATCACTCAAGGCGCAAAGAGTGACTCCACATCTTTAGAAACAAAGATGAATTTTTTATTCATATCTCACAGGATACTAATGATTTGAAAAAGCGTTCTTGCGGTTGAGGTCGTTTGAATGTGTGGTTCTTTTTTTGATTGGTTTATTTTGTTTAAAATGATTTAAATCAAAAAAGTTCCCAACATGATGCCCTCAAAATGTGCTAATTTTAACATGCAAAATATATTTAATGAAGGCATGCGGTATTCTACCTTCATGCTTTGAAGATTTTCTGAGTGACTAGCCTTTGAAATTCATTGAGTTGGTCAGAATGATCCCCTTTTAATTTGCCTTAGTTTTTGAGGATTTTTGATCCCTCGTAAGAACAGGACAGGAGTTAAAACATTACATTTTCAAAAACACATTGAAGCTCTGTTAAAAAGTAGTGGATTTAAAAAAACAAACAATGCTTGGTATGAGTCTTTGTTTCTGTTGCTATAAATCATTAATAGGAAATTGTTGCAGTTTTGCTGTTAAAGCTATGATATATACCATCACATCAATGCACAAATTCACATGATTTTGGCTTTAGATTGATTTGATTTGGGGTTTTTTTTTTGCTAGCCCTGAAATTTTCATGTAGCTGTTTTCTGTATTTATGACGTTATTAAGGCTCAATAACTTGAAAAAACCCCAAGCGTATTCGACTTTACTCTGAAGGAAAATCCTGAGCACTGTGCAATTTTTTTTTGAGGTTTTAAAAACTATTAGAAATAAATACTTTTTAAATCAACAACCAGAAAAATGCATACACTTCTGTTAATCAGGGTGACACATTTATTGCCTCAAGTAGATGCAGATGAGTCGTGCTTAGTCGAGCCAATAGAACCCTGAACTACTCTAACTACTCTTAATCACAACAATTGAAGATACTACTACAAATAAAGGTACAGTATAGTTTTCAAATAAATGTGTACATAAACACATTTGATATCCCTCAAATTTATACCTTAATATTGGCTGAATATCATACACAGATAAATCTATTCTTGTCTCCTTTTTTCTCTCTTTGTCTGCCTGACAATCTCCTCCTTTTATTCCTCTGAACGCCTGCAAATATCACTTCTCTCCCTCTGTATGTTGCACTTATTCACAGTCCTGCTCCCGGAGAGTTTTTCTTGTGATTGTGCACATGTTTGGAGTATGTCCAGTTAGAAAAGGCAAAGACATTTCTTTCCTTCTTAAAAATAAATAAATAATGCAGGCAGTGCAGAAATGCTCCCTGTGGAGGGTGAATTTATGTTCTTTCTCATGAAACTTCTCCATCATTAATGAGAGAACCGACCAATAGATCTCACGAGGGAGTGTACTCTCCCTGCGTACTTGCTTCTTGGGTTGTGAGGTGCAGCAGGCCCTCCACTGATGGTGACAGCTGTCCAGCCACACTTTCAAGTCATAAATTCACTGTGATTGTGATTGCTGTTATAACTAACCTCTGGAGTAGCTCGCTTGGCATCTTACTGAAGGTTGTCTCAACAGCTTTAAAATGCAAATGTTTTCATCCTGAATTGGTTGAAAAGAAGAGACAGTTTTAATAAAAGCTGTGCTAAACAAACCACTCTTTTTCATTCATTTTGGAAGTGATGTTTGTGTTTGGGAGAAAGTCCTGGTCTTACAAGTGTAGGGAGGAGAGGAGCAGGTGAAATGTAACTACTGTATTCTACCAATGCTTTTATTTTAATCTGATAAAAAACATAAATCAATGATCTGATCGTATGCTTTCAAGATCTCAAGTTTACAAGAATAAAATTCTGGTGTTTTCATTTTTATCCATTTGTCTCTTTGATGGACCTCAAGTGTGCATCGGCTATGAAGTTAAATATGTCACAAAATGCCAGAGCTTGTCTGCAATTTGCGACCTGTCTACCTTCCCATTGGATAATCTTGCCCAGCTGAATATATGGACTGTCATATATGAGAGCGCTGTGCTGTTAAACCCAGGAAAAATCAGAGGATGAAAAATGTGCTTTAACCTTAAAACCTCTTGCTGATTATTTGTTTATAAAATAAAATCAGGATAATAAATGTCAGTTGCTGGCATTTAGTAGCTGCTCTTATTGGTAAAGAGTAAATAAGCAGGTAGTGGTTTGGCATCATAATTCAGCGGGATGTCTGGATTTGTGGCTTTTATGTTTCCTTTTTTCCACAGAAAACAATTTGCTGTTAGTTTTTGGACTTCATTTGATTCCATAGATCTGATTTAAATATAGTGTTTTGGTCCAAACTGGAATATTTTGTGCAGACACTTACAGTAATCTCACCTGGTTAATCGTTGAAACTGCAAACCAAACTAAAATCTAAATACTATACAAAAAATAAAACAAAAAACAATTAAGACTCTTCCATTGCTATGAGCGTGTGCTAAATAGCAAATGCTTTACTAAAAACTGAGATTGCACAGCAGTAAATCCTCACATTTATGTTGCTGTCATTACATTGCAGACTGTTCTGTTGCGACAACCAGTCAATTTACTCTTCGTTCTCCACGTGCCGATCAGCCCGTGGTCGATGCCTGCCGCTTACCTCCATACAGACGGGAGGTCAGAGGTTTGAAAGGTCGGGACTGTGTGCAGAGTTTCTCCTGGCTGTCTGGAAAATATGAGTAAGTGAGCATTGATCTTTTCCCACTTACTGTAGGTTCTTTTAAGGCAAGGCAACTCTGGAAGCAACGCTAAAAACTAAAGTGTAAAAGGAGAAAATAAGCAGTCAGAGATGACGCGTAAACGCTGAGGGGAAAATGTGGCATTTGCTGGCTGATTTGTAATAATTACATAGTAGGCGCAAATTAAAACCTTGAGGGCCATTTATAATTTTAGATTGCACTTTTGGCCTAATATTTGGCACAGCAGGGGGGTCGGCACAAATGTTTTTAAGCCTTTTCAAAATGAAGTGATGGCTGCACCATTTGGAACGACTTGAAAGTAATCAACAGTGGTACAACAACAGAGAAGTGCGGTAGTGTGCTCAGTCAAATGCGCTAATGCAATCACGTCCATGGAATAGTAATTGATTAAGTGTTAGTTAAAGTTAATTACAGACAAAACGGCTCTCGGACTCACGATGGAATCTGCTCGGCCGCTAAAAAATTAAAGTATTTTTCTCAGTCACTGATGTATATCGTTGGAAATGTAGACAGTGGGTCTAATTGCATGTAAACCACTTGTGCCCAGTCATCTAGCCGATGACTAACTGGTCCAGCATGCAGCATCGCCAGCAGTATTAAGTCATCGTCATGAAACAAAAAGCGCTGGGGGCTGGAGAGAAAAGGATCATCGCTACTACCAAATATTGATGCCCTGGCTGCCTCGCATCATTTTTTTCTGAGCAGGGTCCAGGCGCTGAAATGTAAATAAATCTATCAGGGCAAGGAGCCGGGGGCTCCGGTTACCACTCCTAACAATCAAGAGGCTTTTCATGCTGCCCTGGAGGGCCATTCCTGTAACGCTAGCACACTGGAGAGAGCCACAAATCATCATCTCTCCTATGCTCTCACTCCCACTGTCTCTCTCGTTGGACTCTGGTCTTTCTTTCTATCCTGCCTCTTCCATTTTTTTCCTCCCTCTCTTGTTCTTTCACTCACACCGCAGTCCCCCATTCTCTGTTCCCTTTTTTCTTTTCAGCCTTCTCTCTTGTTAGCACCCATCTTTTCTTCTTAATGCCCTTCATCATAATCTCCTCATGCTCTCTGCTCTCCCACAGCTCTGTCTTTATACTCATACTCCTACTCGTGGTTCTTCACAACTCCCTAAAGCTCATAGTGAGCCTCACACGACAACAAAATGAAAGGCCAGGGACTTGCAGCCACATTTATCAAGATCTCAAAAGATCATTTCATTTTACAACCATTTCTGTGTCAGAAAACCACTTATCAGCACGTCATCTGTACAATAATATAGCATCGGGTTCAGTGCCGGCTCAGGAAGGAAGCTCAAAACGTGGTGCTGTCTGCAGGTGTATTTTTATGTCAATTTCTGTGTATGAAAGGCTACACAGAAATAAATATTGTAATTTTTGGGTCTAATATCCTTCCAAATTATTCTACGCTAATGTATAAGATATCACACAACACTTTAAATAAAGCACAGATTACAAAGTTTCTAAAGGTGTTTACTACACTTGGTCTCTTTTAGTCCTCCAAGTAAATTCAGAGAATTAGTCAGCATGTTTGCACTTATATGAACTCTCAAAACACACACACAGTGAAACAAATCCTCCTCTGTTTACTTACTTACTTGGCCCTTTATTGTCATAATACATATACAATGAAATAAGTAGAATAGTACTGTAAGGTTAAATTTATTGCGTTTTTATTTTTACCTGCAATGGAGAGCTTAATTCACAAGTTAAACATCATATTGTTTTCAAACTAGGCACTGTAACCATGAACTCGTCAGGAGAGCTTTTACTGAGGTCACAGAGTATCAACGCCGAGGGCTGATTTCCCGTAGACTGCAGTACAGTGAGTCTGATGCCCCCTGATGAAAATGGGGATGAATTTTCACTCTTCAGAAAATACAGTCTTTGATTTGATATGTTATGACCATACAGTAGGCTGTAGACAGCGGTCAAAGTCGATTGTGGCAGCTGCAGGAACCTTAAAATGTGGTGTGGCAGTGCAGCAAGGGGCGAAAAAAATTGAGATCCCTTAAAATAACTTCCAAATTGATTTATACTGCGAGCTCCAACAGGTCTGTCTTTGTGGACTGGCTGTGTGGTTTGGCTCCAAAGTTTATATTCTGCTGTAAAAAAGTGTTTTCCCACTTCCTGTTTTCTGATATCTTGCTTTTTCAATTATTTCTCACACTTGCATGGATCAGATTAACAAATTTTAAGATCAGGCAAAGATAACCGGAGTTAATACAAATTACACTTGTTAAGTGATGATTTCATTTATTAAAGGAGAAAGGTTATCCAAACCTACCTGGCCCTGCGTGAAAGAGTAATTGTCCTGAAAACCTAATAACTGTTGTGCCACCGTTGGCAGCAAGAACTCTAATCAAACGTTTGTGTTAACTGGCAGCAAATGTTTCACATCACTGTGGAGGAATTTTGGCTCGCTCTTCTTTGCAATATCTTTCATGAAAATTCAGCCACACTGAGGAGGTTTTGACCATGAACGGCCTGTTTAAGGTCAAAGCATCTCAATCAGATTAAAGTCTGGACTTTGACTGGGCCATAAGCCGAGTGCTCCCGAGCTTGAAGATTTTGTAGTAAAAAGCTGAATTAAGGTTGCATTAATTACATCTTTTTATGAAATGCTGTGTTAGTTTTATACCAGATGTAACGGGATGTAAACATGTCAAAAAGGTTGAACTTTTGTGTCGTCAGTCCACAAAATATTTCCCCAAAAGTCATGGAGATCATCAAAGTGTTTTTTGAGAATATGAGACGAGCCTTTGTGTTCTTTTGGTCAGCAGTGGTTTTCTCCTTTGAAATCTCTCATGGGTAACATTTTTGGCTCGACTCTTTCTTATTGTTGAGTCGCGAATACTGACCTTAACTGAGCCTGCGGTTCATCAGATGTTGTTCTGGGTTCTTCTGTGACCTCCTGGATGAGATGTCAATGGAGTAATTTTGATAGGCTGCCCACTCCTACCAGTTCACCACTGTCCCAAAGTTTTCCATTGATGTAGAATGGCTGGCCCAGTGGTTCACTGGAGTTCCAAATGGCTTTGTAACTCTTTCCAGACGTTAAGGAGTTTGTTTCTCAGCTGTTTCTTTAGATCATAACATGATGTGCTGCTTTCTGGAATCTTCTATCCTACTTCACGTCGACTGACAGGTTCTATTTAAGTGATTTTTAAAAGTTTGACTGGGCTGGTAGTTATCAGGCCTGGGTGTGATTAATGAGATGTAATGTTGTTTTTGAAAATATGTGGTTAGCTGGAGTTTAAAAAGGGAGCAATTACCTCATCACACAAGCCCAGGTCGGTTTGGTAAGTTTTTTTCCCCTTTCTAAATGATTATTTTATTTATTAAACTGCATTTACTGTAAACTGTATGTACTCTGGCTTTGTATAGTAAAACTAAGAAATTCTCAGATAGTCTCACTGCAGTGTATACATCAAGTTACATTAGCCTTTCCAACTCCTAGCCACTATAATGTTAGTATAAAGACCATCATAATCTCAAAATAATTATACAAAATTTAACTTTTCTAGAACAGAATAAGGTTTAAGTGTAATCAAGTTTCATTAACCTCAGCAGTCCTCATCTCCCAAAGTGATTTCTGGTCTTCCTGTCCTGTCTTGTCCTCTCTTTGTTAGGTCATAATCCATGTCTGAGAGTGAAGTACATTTCAGAACAGTTACTGAGCTTCTGCTCACATCCCTTCAGCAACCGCAGCTCTCTCACTGTCTGCATGAACGTGTGTGTGACTGAAAAGAGACATAAAAAAATTAGTCACAAGTGTTGGGATGCCATTCTTGATCATTTCAGCCCTCTTAAACCCGTGGCTGCAGATAACTTAAATAAGGAAATATAGTTCTAAGAGGTTCACTTTGGACTGCAGAGGGAAGCGTCAGTGTTTTGAAAAGAACAGGAAGTTAACTATTGAACTCTGTTTTCCCGATTCGGCCCGTGGTCAGCTTTTGCAGCAGCAGCAGTCGCTTGAAATAGAAAAATCAACCAGATTCTCACACTAAGAACATCAGAACCTGAAACTACAGGAGCTTAACCAAATGATGGCAACATAATGAACCTCGAGTTTTTCGGGTTTTCATTTGACTGGCTGCAGCTGCTCTTTGTTCTAGGTAAGGAGAGGCCCAAACCAATGATTATAACAGACATTTATGCATATTTACTGAGGTTAAGTTGATGATATAGAAGTGATAACGACTGCATGGTGTTTATGGGAGAGCGGAATGGGGCGCACGTCAGATTTTGGAAATCCCTGCCGTATGGTATTCATTTGATGTGACTCACAAATGAGTAGACGGCAGTCCCATTAGCTCAACCCTCACAGCACAATATTTGAGTGCCAGCTGTTTGTGTTGCATACCCCTCACTTTTCTTTTGTGGTGGAGAAATGGATTTGCTTTTAAAGACAGCATGCTCTTTTGAGAAAAAAATCGGGAGACTGAGCCGAAATGGTACATGTCGGTAAGAAGGTTTTGTTCAGAGGTGAGAAAGGAGGTTTTGGTGGCTACTGACTCACTGGTATTGATCGTCCATCTCACAAAACCCCTGTACAAATCTTATCATCAACTAGGACACTAAAAGCCTTACTTGCTGCACATTTACACATTATGGAGACATATTTGCTGGTCATGGATGCAGCCTTTACACAAATAACTCCTCATGCTGTCTTCGTCCTTTGATCGATGGTGACCTGATCGTGTATTTGAGCAATCTGGTTTGAGGCCCTAAGACTTGGCTAGTTCTGTTCTGACCCTCAGAGGGCTGCAAGACGACAAAGGTCATGGTCACAGTTTTGACTGATACTGCCAGAGGTCGGTTGATATGCATCAGATGAAACAAAGCACGCCTGAAAATGGGGAGGCCATTTCAAGGATTTTTTGCAATTTTATCATTTCTTTTTAGTTTTGAAGTAAATTTTTCTCGCAGCGTCTACAGGCAGCCAAATTTCTGCTTTTTATACAAAGCTGATCAGCATCAACCCATTGATTTGGTGTTCTAGATCAATAAACCGAACGAAATGTTTACAGGAGTGGTCTAGGTAATAATCTCCTCTGTATGCTGAGCATAATTTCTCATTGGTGTACTTCCTGGGAGAGTGACTAAATCTCATCTCTGTTCCTTAAGTGTGATTTCTCGACTGCCCACAAAGCTGTCAGGCAGCCAGGTGGATTGGATAGTGGTGATTTAGAAAAATAACAGATTGGGAACCCAAGGACCAGCTACACGTTATTGGGCTACAGATGCATTGAACAGTACTGATATAATATCAAAAGAAAAACAGAATTAGGAGTGAAAAATAGTTTTCAGCATTTGTTGCTTCTCAGTGAACTCTGACTCATGACTGTGACTCTGGATGGGTATCATTTAGGTTTTATCCGATACCGGTGCCAAACCCGTACTTTTGAAACGGTGCTGGTACTTAAACGGTGCTCGAACCGGTGCTTAAGGAATGGAGAACACAAACTTTGTCCAAAAACCTCTTATGTTTTTATTTTTAGCAGTCTCTTTTTTCCTGCAAAATGATAACCAAGTTAGCCTTTTCTGTTGATACAACATACCTCCTTTGTTTGGAACCGGCAGCAAGCTATCAAATACGGTGCATTTCTCGACTTAAAAAAAACCCCCGCTATGCGTCACCAGGTGTTTCATCAGATTCGAGGTGTTACCTCCTTTGCACAGTATCACCTTAAAGCACTTGTTGCAGGCTGCTGAGTTTGCATCTTTTGCTGTGAAGTACAGCCAGACTTTTGACCGCTTCGCCTTGGGCATTTTTAATTTGTAGCTCTGCTCTAAAAGAACGTACGTACCTGGGCCCGCCTACTATCCTTGGAAAGGTAAAATGATTGGCTAGAATCCAAAGCGTATGACATCTCAGGAAAATAAAGCACCAAAATAAAGCACCGAAATGTGCGCTGCTTTTCGGTCTGGTTACTACCGTTTATGTCAGAACCGGTGCCGGTAGCGATCCCTATGCATAAATGTGCTAAACGTTGTGAATACAATAATAATTTGTTCAAAACACAGACTTAACAATGTGGTGTATGCTGTACAGTGCAGCGAGGAATGCCCAGACCTCTACATTGGAGAGACAAACAGCCACTTCATAAGCGCATGGCACAACACAGAAGAGCCACCTCCACAGGACAAGACTCAGCAGTCCATCTGCATCTTAAGGATAAAGGACACTCTTTCGAGGATGCCAATGTTCACATTTTGGACAGAGAGGACAGATGGTTTGAAAGAGGAGTGAAAGAAGCCATCTATGTCCACTGTGAGCGACCATCTTTGAACAGAGGCGGGGTTTACGACACCAACTCTCTGCCATCTATAATCCAGTTTTGAGTTTCCTCCCCAGACGCCTTAACGCCCACTCACATCCTGGGCCATCTGACCTTAGGAATTCGCATGATAAGGTGGGGCCAGGTTTCACTATGAACACACCCGAAACTCTGGCTGATTGGGACCCACGCCCAGTTTCCCACCTTGGCTCAGGCAATTAGAGGATCATCAGGGGGTCCTTTTGTCCCTCTTTGGGGGGAAACTCCCACTAGGTTTAAATCTGGGACTCTCCACCATTTGACCTTAGAACTGAAGAAGCTTCTCGGATGAGAGGTGAAACGTCTTCAAGCAACTTAAAGAAGTCCAGACGCTTTCCTTTCCAAGCTCCTTAGACTACGATGACCTGGATGACTGAGAACCTTCACAGACAATTTGCTCAAATGTTGCGATCATACTATAATTTCTTTCATCTTTTCTCACAAGTATGCAGGGTGTGCTGATAAACAGTGAAATCAAAGTAAATATCAATGTTGTTTTTTTTTTTCAATTAAGCCACTAGTTGAGAATTATTTAGACTGTAAAAGTCTTGCAAATTGCTACTTGTACTAATCATTCACATAAGTAGGACTGAAAAAAAAGCAATAAAAGGGGATATTTTAGAACAACAGTGTGAGGAGAAGTGGACGGAGCCCTGAAATCATCATTCACTGCTTTGTTTTTGTCTTTTTAACATTTTGTGTATTTCTTCCATCTTTTCATTCTATTTAAGCATAACAGCAGGAAGAAACTTAGTGCGCCTGTCATTTGGGCATTGATAATAGCACCAATCAGTATAATTTTTTTACAGGATCGGACCAGAGCCACTTGAAGCCCAATTTATGTAGTTTGGACATAATTAAGGTTTCAGGCTCAAATGATTCACAACTAACCCCAGTGTCCTAAAAACTCTTTTATATACTACAGAAGTGTGCGATGAAAGCAACAAAGTCATGACAGAGTCTGTGCATGAAGTGTTTGCTGTTTTGTGGACTTTGTATAATGAATGCCTGGTTGAACTTTTTTCTAATTTTTCAGTGGCCTTAAGTTTTTTCAAAGGTTGCTTGTGACCTCTGTTTGCATGCATTTTCACCAATGTTGGGAATTATATGACCGTTCCCGTGGCCAGTGGTTTGGTTGTATACAGTTAAATTACTCTAAAAGGACGTGACACAGCTCTTTCTAAGGCGGGAATACTGGATATAAAAGGATCAGGTGGATGGGATAACCTGGGAATGTCTTCCTTCTGAATCCTTAAAGTTTTTTTTAGTTCAGCATCAAGGACTGATTTCAGTGAGTATGTCATATATATCTTGTCAGGAGACCATATGAACACACAACAACTGGTAATTCCTTTAATTTTAAATATGTCTATATTGTCTATCCTGTAAAATAGTCAGATGTCTATTCATATTAATGTACAGAATTCACCTGCTTGCTGCTACTACTGCACATTCACCCAATGTATATACTACATATATATATATATATATATATATATATATATATATATATATATATATATATATATATATATGTATATATATATGTATGTTCTTCCTCTACCCCCCCATTTTTTTGCACATGTCGAGGAGCGTGTCAGGCTACATTTCACTGTGTGTTATACTTGTATAACTATGCATGTGACAAATAAAGAACCTTGAACTTGAACTTGAAGATGTAATGATGCATCTTTCGGGACGTTTTGGGGAGTTCCATGAGCCAGAATCCTAATCCAGCTTTTACAGGCACCAGTTCCCCTAACATGCATATCTACTGAGCACTCTCTTTTACCCATTCACACACATTTACACTCATAAATGCAACTATGGGTTCAGTATCGTGCCCAAGGAAATCACCAACCTTCCAATTACAAGTTGACCCACTCTACCTCCTGAGCTACAGCCACCCCCGGTGTAGAAGGAACAAACTGAGTGGCCAACTAGGAGGCTGGAATTTTGGAAACTAATTGCTGGTTATGATTGTGCCAACATAAGCGTAACACAACATGGTCTGTTCTTCATCCCACCAGAGAGCCCTGCAGGTGGTTATGCCAGAGGTCCTTATATTAAAAGGGAGTTCCTTCTCCCCAATCTCACCAAATCCTTGCCCATGGGGAACTACTTGACCTTTCCTGAAGCTCAGTTTTCCTTCATCCAACACACTGACTGTGAAAACTGACTGTTCACTTAATATCTGACACATTTCAGACCTTTACATGCACTGCATACACTGCAAAACATTGCATACATGAGAGAAGATTCACAGAAAGTTTTAGAGAGTAGAAATGTACAGTATGTGTGACATACATAAGAGAGGGACACTCCAGGTTGAATGCAGACTCTTGTTGTTGGCCTCAGTCCAAACCACTCTAAAGCACCTTGCACCACTTTGCTGATTTATGCTCACATGGTTTGGCTCAGAGCCCAAAATCCACAGTACCTTCACCTTAAGACAAGTGTATGTACTTTTACTGCATGCGTCTATGTACCCGATCCCGTACACACTCATGTTATGTGGCTATTGTGCAGCTTTGACATAAAAACTATTCAAAATCAATTGACTGTGATTACTGCCAGACTTCTGGTGAACCACCTCTCACAGGCCAGTGACTGATTCCCATCCATCCTGCCAAAATGGCAGTTTTATAGCCTCTTTCAGGACTGTCTTCAGTTGGCCAATGGGATGGGGCAAGTCTCTGCCTGAACAGGGTGCAAACATACATCTGGCTGAGAAATGAATATGTTGCCCAAGGGTTGTTGGTCATGTTCTTGGCCGGGACAATGAAATCATTATTGAATCATTTATACTGCCATGGTCTGTCGTACTTCTTACCCTAGTGTGGTTACGACTAATTATTCGATAATAAGAATTCTTTGAAAACTCTGTTGTCCCGTCTTTCTTAAAATGTTTATTGCTGAAGTCTGTTGTTCAAGTTTTCTTTCAGTTTGATTTCCTCTTCCCAATTTTTTTTAAACATATGAAGCCAGTTTGAAATGTTAGTGTAAGTCTGATGGTACAGCTCAAACATCTCTGCACTGGATGGGCTGCTCTAAACCTGTGTGCAGACTTCTGATTCTCAGTTGATAAATTCCATTAAAATTGTATTGGCAGCAGGTAACTAATGAACATCTCGATTGATTGAAACGGTAACTACTCTTCAGTTAGTTGCTCATGTAAGTAATTAAATTAATTTCAATAATTAATTTTAACCTTTTAATAATCATCCACATCAGCATTGTGTCAAGGCTCTGTGTGCGGGCAGGCGGAGATGAAGATCCAAATGCAGGACTCTGACACGGATTTACAACTCCAAAAACCTCAGCTTTATTGCTGGCATGGAAACAAAACATGAATTGGAGACTGAACACTGAAACCAAAAACACAGGCATAATCTGAGGGTACGACGCAACACAGAGCACAGGAAAACACAGGGCTTATTTACACAGGGTGGTAATCAGGAATGGGCAACAGGAGGGAGACACAGCTGGGAGGGATTGGACTAACGAGACAGGGGGAGCGAAGCTGCACACACTAACATAAGACATAGACTTTCACAATAGAACAGGAAACAAGAAACCACTAAGCAAAGACGCAGACACGACACTGAGAGACAGAGTAGACGCTGAACTAAACCTGCAATAGACATGAGAACACAAAACCTAAGAACTAATCCCTAAACAAAAATAACTGAAACATCATCAACGTCATCATCATCGTCATCATCATCGTCATCATCATCATCATCGTCATCAAAAGCACCACAATAAGAAAAGAATCCAAAATGCGAAAACACACCAAAACACAACTCAAAATACTGGGTCAAACTGACCCAGAACCGTGGCACATTGTATTATCAGAAGAATAAAAGAATCCTTCTTTGGTACAATTTCAGTCCTAAACCTGTCAGTTTATGCAACAATGTAGATGCACTGTCTTACCCAACTTTTTAACTGGTGATTGCTCAGGTGGCTACACTGTAATATAGTTAATATAGTCCTACAGCTGTTTATGGCCCACTGTGTCAGTCATTCAAACCTTCCAAATGACTTGCAGATGAAATATGCTGACATAGACTCAGCCACAAAAGATGCACACATGCAGATATAGAGGCATTCAGAGATGGGCAGTAACGTGTTACAAGTAACGTTACAAGTAAAGCGATACTGTAATCTGAAAAAAAAGTAATTAGATTACTGTTGCTTTCCTGTAAGCACTGTGTTACTAAACCGTGATTTTGTTTGTGCGAGTGTCTCATGACAATGACGTAAGCGTGTGCGACATCCGTGGCAGCAACAGACGTGTGTAGATCAACAATGGGTAATATGGAGTGCAGGAGAGAGTTTCAGTTTTCAGTTTTATTTGTCATATGCAAGTTAGCCCAGGGTCAACATTGCAATGAAATGTGTTTGACGAGCAGCAGTCACTCAGCAGCATGATACAGTAGGAGAAAATAAAATAAAATAAAATAATAAAAAAAATAGAAAAATAGTAAGGAGCAAAATATTAGAGAGACATGGTAAAAGAGAAAAGATGACTAAATATATATGTATCTATAAATATAAATATATGTACACTAGTGATTAAATAAGAAAATCTTTAAAAGAAATATGACGGGAGGGCAGATGGGATATTGCACAGGAATGAGCAGCAGAAAATTACAGTATTGCACTTTTAAATATAAATATCGATAACAATAAAGTGAAGTGACCAGTGCAGATTAAACAGAGTACTTGTGAAGCTGCAGGGTAGCTTCTGAGTGCAGTGTTGTGTGTGTTTAAGTGTTGTGGTTGAGGTGTCGTATGGCTTGGTGGTAAAAACTGTTTTTAAGTCTTGTAGTCCGAGCAGACAGACTCCTGTAACGTCTGCCAGATGGTAACAAGGAGAACAGCTGATGTGCTGGGTGGCTGTGGTTCTTGATGATGCTGTATGACGTATGAGTATGACGATGCAGCGTTAAAAGCGTGGAAGTACACTTGCATTACAAAAACATTAGCGTCTGCTGTGCACTCTGTGTGGGAAGAAAACTTCTTTCTACAGCGAAAAATTAAACTTCAGATCTGAGCGAGCACCGAGCACGCTGCTATGGGAATGTGACGTTCACAGAGAAACCCCTAGATCCCTCCTCTGACATGACCACTGCGGCACCGGGCACATCTCCAACTGCTCCACTCCTGCTAAACAGGTGAAAATAGATTTAAGAGTGACAGGACTTAGTGCAGCTGAATCTTTGATTTTTTTTTCCCCTGTTGTGTTTACTTGCATCTATTTGAAAGAGTGAGTGTAAACACAAAAAATGATTTCATTTGATATGCTGGAATATGCAGAAAATAGGTTTAAATGTTAAAGAAATTTCTTCAAGTCAAAGACTGCATATAATTTACTTTTTGCTTAATGTAATGTGCATAAAATTAAAAGATTAAAACCAATAAAACAATTTTTAAAAAGAGATTTTTCCATTTGATTCAATTTTATATGATGGATTATGCAGAAAAAAATTGAGTTAGGCTGAAATGTCTATTGCTTTATTCAGGTTGGGTATCATGTTTATAAAAAGTAACTAAGTAAATAATTACTTTTTGAAAATAAGTAATCGGTAATAAGTAACTAATTACTTTTTTCAAGTAACTTAAACAACATTAGAGGGATTTCCCTTTCTTCCTCCTTATATACACACACACACACACACACACACACACACACACACACACACAGGTCCTTTGTGTTTCACTCTGCAGGGTGCTGCACAACTTGGAAAGAGCTGCTCTGACTCCTCCTGGCGCTGTAACAGCTGATCTGCCATTCTGCTCACAGAGTAGCAGCCAATCCTTCCTCAGTGGTCTCCCAGCAGCTTCTTGTTCTCACAAACGTTCAACCAACATGTGGCAGAATGAAATGCAGAGAATCTGCTTAGATGCATTTGTTCCTTTAATTGAGTACAAATGAACAAAATGTGTGTTGTTTTGTGCAGACTTGATTTCATCTGGCACTTTGTAATATTGTCATTATTTTTTTGTAAATGGCACAAAAACAAGATTCAGTTGTCAGTATTAATAATAATAAACCAGAGGGGAAATTTTTTTTTTTGGGCAACTGGTTCGACTAATATTTGGGCTGATTAGCCCAAAAACAAGAAGCAAAAACTTTGACCATGCAAAAAATGGAAGATAATGCAGCGTCCACTCATTGTGGAGCATTATCTTGACTACTAATTGGAGTGGAAAAGCATGTATAGGTCTCTAATATGAATTCTTACTGTGCAGGAGAAACAGGACAAACATGTAAAGTTGATGATATATATCAGAAAGTTTTGTCTGGAACTCTTAAAAAAACAAACAAAACAATAAAAAAAGAATTCCAGTGTAAAACTACAGGTGCGCCAGGTAAAGCCAGCATCGTCTGCCAAAGCTGTGCACAGTCTTCTGAGAGGACTTTGGCAGTGGACCAGCCTTCAAGCATCTCCTGAGACTTCAGGCGATATAAATGACATTAAACTGAAAATTATGTTTGTTTTACAAAGGAATTAATTACTTTTTGGGGCTTTGTTTCAGGTCAGAGTTAAACCCGAGTTTTGCAGCAAGTGGTCACCTGCTCAACTTCTCAGCTAAGGCTGCATGTGTAGAAAGGAACTGATTCATCAGGAAGGAAAAATCAGACTCGACAATTAGAGCTGTGAAAGCTTGTTTTGTGTTGGTGAACTCATTCCTGTGTGAATAATGAAAACAGCGACTAACAGTGAAATTAACCATCTATTAAAACTAACTGCTTGATGAATCTAATCACAGATTACTGGGCTTTTTCTTGTTATTCTGAACATACCGTCCATGAAAAAACAAATATTTCATAGAATATGATGGTTTAAGAATGGAGAGCTGCTGTCTGTCACCTCAGGTGGCTGTTATTTTTCTCCATCAGTTGGGTCCGCTGTGCTGGCTGTTACGCCGTACTTGTAATTTATTTTCCACTAATAACTGGCGGCATCACAGAATGAGAGTGGTTTGTGATTATAACGTCCCTGCTATGTATTTTTCTACATTACTGACTTTTCCAAGAGCTGCAGAAGCTCATTCCATGAGCGTCTTTGGACATACAGCTTTTACTTTTACTGGATGAGTCAGAATATGCTCGCAGTTAATGCTATGAACAATTCTAGTGATTCTGGGAAGTTTGTGTGTGTCCTGAGAGGCCAGTCATAAAAATAATTCATCCGATGAATCATCACTTTGTGCGTACTTGTGTTGTGTGTGTGTTTTTCTTGCTCTACATAGGTTTTCTGGAAGCCTTTTTGTACATATAAGTAAGTAAAACTTTATTTATATAGCACCTTTTAAGATATAAAATCACAGCCAGTAATGGATCAAAAAGAAATTAATAGAAAGCAGATTTAAAGAGATATGTTTTTAACTGGCTTTTAACAGAGACCACAGAGTCCACCGACCTCAAATGGAGTTCCAGAGTTTGGGGGCAACTGAACAGAAGACAGAGCCTCCTTTTGTTTTCAGCTTAGTTTGGGGCACCATCAGCAGGCCCTGGTCACAGGACGTCAGGGACCATCCAGGCACATATGGGTACAAAGCCCTCTGATATAACCTGGTGCCTGTACGTGAAGAGCTAGTCGGTAAAAGAATCTTAAATTGCACTCTGAAGTAAAACAGAAGCCAGAGTGGAGCTGGAAAAAATAAATGTACGTGTGTGTGTGTTGTTTGCTTCTCAGCAAACTGTAAAATATTATAAACTGTAAATGATTTAAAAAGCATAAATATGGATGTAATATTTGTAAGACGGAAACATATAAACAGTTTTTATTATTTACTTTGTCATTGCTTTGGAGTAATAGGGATTTGTCGTTGCTGCCCCTGGGTGAACCTTCATGAATGAGATGAATAGATGGGTTATGGCCACGTATTGTGAATAAAGTGGCACTTTACCCTCATTTTTCAATTAGGATAATGGAGAGCAGCTCTTTATAAACATGGATATGAGCTGCAGGGAGGGAGAGGGGGGCAGAGCAGGACAGCAATGGTAAACAAAGAGGAAATCTGCCATCTTTTTATTCTTCTCAAGTTATTTTTGTCTTTTAATTTATCTCGTCCTTGGAATAGAGTTTATAAAAAATGAATCTGCCCAAATGCTTATTAATATAAAAACTGTGTTGCAGCAAGCAAAAATGTGTCACCTCGTTTAGAGCCAGTGTGATACATAATAATATAATGTGATGGAACAAATACAGAAACATATTTCTGGGGATAATTTGGTAACAGAGTACCACAGGAAGCAGGGATTTTTCAGTTTTGGGTTGTCTGAAAGTAAGTTCGGGTTTGACATGAGTCTAGACATTATCTGATATTGTTTACAATCATAAAATATGAGTGAGTACTATCTTTTCATAAAGGTTTCAGTCTTATTTTTTTCACAGAAGCATGTTTTTGAAATAAATAGTCACTTTATTCGTTCATGTTATCGATCTTGAAAGGTAAAACGGTTAAAAAATAATTTAAGTAATAATTTAAATTATTTTAGATAGAGAGTGCTGTGTGCTGCTTATGGACGTGATGTTACAGGTTGTTTTATGGGCCTGCTGTAAACTCATTGATTTCCCCTTTACTAATTCATCTGTGTAGTTGATGCATCTCTTGCCGTTGCCTGCCAGGTCTGCTGCTCTTGACCTGTATTGAAAACTATGATGAGGAGTAATTGACACTGGAGGCAGACAACGCTGAATATAAGACTGCTGTATGTGAAAAATAAGGAAGACAATAGGGTTCACCGGGGATGTTAAGATCGAGATAAACAGCTGGTAGCAGCAGCTCTTCAGTCTGGAGAAGAACTGGAAACCAAACCACAAATATTTCTCGTCAGTGGAGCAAAGGCTTAAGTCACATGCTCTATGTATCTCAAAGTTAGTTTATAATGAATGAAAATCAGTTCACTCACAGAAAAACAATGAAAGCGAGCGTCATAAAGCTTCAGCTCCTGGATCAAACCATGAAATGCTTCCTGCTGCTACTTTCTCTTGAGAATTGAATGAACCCAGAATCTCTGTTTCCTTCTTTCACCAGCTCAAAATTGCTTGAGCATGACTGGTGTTGGTCATATCATTAAAATATCATAAAAAAGTTGATTTATTTCGTTAATTCCATTCAAAAAGTGAAACTTGTATAATTTATACATTCATCCCACACAGACGGATGCATTTTAAGTGTTGATTTCTTTTCATTTTGATGATAATAACTGACAACTAATGAAAACCCCAATTCAGTATCTCAGAAAATTAGAATATTGTGAAAAGGTTCAATATTAAAGAGACCTGGTGCCACACTCTAATCAGCTAGTTAACTCAAAACACCTGCAAAGGCCTTTAAATGGTCACTCAGTCTACTTCTGTAGGCTACACAATCATGGAGAAGACTGCTGACTTGAATTTTGCATGGTGCATAAAGGCTTTAAGCCTAAAAACCGAGTCCAGTCCTTTTGTTTACTGGAATAGTCTAATCCCTTATTGTCAGGATGTCCTTAAAGTTCCCTGAGAAGCATTCAATTGGTCCAAATTCAGTGAGAGTGCAGACTGTGAATAGGAAGAGAGATGACCTTTCTCTTCCATTGTCTTTTCCTCACTGGCTTCCTGTTAAATTTAGAATTGAATTTATGTCCTCGTGTAAAAAGTCCTGAACAATTAGGAGATGTTAAAGACCTCACAACAGAGCACTCTGCTCTTAGACGTCTGACTTACTTGTAGTTCCTAAAATTTCTAAAAGTGAAATGGGAGGCATGAACCAGCTCCCAGTTTAGTTTCAGGAGACTGGGACCCTCTCTACTTTAAGATCAGGCCTAAAGCTTTCTTTTTTGATAAAGCTTAAACTGTCCAATGCTGGGCCTCCAGATTTGCTAGAGACCTCTTTTCTGTACTGTCACGAAGCAGTTGTGAACTGGTGCTAAAGAACAAATTAAAGTGAAGAGGGATGGGTGTAGATAGATAGCAAAAGAATGAAAAGAGAAAAGAGACCCTGTTATTCATTACTCCCTACCCCCCCAGCTCCTACCACAGCTCCTCAGATTTCTGCTCATCTGCATGAGCCTCTCAGAGGCCTCTGGTGTCCATAGCCCGGGTACTAATGAGGGGCTGAGACAGGCTTATCTGGTTACACATGCACCCACACACAGCCCATACACACACTCACACATAAACCTTCTTCCATGGCCTGCTCCAGCACATTGATTCTGGGTTTACCCCTGTGATCTACACACACAGATGCATGCACACTGTTCTGGGCATTACTGGTTGGGTGTTGATGACCCAGCCACAGATGAAAATAAGGGGGTTGGGTGACATTAAAAAAAATGATGAAGAATTTGAGACGACTTCACCCAATAGTGTTGTTTTGCTTGGTGGTGTATTGATCGGGGAGGAGAGGATTTTGTGTGTAGAGAGGCTGCGGCTGTGATGTCCAGATCTTTAGATAAAGACTATGCATAGGATGCTTGCTTACAAAGTGTCCCCTCTCTGTATCTTGTTCCATCAGCTTGTACTGATCTGATAAGACGCAGAGGACATATGCTCCCTAGTATACGTTGTTTATGGATGGGGACTGGGGATCTGGTTATGGTTCATCTAATCACGCTAAGATCTCAGTATCACTACTTTGAAACATGACAGCTCATCCTTCTGTGTTCCCTCATTTATGTCTTCATGTTTAGTGTGAATTTTTTTTTGTCTGTTTTACAGTGGTCCCTCGTTTATTGCGGGAGAAACGTTCTAAAAATGACTCACGATAGGTGAAATCTGCGAAGTAGCCAGCTTTATTTTTTACAATTTTTATAGATGTTTTAAGGCTGTAAAACCCCTCACTACACACTTTATACACTTTTCTCAGACAGGCATGAACTGTCACTCTTGTTCAAACACTCTCAAAGTTCAAAGTTTCGTTGAAAAATCAGTCCAGCATTATAGAATGAAACGAAATGAAAGATCAAACCCTGTTTTCAGGTCCAGAACATGAGAATAGAGCAGCTGCCAGAGAATGCAACATTAATGAGTCAATGGTACGGAAGCAGAGGAAGCAAGAAGAACGAGTGAGTAAAGTTTGACTTATCTGACTCTTTTGTTTTGGTTAATGCACTTATGGTCCGAAAAATACGGTAACTTCTACATTCCCAGCATGTCCAGAAGTCCAACTTTTTGTACGATGGTTAGCATCTTCCTCTGCCTTTTGGGTGCTACCGCAGGTGCCTTTGAGGGTGCAAAACGTTTTGTCGACATTGTTGTGTTTGCTGGGGGAAAGAAAACTTACAAACATACAGTACAGCACTTCAGAGTCGCACTTCTAGCGATCGAAGATTTATGTAAATTTGACGCAATCTGTACTGTACAGCAGCGGTCCCCAACCCCCGGGCCACAGACCGGAACTGGTCCGTGTCATTTGGTACCGGGCCGCAAGAGTTGAGGCTTGGGTGTGAAATTTATGGTTTTCAGGGTTTTTATCGTTAACTCTGTTTTCCTGGGTCTTTTCCCGTGTTGTAGTTGTGTCTTATTTTGAAAGAAATGTTTGCATGTTACCATAGCAACCAGAGAGCATTAAGGGGCAGAGAGGAGGATGTTACTCTCAATGTTGTTGGTGCATTTTCAGGAGGATGCTGCTAATAAAGTTACACAATTACACTGTGAATTTGGTTTTATTATTATATTTACAAAATACCACAGTTTTTGTCTGGGTCGTATCATTTTATTTTGTTGTATTTATCCGCGACACATTAAAGGCCAGTCCGTGAAAATATTGTCTGGCATTAAAACGGTCCGTGGCACAAAAAAGGTTGGGGACCGCTGCTGTGCAGGAGACACAGCACGGAGGGGATCAATTGACAATGGTCTACAGCCAATCAGGATGCAGAACACAATGCGCTGTAAAAACAAACAAACAAAAAAACCAAAAAAGCATGCAAAATTGCACAAAAAAATCTGCAAAAGGTGAACTGCGTTATAGCGAGGGACCACTGCATTGGGTTTTATGTCCTGTCAGTCGATTGTCTTGATTACTTTTACCTGTGCCTCGTTCCCCTTTTGTTCGTTCTTCGCAATCAACCCTGTGTATAAATAATCTGGTTGTCTTTGATTGTCTGTTGTTACTACAAGTTTTGACGTGTGTGAGTTTTTAATACTCCTGGTCATGTGCTTTGTTATTTTTGTATGTTTTTGCATTGGTTTACCTTTTTATCTATTGATTTATTTACTTTCTTACGTCTGCATTTAAGTTCAAACAGAAATGAACCTTAACACATTTCACTGTTTCTTTACATTTCAAAAAATGCCGTGGTCAGGTAATAAAGTTTTTCTTCATACCACAAGTGATGTTGGAGCTTCAGGCTTTTTAATGTTTTCCGTTCCTGCCACCTCTGTGTTAGTGGACAATTGGGTACGTCAGCTAGTTCCTGTTCGTCCTGTGTGAAACAGTGAAGCAGTGAAGTTCTGTTAACTGTAGTTTAACTTGCTCAAGCAAAATGACACACACATATGTATATATATATATATATATATATATATATATATATATAATATATATATATAGGCCTCATTCAGAATAAAATTTAATTTTGAATATTGTATTTATGAAAGTGCTTGATAAACTCCTTGGTTTCATAAATAACAATCGAGGTAAGAGGTTGAATTAACTCTTCAACATTTACCTCCAAAAAGCTAAAAGCGTCGAAGCATTTTGTTCGTTAGTATCTTGCTGAGAAAATAGTGTGAAGGCAGGACAGCGATTTAAAAAGTCCCTTTAATATCAGGAACCGCTGTTTATTACAAAGGAAGAAACTATTGTTGTTCCTCTAATACTAAAATGGATTATAGCCTTTGAATTGAAAAGCGTTGTGCTTTTTAATGATGTATACATACAGAATGGATCTATACCATTAAATGTACAGTTGAAGTAGTTAATTTCACTTTGTGGTTTGCAAAGTTTAAAAACTTTAAAAGACAAACTGAAACAAATATTTTATTCGTTTTTCAATGAACCAGTGAAGTTCCAATAAAAAACAAATGCCCAGCCCATTCAATGAAAATGTTTTGAAGGAAAAATGAACATCTTCAGAATTAAGTACTCCGTTGCAGGGCTGCAGACCACTTCAATACAACAAAAACTTTTTTTTAAAAGGGAAAAACCTTCAATACCATCTGAAACAGGGTCATTAGTTTGGAATTATATTACGATTTAGTAGAAATGACAAATTTAACCTTCTGTTTAATTGCCCAAGGCTTCCACATGTCCTAAGAATAAAGGGGGACGTGCTTTCAAACTTGCAAAACAAGAAGTGGGTTGTAGTAGAGAGGTATTCCTGTGATTCAGTTTTTACTTCCAAAACAACTGGGGGACTCACATGTGACAAAGAGTTGATCAAATCACTAGTATGTGTCGGTTTCTATAAATACTGGATGCTTGACATAATCAGGATTTTTTTTTAAATTATTATTATTATTATTATTATTATTATTATTATTATCAAAGCTCATTTCAAGGCCACACTGAGAATTTTAAAACCTCTACCTGCTACAGCCATAGAGTCCATCCAAGGCTTCAATCACACAGCGCTGGGGACTGGGGAGCAACCACCGGCCACAGGGGAAACGATTCTCCAACTGGTTGGTGAGTGGTTCTGGGAGGTTGCTGGCTCACACTCCCGGGAAATCGAAGAAGCCCTCCTTTTCAAATTTCACAGTAATAAATAAATAAAGATAATAAATGAAATAATATCAGGAATATCAACTGAGAAAAAATAGTCTTGATGGATTGGGGGACAAAAATTGATTTATTTTTCAATGTGAAAAAGATTGGTGATCATCTTGTTTAGGAGAATTATTTATCGGAGCAATGAATCATTGGATAATTAGATTTTTCTGGTTGTTGTTTCGAGCATACAGCAGGTAACATGATCCATCGGATCACTCTCGCATACACGAGTCAATGCAGAGCGAGTGAGCGTCAGGGTACATACAAACATGGCTGCTTTGTGCATTTACCACTTCAAGTGTAAAAGACTTTCCTTGTACTTGATCCAAAAGAGCTTTTACTCACCCGCTCGTTCTCTCATTACGCTCCCTCTCCGTTCTTCACTCTCTCTCTTCCTCCATTGCTGGACTTAAATGTGAAACAGATTGATTATTGTTTAAGGTTCTGGCAGAAGCGCTGCCTCTCTTTCACTCTTCCCATCCACATGTGTTTAACCTTACACGCGCTCAGATGTGTGGGACATATTACACATTCACAAAACAGAAAGTGTGTTTTGATGGGCTTTATTAATATTATTATTATTATTATTATTATTATATTTTTAATCATTGCATGATGTAGGTATGTTCTCCTACATTCCCCAGACTTTTTGAATCCACCCCCAACACTGTATATATATTTTCTATGCTTCAGCATAATTGTTGTCTTAAGACAACGGTAATAGGTAAGACAAACACATTCAGTTTTCTGATGTTGCTACATCCCTGATTCACAAATATCCCCCACTAGCACTTACCTCTATACTTTATGTTTTCCTTTCAGCTTTACTTTTTGTACAATATGTTGACCAAAAAGATAAGTACCGTATTTTTTGGACTATAAGGGACACTTAAAATCCTTTAATTTTCTCAGAAATCGACAGTGGGGCTTATAATCCGGTGCACCTTATGTATGAATGCTGGTTGTGCTTACTGACCTCGAATCGATTTTATGAGGTACATGGCACTCCATCTGTCAAACAATGTTTTAGTATGACTTTGGTAAGCTATGAAGTCGTCCCGCTTGATGGATTGTCGGAGCATTACGGCTGCCGTAGTCAGGAGCCTCGTGGAATAATCTGGGTCCTAAACTCTCTTTCTTTCGGGTCACAAAGTCAAACAAACACTGCGGCATCACTGAGAGTTACAAACTGTCTAAATTCTTTCATATTTAATAAAATGATCAGTGTTGCTGCTTTACCAGGTGTAACAATTAAGTTTAACATCCAGGCATCCATGAAAACAGAATTTATTAAATTTAACGGAGTTAGAAGTTAGCAGGAAGTTAGCTCGCTAGTTTCAACCTAAACATGATACAGCTTGTTCTGACTGAGATTTCTGAGAAATCTCTGAGAAATCTCTGAGAAAACATACAGCTCTGTTATCACTTCCAACATAAATGAAGACAGAAAACTAAACAGCAGTGACTTTTGTAGGGTTACTGAAGTTGTACTAGCTGGTATATAATGATGTGCTACACAACTATATTAGCATAACATAAACACAGTGAAGTTGGATGATGAACACTAACTTTTTTCCACTCGATAAAAGTTTCCGTGAGGGTTCCCGGTGGTTAGGGACAAATGCGATCGCATGGCAGGATGCAGTTAAGGGATCAGACTTCAGTCAGGAGAACAACTGGGATAATCCATCCACAATATGAGGTTAGTCATTAATATACTGCAAGAACATGGGAATAGAGCAGCTGCGAGAGAATTTAGCATTAATGAATCAATGTTACGGAAGTGGAGGAAGCAAGAAAGTTTGACTTATCTGACTGTTTTGCTTTGCTTAATGCGCCTGTGTTTCTAGATGTGGATTTCCAACCCTTATTTTACTCCCATAATTACACATAAGGTCCACTTTTGAATGATGAAAAAACAGGAAGCTGCTGGCTTGAGACATTTTTCACTTCTTAATAGGACAAGATTTCTTTTTAACACTTCTTTTGTATTGTTTTAAATACTGTATGAATATATTATTGATTCAAAATAAGTTATTAATTAGAAAAAGGTATTTGGTTGGGCAGTATTGCTGCCCAACCAAATGATAGGTTTAGACAATAAAAGCTGCTCGATAAGGTTTGCGTAACTTATTTTAAAGCTCAGTTTTCTTAGTTGCCAAGAGACTGGGTTGATGAATAACAGCCCCCATGTCAAAAACACAAATATGATGTTTGCCTTCTGGGGACCATGAAAATCTTTACGTACTGAATGTGTAACACAGAATTTTATAAACACAGTTAAGAAATGTTTGTGTGGACCAAAGTGGTAGAGCACTAGCCGACAGAAAGGCAGCTAAATCCACAGAGTCGAACGGCGACTGTGGCTAAAAAGACAAAAAACCTTTCTGTGCTGTAGTTCTCAAAGGGGAATAACATGTCATTTGGTAGGATTTTTATACACGTTTGGAGCTCCAGTGGGTACTTAATGCAACATGCATGTGAGATTAAATCAAAACAAAAAAGAAGGAACATGCCACTCATCGCAGCAGTGTAGCTCACTAATGCATTTTTAATAGTTTTTCAGCAACAATGGAGCTCCACAGTGGAACAATACAGATATTTTTCATTGGATTTGTTGACAGCAAGAAAGTATAGAATGTTACTTAGCTTATCTTTAAATCTGCGTGTAATGACTGATTTATTGAGGCTGTTTTCAGTGCTGCTGATTGTATTATGCATGTTTCTGTGTGTGTGCATGTGCACCAGAGAGATAGCGACAGGACATATGTTATAGATACGGCTGCTAACATAGTCAAGTCTCTCAAACAGGATACAAAAACGTCTGTGTCTCGTCCCCATGAGTGGTGTCCTAACTGCTGTATTTGTCTTTGACATGACGGGGGAGGTTGAAAAAGCCAAGTGTCACAATTAACCCCTTCTGTGACCATCAATCACCATAATGCATAAAAACAGTAATCTAATTAAACAGCCAGAGAGAAATGAGGCCGTTATTATCTGTCAAAAGTTGACCGTTTCCAAATGACATGAGTTTGAAAAACTGTCTTACGGCTTGTGGGGAAATTAGATTGTTTTTAAATGAATTGTGTGGATTTTTGTGGGGAGGGGTGCAGAAATAAGCAGGATACACGTTTAAACCAGCTCCATCACTTGGAAATCAAAAGACAGATCAGGGAAATGTGTGAAGTTTTTCTCCTCTAAATCGCTGCTCAGCTAAAACGTAAAAAGCAGAATGAATGTCCACTATGTTATGACAAGAGGAGTATTTTTGATTTATTGTTGTTCATTATTATAAGAGTAGTTGATTGTTCTCATATTCTTCTTTTGTTTTGAGCAGGGAAATTTCAAAAGATGTTTTGTTGTAATTTTCAACTTTTGGAAATTAACTAGAAACTCTGGAGGAAGCTGATGATGTGTGTGGGCAGTAAATGTAAATTGCTTGATTGGTTATTGTTTTATCAGGAATTATATTGTATCCAGCCTGAACCGAGGGTCGCTAAATTCTTTGTCCCTCTACTTAGCTTTCATTTGGATGTAAAACTGGCTGCATCACTGCGGGGAATTCAAGAGAAACAACAACAGGGCAGCAAATAATGATAGTAGCAAAAGCAAGAGGGGTTTAATAAGTAAAGGAGATTTAAAGTCTGCATCTGTAGTACTATGTAAAAATTACAGCTACAGTGCAATCTACCAAAATCTGTTATTTATAAACGTATCATAAAAGCATAAACAAACACAAAAAGAAGGTGCTTTACAAAAGGAGCAAATCATCAGCACAACAATAACCAACACTCAGGGGAAAGAAAATAAGAAGAAACTTGTATAATGCTGCACTTTGGTCAAAGCAGTGGAGCCAGTTAAAAATGCTACATCTGTATGTCAGTCTTTATTCTTTTGACACATATACAACGTAGATACAACGTAGATACACGTGGGTCTATGTTGGTCTGCGTGGTGTAACTTTTATCATCGACCCAAGTTTGAGATTTGAGACTGTTTTTTTTTCAGGTTAAAATATTTTACATGGATTTCTCGTTTTCCTGCTGACAGGAGATAGCAACATTTTTACAGGTGCACTTGTGGGATGTCAGCATGTACCTCTGCAGTGTTGTAAATGGACAATTAATTTTTAGTATATTATGGACCTTGCATCTTCTTTTGTTGACAGAATTTGAAAGAACGAATGCTGTGGTTTTCTCTTTTATTTGGGTTCTCAGACTTTTCACATTAACAGGGCATCAAATATGTTTTGTAAAGTTATCTGGCATCTCTCAGGTACCCACAAGGTGTTCTTTGGCAACAGGTTATGGTAACAGGAGGAAGAGAGAGGAAAATTAGTCCCAGGCTTGTACAGGAACCATCACATTTCCTAAAACTAAGAGTTGTTTTTGGTGCCTAAGCACATTTCTCTCTCTCTCTCTCTCTCTCTCTCTCTCTCTCTCTCTCTCTCTCTCTCTCTCTCTCTCTTTTGGCACATCTTTTCCATCAAGTTTCCTATGCCAAAGGAGGCTTGTGTATGTCTCTCTGACTCCAGTGGCATCTCACAGAAAGTCCTGTAATTGACGCCTTGGGAACAAGTTGGTTTTTTTGGACCTGTTGCGATTTGCTCTCTTTCTCCCTTCGTGGGTTCTGCACAGTTATTTTGCAGCTCACTCCATCTGGAGGCCTGTAGGAGAAACATTGAAGTACAATTAAGAGATGCTGAGACATTATTCTACCTTTAAATCCTGGGCCCTTGGTACTACAGGGAAAATTATAAAGCTGTTTCTCCAACAGCTATTTTAGTAGAGCCCCAACTAAGTGCACCTATGCAGATATGCAGATACGGGAAGAACAAGCGACTCCACACAGAAAGGCCTCGGCCTGGATTCAGAGCCTGGACCTTCTTGCGATGCAGCAGTGGTGCTAACCACCTTGCCACCAGGATATCCTTGTGTCAAACAGAGCTTGGAAATTATAGATATGTTTTAATAAGAATGTAAATATGTTTTTAATTTTTTTTAAACGAGAAAGCACACATTACAACCTGCTTGCATTACATAAACCTCAAAGAAATGTATCATCTTCATCTGCTACGTCTAAGCTTTCAGACACTTTATCGTGTGAATGAATGCTTTTGCTGAGCTAAGGCCAATCAAAAGGAAGTGCAATTAAGCCACCAGATAATCCTGATGACAGCAGCAAAAAATAGCTATTTAGCTTATGGCCAGTAACTGTGGTCAGGACATTTTGACCTTACTCATGTGCAGAGTGACCAAGAGAAATGGGGGTGGGGCACAGTGCATGGCCCACTGATGAAAATTGGCTGCACTCATCTAAAGAATATATGAGTGATGGACAGTAACGGGTCTCTGCAGCAGGTTAATGTTTGCAGCTGCAGGATAAATCCCACCGTCAGTGAACTCACCTATCAGCATGGTCTCACTTTGCTTTTTAGCTCATACCTCTTTCATGTAGAAGATGGTTTGAATATGTTGCAGTTTATGCAGAAAAACAGCAGAGGTTGTGAAATAAGTAACATAATGCAGATCTACGGTGTTGTCAGTGATGTTCTTTGACAGCTTTTGGTGGTGCAGAGGTTGGAATGGGTTTTATACTATTAGAGTCTTTACTATAAAATACTGTGAGACAGCGGTTGTTGTGATTTGGAGCTCTATAAATAAAGCTCAATTAATCAGAAGTATCTGTAACCGATTGATTGAGTGGTTTACGGTACGTAGATATGGTGCAAAATATGAAATTGTAATTCTTTAGACCTCCAAATTGAAATTCTGCAAGGTATTCAAAGAAATTTGTCCCACACATCATTATCTATTACAGATTTGGTGATAATACTCCAGGACATCATTAGTCATGAAAGTTTATCCAGATTCAAGCAAAACATGTCAGAATAAAATTTGTGTTTCTGCTGCTTGTACTTAAGAAAAAATCGTATCTAACGGATGTGAGTCATCTGGAATTTCTAGTGAGTTGTTCCTCTTGTATACAAAGGTTCTGGTCTATAAATATTTGTAGAAGTCTTAATATATTTGATATATTATATCGAGCTTCCAGTGAGTCAAATGTCCTAAATTCCCCATTCTCAAAGAGGTCAAAGATTCTAACAATGCCAGTTCTTTGTCAAAGTGTAAACTTTGCAAGATTATCTGTCAGTGTTGTTATACGATAAAGAGGATGAATATTATAAATATTTTTGTTTCCTCCAGGCCCATAATGCATAAGTTATCACATGGTTGTTTTTCACAATGTGTGAGAGCTCTTTCAGGTTCCAAGGATGAGGGGCTACTCGGCTGAAAGCTCATGGTGGTCAGACGAGCAGATGGTATAATAGGAGTAACAGAGCAGGAGGCTCTCAGAAGGGAAGGAATGGTGATGTGCAGAAGAAAATTAAAAATGAGAAGCAGAATCTTAAAATGAATGCGTTATTTTACGATATTTTGGTGGTTCTAATGTTGTCATGTTTAGATTTACAAACAGCTCATGCTACAAACCCCGACGGTACCAAGCAGCAAGGCTGAATTCAGGCTGGTTCATTATTTCTTCCACTATTTAGGATAATTATTGCCAAATTACTTTCTACCTACATATTAGCCTGATTTCTTCAACACATTCAGTTAACGCTGCTAATTAGTGAGAATCATTTGTTAATGTCAGAACAATGTCATCGGCGTACAATAAAATGTTATTGTTTGTTACCCACTGTTATTTCTTGAATATCTGGATTTAGCCAATGCTAAGGCTCCTAATCAGCTGTGCCTCTTTTTATTTTGAAGGGAGCAGATAGCAGACACATATCTTCCCATTCAGTTCTACTGACTTTTTCAGCCTCAGTGGAAACAGCAGCACCTAACTTTTTATGGGTGCTGAGATAATGAATGATATAGAGTAGGCGTCTTTTGTTATGTTATAGGATTCAAGCCCTAATTAATCTTACCTCATCTTTTATTGAAGTTAGAACCTTCTCTCCCCTGAAAGCCAGTATCTTGGATAATACTTATACATATTGGCTCTGTACACTCATTCAGGGAGTCTGGAGTCCACAAATGGGTTGTTAAATACCTCTATCAGTAGGTTATAAATTTTCTCCTTGTTTCTCCGTGTTCTCCACGACATTTCCCCGGCTGAATTGCAGAGAATGGGTTATCCATTTCCAGCATGGAGATGGGGATACCAAGAGGCTTTGATAACTGTGATACACGAATGATCCACAAACCCACCTACACCCGTATCGATCTCTAGGCTCTACGATTTAGTGTATAGAATATTTTAAAGCTCTCATTAATTCAGGAATTATTGGCTTGTCTTTGTTTATTCTCAGTATAGCTGTTAATGAGGTGAAACTGGTTTAAACCTTCCTGGTTTAATAAGGGCTGCTTCTTATTTTGTTGTATAATAAGCTTCCTTTAATTCTAATTGGATTCTTTTATTTTACTTAATATTCTATTTCAGCTTCTTTGGCAGCACAGTCCTTTTTTTCCTGACTTGTATGCAACATAATCATGCCACTCATAGAGAGTAGCATTTTATTTAATTTTTTTATTGGGTTGTATGCAATTTGTGGGAAAAAGGACTCTCAAGTCTATAGTGAGCAATAGTTTTTGAAACATCTGATTAAACAGATGTTATGTCTTAATAAAGGCTGTACTATAACATTTGGCAGAATGTTCAGTGGCTACTAGTTTAGATGGACTCCATATAAATCAAGTTGATACTCATTTGTCAACATGAACTAGAAGTCACTTTTTTAAAATGACTGTGAGCTAATGATGTGGGGCTAACGACACTTTAAATGATCCATTGATGGAAAAACAAACTCTAAAGACCTACATTCCTCTGCTTTTGCTTCCTATTATTGAATCCTGTTGTGAGTTTTTGGAAAAACAGCTTACTGTAAATAGAACACGCGCCTCCACAGCTACTTAGTCATCACTGACCTCCTAAGTGTCAACAGTCATGAACCTGCCAGCAATTGGGACACAGTCACTCCCAGAGCGCTGTCACTCCCGGGGCATAGAGATCCATCACTGCAGCCGGATGTTGCTGCAGTGGGGAGAGCGTGGGTCCGCTGCTGTATACATCCAAGCACCCAAGAGCCCTGACTTCTTGGCTTGGCTGGCGGGACAGCAGACTTCTCACCCGGGAATGGGGGAGGAGGAGGAGGAGTAGGAGATGAGTTCACCACCGACCATATCCCCATCTCCTCTGCTCATTATCATCAACACACACCCTTCACCTCCACCCCTCCCTCTCCCCCTTTTCTGAGGTGTCTGGTGACTCTGGCCCGTGGTATATTGCTCCTCCCTTCATCGTGGAGGAGAGAAAAAGAGGCTGCAGCCCACTACTACCATGTCCCAAGGGCCCCTTTGCTTGCTTTGCCTGCCTGCCCCTCCTGCTGCTCAGTACAGCTGTGGCTCAGTACCAGACCCTGACCAGCTGGGATCTCAACCCTTCCAGAGTCAAGAGGAGGATTGTGTGAAAGCTCTTCAACACTCTTATTCACTCTGCATTAGCTGAATTACACTGACTCTAACTACAACTGCCAAGGCTACTGGTGGAGCTGAGGAAATCCTTTTTTGAGATGGCTATGGCACCTCGGGCCCTGGCACTTCTGCTGCCCCTGGTGCTCATCCTGCTGAGCCCGGCACCGACTCCCACCCTGGGCGGATGCCCATCGGCTTGCCGGTGCTCTTTTGCCATGCTGCAGTGCCTGGAACCCAATGGCATAACCAGCATCCCGCCACTTGCTTTGCAAGAGAGCGAGAACGTGACAGAGATGTGAGTACGATGTGCACCTGCTCTGCATGTTCCTCTGAATGAGCATGAGTGTGTCAGATGTGCTCACATGCCTTGATGTTGGTTGTCAGCCAAGCTTGATTTTCTCAGTTTGTGTTCACCTTATGTTGTCACTAAAACTTGTTTCAGTGCCAGAGTTTTGGTTTTAATGGGGCAATTTTCCAAAGCCTTCACATCTGATGTGAATTCTCACATTAGGGCCACATTTGTAAATAATTTGTGGGCTTTTTTCAGTTTAAGAGAGTTTATATGTCTGCTCTGGGTGTTTAGCTCTACAGTCATAGCTAAGGTTGTGCATATGCGTGAGATGGAAGCAGAAGTAGCCCATAGACAGAGTTCAGTAAGACACATTGACTTTATTCTTCTTTTAATGCTAATGCGTTATAAGTTTCTGAAGTTCAAATGCACATGTACTTTAGTTTTTCATTATTTTCATATTAAAAAGTCAGATACAGCTTGTACTGTGGTAAAGTGGTCTGTCACAACGCTGGTGATGTCTGGTTGTGCCTCACAACATCTTCCATAATTTCTCATCTCCAGAGAATGATGTCATTGCTAGCCAAATTTAGGTTCCTCTTGAGGTAAAATAAAGCTTCTGCTATCTGAGATGCATTAGAATGTCAGTAATTTAGACACTTTGGCTATTGGCAATCAATACTGGATCTGGAGCTGACAGTAACTGCCACAGAGTGATGGAAACTGATGTCTTCCAGCCAGTCTGTGTCTGTGTCCCTCAAGATCTTCAGTGGATCTCCTCGCTCTACTTTTGGCAGTTTCAAAGTTTGACCTCTTTTTGCTGATGATATCTCAGGTTTGAGTGCAAAGTTTTCAGAATAATACAAATTTATCGCATCACATAAACTATGTGATGATTTCTTGTTAGTTATATTTAGGGGAAGGAAAAAGAAGTTGTAAAGGTGCATTATAAAGTTTAGGTGGAAAAAATATTTACTTGATGTGTCATAGTTAAAAACACATACTAGACTATACAAACCATGTGTAGAAAGTATTTCTTAATTTTTGTGGCTCTAATATAAATTCCATTCTTGAATGATTGTCTGACCCGCTAAGGTTGGTCTGACCGAGTACGTCTTCCTTTAGTGGGCTTCAGTATGTTGGTAAAATATGAAATGGAAGATGGCTGATCTGTTGATTTTTTATTTATTTATTTTTTGGTTAGTTAGTTCTTCACAACCAGACATCACGCTTTAAAAAAAATAATCACCCAGCTGATTGACAGGCAGGCCCTGGGGAATGTGCTTGAACAAAACTCATGAATAACTGAGATGAATTGAGATTTCTCAGTCTGCGACAGCATGTCTGCAGCAGATGACTGTTATTTAAAATTGGCTTTTTAAAACTTTGCACTGAAAAAGAAGTAGAAAACTGACCACCTGTGATTCAAAGAAAGCTGCTGTATTATTATGCAACCCGCCATCAGCTCCAACATGGAAAACTAAATGTCACTCTCCGCACCGCCACGCTGTTCTCTCTTTGTTCCAGTTCCCGGATCTGAGCAATTAGCACCTGTTAAGGAACTAAACTTCTGAAATGCTATTTCGTTGGAGAAAGTCAATCCACTGCCACTTTCTACTTCTATTCACCTATACTGCACTTCTTTTTTCCACTGTACTATAGCCCCTCTATCACACCAGGTGTTTCCTCGTATCTGAAGCTGAACATGCTTGGTAGGGCTCAGGTTGAGGCTTGACATTCTCTCTGAAATCAATAAGCGAGTGGGCTTCTGTTTAGCGTGGTGCTCTACATGCCAGCAAACAACAACACTTCTCTGTATTGGCGGTGCAAGGGAATACAGCCGATATGTGGAACAAACAAGGGGCCATTAACTGTGGAACACAGGCTGAAATTCATCATAAGCTGAGTTATAAATTCAATTTTGTGAATTGCCAGTCAGTGCCCCCACCCGGGAACAATAGATGATATACAACCCACTTGGCTCAATCCAATAAGTAAGGGCGATGGGTGATCCTGGGCCCACCTGCCCTGTAATCATATTATTGCTGTGTGGGTCAATCAGACATGAATAAAAAGGTTTGTGTGTTGCAGCTGACATACAGCGAACTGGGAAGTTGAAACAACAGCACACGCTGAAAGTGACCATCATTAATTAGAAATTAGCACAGGTATGTTTATGGCATAGGTCCAGTCTTCTCTTTCTTTCTTTCTTATTCATTTTTTGATTGCATAACCTCCACTTTTGGTACAAAATGACACATTTTTCAAATCTGTGAATCATAAGCTGTAGCATAACCATAAATTATCGAGAGCTGACCTTTCTATTTGGTGTTTGCATGCTCATCTTTTGCCTTTGTGGGTCTTTTCGGGTTCTCCTGTTTCTTCCCACAATCCATCGATGCATGTTAGGTTAGCTGGTGATTCTAGATTGACTTTTTCTGTGGATTTGACAGTTAGGGAAGGCTGGTGACCCGTCCAGGGTTATCAAAAGGTGACTGTAGTTACTGTGACGTCACCTATTGGTTTCTGGCATCCCATTATGAAGCCTGGAGATGAGCATTTCCTTTCATTTTGAAACATAGTATCACCAAGATTTACTAAGTAGACTTCTATGTTTTATTTAGAGTGACCGGAAATGAGTGACTGGGCCAAAAAACTTATCAGGAAAGTGTTTACCGGTGTGAAGTCAGACTTTTATTGGACCAAAGTTTTATTGTCGTTTCAGATAAAATGCACATTTAAGGCACTTTAATTTTTCCAACAGAGAAGCTAATCCAACCCCAACAAATAAATTCAACATCAAACCTTTATTAAGAAAACTGGAGTGGAGCAGAAACCAAATTGTGGAGTCTAGAAACCCCCGTGCCTACATCCATCTTTTATATACCGTCTATGGCAGCAGTCCCCTTTTATTCGCCACGGACCAGTTCAATGTTAGACAATATTTTCACAGACCGGCCTTTAGGTGTCGCAGATAAATACAACAAAATAAAATGATATGACCAAGACAAAACCTGTGGTATTTTTAAAATATAATAATAAATGAGAATTCACAGTGTAATTGTGTAACTTTATTAGCAGCGTCCTCCTGAGATGCACCAACAACGTTGAGAGTAACATCCTCCTCTCTGCCCCTTAATGCTCTCTGGTTGCTATGGTAATGCCTAGATATTTTTTTCAAAATAACAAAAACAACTACAACACGGGAAAAGACCCAGGGAAACCGAGTTAAC
The DNA here is from genome assembly GCF_964374335.1 of Astatotilapia calliptera. Classification (NCBI taxonomy): domain Eukaryota; kingdom Metazoa; phylum Chordata; class Actinopteri; order Cichliformes; family Cichlidae; genus Astatotilapia; species Astatotilapia calliptera. Next base: position 35,507,019 of record NC_137432.1, on the reverse strand, counting down.
GATAAAAACCCTGAAAACCACAAATTTCACACCCAAGCCCCAACTCTCACAGCCTGGTACCGAACGACTCACGGACCAGTACCAGTCCATGGCCCGGGGGTTGGGGACTGCTGGTCTATGTCACAGCTAATGTCATTTCAGCAGAAAAGTTAATTAAGCAAAAATGTAAATGTTGTTTGATGTTTAGAGCAGTGATATCCGATATCCTTGCTCTCAGGGATTGCTTGTAGATAATCTGTCCTCTTAGCTTAAACTTTGGCTATCGTCAGCGTGAGCATCCATCACAAGGATGCATGACAGAAAGTAAAGAAAAGCATTATAGGTCCCCTTCAAGCAAACAGCATTCATCAGCTTTTGAATCATATGTAGGATCTCACCTTCAGGGTCGTTCTACACGTCCTCACATAGCCCTTTCAGCTCATGTCACAGGTTTTGTTGGAGGAAAATGGTTTGTTAGTTAGCACGAAGCTTTTCTCAAAATATCGTTTCCCATTTTAGGTAAAGGTTGTATTTGTGAATCTTTTTTTTAGCGGCTTGGATTGAAATTTCAACAGCTGAACTCTTCTGAATAATTTGCAGCTACGTAATCATTGCTGAATGTTTTTAGTAATTGCATTAATCAAAAATACTCTTTTACCTCAGTGAAAAATATTTTATTTTGAAAACATGATATTTTCAGTGTTTTTATTCTTTGTAAGTATTGCTTTTTTATTGCCTAAAATGTGTTGGAGAAAAAAAGATCACACTGATGATTTAGAATTCAAAAACTCACTAAAACTTATCAAATATGGCACACTAGGCATTAAGGGGTTAAGATATTTGATTATCATTCAGTGGCATTGTTTCATAGGTACATAACCACTCAAATGTTTGATCAGAAAGGCCATAACTGACTGTCATTAATCCAACTAGAGATCATAGATATTTATTTTCTATTTAGATATACAACAGGTTTATCTAATGCAACTTCATCGTATCAAAATACTAATTGATCACTGAAAGAAAACATTTTCTGGTTGTGTTAGCACAGCCTAAAAGTCCTGTGCTGATTAAGGAAGCAGTTTGGCTAGTCGAGCCTCTGGAGCTTTTTGTGGGTTTTATGAGAAATTACTTTCTTTTGAAATTTGTCAGAGTATTCCTGGTCTAAGAAATGAAGGCTATTCCATGTGGAAAATTGCCCCCGAAAATGGAAGATTTCATAAAACAGTGTGTACTACTCCCATCAGAGAGCAGGGCAAACCGGCTCTAAACAGAATAGAAAGAGAAGTAAGAGGCCACAGTGCACCGCTGAGCAAGAGCACATCAGAGTCTGAGAAACAGATGCCTCATAGGTCTTCAACTGGCAGCTTCATTACTCTCAAAACATCAGTCTCAACAGTGAAGGGCCAACTCCAGGATATTGGCTTCTAGGCAGAAAAAGGTACATGTGAGATTAAAGACTAAAGAGAACAGATAGAAATGGGCAAAAAACACAGGCAGTGGGCAGATGATGATGATGGGGAAGGGTGTTATGGACAGATTCTAATGTTTAAAGATGTTCCCACTAATGACACAGAACATGATATTTTGGGGGGTGTTGGTGGTGGTAAAGTGGGAGATTTGTACAGGATAAATCACTTCATTGTACAAGACCGTGCAATATCTTATGGATGTTAATTGGTTTGAGCCAACAGGACAGTGGCACAAAGCACAGCTCCAAACTATGCAAGAGCTATTTAGAGAAGAAGCGGTCAGCTGGTATTGTCTTCAATGGAGTGTTCAGCACAGTAATCATATCTTGACTATGTGCTCATCAGACCAACTAAACCAATTATAGCCTCAACAGGAACCATGGGGTGAAAAATGGATCCAATGCACAAGTGGCAAAAACAGCAGTTATTCAAGTTGTCAAAAGCAAGTCAGTCCCCTTAGAGCTCAGCATTAAAAAGCATCAACGCCAGCAACAACTCGCAAGTCGTCGAAGAATGCACATTTTTCCTCGAGACCGGTGGTAGCCAGTTGGTCACTGACTGGCTTCCATGCTGGTGTGACTGGTGCCTAAAGTAAACCTCTGGCTTTGAATAACCAGCATGGCGGGTGCCAAAATGCTAAAATTGAAACTTCGAAATGCAGAGGTGAGGCGAGTTTTGCAAAAGCAATGTTGTTTACTGGTGTTATTGCTCTCAGTATTCTGTTACTGTTATTTTTCATAGTGACAGTTTGTTTTTTACATTTCTGCATATTGTTTCATCTATGTACGATAGAAGTGCGTTAATACTGCAGAGAACCCATCTTTAAATCTTTCTTATTATTTGTAACAAAAAACTTGTGGTTGTTTAAACATTCCCTTTCTATTTTTCATATTCTTCTCTATTGTGCTTGCCTCAAGGCAGTCTCCAGAAAAGGGCATTATTTTTATATTTTCTATTGATTCTGGCCATTTGGTTCATTTTACACTTTCTGAAGGATATTATAATGCATTCAACAAAGGGCTAAAAACACTCACATAAATAAAATCCTTCAATTTTTGTATCTACACATCTTTTTAAAAGCCCATTAAGTAAGTGTCCTCCTGAGCAAAATGAGCAACATTTATATGGAGCCTAGCAGGGACTGGAGAGTTGGAGAAGGGCACAGAATGAGGTGGACAGATCTCCAGTGAGATCCTTGGAAGGTCTAAACGGGCCATCTATTCAGATATCTCCTGAAAAGAGCTGGCTGTCCTTCCATCGAGTGCTACATCGATCTGCGGCTCACTAGTTATTCTGAGGTAGGCTCTGTCTGGAAAAGTGGAAAGTGACTCATTGAGAAGAATTTCCCGTTCGCCTGGCACATCTTAGGGCATTATTTTTCCCCCCACATGAGTGGCACATTCGCTTTTATTAGGCTTTGCCATTTGTGCGTCCCTGGACTTCTTGCCAGGGTTTGTCATCTGCTCTTAGTCTGTTTTGTGGGTGTTCAAGTTCCAGGGTTGCATGTCCCAAACTGTTGTTACTGATGCTTTTTGATATAACCTTCATTAAAAAAAAACCTTAATTATATTACACTGGACCTTTGTGCACATCTGAAACAACCTATTGTAGCTCGCTTTCCACTCCGATTAAGACAACTTTATTTTCTGTGCTCAAAGTCAGAGTGCGCGCCTGAGGTGACCATACTAAGAATATCTGCTCTCACTGAAAGTTTGAGCTTTTGGTTGATATGAGCTGATCTCATCACTTGAAATTTAGTTTGATCTTTGTAACAGCATACATATGAGAGAACATTAAAGTATAATTGTTGCCTTTTAACTAAGAAGCTGGTATTTGTATAACGTTGACATACTGCAGGTCAGTTTGCTAAGAGTGCAGAAAAAGTGTTTTAGCTTTTGCTCATGTGTGACTTCCAATCTTTTGACCGGATAGTATATTTTCATATCTGTTTAAGATAACTCTCATGTGAGGTAGATCTGATACATGTCTGACATACTGACCCGAGTGAAGAACCACTGGGATGAAACTGGTTTCCATGATGCTGTTCACGTCACATCAAGTAGCTGCCATTGCTCTTCAAAAGGCCATAGTTACAAAGGTGGCTGGGATCCTCTTCCTCAGTGTCATGATGCTGACTTCAGTGGCTTCCAGGTTTATTTCTGGACAATGTTTCGTGTGATGTTTTTGTTACTGTTGTTTTGATTGTTCAGTTGCTGCAATCTTATATTGACTATGCATAAAATAATTGTTACCAATCAGAGGATAAAATCAAATCTGAAATATAAATCCTGCTTTAGCTTCTTTTTGTTTAATTTAGAAACTTTATGTCTTTTCATCGTGTTTCTTGGGGGTTTGAGTACAAAGCACCTGTTTTTTTAAATGTAGTTATTTCTCCTTGTTGCTGTTATTCCTGCATCTTTCCACTGTTGGAATTCCCCCAAAGAAAACGACTTCTTTTCTGGTCTGAATCAAGTTCAATCAATCCTTTTATTAGTCTTTTTTTCTTTTGCATATTTCCTATTCAGTATGAGCTTACAGTATATGAATGTCTACATAACAAAAGACTGAAGGTCACAACACAATACCTTCATCTAACTCTCTCTCCATCACTTTCTGTCGTCCTTTCTTTATTAACTAGTTACATAGAAAACCAAGCCAGCCTGGAGAACATAACAGAAGTCGACCTTATCTTCTACAGAGAGCTGAAAAACCTGTAAGTCATTCTTTTCTCTCAACTTATTTTGAGTTTGTCAACCTATACAACTGACTGATCTGTCCTCTTATCATTGTTGTGTGTGTCAAGTTTTCTATTCTCACACTATACTTCAGTCAGAAAACTGATGTTTGAAATGATTTTCCTACAGCAGGAGAATAGAGGTAGACTGGAGTCTAGGCTCTGAGCACATTACTTCCCGCAGATATGATTATCTTGCTCAAAGCCTACAGGTGGATGCTTAGGTAGAGGAGGGGTTGAACCAAAAGGGAGTGATGAAGGGCAGCAACACTCACATATCAGAGGGATAGATGGGACATTTTTAGTTTAAATAGACTCACAAAAGCAGGATTGGTTTATTACCCCTGAAGAAAGTGAGGCATGTGCCTGAACTAGTTTGCAGGATTTGCTCCATTTAGTGTTTACTCTATTACGAGACAGAAAGAAAGCTCAAAGCTAAGATAAAACAGTCAAAGCTTATTTTTGGGAACAAAATTAAGCTCCAGCCTCAAAAGTATGTTCGCATACTTCCCAGACTGTGTATCTGAAAGTGAAATGATCTTCTTACTTCTGAGTTTGTGCAGAAATAGACAAACGTTGAGGTTGTGTGGTGATGCAGTGGTTAGCAAGAAGGTCATAGGTTTGAATCCGCTGGCTGACTGAGACCTCTATGAGGATTTTTGCATGCCTGCATGGGTACTCTCCTGATACTCAAAGGACTATGATGTTGCATGCATGACATGTTTGCTAGTTTAACTGGTGATTCTAAATTGGCTGCAGGCGTGAATGTGATGGGCTGCTCCAATGTTTACCCCACCTCTCAACAAATGATAGTTGGGATCGGCTCCAGCACCACCATGCCACTCTAAATTGAATAAATGGTTAAGAATGAAAGGATGAACTAAAAGTCAGATACACTGTGTTCAAAATGATTAAACGACAAGGATTAAAGTTGTTTTCTTTCCAACAAAGAAAAACTTGATTATATTCCAAGTGTTTTTTTGCTTCTTGATTTTTCATGTTCATTGTGCTTTATCATCCTCTGCAGCACGGTCACATTTTGCAAGCTGAGGTTCATCTCTGCCTACGCCTTCCAAAACAACCTCAAGCTTCAGTATGTGTAAGTGTCCTTGTTGATACCGAAGGATTGTGTTCCCCGTGTCGTGTTTTGACCTGTGGGCCGGTCATCCTGTTTGTCGCTGTCAGTCAGCCGGCTCTTTGCACATGTCACATGAGATTCAGACAGCTGTGTCCTCCAATCTGGAAAATCATTTTGGATGCACATTAAACCATGAATGACTTTTTTTTTTGCATTTTATTAAATACATATTAGTTTATACTTTCATGGCTGATTATATTATATGGTACTTTTAATTCAGTTGTCTGCCTGTGCAAAACACAATTAATATATAGCTTCAGCTTTCCATATTATGTGGATTTATGATCATTGATTAGCAAGAAATTGAATATTACATGGATCAATAGTGAAAATGGTTCATAGCTGCAGTCCTAAAGTCAGTTATTACTGATAAAATATCTGCAATTATAAAATTTGATCCAGTTATAACCACCAAAAAGCTAGTTAGCAAGAAGCCTCATTGTTAATTACAGCCTCTACATTGTGTTGCATGAAATTATTTTTTCAGTCTTTATTTTTCCAAACATTGTAGCTTCACGGTCCATTCCCAGCAATAAATAATACCAGGAAGCCTTATCGACCGAAACCATCAAATCTGTCTATTCATCAGCCAGCGACCCTTATCGCCACCATCTTGTCCTCATCATTTTACTGAGCGTGTGCAACATGTCCAGTGTTGTTTATCTGAAAGACAGCCGGGTTTCGAGGACCATAGATGGAGGGGTGGTGGTGGTGGTGGTGGTGAGGCAGGCAGGGTGAGCTCAAGAAATTGGAGAAGACATCCACCAGTCACCTTTTACTCGCTCACTTTGGCGGATTATCGACAACTGATGCATAATAAATACACTCCACTAAGGGTCCATTATCACTTAATCAATATTTCACTGTGGAGGGAGAGGGCGGCTGGGTTTGGGTGGAGTGTAGGGCTTTCTGTGTGACAGATGTGTTTCTGAGATTAAGGCTGACTGATTGCAGCCAAACTAAGCACTGAGCAGGGAAGCTCAGTCGACTCCAACCCCTCTTTTCTCTCTTCCTGCTCTCATTGTTGTACGAACAGCAAAAATGCATTTTGTAAAAAATGCTCATATAAATTGCAAAAAGAGAAAAAGAGAAACGAGCTGCTGTTCGTGCCTCTGCTCTGCCCCTGTGGACCGGGGGAAGAATCGAGTCTGGTAATGGATAAGCCCCAATGGCTAACCCATCTGACATGAACTTTTGGGGGCAAGGAAAACAAATAATTGAACCCTTGGTCCTGTCAGAGTGATTATGTATTGGTTTCCATTTGGACGCTCCCCAGTGTGGCTTTCTGTCATCTTCAGAGGGAGGTTTATTTACAGGCTGATTCCTGGGAAGTCTGAGGATCATTTGTGGTGATATTCAAGTGGCCTGAGAGGATTGACTAAAGGATATGTAGCATTCGATTACAGTGTTATTATTGTAAGTCGGCATATACGGTATGATTTGATTCATCACCATATTTGAAATGTTTTGAAATCTTAACGAGGAAACAGAATAAGGAGTGTGTTTGGGTTGGTAGGTAAAATGAAAAAGACTCCCGTTCCTACATTTGAGGCCTGGCGTATTGAAATTTGAGCTAAATTGTAGTGGTAATAGTAGATATTGATGATGCTGTAGACAGCTAACACCAATGTGATGTCTCCGCAGCGTGAGGCACAATGATGTGTGCCCCATGCAAAGATGTTCATGATGATATTGCTGATGTACTGAAGTTAAATTGGCCTTCTTATACTTTTATTTTACATCAAACACATGTACACATAAGGCTTTAGACTGCTCTGAATGCTTGATTTGACACTGTTGTGTTTGTTCTTGGCTCCGTCTGATGTCAGTAAGAGCAGATATTCTAAATATAGAAATCTCAGCCACACAGCAGGGGTGCAGCCAGTCAGAAAGTTAGCTTAAAGGGAGGATAGCCCCAAGGGAATAGGACAGGCTTGTTAAAGACAGCTGTCGAATGGAAAGGCTGCACTGGATGAAAAAAGGAAGGATCAGAGCAAAATATGTCCCATTTAAAAAGAGAGATTATGTCATTGTAATCTTTATTTTCTTAATCATCTTAATTTAGCATGTTAACAATATTAGCATGTTCACTGTTACAGCTAAGGCTGGTAGGGATGCAAGTAATTTTGTGTTTGTTTAAAACAAATTGTAACCTATTAAAACTTTCTCAAAACACAGTTGACCTTCTAAATGATCAGAAACGCAGAATTGATGACATTTAAAGGAGCATAAATGTCTGCTCCAAATTTAGCAGCAGTTCATCCAGATGTTTAAGAGACGTGAGACATACAAGTTAAGATAAAGAAAGAGTCTGTGACTCATTCTCATTGACTCATTCGCTGCCTTTGCTACAGCCGTTTGGCCAGTAAAAACCCAGATGTCTCGGCGGTTTTCATAGACATTTTTCAGACATTTCTTCGATACATGTGAAACTTTTTTTCTCGATATGTATTTCTTTAGCGTATTTGACTCCAAAGAATTACTGCTGGGCCCTGTCCCTCGCCCCAGAAGTGTTTGCGAACTGAACTAATCACCTAATGTACTGAACTCTAAGCAAACACTGAGAGATGTGCCGGGGGTGCTTGTGAATGTGGCTTCTCGGCTGGTGTGAAATACGTGCCAAGGTAATTGATCAGGACCCATTTGGATGCATTAACGTTTTCCACTGAGTGTAATTCAAGGCAGGTACACATTGTTCTGAAAGCGAGCAATCAAATCACAGCGTGACTCAACTGCAGAACAGGACCAGATTACTACAAAGAAAAATAACATATTTACTCGAATCTTTCCTTTATTTCGACTCGTAATAGCTTTGTTTTGGTTTGTTTTTGGAACCGCGCTCCTTCACAAAGCAACATTTGAACAGACAGCACAATAAGACAACTATTGTCTGTCTGTGCTGCTGGAAAGGTAAAATCCAGACACAGCAAAGATGTCACATGTAAAAGCTTAAGGTTAAATGATATAATGGCTGCATATCAATGGAAAATGCAACAAAGGAGAATTAAGAAGTGTTCACAATGTCACCTGTCTTCTCTTTTTGTTTGACAGAAACTTGGCATCAAACTCTCTGGAGCACATCAGCTGGAAGGTGTTTCATTTTCTGCCTCTGCTTAACCTGTGAGTCTATTTAGAATTTGGAGTAAGAATACTCTCTGTCATCTAAACCATTTTAAATTTGTGTTAGCTAGCGTGGTAATAAAAATGTAATAATTTTCAAAGGTAAAACTTGGGTAAGCAACTGTTCTGCAGCAGCAGACCGCATGAAAAAATATGGCCATTAGTGCCAACACATGACAGAGCTTTGTGGTTACCCTCATAGTTGACCTCAGCTCTCCATCCACACAGTGTGCATACAGTCAGTTGGTCACATTACCTTCACAGAATTGCTCTACAAGCTTTAAGTTACCCAAGTTGAATTTTCTGGATAAAAATAGAGTGCATTTGGAAGAAAACTTGACTGCACCAGGCGCAAGAACCTGCAGCTGGATGGCTTTGAAAGTGTGACAATTGCAGAGACAGAGAAGGAGAGCACAATCTTTGGAGTTTTGATTATACTTTGCACCAGAAACTCATATTTCAGAAGTCAGAATGTGTGTTTTATCCAGCCTTCGTATATCTGTTTTCCACTGACTGAGTGCTGGAGCTGATGCAGGGGCTGTTCTACGCTGGTTCCTCTTCAACACCAGCCTGCAATTGGAAACATTTTTCCAATTGCAGGCTGTTGATTCTGTTCATCTGGACGTAGAGTTTTCAGTGGGTTAAACGTTTCATAACTAATCCAAGTGACTTCTTCACATCATGTTTGCATCAAGACAATTTCATTTTGTCTCATTAGTTTAAATTCATTTAGTTTCTAGACTAGATATTCTTATTTCACTTAGTTTTTATAATTTGAAAATAGTTTTAGTTTAGTTTTTATTTAGTTTCAGTGTTAGTTTTAGCCCTTTAAATTATTATTTCTTATTTTTGGAGGGCATACAGGTGTAAAATGAGTTCATTTGTGGATTTCACCCACTTTACTTAAAGTTGGGCTGCAAGTGAGCTGGTCACTCCTGAACTAGCAACTGCCCAGTATAATATGGTCATGTGACCAGCATGTCAGGCCACAGTGACCTCATGGCCCAGTGCTGTTCCTGCTGTTTCTGTTTCTGATGAGAACTTTGGTCAGTTATACTTTTGCTGTTAGCTTTTTCTAGCCCAAGGACAGAGGTGTTATTCAGCATGAAACTAAACTAACCTGGGAAACAGTCTTTGTGCTACATCTATAACTACACGTCCTTAATTGTTGATTCAATTCAGAGGTGAACATATTTAGATATTGTAAAGTTAACTGCTTCTTTTCTGAGTTGATTGTCCTCTTTCAGCATGTAGTTTGTAAGGTTCCTGAAAGTATAGAAGCTTGTCTGTACGGTTATTTTCTAATTAAAGATAATTCTTCAAGGATTTATATCAATTATTTTATACATTCCTTGTCATGCACTTGTATTAGAAGCTTTCAAATGAAACACTTGGAGGGTATTTGTATATAACAGTGAGTTAAAACTGTTTGCATGAGGACTGAACGTGTTTTTGATTCATGTCTAATAATTTCAAGTCATTGTTTGTTGGTTTCTCTTTTCAGCGTTTTGAGAGACAACCCTCTCATTTGCTCATGTGAGCTCTACTGGCTGAAGCAGTGGCAAGAACGCGGTGACCTGGATAACCAAATGTTGTCTTGCTTGTCCGATGGCGAGAAAATGTCCCTTTTCAATTTGATGATAGAAAACTGCAGTGAGTATGCGTTTCATTGTTTCTTGTTGAGAAAGCTGTAAAAGGTTTGACACCAGTCAGCTGTTATGATTTAACACAAGCCAACAGGTTTTATGACATTACCAGTAGTTTATTGGCAAGTCATGCTACACGTGTGCTGGTTGCACACGTGAGATCTGGTCAAAGGTTTGGGTTTTTGTTTTTAAAAAAAATAATGTTCTCACCTCATGCGCAGTTAAACCCTGTTTGCCAAAGCGAACCTCAGGCTTCAGATTGTTGTAAATGTTCGATTTTCAATATTTTTCTCCGTCCTTCTGCCTGAGCTCACATGACTCAGCACTGATTTCCTTGTATGCTCTGGCTCTGCCATAGATTTTAAATAAAAGATGGACTTAGCCACAGTGATGTCACCCAGTGGCTTCTAAACTCTGCATTTTGAAGCATCCACTTAACTTTATGGCCGTCACAAGTCACCATATTTGCACAAGAGGATGAAGTTATATAGACTTTATGAGCACATTGCACAGCTACACAGTCCTGCTAAGTAACAGTAACTATTAAGACTTATTTCAATAAAGCTGAAACACAAGCTTAAAAAATCAGACTCGCTGCCATAAAAACAAGGAGATGCTTGCATGTATTTATGTTTTATATCCTTTTTAAAAAGCTACTTTTATTCCTTCCCAGTTGGGAGGTTGGGAGTCACCTTACTACCATTACAAATATAGACCCTTAATCCTAATCTTATTGGATAGTCTGTACATCACTATTACCAGTCACTATTCATTGGTAATTACATAAATAAGTAGAGCATAAGACTGCCTCTGAGAATCAGAGCACTCAGGCTGATAAAGGTAAGCCTCTACTTAGTCAAATGGGTCAGTTATTAAAAATGTAGACTTAAATAACTGTTTGTGGTTTGCCTAAAAATCTTTATTAGTGCTATGATTTGGGGTTTCTAACTATGGGAGTCTATATAGATCGTCTAGATCAGGGGTGTCAAACTCAAATACACAGTGGGCCAAAATTCAAAACTGGAACAAAGTCGCAGGCTAACGTTAATATTTATTGTAATATATTTATTCCTCCAGATATAAGAATGAATCTTTTCTTATGGACTCAAACACGTTTTGCTGAAAAACTGAATATCGAACAAGCAAAACTTAATACTAAACAATATATATATTAGCTGTATAATACCAGTAGGCCAGCTCTAATAGTAATTTGGTATGGCTTCGCGGGCCAAATGTAATTAGTCTGCGGGCCAAATTTGGCCCGCGGGCCAGAGTTTGACACCTATGGTCTAGATTTTGGAGCCAGTCTCAAGTGGCCACTCGAGGAACTGCACTTCTTGGCACTTGAGCCCCAAATTTTGCTTCTTGTGCTGTGTGTGAGATGAGGAGGAAGCCAGGCGAGGAGCAGCCAGTCAGAAGAAATTGGACTTTTTATGAGGTTGAACACCAGTCGAGATGTGCTGTATGTGAGAGCCAACAGAGTAAGATCACACATAAAACAGTCTTTAACTGCACGCTTACTAGTAAAAGTGTACTGTCTCATTGTGCCAGTATAATAGGGTAGCCTTTTAGAGCGAGTAAGAAGCACCTTTGCCTAATCCAGTATTTCTGAGAAGTGAGAATGTTTCTTAGAGAGCGTCTCTCCTGTGGACTACATGTGAGAAAGGTCAACTCTTCTCCAACCTGATTCTTCAGAAATTCTCCACAATTCATGTGTGAAAATGACACAAGATAAAAAGCATGTTTTAAATATGTGAATAACGCGAGGCTCAAGTGGAGCCCCTTAAAAGTTGCAGAGCTGGAAATGCGCAGCCTGTAACACGACTTATGGATTTTTCTTTAGGGCAGAAGTTGAAAATGTAAGAACTTGTTTCATTTGTATTTGTTAAACCACATGTGGTGGAGATTTATTTTGTAAAGTTCATCAGATCGGGGCGATCATGGCTCAAAGAGTTGGCAGTTCATCTTGTAACCGGAAAGTTGCCGGTTCGAGCCCCGGCTTGGACAGTCTCGGTCGTTGTGTCCTTGGGCAAGACACTTCACCTACCGCCTACTAGTGATGGCCAGAGGGGCCGATGGCGCGATATTACAGCCTCGCTTCTGTCAGCCTGCCCCAGGGCAGCTGTGGCTACAACTGTAGCTGCCTCCACCAGTGTGTGAATGTGAGAGTGAATGAATAGTGGAATTGTACAGCGCTTTGAGGGCCCCGAAAAGTGCTATATAATTTTTTAATCATGTTTTGTAAGCAGTATTTGAAATAATGCATCTACTTCAAATTGTCTTGAAAAATAATATGTTTTTGTTCCTATTCAGGATATAAAAGGCTGCAAAAAAGCAGGTACACCAAAATGTGGGGAAGAAATTGGCTCAACATTGTTGCTCTAATCACATACAGCAGGAACTTCTTGTTGCCAGGAAACATATGAGAGATTTTGTCCCTGTGCTGTTTTTCTAAAGAGCTTTGAAAAAAAAGAGGAGGAGTTCAACTCTATACTTAGTTGCACCATCACAACAGCAACCTGTGTTTATTGCTATGTACTCTCATGCTGTCTGTCCTGCACTCTCAGGCCTGCCTGAGGTGAAGATTACCGCCTCACAGGATAAGATTCTGGAAGGAGGCAACCTTACATTCGTATGTGAGGTGGAAGGAAGTCCCACTCTCACCGTGAGATGGCAGACCGAGGCCCTCCACTCTCACTTTTTTACCAAGGTAGCTGAGAATTTTCAGCATGTGCTCAACAAATACAAAATTAGTTTTTCTTTGTTTTTTTAAGATGTCATAGTTTTTCCTCTTCCTATGATCCCCGATGGACTGGATGATGCTCAGATCAGAGCTCTGTGTTATGAAAATTGACTTTCTATTAGTTTTTTTTATTAAATTTAAAAAGAAATTTTTAAATTTAGTCTCTCTCCCCAACCAGATGCGACAGATGGCCCCGCCCCTCCCTGAGCCTGGTTCTGCCAGAGGTTTCTTCCTGTTAAAAGGGAGTTTATCCTTCCCACTGTTGCCAAAGTGCTTGCTCATAGGGGGTCATCTGATTGTTGGGTTTTTCTCTGTACGGTCTACCTTGAGGTAATTGCTGTATCATTGTAGTCAGGGTTTTTACATTGTGGTTCCATTTCTGATCTGCTGTAAAGCTCTTTAGATCAGCTACATTGAGCCTAAAGTGACATAAATCACCTTCAAATGCGGCTCTCTAATCTATTGATCCGTACTAGAGTAAATTGGGTCTCATTTCATCGTTGTAACACGTATACCTCCAAGCGATGTATTTGTAGTTAAACACCTTGTCTGTGTGTGCCGGCGGTAGCTGCAGGAGAGCAGAGACTCTGCGCTGGAGCTGGTCCTTTACCTCACCAACGTTTCCTCCAAGGACAACCTACACAACCTGACTTGCGAGGCCGAGAACCAAGCTGGGCCAGGGGAGAGGATGGTGCAATTGGACATTGAGTGTAAGTGCCTGCAAAATAAAACCGAGCTCTTGAAAGCTCACAGGCTCAATACAAATCGTCGGGCTTAATGGAGGTTAGGGCGAGAGCACACTGGGGCCATTTTCTAGTGCAGGCAGGGTGGACAGCCAGAGAAAGGGAAAAACGCACTGCACTGATTTCTTCTAAATGCCCCTTCTACAAATACGAGTATGTACCCACCATGCTTCTAATGGAGCTCTCTGTCACCTGCCACTCACTCTGCCGACTGGTGAGTAGTGTTAAAATAGTATAAGTGAAGTGCAGCGGGTATGGCTTGCTTTTTAATGCAGGGATACAATGAGAGGACAAAAGAAAGTGAACTCACCTCACCTTGCTCTTAAAGAACTCCTTCACCTCATGTACTTTTAAATTACACTTGCAGCTTGACCCTGGAGGTTTACTGTTGTTTTCTCCTTTCGGATGCATTAGTGCATCTGGAAGTTGAACAATGAGGAATGACAGCACCCAGCGGTCCCACTGAAGACAGAGTCAGATGCATTAGTGATACATTACTGACAATACTACCCAAACAATATCATATATCACCAACTCAGTGACACTCATTAGAAAATAAAGCCAAAAAGAGCAGGGGCGCCAATCAGCTGAGGCCAAATGCACAAGCATCAAGGGACAGATAATGAGCATCAGGAAAATGAGGCTGATAACCCGTGCTAAGATCTGATTTGAGCCTGTGCTAATGGACTTTTCCCTCCTACACCGGAAAACCGCTTCATCCGCAGTGATTGGCAGTCTGTAAATGCGTTAGTGCAGCTAATCTATCAACATCGGCCCCCCTGGTGGACGGACACTCGTTAACCGCTAGCCCTTTAATTATTCTTAATTACCTCCCAGAACAGTGGGTGTTTACTGCTGAGTGGCTCTCTGTGCCATTGATTCATGGTACTCGTGTGGCTTCCCTTTCATATAAAAGAGCTTTTCTAAATTGTGCTTTTTTTTTAACTTTAAGTCTGAAAAGGTGAAAGCAAATCATCATTTTTGTCAACATCTACTGTCCCAAAAGATGGTGTCTTGCCTGCAAAGCATCCAGTTAGCACCGACTCTACCTGGACTGGGGCCAGAAATCATTTATTGTGTTTGCCATGTTTCACAATGTTCATTGTATAATTCTGCAATGAAGTCTGAGAACTGGCAGGCTCATTAAACATAATTCTAGCCTTCCTTTTCACCCCTGCAGTGAAATTGCTTGTGTAAGATTAGCAGAGGTCGCTAATGGATGATTAGTTAAATGTGATAAATAGCACTAATTTTCACTCGGTGTAACAGACTTTAGCGAGCCCTCGGTAAAGAGACGAATGCCTTGGTATCTCCTTAGCGCAGCACTTTCTGGGGTTGGGTCACGGGTTAAGAGCAGCAGAATGACTCGTGCACATCAGGGGTTTCTGCAGTCGAGAGTTGTGTTCGATCTAAACAAAGCCATTTCCTGTAACTTCACGTCCAGAAGAGCTTCCAGGTAGCATTTGTGGTCAGGGGCACGACAACGACCAGGATTTCATTATTCATAGCAGGTCAGCGCAGGTTTGCAGTGCAGATGGAGAGCATTGATTCTTGGAAACTCAGAGGCAACCTATAGAGTACTGACCTGCTTTGTTATGTGTGAGTAAAATGCACATTCAGCATAAAATCAGGGCTGAGCATATATAATTATTATTTGACTGTAAGTGTATCTATGTGTATTTCGTGGGAGAACTTTTTTAGTATGGGCAAAGTTGCAAGCATAGACTGTATACAAAAGATGGACATGACCACAGGTCGAGTGTCTTGTTATTTTTTAAGTCAGGGTTGGCTTTGATAACTTTGATTGATATGTTGGTTGCAATAATAAGACTTGAAACAAATGATTGAGACCTTAAACTTGTCAGTAAAATGTTAATTTGGGTCATAATTTAAGTGAGCTGTAGCCTACAAAATCTGACTTCCTGACTTTCATCCAGAGAAGTTCCCAATGAGGTAATTTCATTGGTTAATCTTTCTCTGATTGATTGTTTTGCCTATGACTGAGTGTTTTAAGTCAGACGCAAAACCACAGAGTCTTTATAGATGTATTATATTATATTATGACTATGTTGTATATAATATTAAGTGCTTAGCTGAAAGACTGGAAACGGGTGGAACCACCTAGTCAGATGCAGTAGAACTGAGCTAAGCTAACTGTCTGCACTACACAAACATGAGGATTGAGTCAATATTCTCATTGAACTCTTGCCAAAGATTTATTTCCCAGACTACCTTTTTTACTTTCTCAGTTGATTTTTTCCATCTAAAAATACATTAAATCAAATCACCAGGACACCATAGACAGTTTTTGAGCTCATCTTTTCTTTAGAAACTCATTTATGTCTGTGCTCTGCTACTTCACAACTCAAAACTCTGTGTCTCCTCGCAGTTCCAGTCAGAATAATCTTCCTGAATAATGCTGTGCCGCAGCACCACTGGTGTTTTCCGTTTGCCGTGGACGGCAATCCCGAACCGAACATCACCTGGCTTTACAACGGCAAGAAATTAAACGAGACCAGATACATATACACGCAGCCCATCGTAGATTCAGGCGATGGATCGGAGAAGCACGGATGTCTCTTCCTTGACAAGCCAACCCACGTCAACAATGGCAACTACACTCTGATTGTGGAGAACAAACTGGGAAGAGATGAGGCCACCGCACTTGGGTTTTTCATGCACAACCCCTTTGACAATTTTGAGGGGGTAATTCCATGTGAGTTCCTGTTTTGCTACTCTAAACTAAACTACTCACTGATTACTAATTATCTCCTAGAGTCATGTCTCACTTGGCGCCATCTTGAAACATCTTGAAAGCCAACTCTGAGCACATTATTTGGCCAGTCATTTTGAAGCCTTATCCAAATGAGCCGGGACATAAAACCTGGATGTGTAGAATTATATGTTTTATTAATGATAAATGCTACTTTAAAAGTTTGCTGATATTATACCAAAATTGTAAAATGTTCTAATTCTGCTATCTTTGTAATCACTTAAATGTTATTAATTAAAGTCATTAGAAGTTGTTCATCATCCTGTAATATCAACTATAGCTGCTGGGTTTCCCTATGGAAATCACATTAAAACCATTACCTACCAGAGATGAAAGAATTTGCAGACATCTTAATCATCACGTGTAGAATAAATATCTTTAATTCATCTCCAGGTTTTCTTTGCATTATAAGTCACTTTAAAAATCAATCAAGTGAACAGCGTATGTGCCCGTGCACTGCAGTGGAAACCACTGATTACCAGCCTGATTCTTAGATAGGGAACCAAGATGACCACCATCATCTAGAGAGGAGGCATCTACTCTTTCCTGGTGCCAACCTGTCACATATGCAGCTTTGTGTCTTTGGTTTAAGTTTGAAGGAAGAAGAAGGGCATGCCTTTTATTTTGAGCAGTTATGTTATTCATGGAGGTAACCTGCTATCATTTAATTTATTGTTTTGGCCTTGGCCTACCCTGACATTAATTTAAACTCCCGCTTTTGTGGCTCTGTGATCAATAAATACAACATATATTATCTGTGGTTCTTGTGGCTGCTGAGGGCAAGGGAGATGGATGCCTTTTATATTGTGTCTTGGCTGCCCGTTGATGGGGTTTAACAACAAGGTTGGAGGAAAGTCCACTGGCAACCATACTGGAAAAGCCTTCAGTCAGTTATTTGGACGGTTGGTCGCTGGGACATAGAAAACTGTATAGAATCACCACAAACTACACATGGAAGCCCCAGGAAGCTTACATGTGCAAAAATCTACATCTACCTACGTCTTTACTATGATTATCAGCATCAGCTGCACAGATCACAGTTGAGCGACAGCCACGAGGCCGGTGGCATTTCATACGCTGAATGTGAGACGTCAAATCCAAATGGAGAACGCAACATTGCATTCACAGGAGGGTGATGAAAATATATAATATATAAGAAATAATAATAGAAATAATCCAACCATCCATCCATTCGCTACCGCTTATCCTTTTCAGGGTCGCGGCTCCCAGCTGTCATAGGGCGAGAGGCAGGGTACACCCTGGACAGGTCGCCAGTCTGTCGCAGGGCTAACACATAGGGACAGACAACCATTCGCACTCACATTCACTCGCACATTCACACCTAGTGGCAATTTGGATTATCCAATTAACCTATCCCCACAAGTTGCATGTCTTTGGACGGTGGGAGGAAGCCAGAGTACCCGGAGGGAACCCACGCAAACACGGGGAGAACATGCAAACTCCACACAGCTGGGATAGGCTCCAGCGCCCCCGCGACCCTGAAAAGGATAAGCGGAAGCGACTTTATAGTCTTTATATCTATATCTATATCTATATAGATAGAGAAAAAATATATATATACATAACTAACAATGCAACAAATGAAGAGCTTAATGAAAACAGAATGGAGAAAATGATATGAAGTGTTGATAAAGAGCAAAGGTATCATCTGGACTTAAGTGTGAGTGAATTATATAAACTGTACGATGATAGTACCAAGTTATGTGCCGGGAATTCATAGCAGTGCTCAAGGTGTGTTATTGCCCTTCAGTGTTAAAGTGATGAGGAGTGAAGAGGGAGCACATTAGATATCTGACAGAGACAATAATGTAAGTGTCACTTAAAACTAATTGATCGTCACACTAGTTCTGGGGATTCTTTCTATGTCGTGAACTGAAAGGTGTCGACCTTACTGCATTGTGATTCAGTGCTTGATATGTAGAAATAGCCAAACTAAACAGAGTGAATGCACCATGAGAAGCGCATGTTGCATCATGGTACTCTGTGCTGTTTGCTCATAAATGTGTTTTGTGCTTTTCCCACATGCAAGACGTCGTGGGTCAAAGTAAGTGTTCAGTTGATTTTGAGTCTATAAAATATCTCAGCATGTCCTTTGAACACTGAATGGAGATCTACGTGTCATTTTATTTGTTGCTCTCACTCCTGCCCCGCAGGTCCTACAAACAAATCAGACATGGACGTCACAGAAAACCCGGAGAGTCGGATGTATTTGGTGCGTCTGTGCCAACGCTTCTCAATCCCAATGCAAAAGCAGCAGCTAATGAGTGTTAGTGACTGAAAATACAATGTTTGTTTGACAGGTGTATGTGGCCGTGGGTCTCGGTGTGTTTGCTTGCAAACTTCTGCTCATCATGGTTTTGGTTGTCTACAAATGTGGCCATCATTCCAAGTTTGGAATTCACAGTAAGTTATTTAAGTTTGACTGCAAGCTTGAAATTAGGCACGAAAGTTAAAGGAGAAGCCTGATGACACTCGTCTTTTAATTGGAACTGCAGTCACAGACAGTAATTAGCTCTAATTAGTCTAACGGCTATTTCCATAATAAGAATCTTAGCTCTGTCAAAAGATTTAAAAAAATAACTTAATGGGGCTTTTAATGTTCACTACTTATTGTATATTAAGTCTGTTGCTTCATCGTGACTGGAGAAAGGTGAAAAAGGACTAGTTATGGTTTTAGTTATTCCCTAACCTGCCCGAGAAACTGGGCATCTAACCCCAGGATATAAGAGCGATATCAGGTTTCTCACCTATTGTGACTGTATCGCGCATGAATGACAAATGTCAATAAATGATATGACTGGGACAACTTTTGTATTAAAAGGAGTTTGAGAGGACTGAGTGAGCTGCACCTCTGCAGCTGCCTGCCGCTCATCTGCCTGAGGTTAGCGGCAGACTTACACATGTGCCTTATGACAAGTCAGTGATATTCATTTCCGCTCAGAATTAGACTCCTTCCTGCCACTTCAGTCACCTATAATTTGGTTTCTAAAGGTTGAAAACTTTTCCCAGATGTGTTGCAAGACTTGTATTTCTTTCAGTAACAATGTGCTAAAAGGTTATTATGTTTTTTTTTACTTATTGCAGAAACATGTTTTCATACTCGAACTTTTAGAGTCGAAGGGAGAAATGAAAGTAAAAGCTTTGGTAGGAAAACACTGACGTGCTAGAAAATAAATGAATTATGGAAGGAGGTAGGTTTATGCCTTGTTGGCATGCTGTCAGACATCCATCAAGAAAAAGTGACCACAAACATTACACAAACGGATTGTGGTCACATGAAGCACAGGCTTTAATCACATGGTTTTTCTATAATGGACAACAGTAGCTCTGTTTTATATATATATTTGCATCTATGAAGATTGCATTCATTGCTTCCATCAAAACACACCTGGATCCCCAACCAAACACTTTGTTCAGTTGTAACGGGAGAAAATTGTGAAGATTTTTAAAAGTAATATAGATGTATTAGAGTGAACGGAATCTAAGGCTTTACATGATTTTTCTATGCGCGCCTCTGAAGAATGTATATGGAATAAGTCAAATGTTCTGCCAAGTAACTGTTTCAAATCACAGATGGTTCTGTCAGTCTCTTAAAAGGTAATGCACAGGAGAGACGGACTAATATAGGATTTCCACTGAGCTGTAACTTTGCTCGCAGGCAGCCACTGTGTCGGCTAAAGTGCCTTAATTATTGCACGAGAACGGCGGCAGAAACCTCCCCTGGCCACCGCCACGGGGTGAGGGCCATTAAAGAGGATGGCTGGATGGACAGATGGATGGCTGGATGGATGAATGCAGGAACACACACACACACACACACACACACACACACACACACACACACACACACACACACACACACCCTTCTCACTCTCAGAGTGCCTAAGTGGCCCTGATTGCCTAAGTGGACCCTGCTCCCTCTTTCCTTCCTTCCATCGCTTCTGTGCTCTCTTATTGTTGTTCCATTTTCTACCATGTTGGACTCTGGGGGTTCTGTGGTTTGCCTTCCTAAGTGAGGTTTTACAATTTGGACCCCACTTGTTTGGCTTTTAATACGCACTATAGTCGGGGGTTGCTAACCGCCCAGGCTTCCTGTATGGTCATATTTTTTTCACTTCAGTGTGCCCTGATTGCTGCATGGTTGATGATGGTGATTATTAGAGCTTGTCATCATCTGTCACCATGGTACCAACAAATGTGCATCCAAGTTAGTAATAGTGAATGCCAGTTCCTCGAAAGGAAAAATGGGTTCTGAATTGCTTCTTTTGATGGCTGCTGCAATCACAGATGGTTGGAGACTGATTAGGTCTCATTTCTCTCATTTTTATTGGCTTTGCTCCGTTTCATTAGGATCATCAGTTCTGGGGAAGGAGGATGACCTGGCCGTGTCACTGCGCTTCATGAACTTTGGTACCAGCCCGCCTTCCTCCGATGAAGACTCTGGCTTGTCTAGCTTCGTAGAGAATCCACAGTACTTCTGCAGCATAATCAAAGACAAAGACATGTGTGAGTGCTTGCTGATGAACTTCTGTAATGTTTTATTTGAATGTCACAGAAAAGTAAACAGAATTGTTGAAGTGTAGTTTTACTGCGAGCAGGACATAGAGGCTTTTTTCTGATGAATCATATTTTATATTAGATATTTTTTAAGAACATCATAACCAACATAAGACTAAAAAAATACATGCACGAGCTTCTCATGTTCCTTCTTTATGATGTTGCAGTCATTGGGAACGGCTACGTCGATCACTACGGCCGTCTTCCTTTGTTAGTCTACCACCACTATGTGTGGTTGGTTAGCCACCACCATTTTGTCCATGTCCGTATATATATTCTCCAGCACCCCATACATATATATATATATATATATATATATATATATATATATATACACATATATATATATATATATATATATATATATATATATATATATATATATATATATATATATGTGTATATATATATATATATATATATATATATATATATATATATATATATCTATATATATATATATATATATATCTATATATATATATATATATACACACATATATGTATACGTATACATATATATATATTAGGGGTGCAACGATACACAAAATTCACGGTTCGGTTCGGTTCGATACTTTGGTGTCACGGTTCGATATTTTTTCGATACAAAAAAATGTTCAAGCATTTTTAATTTGTCATTTCTTAAAATTATAAATATATATTTTAACTCAAAAGTACAGTTTTTAAATTTAACCCTAACCCTTGTGCGTGTTTTTTATTTTGACAGCGAATGCACACCTGCGGACCACTTATGTGCAGCCCTGGTTATTTAGCTCGTCATATTGCAGCCACAGAAATTATTTTGTCCATGAAACCATGAAGCTGCACTTTCTTTTTGCCTTATAGTCTGATTTGTCATAACTTCTCCGTTTTGTGGTAAGCTTTTCTTTGGCTGTCACTTCTTCACCCTGACCTGTCTTATTTGGCTCAGCAGAACTGAAATGCTTTTACACACGCACTCACATAATTTCAGCGATTCTCTGCGCGATCAACCTCTCACATGTTTAAGCTTGCTGCGGGAGATTTCACTTGTCATGTTTGCATAGTAAGCTAACGATTAATAAGACGATGTCAGAGGAATTGGTGCACAAATTATCATCACTCACAGATCAGTGCTGTCGCTCTCTATACACAGTTCACATGATTGCAAAGTGAAAGCAAAAAACAAGCGCAAATTCAAACGCGACTTCAATATGTCACATATTGACAGTGGCTCACCGATGCCAATGACATAATTACCCAGCTACATTTCTGAAAGAATGCAAAAGCATTGACATATATTTTTCCTACAATAGCCCGACGGGCAGGGAAGAGATAGAATTTTGGTAGCCCGACTGAAAAAAATCGCTAGCTCCGGGACGTCGGGCTAGCGATATTGCAAGCCCTGTATCTGATTGAGGAATCACTCATCTTTGGAAAAGAGAGTTTATTACAGAGAAATGGCTCTTTCCAAAATAAAAGCTATACTATCCGCTTCTTCTGGGCTATATTCTCAGCAGCATAAGGAGAATCATGTGCTAACAGCGGTCTAAATGACTCGGCTAAAGTTAGTAGCATGCTTGTTGTTTTTTGTCTGCTTCCACTTGTCTTTGCACTAGGATGATGTCGGCGTAAATGTGCAGTCATATTCGTTGTGTTCCCACTAGTGCTTTCAGGTTAATCTCGTTGAAATGACCTTAGCGCCACAACACGGCAAATCTCCGTTAACGAGCTACCGCCGATCGCTCCGTGCATGGGGCTAGATGGCCAACACGTTAACGAGCTAACTGCGCTAACACACTAGTTCACACCAATGTAATTGAGCATTGCATGGCACATCCAACATACTGTTTTACTTTAGTCCATGACTCGCTTACCTTCAGGGTCATACGTCACATGAAAACCAAAATAATTCCAAACGCCAGATCTGAATGAGAGTGGGGGAGGTCCATGTTGCAAGGAGAGCTTAACTTCTGTCTCACTAGCTTGCCCTGCGCTCTTCCTTCTGACTATGCTGTCTGTGTTGAGCGCTCAGTGGATCTGCGCTCGACAGTGCAGCCTAGGCGGAGTAGTCGAACACAGATTCACTGAGCGCTCAACACAGACAGCATTGTCAGAAGGAAAATTGATAAAATAAATTATAAATGTTGTATTGTTCGATACATATGCGTACCGAACCGAAAGCACTGTATCGAACGGTTCTATATCGATACGAATATCGTTGCACCCCTTATATATATATATATATATATATATATATATATATATATATATATATATATATATATATATATATATATATATATATATATAGGCCTGAATATAACTTAGTCCAGAGCAGGTTATGTTCAATAGATATTACATATCTAAATAATTTTTTATCTGTTTTTATTTATTCATTCCTTAAGGAAATTATGTAATCATTCTTACTTTTAGACCCTTAAAGATCACCACGACTCTTCTTTGTTTATTTTTAATATCATAGTTTTATCTTTCTTTTTAAAATCTGCTGCTCTGCTTCCAGTCCATCAGTCACACTGGTGCGATGCTTCCAACACCAACCCTTTCATGTGAACTCACATGTTGGGAAACTCTGGGTTGACCTATTGAGTTGATAACCAGTTTTGTTTGATTGCTTAGCCTGACCTACAATTCTCTGGATACCGTTTGGCTCTAAACACGTCTTGTACTTAAAGGCAGTAACGTACGACATGAGTAGCTACAGCAGTTTCGCCTTTAAGCTTAACCCTTTAATGTCTGGACAGCAGCCACTGCATTCTGTCAATGATCTCAAATATGTGTACGTCTGAGGAGGCGAGTTGTTTGTGTTGTTTGTGCATTTATGCAGTTTTGAAAATGAAATCACACCATGTGTATTTTGCATTGACGTGATTGTACATTGCTAAGACTGGCTGTAGTTCAGACCGGGCTTAAATTTGTTCGAGGGGCTTATGTGAAGTCCAATTTAAAGACCAGTCTTAACAAAGGCCAACTTTGAAGTTAAGACCAGGCTTGGTAAAAACCAGCTGGTGGATACGTCACACTATCTGCATTATAGTTTAATGGAGTCCCTCCACTACCAACCCAAAGACACGGACCACTTTTCATTTTAACACACCTGACAGAATTGTGCAGATTCTGAAATAAATCTAACTCAGTGTCACTTCTCTTTCGAGTGCATGCTCTCTACTTTGTTTTGCTTTCAGTTTCTGCCACTCTCACCCTTCTACATTTATTTCACTGCCTTCCATCGGCTGCACCAGCGAGCCTTAATATTCCTGGTGATTATGCTGGATTATTTGGTGTCAGACAATGTTGAGACCAGTGTTGGTCAAGTTACTTGAAAAAAGTAATCAGTAACTAATTACTGATTACTCCCCCCAAAAAGTAATCCCGTTACTTTACTGATTACTTATTTTCAAAAGTAATTAATTACTTAGTTACTTAGTTACTTAGTTACTTTTTAAAAACACGATTTACAACCTGAAGAGGTGATAAAGTGATAGATCTTTCAGCCCAATTCTACTTTTTCTACATAATCCATCATACAAAATGTAATCAAATGGAAAAGTCTCTTTTTAAAACTTGTTTTATCAGTTTTAATCTTTTAACTTTATGCATCAAGCAAAACATTTAATTATATGCAACATTCTCTGACTTGAATAAATTAGTTTAACATTTAAACCTATTTTCTACACATTCCAGCACATAAAATAAAATATTTTTTGTGTTTTCACTCACTCTTTCAAACAGATGCAAGTAAAACACAGCAGAAAATAAATAAAGTCAAAGACTCAGCGGTCCTTTTGCTCTATTTTCACCTGTAAAGCAGGAGCAGGGTAGGCGGAGGGTTACCCTGGTGCAGGTGTGCTGCGGTCAGTTGAAGAATCCGCGCGAGTGTCTCTGTGAATTTCCCATCACGTGTAGCTACTCGGTGCTTGCTCGGAAGTTTAGGGGTTTTTTTCGCTGTAAAAAGAAGTTTTCTTCCCACGCACGATGGACGCTAATGTTTTTGTCACTTTTTATGGAATCAAACTCAAAGTAAGGTCAGTACTTCCACACTTTAAACGCTGCACGCTCATACTCTCTCCCGCACTCGATATATTATCCATTGTTGATCTGCACACAGCTGCTGTCACCAACGTCGCACTTGCTTACGTCACTGTCATGAGACATTCTCGCAAAAAAAATCACGGTTTTAGTAACGCAGTAACGCAGCGTTCCTACGGGAAAGTAACGGTAATCTAATTACCGATTTTGCAATAGTAATCCCTTACTTTACTCGTTACTTGAAAAAAGTAATCAGATTACAGTAACGCGTTACAAGTAACGCGTTACTGCCCATCTCTGGTTGAGACTAACAAAGGGCTTTGTGGTTTACTCAGACTTAAAATGTCTTTGTGAAAGTTTTCAGGATTTCGGATTATTACAAATTGCATTTAAATTTCATCCTGTCTCTCAAAAAAGGAGGATTTATGAAAATATTGTATGATATGCTTGAGGTGGATAATCTTTCCCCAGAATTCTTTTAAGTCATTTGTGTTTTTATGATCTCAGGTGTCCAGCATATTAAAAGGCAGGATATTGTTTTGAAGTGGGAGCTGGGGGAAGGAGCGTTTGGCAAAGTCTACCTGGCAGAGTGTGCAAACCTCAGCCCCGACAACGACAAGATGCTCGTAGCCATCAAGGTGAGTAGCTGCCAAAAAAAAAAAAATCCTCTCCGCCGTTTAACCATTAATCCGGCTTTGTTCATTGGCATCGGTAGTGAAAATGTCAGCAGTTAGCATGAGGTCTGAGCAGCAGAGCAGAGCATGTTGAAGTGATTGACAAAACTACAACGCACAAAAAAGATTATTACTGCAGCATTTGGCTTTTAAACCTCATCCTGGTGCTTTTACACATGACTAGCTTATTTAATACAATTGAGCGAAACATCAAGTTCCTTTTTTTTTCTATGCAAACGGTAAAATTCACTGTTCTCATATCACTGGTTTGCAGTTTGAGACTTTAGGACAATATCTGAGAGTCAGTCTGCTTTTTATCCTACGCTATGTTAAAAAAAACAAAAACCCTAAAGTCCTCATTAAGGCTCTCAGCACTAACAAACATGACGCTACAGGGCACTTACAGTTAATACTCACATGCTGAAATTACATCCTGCGGTTTCAGAGAGTTGTTTTTGTTTAAGTACAGTCAGCTGATGTACTACGCGGCTCATGTTACAACAGGTTAATGCAAACCGCAGCGGATTAAAAAACGCGATTATATGTCTCAGCTCAGATTTATCATCCCATTAATCAGACGTATGCTTTTATAACACATCGTCAATGAGCTGAGGAGGGAAAGTCAAGGCCCAGACAAAGAATGAAACTGTTTTTAAAATGTATGAACCACACAGTCTCCTTTTATGCTCCACACTGTCTGTTGATTTTGGAACTTTTGAAATTTTAAAAGGAAAAATTTGCATTTTTATTTTTCACCTGCACTAGCTTTGAACTGTGACACTAACTGTCACAGTTCAAAGTCATTTGTATTTGTGTGTTTTGCTATAAATCCAACACTCTGCTTTTTATTTATTTATTCTTTTTTAATGCTTTTCTTTACCCCTGTCTAAAAGCTCAAACGCAGTCCCTGACAGGCTGTGGCAGGTGTCGGAATGACAGAAGCAGAGACGACTTTAGCCAACAAGAATAGCAAAACTAACATATGTCTGGGAACATTAACTTTACTTTCTTTGTTTTTTGCTCCTTGCAAACAAAATATCAGATCAGCTGCTCTGCTCACAGCTGGAGCTGCTGGTCTGAGGGATCCACTCATGACATCACACAGAGCCAAGAACAGAAAAAACTGCCTCAAGTCTGATATGTTTGACCAAAAAATGAGGAAAACCATAAAGGGGTCATTTTAAATAATGAGTTAACGTTTTACTCTCTCAACCCGACATTTACTTATTTTTCTTTATGTGCAGAAGTATTATTCAGATATTTATTACAGTTCAATAAGTTAAAAATTAAATCTAAAAATGCATTTTTATAATGCCAGACAGACTGAACATCCTCATCTTTTTTTCACATTTTTCCTTCAGAGATTTTGGTGCCAAAATTATATCACACGACAGTTTCACAAATTTTCAAAATATTAAGTCTTCATATTCTCTCTCTCTCTCTCTACATATATATGTGTAGAGAGAGAGGGGGGGAAAGAGCGAGAGAGTGTTGTTGTATTGTCATATTGTCTTTATAAAATAATTTACAAACAAAAATAAAAACAATAATAATTACATTTAAGTAAAGCCTCATTATTATGTCATAGCAAATGAATACATTCAGTTGTTTGTCACATAAGTAAGTAACTAATATTATTTCCTTAGCTGTGTGATAAGGAGGCAGCTGTAACATCACAGTAAAGAAGACTGAATTTGAATACAGTGTTGTTCCTTTTTGACCCCCCAAAAAAGCAGTAAATAAGGACCAGAGCTGCAGCTGAGTGCCTGGTCAATTGTTTACTACAATATAGCTTCTAGTGTTATTGGAAAAGTACAATCTGCACGTATTCACAGACTCTGAAGGACGCAAATGAGTCCACCCGGCAGGACTTCCAGCGGGAGGCGGAGCTGCTGACGGTGCTCCAACACCAGCACATTGTGCGGTTCTACGGCGTCTGTACCGACGGAGAGCCGCTGGCCATGGTGTTTGAATACATGAGGCACGGAGACCTGAACCGCTTTCTTCGGTATGTAACAGTACAAACTCCACATCAGACCATGCCTGCTGAACAAAATGCTGATCCTTTCTGTGATCATAAAGTGTGTTGTAGATTTTCCCAACAAATATTAGCCTTTGAATATGTTCCTCGTCTGTGTGGCTCAGAAAAAGTACTGGATGAAAGGCAGCAGAGGCGGCAACAAAAGAAGTTATTACAAACACCTCATTGCCTTTTTTCACAGCAGACTCGTCAGAAGCCCCGAAAATCTCAGTAAGAAAGTGTCTCAGCGAGCCATCAAAGTGTGACAGTGTTACAGCAGCAACACAAACGGAAGCAGATAAATATGATTCAGTCATCACTAAAGCTAAGATGAATAGCTGATTAATCAATTATTTGATTAAGTAAATGTTTTATCCTTGATTAATTGCTGCCATTTACAAGCTGAAGTATTTTTAAAGAGCAAGTGCTAAAAGAAAAACTGTTTCTGGCTGTGACATGTGAATGTTTGCTGATTTGTTCGGCTGATTTACTGCATTTGGAAGGTTTGTAGGTTTTTTCACATGTTGCTATGTTTCAGACTCATTTGATGCTTGATTCAGCTTTTACAATTATTTCATCTAAACTTCATAAAAGACTAAGAGAGTACTCATACCCTCCCATTAGTACTTGGATAAAGCAGTTTGTCATTGAATTCATCAGGAGATCAGATTTGCCCTTGTGTAAGAATCATTGAGGTGAATAGTATGAAATATTGATACATTTATTAGTTTTTTTACTAATTTCACTTGATATCAAAGAAAACTCTACTCCCCCAGAGTTTCGTAAGCTCTCTCACATTGTCTCTCCAGATAAGGAAAGACTTTATGTGTACACACTGTCTGCACTGTGCTGATGCTGCACATCATAAAGCCAAAACACCCAGAAACATTAGCAGGCAGAGGTCATCACTGTCCCAACGGTTTCACTGGGACTAGTTTTTTATTTTCAGGCCTTCACATATATCGAGACCCTCCCAACATGCGGTAAAAACTGAAGCCTTCTTTGAACAATTCTACAAATTTGGCACAACGTTTTGGAGGTTCCTGCTTTCCTTTTTGGGAGAATTGTCCAAGCTTTGCCAGGCAGCTCAGTGAGTTTTTGAGCAGAGATGCACAAGATGCTTCTGGCACACAAAACTACTTCTGTGTTTTTCTGACTGCTTTGGGGAAATGTAAATCTTCCCCTCAGCCTGAGAGTTTTCATTCGAGATTACTCTCTGTTTTTCCATCTTTACCTTTATCTTGTGTGGGCTGAATAGGTATGAATACTTATATTATCCTGGTCTTGTTGCAGACAGAAACACTGTTAAGCTGCTTTCACTGTTTGACTATAGGGATAGTGTTATTGAGCTCAGCTTTTGGCTTCCTCCGCATGTGCTGATGGGAAATGTGGCCAAGTGGTTCAGTCTTTGTTTGATCAGACCGGAGGACTTGTTTTTTGTGGTCTGGAAGTCTTTTAGGTGCCTTTTAGGAAACTCCCAGCAGACTGTCAATTGTCTTTTAGTGAGGAAGGGCTTCCGTATGGCCATCTCTACCATAAAGCGGGGAGTAGAGGAGTGCTGCACTCTGGCTCATTCCATCTCCAAAAAGAGAAACGTCCTCCAAACTTCCTCCATTTGAGAATCACTTAAGGAATATCCTGTTTTTTGGGGGCTGCAGTTTGAAACCTTACAGCATCTGTTCTTTTCCTAATTATGCCCATTAAATTCAGTCAAGCACAGGTGGAGTAAAGTTGTGCAAGTAGGAACACTGATAGAAGCAGGATGCACCACACTCAGTTTTGAGTATCATAACAAAACGTCTGAATATTTCTCTAAATGCTGTGTTTGAGTCCAAAGTAGTAACACCGACTTTCACCTGGCGCTGCCTGTTATGGTCATGTGGAGACTCACAAGAAAGAAATGAACTTTATAATTTTCAGGATATAAAAAATGTGGAAAATAATAATAATGGATTGGATTTATATAGCGCTTTTCTAGGCACCCAAAGCGCTTTACAATGCCACTATTCATTCACACACTGGTGGAGGCAGCTACAGTTGTAGCCACAGCTGCCCTGGGGCAGACTGACAGAAGCGAGGCTGCCATATCGCGCCATCGGCCCCTCTGGCCAACACCAGTAGGCGGTAGGGTAAAGTGTCTTGCCCAAGGACACAACGACCAGGACAGAGAGCCCAGGGATCGAACCGGCGACCTTCCGGTTACAGATGCGATTCCCAAAGAAATGCATGTCTTTGTGCCCCCTTTTCCCAGTTAATGCCCTATCGGCCCCCCAGGCTAAACTTTGCTAGATCCGCCCCTGCACAGTTACCAGCGTCAGCTACGTAGAAAAAGATCCTGGTGTAGAAAGTAATATTAAATAAATTCTAACAACAGCTTATCAAGCTTAAACGTGGTGCTGTTGTTCAGCCGCTGGTTTCCTCTTTCTGGTGCAAAGTGGGCCAAAAACAAAGAAGAGACACGGACTTGCGACAGAAAAGCCGATCAGCTGATCATTGATCAGTTTCATGATTGAAGTAGCAGCAGGAGAGGGAGGGAGAGAGAGGCAGTCGCTCCATATATCGGTTGTTAAGCTTAACGTGGGAATGCTTTATAAACATTCAGAGATGAACTTACACACTTGCTTTACTTCTCTCTGGGATAACTTTCTCGGAGATGAAATGCCGGTTTGGTAGCAAGGCTACAAATACACACAGCTGATCAGGTGAGCACACGGCTCCGACGTGCTACGGTTATGAGGAGAGTTACGCCCTGTTGCAAGTTTTGTGAGGTGCTTTTTTGATATTTAATGGATCGGATTAAATTTTTAATTTCTCTCCGATATCCGATCCAGTAATTATGTCAGTATCAGACCGATACCGATACGTAATATCGGATCGGTCCATCTCTAGTACTGAATATCCTAGTTTTAAATATTTGAGTCTGGACCTCAGGTGTTTTTCATTTTTCATTACCTGCTTTTTAAGACCAAAGAATTAAAAACTGTGTTTCCCATTGTCTCAGCCCTCACTTCCCCCCTGCTGGTTATATCCATTAAGCCCCTGCAGGTCAGAACCACCTGGTTTATAAGCGCTCTGCAAACATTTCACATTTTTTAAACTATAAATGTAGTTAAAAGCTATTTAAACCTGTTTATTAATTTAATGTAGAGTCTTTGTTAGCAGTTAGACGTATTTTACATCATGTAACTGTTTTACAGTGTTGTCATACGTTATCTTTTTGTGCGCCAACCTCCACTTACACAAGTACCAACACTTGAATCTGTTTACAACAACATCATAATATGTAATTTGTTAAATGATCATATACTGCTTTTAGATGTGCTTCAGATGTTGAAAATGGGACTCGCTCACACAGATAAATGACTGCAGCTCTTTAAAAGCTGCCATCTGTGAGCTGCACTGCTTTTATCACTCAAACTTGATGTGTGTTTAAAAGTTAAACCCACTCAGCTGACCTCAGTGCAGCATGTGCGGTTCCGCCGGTCACTCGGCGTATCGGTGGATTTTGTGTGTTTAAGTAGAAATGCCACAAGGAGTCATGAGGACAGCCGTGGAAGTGTTTGTGCTCGACTTCACAGACTATTATATTTGATATTTTTGAGGCGGCTGCGTTTCCTCTCTCTCCACACTGTAAGGTTTCCGAGGTCCTGTTTGAACGGTGTTTAGATGATTTGGAGACCCAGAAATAGCCAGGGTGGTTTTAAATCTCTCTGAAATTTGGCGTGTGTTTCTTTTCAAGTCAAGCATTTCACATGAATTACCAGCTCACCTTTAACATCATCTATTAATTATTTTACATCATAATTTCTCTTCCATTCCCTTCCTCTTACGATTCTGTGAACCTAATGTGTCGGTAAATGTATGGACCAGTTTGCTGAATTTGAAACAGGAAGAAATTAATTTCATTCCAGTGTTGAAACTCACCAACACTGGACCCATCTGCTCTAAGAAAAACTGACCAAACTTTATTCACATATTAAAACACTCGAACCAAAGCAGCTGACAAACAACAAGAACCAGATATTACACCAAAAGCATTTTAGTCTGTTAATTTCCATGCCAGGTAGATGTATTGTAGTCTTGTTTTCATTTCATTAGATATAAAAGGTGCTTTGTATTCTTTGTCATAATTTTCTTTGTCAGCAAGCTAAAACCTTCACCTGTATGTCATTCACGCAGTTAACAGTTGGCACTGTGAGGAGGAAGCTAGAGACTTGTAAGCTGGTGTGCATCTCCTTAGTCACACATGTAAATGTTGTTTGAGAGGTTTGTGAAGCTAAATATGTCCACACATCCAGCAGGGAGACCTGGGAGGGGAGGATGGGGTGAATAAGGGGATGGCCTAATTTTGTAGTCCTGAAATAACATTTTAGCCACATTATTGTTTAGATGCGTACCGCAGAAAACGCCTCCACTGGTTTGCTAGATAAAGATTGGTGTTTTATTTATTTATTTATTTACATTTATGGACAAAACTCATCAATAAGCATTTCTGTAAATGCACCAGAGTTAGCCATGGGCTAGTTTTCATCTGTAGTCCCCAACTAGATCTTAAAAGCAACCTAAAAACAAAACAATATATTACATCAACATTATAGAAACAAATAAAAGTTAGAAAGAAGAAAAAAACATAACAGAAAACTCATACAAAAGGAAAGCAAGGTGGAAACAGGAGAATCAAACCAAATCAATGCTGATAAAACTGATGTTTGAAATTTGTATTCTGCTCTCTGATGTTGATGCGTACAGTGTTTCACAGCCTTTACAGAAAATGCAGACCGACCAAAAGAACTGAAAGCAATAATACACTCCTGTCTAGTCAGGTTCCTTGTAATTTGGTTTCTGTTTACCTCAGTGGCAGGAAACTGACTAAATTAGCTCAGTACTTTTAGCCTGTTTGCCTTTTCCATTCAAATCCTGCATGTGCAGCTTGGTATTGGATCCAAAAATGTCTGCATAAAAGAGGAATGTAGCAAAGATTTCAGCTTTATCAGCAAAAGAAAAAAAATAGTATGACTTATTTGAACAAGGATACCTGCCTAATTAATTCTACGTAACACAGAAAATACAGTACTCGAGTTTAACTCACCAAAACAAGAGCAAAGACTTCATGGATGGTCTGTTAATAGAATTAACCACAAAGTGAGCAAACTTATGTGTGATCATTGCATTTAAAATGCCCTGAAAAGCACCAATGTCACATGAGGACATGACAAGTGTCCATCAGAGGAACTGCAGTTTCTCTGCCGCTCTGGCGGTGCCTTCATTTCTTCACGCACAGATGTTGCTGCATGGTTCGATTTTTACCAGCTCGAACAATAATGTGAAAAAACACTGTGGTTTTTATCAAATGTGATGTAAAAACAACTGAGAGCCACATAATTCATTTGAGTGACTGCTGACAAGAAAATAATTGTTACTGTGTACGTGACGGGTGGGGGATTGTGCGTGTTGTAGAAGAAGAAATGTTTTCTGATTAAAATTGCATACTATACATAAAACACTGTGTATATAAACCATTCCCAGGGCCCTTAGGTGAGCCACTGGTGCCTTACAAGTGATAGCAACCCACCAGTAAAAACAGCATTGTAAATTTACAGTATGGATAAAGAGATGCAAATTATTACCCAGGGAGGCAAAGAGTGACTCACAGATGAGTGAAAAACACAGACATACAAGAACTCAAGCCAAACATTCATACCATCACAAGAAAAGTAACCGAAGACACTGAAGGAGAGACAAAGAGAGAGAAATGTAAAAGCTGAATCTCCTGGATAACTCACAACATGTCAAGGCATGGGTCAGTTATTATTATTTATAAGAAGTCCTCGCATCAATAATCTTAAATGAGAGTGAATTTCAACTATCCAAGTGTTTTAGCACTTGGATAGAAATAGAGAAGATTCCTTGAACTGTGCAATGAACTGATTTTTTTATCTGGAGAAGGGGTTATGTGGCAAATTAGGTAATGATAACAAATGATAACACTTGAATTGTTGCATAACATGGTGACAGAAGAGCTTCAAAATCTGTTTTTCAATCATTTAAAAAACCTTTGCAAACCTCTGGGGGGAGCTGGAGGAGAAGGGTCAGTGCTGAATAGCGCTCACTTGGCACCTGGGCAACCATCTGACGCTACGATTAGAGCAGACGGCGCTGATGCTGTCTGCCAGGTGTCCTCCACAGGAGGCAGATTGGAAATGAAAACACACAGAGAGGCGCGCGAACAGACTTTTCCCGAGATATATGTTCACGAAGGGATGGAAATCGCATTTTCAGCAGACAGCATGGGTGAGATGTCCGAGAGACCCCACAATGCAGCTGCTTTCCCACCCTGCCACCTGCCTTTTAAACTAATAGTGATTGTATAGACAACTTCCTTTGTAAGGAGGGGACAAAGTGGAGAGGAGAGATATTAGGATGGATGGAGACACATCAGCTGTGATTTGCTCATTTAGGCAGGAGTTGGACGTGAGAGTGGGTGTTTATGGTCCACGAAAACCATGAAGAGTTAATGCACTCTGCATCTCTGAATTGCATTATTGCAAATCAATTGTAGGCGTATTATAAGCCTTGTGTTTTTGATTAAGCATCACTGTTAAATGGCTTTATTATGGTGTGGTCGTGCTCACCATGTCTGGGGAGTTCTAGAGAGCTCGTATATGTCACAAATGTTCAATCTGCAGATTACGTGCTGAGGTCATCGTCCTTCAGGTCACCCAAGGTTGGTGCCATAGTTACAGCAAAAAAATACAAAAGCCTGAATTGCTCATTCAAGTGTTTGATAACCTGCACAGCCACCAGCAACAGAGAAGAATATCACAGCATGTCGAGTTCATTCAGTTTACGGTCCACAGTGGTCAGAAGTTCCCATCTAATGCAGAAAAAGTGCATTTAATAAAGTATTCATTTCAAGAGAAAAGGAAAATAGGTCATCAAATAGTTAATGAGCAGAAATGACTTACAGTATTGTACACTATAAACAAAGAGGAGTCTCATTAGGGTGTCTCATTTGCAGCATGACACCTGAAGTCGCTCTTTACGTGACAGTAAAGCACAGACTTACTGCTGAAACAGATCAAATGCAGAGAATAAATTTGTCTGAAGGTATCAATAATGTACCTTTTCACTTCATGTAAATATTATTATCCTGCTTACTTCAATATAAAGTCTTTTGAAGACTAGACAACCTTCAAACAAGTTGGGTCATCCTGTGCCTGTGCTGCTTGACAACTTTAGTCAGTTTTGTTTTTTAAAAATATGACTTTTTTTCTGTTGTTCTCTTAGTCTGGAAAATAACGAAATACACTTTTTATTTGAAAATACCCAAGTTGTGTAAATCCACTTCATACTCTTTTTACTAAATTGTCTCTACTTTTCCCCTCTACTTTGACAGCAGTAATTACTTTTCAGATTCAGATTTGACATTAAAGACACTTTTAAAACTGTGCAGCACATTGTTAAAGATTATATCAGTGCCCCCAACCTATTTCCGTGTGACCTTCTGCAAAGAGTAGTGCTTTTCAGATGTGCACTCTTTTCCTCTCTAAACTTCTCAGAATCTTTTATATAAGTAAGAGAAAAGTCCACACAGTGAATGCAGAACTTTGTGTTTCCTTGGAACTGCTCAGCCTCATTCTGTGACTGTTTTGAAAAGCACTCAAACCCACCCCCAATATCTTAGAACTTAATTATTTGTGTACTAAGAAGCTGAATCCACCTCTATCTCATCCAGCTACAATAAACTGCTGCTTATACACTTGTGCATCTGTATCAACGGTCTAATAATGCCACATAAATCAGTGTAACACACACCAAAACATTTGCTTTGGATGCATTAGGTACACTGTGCCTCTAATTCTTTTGAGTAGATTTTGAAACTGTGGTATTTTTACTTTCACCTTGCGATCTTCCTACATTTTGATGAAGCTAAAATATTAAAATAAATTCAGACCAACAGATGTGGATTAAAGCAGCTGTGTGTCCTTTTTGTGCCCCCTGTAGAGCTCACGGCCCTGACGCTCACATCCTGGACGAGTCCAAGATGCCCCCACTGGGTGAGCTCACTCTCCCTCAGATGCTGCACATCGCTGCTCAGATTGCCTCAGGCATGGTCTACCTCGCATCGCTGCACTTCGTTCACCGTGACCTGGCAACTCGCAACTGTCTGGTTGGAGAGGGTCTGGTGGTCAAAATCGGAGACTTCGGCATGTCCAGAGACATCTACAGCACAGATTACTATCGGGTAAACAGCTGAAACATAAAAGGAATACTTGACTGTTATTCTTAATGGGACTGTAAATTTAAACAAGACAGAAATATTACTCCTTTACTTCACTACTACCTTGCCATTTGTTTCTGTTTTATCTGCTCTGACGTATTTGTCATTAAAAGCAAGATTTCAGCTATTTCAGTTTACTGCAAACAACACTGTTTGACGCCGATCTAATACGTTTCAACAACAGGAAGTTTGAAGTATGTAAACCGTATCATGAATACATGCAATCAAACTGCAATTACTCCATTGTTGGTTTCCAGGCTAATCCCTCTTTGTTGCAGTCTGGGTCGCAACAGGAGGACACATCATGCAAATAATATTCTGGTTCCACAAGTGAAACCAGATTTCCACTTCTTTAGAATCCCAGAGATTTCATTTGATACATTTTACATGATACATAATTCATCTGTGTTTTTGGGGGTCTTTTTTCCCTCGTACATACCCCCACAAACCTGCATGTGTTAGACTGTAGTTCTGTTAACTGGTTAGCAAGAACTAGAAGTTCCAGTGTG
Source organism: Astatotilapia calliptera (assembly GCF_964374335.1). Classification (NCBI taxonomy): domain Eukaryota; kingdom Metazoa; phylum Chordata; class Actinopteri; order Cichliformes; family Cichlidae; genus Astatotilapia; species Astatotilapia calliptera. The sequence goes on along the minus strand of NC_137432.1, from coordinate 35,470,580 downwards.
GAAGTTCATTAATGCTACATTCTTTAATGGCCAGCAGATTTGAGAGAAGTTAAACTGTAAAGAAGTCTGTGAGAAAGTGAAACTATTTCTCACGTTGTGGCCTCAGTGAACATTTTCCTGATATCTTTATTTATTATGTTGCTATTTTCAGCCATTAATGAATATAAGGATATTAATTTTGTAGATGATGGTCACCATTAAAGTGAAAAATGACAATAAACGATGGTAGCGCTAGCAATCAACTCATCAAGAGTGATTTACAAAAGCTTCGATGGTGATGAGCAAATGTTCAGCTTGAACTGTTAGAAACAGGACTTGACTTGAAACAACGGGCGCCATCATGGCCATCATTTATATACAGCCAAAAGATATTCTTATATTCTTCCAGCCAAAAGTTTAAAGATGCAAAACCCTTGTTGTCACTCTGAGTATTTGACTATAATCTTGTGAAATATGTGAGTGTGAAAAGCTCTAATTCAGTATATGAAACAATAAAAATAATAGTTAGGTATATTTTTAAAAACCCAACTGAAGACTGCTGTTATCCTGCTGCTGTGTGAATGTATTTGAAACAAATCAAGGTGCGCTGTTCCTATATCACATGTAACACACAGCAGGGGTTCTGATCTGCTCTCGGTACTGGAAATACTTAATCTGGAAACAGTGCAACCACTCACAAGCTGTGAATTCCCAATCTGACATCACGCAGACAAGTGAGGCTGCAGGTTAAAGATTGTTTCCTTTCTGTCTTGTGTTTCTCTGAAAAGTGAGGGCTGCAGTGCATGTGTAAACACAGCTGTACTGTTTTATTTGACTTTTATTACCCTCATTTTCATCTTCATACATTTATCCTTGGGTCTGTTAAAGCAGCTTAACACAATTCAGAGTTCAAAATAATCATTTTTTATCTTATACCAGTTCGTCCACTACCTGAAAGCAACTGTTTGAGCTCGCTTGGCTGCTTCACCCAAATCAAATATTTGAGCAGGAACAGGTAATTCGGGCTTCTGTGTTCACGGCCAGAGCTTTTTTCATGAGATGACCGCTATTTGGAACACCTGCTCTCTGCTGCATCATAACAAACCGGGAGTAGAAAAAACTGTCTGAAACTCAGAGAGGAGAATGAATAGGTATAATAATAATTCTCTTATTGAACTCAGTGTTTTGGATTTGTACTTTGAAGTATTATAGATCAAATACTAATATTGAACTTCTCTAGTCTTGTAAGAAGAGATATTTCAATTTTTCTTGTGTGAGGGTGAAAACATGATGTTGTCTAAGGAGAAAAACCATGCCCTAATCAACTGTAATTCTGTTAAAAATGACTAATGGGTTATTATGATTAAGCTACATAATACATATTCTGAAAAATACACTAAGATAAGAAGCACATGTGCTTTGTCTTCTCCTGAAGCGATTTAAACTGCAGGAGCAGAGTATGTCGTGCATTTTGGATCTGTAAATCGCAGCATAACCTTTGAGAGACTGTGGAGTGTGTACTTTTAAAAACTACAGTCAAACCGGCTGAATAATAGCACTGGACTTTTTCATGTTGCTTCCCCTTGGTGGGATTTGAGAATTTGAAAATCGCTCAAATCTGTTCCAGCAGGATTTTTTTTTTCAGAAGTGAGAAAGGTTCATTCCTGTTTTCACGTGCCAGTGAAAGGGTTTTACTCATTAACAGCATGTTGAGATCTCATAAATGCAATAAAAATTACAACCTAAGAGACTGTCTAATATTATTTTTGTGGCGGTTAATCTCTTTTCCTTTTTTTATTTTGCATGAAACTACTGTAATAATTTTTAAACAGTCTGCCTATTTTTGATTTCAAGCTGGTCTCCCAGCTTGTAATAAGCAGCTCAAGATGAGTGGAAAGGAAAATCTATTTAATATTTAATCTCATCAACAAAGCTAATTAAGGTTTCCATAATTAAAGTTCACTTAGTATTCGGTTCTTTATCTTCAGGTGGGTGGACGTACAATGCTCCCAATCCGCTGGATGCCCCCTGAGAGCATCATGTACAGGAAGTTCACGACGGAGAGCGACATCTGGAGCTTTGGCGTGGTCCTCTGGGAGATCTTCACCTATGGGAAACAGCCATGGTATCAGCTGTCCAATAGCGAGGTGGGTTGCAGTGGAAAAAAACATTATAAAATTGCGTTGCAAAATTTCGGTAGCCCTTTCTATTACAGCTTGGTAATAATGTGGTAATAGCGTGGTAACAAGGCACATACAATCATGTAATAATGTGGTAATAGCAGGGTAACGAGGCAGAAACAAGAGTGTAATAATGCGGTAAAAGTTATTACACCTCAATTACAAAGTAAGACCAGTTGATATTAAAGTAATATCATAGTAGCAACAGTGGTTACAGTAATATTCCACTAACATTATGTAATGAGATAATAAGGGCCCATAACTGTGGCTATTAACTGATTATTACTTTGTAATTGAGTCGTAATAACTTAGAAATTACCAAATTATTATTAATTATATCATTCTTGTTTCTGCCTTTTTACCCTACTATTACCACTTTATTACTAAGCTTTAATAGAAAGTGCTATCAAAGTTTTGTTCCAGTTAGCTTTGCTTTCACACCGCAGTGCAGTGAAGAACTTAAAGCAACGTACCTTCATCCTGCTGTCTCTACCTACATGGGTTGTGCGCTCTCTGTACTTCACACTGACTGTTCTGATGATGGGCATGTGCCTGATGGCACCAGTTAGCCTTCAATCAGCACATAGTTTTTAATCTAAATGAATGGAATTTTAATTGGTCACCTGGATATAAAAATGACCTTCAAATTTAATTGAAAAAGCTTCAGAAAGTGTGGTGACTGTGTCCTAAAATACCATAACCAAAAAAGCTTAATTTCTGAAAATACTGAACAGATTCCATATTGGTTCGTGTTATGGATACAATAAACCAAATAAATATTTATTAAATTAACAAGAAGTAGTAGATTTTTGCAGCTTCACTGTTAAAACTAGTCTAATGTGCAAATGCGCAGTGCAACAACATGAATATTAATTGGTTCATTTGGGGTCAAGGGTGGGACAACCTCCATCTGTGGGGTTATCATAGAGCGCCAGTCCTTCCTCTTTATATGATGGCATTCTCTCACTCAGCCATAAACACCTGTGAGCTGTGCCTCAGACCGGTACCGGTCCCGGTCCGTGAGTCGTTTGGTACCGGTCCCGGTCTGTGAGTCGTTTGGTACCGGTCCGCGAGAGTTGAGGCTCAGGTGTGAAATGTATGGTTTTCAGGGTTTTTATCGGTTTTCAGCGTTATTTTGTTATCGTTTTTATCGTTAACTCTGTTTTCCTGGGTCTTTTCACGTGTGTTATGAATAAATCTTCTTTTTTCGGTACCGGTACTAGTTTTATTTTGTTGTATTTATCCGCGACACCTTAAAGGCCGGTCCGTGAAAATATTGTCGGGCATAAACCGGTCCGTGGCGCAAAAAAGGTTGGAGACCGCTGGTGTAGTAGTGTAAAAACCAAGTTTCAGTTGGATCTGGACTAAAGTCCCTCCAAGACTTTGGTTGTTTGGTCTGGACCCGGGTCAAGGAGAGGTTTCACATTTTGAAGTGTTAGTTTATGTCAGACTGAAAAGTAAGTCTGGACCAAACATGTTAGGTTTGATAGTTTCTTTAGATGACAAGACTGACAGCACTTATTTATTGGAAAATCACATGAAGCTGGAGCAAATAACTAGTTTAGTTTAGTCCCACTGGTTGGCTAGAAAGGAGGAAAACCATTCACAGTGTGGCCATGGGTGTAACCAGGCTTTAGAAATTAGAGAGGTCCACATTTTGTTTTTCTTGTAATGTTTAATATTTTAGGGTTAGCACCTGTGCTAGAAGGTCCTAGAGTTGCAATACAATCAAAACCATAAATTTTAAACACGGAGGACTTGATTTTATACAGCTTGTCTCTTTTACAGACCTCTGTAAAAGAGACAATTGTTTTATAAACAATATAAAACCATGAAATTAAAAATAAAAAAATAATTAAAATGGCACAAAGGAGAAGGCTACCGGCCCTGACTCTCCTGTGTCTCTGATTCACTCCTTATACTTACAACAACCAGTTATCATTTCACTGAGTCATGCATAAAAGCCATCTCACGTCATGATTTATAACAACATACAGTATTTACTTACTTTTAATTACTGAGGTCCAGACTTTGGTAACCTTAGAGCTACCGGTAGTTACAGCTATGAATGCTGGGCAGTCTCGTCCAGTTCACAGTGGTTTTTTCTGAACGTTATGTTTTATATGCAGACATGCACATCATATCACTCCTCCATTCTAATTTTCCGTCGGATTTCAAATGAGCAATTTTACCAAATGTTAAAAATGTTTCCAAAAATGATATGTGAAAGTTTTTGTAGGAAAGAAAAATCACTCACTGCAGTTATTACCCCTCAAGGATTCACTGATTGCTTTATTTTTAAGGATTATGAACTATGCACGACTGCTGGACATAAACTGGATATCCTTTTTATGTGGTTTGTGTAAATGTATGTAGCTTTGCCCAGAAAGAGTTGCTAGGTCCAGATTTCTGCAGAGTGCTTCCTTGCTGCATGTTCAGGCTTTAGTATTTCACTTTTTTAGCCTCGAGTTCAACACTGTGCTTACATTTCTTGATTTCAACTATTTATTTTGATGCAACTTAAGATAATGTCAAAACAATTAAAACAAACTGCATGAGTGGTGGTTGGCATGTTGTGGAAAACATGTTTAATTTAGATTCTGACTGTGCTGCTAATAGCATATACTAGCAAGCAACATTAAGTAGGATACAGAAAAATAGTTAACTGAAATCTTTAAAAAATTTCACTTATGCACAACTTGACAGCCTACTTTTCCTTTGTTACACTTTTTTTTAACAAGCAAACGAGGTAAGCTAGTCAACGAGCTAACAACAAGGTAACAAGCTAGTCAAGCTAATTGTAGTTTGCGTCGTGGTTCGTACTTGCAGATGTAAAAAAGGCAGACAATGTTTATATAAAGTTTAATCAGAGCATAAGAAAGAACTTTTCTCACTGTTGTGTGGAGTTTGTAAATAATTTGTTGAGTCTTTTGTTCTTTTAATAAATGAAGTCAGCTTGAAGTAACTTCATTCTTGAACATGCGCTAATGCAAATACTTCTGTAAATAGCAGCCTGAAATGTTTTGGTGCCTTCACATAATTTAAACTTGCAAAACAAAACATTTTCACTACAGTCTCAGATACTTTACCCGGTGCTCTTAAACTAATCAATAAATTCATAGTAATTAAGGGCGGTCCAGTCTAGTCAATGGAGTCCCACCAAGAAGTGGGACTCCATTGTGACCACAGTGATGCTATTACAGTCTGTAGCCCTCTCTCCTTTCAAGAGAAGGGTAGATCACTTTTCCTTTGCACTCAATTCTAATCTCATTGGCTTTCATTTTTGCCCCTGGCTAATGAGCCGTAACCTCGTTAACCTAATCCGTCTCGTCCAATGAAGGACAGGTAAAATTATCATGTTGCCTAATAAGTCAGTGGTGGAAATAAATCATCCCAAAATACTGACGTGACAGGCTGTGACGGCGGCGGACAGCATGAGTCTGCGTTCTGATTGATAGGCCATTTTGGTGCAAAGTGGCTGAGCAGCGACAGGCCTCTTGTGATCACCGGATCAGGCCGAGGTTAACAATGAAGAAGAGAGTCGCAGAGCACAGTGAAATCCTCTCTCTTATCCTCGACAGTGATGTATCCACTAAGCAACAAGAGCGTGTGAACTGAATCAGTCATTGCAGCGATTAGTGTTGGAGCTGGAGGTTGTTCATATTTCGGTGGCTCTCATTTGACTGCGAGGTCACAGCTAATTGACACATATTTGTGAATCTGTAGATAGTGAGGTTATTGTGCTGTTTATTAAAACATATTGTCCTTGGTGCAGCACATAGATATTTGGTGGTTCAGAAAGTCTCCGTGAATGAATCTATTGCATGCTCTTTTAAGGTTTGCTTTATAAGGTTTACATTTATCTCACTCTTCAAAGGTTTTTTTGTTTGAATGTTTTTGCTATTACTAACTTTTATAAACATCAGTCTATCAGCTGTTGTATTTTTCAGGCAGTGTATACAGTTATTAAAAATAGTTTTACCAACTGCAGCATGCAGGTACACATCCATGCTGTAATACTGAATAATAGTCTTTTTCTTTATGGTCCTTTCACTATATTCAAATGTAAGTTTCTACTTTGTGGTATTTTTACTTTATTTATTTTCCAGTTATTATCACTGACTACCAAAGCATCTAACCCCCGACTCTATATATTACAAAGCATTCAATGCTCATATTTAAATATTTAAATCTGATGACAGTAACGTGTTTAAAAAAATAAAATGCAAGGATACATCTCACAGAGGAGAATCTTTCCTTTTCTCCATCAGTTGGAGTTTCAGTGCTGTGTAAATGACATGTGTGGAAAAATAGTTTCACAGCCTAACAATGACATGCCTCTGTCTTTTGTTATTATTAAAGCATCAGAGAATCCAGAGAAGTCTCTGCAAGTGATGAGGCTGAATAAATGACCTTCAGATGGCAAATATCTGAAAACCTTTGTGGGTGAACACAGTTTTTCACATCACCCACAAATGCAAGTTTAAAACACCAAGACGGATCCTTTAAGGCTGCTTTCCTTTCAGCTCAAATCCTACAGAGAGCAAACACATTTAACTTTCAGAAATACAGAAACTGATCTCCTCAGCTCACAAAAGCTTACTATGAGGTGATGCAGTTGATACGAGTTGCACTTTCAGTTGTATCTTCAATTAAATATAAGCTTTCATTGATTTAAAGCTGCATTCTGTTTGTTTTACATCCGAACTTATTTTCACATTCTGACCAAATAAAGGTCTGAAAATAGGATTTAACTTGACTCTGGCAATGAACAGCCATGTTTAATATTGTTAACAGCTCCTTACAAAGATAATAACTTCAAACATAGAGATTCCTGACGACCCTCACTGGTCAACTTTTATTAGTACGGAGTAATTCTACAGAAGGGCCTTGCATCTTTGAAGTACTAAACTTAAAAAAACAAACAGCGTGTCTTTCCAGGAACGATGCTTTGTCATCCTGGGCAATAAACCGAGCAGCATAAACATTTCATTTAGAGACTAAATGTGTGCTTGCATGCTCGAGGTTTGGAGGGAGTACCAAGGACACTTAGTGCTAGAGTTTAAAATGTTTTTAGTGCTTTTAGCACCATACAGATAATTGTTATCCTCAGCTGTATTCAGGTGAAGCCGTGACTGTCAGAGAAAGATTTTCTTGGTTTAACAAATAAAAACCAAGACCAGAGCTGCATCAGCGTTGGACAGATAAATATAAAAAGATATTATAGCTTCTGCCCTCCTCACAATGTTGACAGGTTAATTTTTTATGTGTATAAAAAAACTTCTCAGTACATGTCATCACCGCTTGTTTCTTTTTAAATAGAAACTAATAAACAAGAAACAACAACTAAACTTTGCTGTAAACAACTTCTCCCTCCTGCTTTACAGCTGTAGACTTTTGCAAACATCCACCACCTGCCCACCTCACTATTCTAATAGCATGTTATTCATTAATTCTCTAACCCCACGTTTCTTCTGAATGGGATCTGTAATGTCTGATCAGGCTGCTTTTGTTAGCTTTCTTGTTTCATGTTCAATGCTGGAAGCGAGTCGATGCAGCCAGTGGATCCACGGTGCTGATTTACAAGAAAACTGCCCTCACTGAGTGAATTACTGGTGCTAAAAGGTGATGATGCTGCGACGTCACTGTGTTGTTCTTCTGACAACAACAAATGGACCAATCACATTGTTGTGCTTTGTGTTGGATGGGTGAATGCAACACAGAACCTTCACATACAGAAGCTGGTTTCTTGTACTCAGTGTGTGAAATAAATTTAACAAACTTTACATTTTAAGTTGCATTTTGGTTCATTTTTAAAAAGGTGATCCTTTTTACAGCAGTAAGCATGTATTTAAAAAACTTTCAGGCTTTATAGCAGTCAAACTTCTCTCATTTGCAGACTTTGCTTCCTGCTCAACATTAATGACTGAAGAAAAAGGTTTTGCTCATTTTTGATGTGAAACTTTTAGATCAGACTCAGATATAAAGGACTGGTAGGCTCTAACTCCATTAGAAAGCCCATTAATAAGACGATGTGAACAGAAGCCCTGAGAACAGATTAAGAATGCGTCTTTTATTCTGGCCATTAAAAAATGTATTTTTCCCTCCTGTTCCACAGGCCATTGAATGCATCACGCAGGGACGGGAACTGGAGAGGCCACGCACCTGCCCGAAGGAGGTCTACTTGCTGATGCAGGGCTGCTGGCAGAGAGAGCCCCAGCAGAGGATGGTCATGAAGGACATCCACAGCCGTCTGCTGGCCCTGGTCAAGAACCCCCCGGTTTACTTGGATATCCTGGGCTAGAAGGGCCGAGGGCCAACCAGGCTGGGGAGGTTGGATTTTTGATTTGAGATATAAAACTTTAGTCTGTTACTCATTTAAGTTCAACTGCATTCTGCTTTTCCAGCTGTGATGCTTCGTGGGCAGTAACATCTGCTTTGACCTTTTTGGCTGCAGTTTTGCCTCATTCTAGCTCGACTTTGACCCCTTAACTGGTTACTGCCCCGTCCTTCTCTGGAAACCTGTCACATGTTTACCAAAGTGTTTAATGTTTATCTGAGGTGGGATCAGTCTGATGGAGGAGCGTGCATGGATAAAAACTAAAATAACTGCATAGGCTCTTGCTGGGAATCTACTGCCACATGGTGTCTGGAGTCCCTTCATCAGCTGAGCTGCGACACATTTTAAATGACTTTTAGCTGACGTGCTTGTGTTGGTTTAGAAAGCAAAAACTCGTTTTACAGATCTTAGTACAGCAGATAGTCATTTGTATAGTACCGTCACTGATTTTGGATAAGTTTTGATATAGAGGGTTATTAAGAAAACAAAGAAAAAAAGCTTTCATTGATGTATATAAGATAGTCACAGCCAAACTTTGTTTCTCACGTGTCAGATTGAGTGTATCATATGAATATTTTTCAGAAAAAAAAAGAAGAACAAGATGTCAGACGTTAGCAGTGAAAACGTTTCCTGGTATATCAACGACTGTGTTTACATTTAATTACTGTCAAATATGAACTTCCAAAGAGCGACTTTTCAGCCTGCGGCCGCTATTGGGACTCGCTCAGGAGCGGATTTTGGACAGATCAGCCATGTTTAACATGCTACTGTAACGACCTTCAGAATCAAAGTGCTGCAGTGAAATTTGGTAAGGGGGCAAGCTGGTGGGGAGGTGACACCCCGAGAGGTAACAGATGGGTTAAAGCGAGACTCCAGGAGGAGAAGGACAGATGGCACTGAAAGTGAAACTGGAGGTGAACCCACCACCGTAACATTTGTCATTCCACCAAATGGGGCATTGAGAGGGTGAAAGACCGGGTGTGTAAACCCCTGCGATGCCTTTAAGTGTACATACTGAGTGTATATACTCTGTATTAATGTCTAAAACAAAATATATATATATATATATATCTTCATGTATTGTTACTCCAGCACTTTGTATATTGTCTGCCCTTAAAAATAAACAAACTTGATTAAAAAAACGAGGCTGCAGTGTTCGCAGGAACATCCCTCTGCATCAGTCAATCCATCATTATCGTATGCTTCAGACTGAACAATGATTTGGACTCCTGTCTGTACTTAAAGTTAGACATCTTAACGAGGCTATTCAAGAGCCTTCTATTATTTTGACGAACTAATCAGCAACCTGCGACGTCTCCACGGGATGCTCAGCAGACGGTTATTGAAAAGGAATAATCAAGTTTCATATTGCTTTACCGCGGGCCCTCCAGCAAACAAACACCCTCCAAAACCCAACTCTCTCTTTCTCTTCATCGCTCTGCCTTGCCCCCTTCCTTCATCACCACCACCACCCTCCCTCGCTCCATCACTTCGTATGCAGAGCGCCTCCGGGGAGTGGTAATGGATTGTGAGTAATGCTATCATCCCCTTCTTTCTCTCGACCTCCTCTGGCGTACCGGGAGGGGGATGAAAAACACTTGGACCCGTGTCTGGCTCATTGTTTCTTGTAGTGTCTTACAAGCAGATTCTGGGGAGATAGGATTAGTACACTCTGTAGTACTTGTCCCTGTTATCCTTAAGGACTCCATTTGTGGTTTCAGAATGAACCTTTTTAATAAGCACTCGAGGCTCCACCTTGGTTGGATGTGGAATATGAGTATAATAAAAGCTGGAAATGAGGCCATTTTTAAAATGGAAGTCCTATTAGAGCTTTGCAGCAGGATACTTTCCTTTTCAATCTTCCACCTAGTCATATAATGCATGTATACAGGATATTGATTTCTTATGGTAATTATTTCTTCATGATAATGGTGGTGCCGATTCATTTTGGTCTACTGCTAATAATAAACCACTCAACGTGCTTTACCGTCCATCCTGCAGCGAGAGATTAGAGAACAGGAAGAGAAATGATTTAGTGAATCAAACCAAAGCAGAAGAAACCTGCACAACCTGAGAAGAAGTAATGTGAGATAATCTGCAGATTAAAAATATTCACACTTACAAATGGCTACGCACAACTATTTCACATCCCCACATTTAAAAGGTCTTATTATTATTGACCCTCAATTCAAGGCTTTTAAAAGCAAACGCATCACCTCTGTGAGGGGGGTTTGAGACTCCAACAACAACACTCAAAATACATTTTGAAGTCTGCAGATTTTCTCGTCCAGCAGCTGGTTTTTCCTGCAGACAAATGTTCCCTCTGAGCCTGCGGTTCATTTCTTTACAGATAAAGGCTGCTCAGCAGCGACGAGCACCTCAAACTTAACAGGATGTGTTTGCTGTACTGTTCTGCCCTCTGCTGGCCAGTCAGGCACACTGCTCTGATTCCAACAAACGTTGAAGTGAGGATCTGCAGTCATTCATCGAGAAAAGACAAATTGTGAATAAAGACACAGTGACCAGTTGCATATATTTAACAGATTACTGGGTAATGTGGGAAGTCCTTTTGTGTACAGTTTCCACTGTTACATTAAGTGAAATCAGATTACTGAAAAAAAAAAAAAGAAAAAAGAAAAGAAAGTTTGCTTTTTGATATCACTCCATACAATAATTCCATTTATAAAAGGTTTCATTTATTACACAAATCTAGTAGAACAAAGCAGCAAATTACAAATTACACACGGCAAAGAACAAATAAGGATTTATACATTTCAAGAGTAGTTTGTGTTTTGTATCAAAAGAAAAACTTGTATAAAACATTAAAAAAAAAAAAAGGCACCAATAACTTTGCCCCTCTTTTTTAAAATTCAATGGTTCCTCCTACTCTTGTCTTTGCGCTTCTCATCACTCAACATCCATCCATAAAGTGTTTAGAAAAATGCCACAAGTGCTCACTTTTCCGGCTGTTATCGCCCTGAGGGTAACCGTGATCTGGTCTGGAGAAATCATTGATACGTTGGTCAAATAAGTGCAGATTGAAAAAAACAAAAAAACAACGATGACGTGAGCATGACTGAGTTTTAGAACTCTGGCACGTCTGCAAACAGTAAACGGCTGCGAATGAGTAAGATGACACGAAAATTCCCCCCAGACAAACACCAGCTCAGAAGTAAAGGCTTCCAGACAAGTCTAGTAGAATCGCATTAAGTCGGTAATGATGCAATTCCAAGAATCAAGAGGCTCAAACAGAGGAATGCTGTAAGATGACGCCTGTAGAGAAAATAAAATTGATCCACGCCTGGCAGGGGAGGAGATAAAACAAAGGAACACCGATGGCAGTGTCTGCCATGGAAAGGAAGATGTGACTTTATACTCTGCACACTGACCTCGAACACATCTTAAAAACAAGTGCTCTAATATAAATGTGTGTGTGCGCTTTGTGATTCTACACACTCGCCGCCGACATTTCTACTTCAGCGTCCGACATGGACCTGTAACACACCTCAGTCCTATAATATCACATACATTTGCCCTCTGATCAACTTCTCCACCACGAGTGTTAAAAGATGCGTGTGTAAACGGCGATGATGAAGTAATGATGATGTAAATCTGTCCCATAAAAATGCTCAACAATGGGTTTAATACAGTACAAGCACGACGAGCATCAGTGCTACAACTGAGAGGTTTAGTAACGTAAGACCCAGCTTCAATCCTGTATTATATAACAGTATTATGCGACCTTATATGTTGATTAATGACTTGTTGGATTAATGGATCTTATCAAGTTTTTTTGTGCATTATTGGGAGTAAATTTCTCTTTACACAAGTGAGAAATATCCAAAATAGCCTTTTTAAAAAAAACAAAAAAAACAACAACAATAACAACAGCTGCAGCTCATTTCTTCCCCCCCCCCCCCCTTTTGTCAAAAAAAGGCTGAAAATTATTTGGGAACAAAAGAGAAAAAAAAAGGGGGCCGCAATACAATTTATTTGCATTTGTCAGGCCCAGTTTTGGAGATATTAGCTTCTCTTAAATCTGCTGGAACCAACTGGCATTCGCCGCTTTGTGCTTGAATTACACAAAAAATATACTTTGAAAACTGAGCAGCACTGTCTCTTTCTACAAATCATAATCAAATAAATAGAGAAATTGTAGTTTTAAATTCACTTCATTTCAGTTTCAGTTAGATTTCAGAGATGATCTGCTTTCAGTTTGGTTTTTGTTAGTTTTGTTGACTCACACACGTCAACACCAAAGACTGAAACACCTGTGACAAATTTCACTGTTAAAGACTAAAATGAGAGACTTTTTAGTTTTGCAATCACTAAATATTGCTTAAATGACATTAAATAAATGTTCTTTTTTTCTCGTTTTAGTCAGTAATAACGGCCGTGGCCAGTTTTACAGGACAGTAAGAACTACTTTCTTTCAGCTACAAGCTACACCCATGATGGGAAGCGTGCATTTGTGATACTGTATAAACACCGACCTCTTCACCCCTCAGCTGAGCTCTGTTAACGAGCACCAGATGTAGAAAATAGCAGAAAGAAAATAGTTCCTGTGTGAAACGTTTTGCAGGGGCGTGATTTCTAGAAAGAGACAATTACAGCTGAGTTATTTCTGAGCACAACGAGGCAAATATGAAGTCAGTTTATCAAGACAAGGCAGAGAACTTTTCAGCAGATATCTCCAAAACTGCGAAGCTCACACAAAACCAATCTAGATGGTCCTGCAAAGTGCAGTTTAGAGTCCCAATAATGGTCAAAACTACTTGATAAGATGGGCCTTCTTTTCAGTGTTATTGTTAGCTCACCTATCTGATACAAAAACAAAACAAAAAATAAACTGTCTTCCTTTCCGTTAATGCAGCTACAACAAGCAATAAATATTCTATAAATAGAAGAGTGGTAAATGGTCACAAGATACCTAAAGTATAGGAAAGGTTAATAGTTTGCAAAGTCCACCAGATACTGCAACAACACAAAGCTCCCACATTAATATCATCCCAGGCTATGGCTAGCTAACTATACATCTCTCCTCCCTCCATTCCTCTTAATTCAACCAGTAGTTATTATAAACCACACATGCTGGAAATTTCTCCAGATTCGAAATATTACAAACTGGTTTTATTTATGTATTTATTTTTTGCTTGTAATTTTAAGTGCTTTTCCCCGCTTTACCTGATAGTTCAGAGTGGATCTTATGAGACGTGATGGAAAGGTAAAAATGGTGCCATTTGCTCAGAACATAAAATTGTTGAAGACCTTCAGGGGGCATGAGGCCACTATAGTGTTGCCATGGGAACACCAAATGGTTATAAAAATGGTACCTGTCTTTTAATCACCGCAGCACTGTAACCTGTGGCAGATTGTAGGGTTCATAATAAAGGCAGGCAATCAGAAAGAGAACCACACTGGTCTGCAAATCAATGCCAGTCAGAGTGGAATCAATAGGTAGATATATAAGAGCCGGCAATCCAGTCTGCATCACCTTATGAAGAGGTGAACATGTGTTGTCCATGCTGCTTTAACGCACAGGACAACTTCACTGACCAATGTGTCCAGTTACAGAGAATATTTCAATAATCACTGAATAACAGAAACAGAGTTTCTGACGCTGTTAATTAAAAAAAGAATCCCTGCAAATTGTGACATTGTTTCCAGTTTGAAGCTTGTAGTGATCCACTGCAAACAGGCACTTAGGTGTCGTGTTACCACAGCTTGCTTCCTTCAACCCAGAGCCTTTTTCATATAAGTCAGCAATGAGAAGCATAAAAACAAACAATCATTGGTAGATGTGTTTTCAGCCTCACTTCCATTAACACCAGAAAAAGGCTTTGATAACAGTGTCTGGGTCCTCAGCTTCTGCGTAAACACACGAACACGTCAGACGTGCAACGCTGCCGGGACATGGAATATAAAGTGAGAAACTAAAGGTGTTAAACAAGCACTACTGTCAACTGTAGTTGCTGAGACAGACAAACCACTGAACCTTTCCTTTGGAAAGCGAATCAGCTTTTATGAGGCGGAAAACGCCCCGCCCTCACTGCTCCTTGCACCCGCAGGTGGATGAGTGTGGCTGGTTGGGGCTGCGGCACGGTTTCCAGAGCAGCGGGGCGCTGAAAATGCCGATTATTCCGAGGTTGATGGCGAGGCTGATGGCGAGTGCCCCGATGGTCCCAAGAAAAGATGGCATCATTCCGTGGTTCAGGAGCCACGTCCTCCGCGATGTCATGTCTGCGATCACACCCTCCATCTGGAAGTGGGACCCCACCACAGCGCTGACGTGGAAGAGCTGGTGGCTGTGGCCTTTGGGAAGGAAAGATGAAACAAAAACAGTCGAGTCAAGTCGCCGAACTGAATGGGCGAGTCCAACAGTAAAACTATGGCGTCGCTACTATCCAGAGCAGCTTTGAATTATTCACAGTTTAAAGTAATCCTCGTTTGCTTAGACTGGGTTTTTGATGTGGTTTGAAGCTTTGTGTCTGTGAAGGTTCTCAGTCATCCAGGTCATTGTACTCAAAGGAGCTTGCAAAGAAAAGCGTCTGGAATTCTTTAAGTTACTTGAAGACGTTTCACCTCTCATTTGAGAAGCTTCTTCAGTTCTAAGGTCAAATGGTGGAGAGTCCCAGATTTAAACTCTCCACCATTTGACCTTAGAACTGAAGAAGCTTCTCAGATGAGAGGTGAAACGTCTTCAAGTAACTTAAAGAAGTCCAGACACTTTTCTTTGCAAGCTCCTTTGATGTTTGAACCTTTGACTAAACCATCTCGTGATTCATAGGGTTACAGTCCTGTCAACAAAGCCATCATAAAGCTGTATGATACACTGTCCTAAGCCGGGAATGATAACACTCCACATATTAGAGAAAAGAAGAAGCAGGAATAAGGCTATCCTCTGAGGACCGGGAGGCAATGTGCAATTTTCAATAGTCCTTAAATAACTCTGCTGTGAACATTGTTGAAATATTTGATACTTTATTTCACTCGTCGTTGAGTCCTAAAGGGATGCACGCTCCAAGTGTTGGAGATGGTGTGGATCATCAGGAGCTTATGTTTTGGAGACGCTTAACACACAAAACACTGAATATATCATTTAAGACATTTAAGAGTTTGTACCTAAAACACTTCCGTGCCATGAAGCTGAGGAGAGATACAAAACTTCTTAGACTGCCAGTAAAAAAGTGTATAACCAGTAAATTCAGCACCACCCTCAGCTGATGGAGCTCTACAGGAAATATTTCTTTCAACAAAGGAATGATGGACTGGAATAACTGGAATTTCTTTTTTTTGTATTCGAAAAGTTGGGAAAGACCCTTTTTTAATATCTAAGCACTCAAAGGAGCTTGCAAAGAAAAGCGTCTGGACTTCTTTAAGTTGCTTGAAGACGTTTCACCTCTCATCCGAGAAGCTTCTTCAGTTCTAAGGTCAAATGGTGGAGAGTCCCAGATATAAACCTAGTGGGAGTTTCCCCCCACAGAGGGACAAAAGGACCCCCTGATGATCCTCTAATTGCCTGAGCCAAGGTGTGAAACTGGGCGTGGGTCCCAATCAGCCAGAGTTTCGGGTGTGTTCATTGTGAAACCTGGCCCCACCTTATCATGGGCCTGAGGTCAGATGGCCCAGGATGTGAGTGGGCGTTAAGGCGTCTGGGAAGGGATCTCAAAACTGGATTATAGATGGCAGAGAGTTGGTGTCGTAAACCCCGCCTCTGTTCAAAGATGGTCGCTCACAGTGGACATAGATGGCTTCTTTCACTCCTCTTTCAAACCATCTGTCCTCTCTGTCCAAAATGTGAACATTGGCCCTCTGTGGGGGGTCACTCCCACTAGGTTTATATCTGGGACTCTCCACCATTTGACCTTAGAACTGAAGAAGCTTCTCGGATGAGAGGTGAAACGTCTTCAAGCAACTTAAAGAAGTCCAGACGCTTTTCTTTGCAAGCTGCTTTGACTACGATGACCTGGATGACTGAGAACCTTCACAGAAATATCTAAGCACCATTTCCTAATAAACAAATCTTTAAAAATCTCTTCTTTTCAAAGATTAACAAATGCAGCAGCTTTTTGTCCGCCTTCAGAGGCGTTTGAAACAATGACACTTGTGTGAAACCTCACCAGAGAAAACAAAACAATCCACCGAGCAAAGAAAGGTTTGCGCAGGTTTACACACCATCATTCCAAAGCCTGTTTGATATCGAGCCATTATTTAGCGGCAATTGTGCAGCAACCAGCAGGGAAAACATTCAAAAACAAGCAAAGACAATAGAAGGCAAATGTAAGCGTTGCAGTCCCACACGGAGGCCAAACTAAAGAACACGGTGCTTAGAGAATAACGCTGACCCTCCCAAAGGCCTTTCCCAAACTATTGTTCATAAACTTACATGTATTCATATCTTGGAGCGAACTCAATGAAAACAGAGGCTTCTAAAACTTCAAAAGCTTTTGTACGTGCACTTGAATTTGAATGAGACTCATTTGGTTATTTTTCTTCGTCTTTTAACTGGCATTAAGTTTCGAAAGTGTGTTCCAAGCTGTACTGAGCGCCACCAAAGGACGTACCGAAGTAGTCGAAGCACCCCGGGGCCAGTCTCTCCGGGAGGTGGGCGGTAAACAGAAAACAAGTGAGGAAGGCGAAGAGGAGGTGGTAACAGTGATTGGACAAGGCGCCGGTTGGACTGCAGCTTCCACCGCAGCACAGAAGAATCTAAACACAGGGGGAAAAAACCGATTCTATTATTGGATTAAACACAGATTAACACTGATTGTCGGAGCATTACTGACCCAGACAGAAAAGTGACTTGCATAATGCACAAACTAATGAGGAATAGTGTAGTGATTAGGGGAATTAACTGATGGCAAACATTTGTATTAGATAAACAAAGGAAATCAGATTCTGGGATAGTGAGCCAAAGTCCGATTACATTATTAAAGAGTGGCACTTATCAGCGTTTATGTAATGACACAAACAAACAGACCAACACAAGCTGTGGCTTTTGAAAAAGATACTTGTTCAGAGTGGAAATTAAGGTCAAATTAAGTAAGAGAAGAATGCAATTATGCAAGTGTATTATACGCCACTTTCTTCCTTTCAGATGTCGGAGCAAACTCTGTGAACTCAATTACTCAGCAGCTTGATATAGAGAAGAATCTACTGCCTCCAGATATATACAGAAACGACAAACACATCACACAGTCTGCAACTCCCACTCTGTGGTTTTCCTCCAATTTCCAGCTCCTTTGTAGTGTCAAAGAAATAAAATAAAACCTTCACGAGATGAAAAAGATGAGAATCTTCCAATATAACCCCCCCCCCCCCTCTCTTTTTTCACTGGTGCCAGGCCTAAAAATGAAACAGGAGGAAAGCACAGACCAGCAGAGCGAACAGGACCAGCCTTTCATATCGATCATTAATTAATAAAAGGAATCATCACCTTTGTGTATGGTGCTATGGTATAACCGAGTACGAGTTGAGCTGATGAGTAAAAGAAGACTATATATTTGTTGATTTTATAAAACATCTGAACACAGAAATGCTGTAGAAAGTCAGAAACAGTGAAAGTCTGTGAGCTGAGAGAGTGTGAGCACCATCACTTCACTTTTCGGTCTCCTTTAACGTGACTTACCCTGTAAACCAGAGGGACGGTGTCAAAAATAAATGGGACGACAAATGCTATGGTCCGAAGGGCTTTACTTCTCTTTGGGAACTGCAACTCCAGGAACCTGCGGAGGCCAGCAGAGGGCAGCGATCATTTCACTTTGTCATCTCCTCGCCTTTCAAAGTAGCGCGTGTCAGCCCAACTTGTCGAGAAGCTAATGTAAGCCCTACAGCTATGCAAGAGTAAGTCCCTCTAATCATATTACTCCTTGGCTTTGGTGCACCCTGCGTTCACGACACTGAAAGAATACAGAAATCAAATACTGTTGCAGATTAGGATCAGGCCGTTTACATTTGACTTAAAAGACACCAAAGCGCTGAGGATGCAAAATGGGGGAGGGTCACTTGCTCAGTGTGACCCTTCTGAAGTTTGTCCTGATAAAGTTCAGGAGTTTTGGACACGGTTCACTAAAATATTTGTAGTATTTAACCAATGCAAACTCCATGCAGATGCAGTATTTGTCAGTATGAGAGGAAGACAACCTAAGTAAACTAAACTATTCTCATTATAGACTCTTCTCATAAGATGAAAGCCCAAGGGGGAGCTCTCCCTTCAAGCACGCACTGTTGAGCTGACAGGAGTACCAGCCTTAAAAGTCCTATAAACTATTCTGAATTCTAAATATTTGGCTTTTGCAGGTGGTTCCTTAGCTGGGCCGCAGGCATGGACGACTTCTATTTTGCTTTGTTACTGTACACAGGATAGATCACTGAATTTCCTGAAATACCTCTTTCTTTAAACATACCAGTACACTACACATGAAAAAAAACGGAGTTAAGGCAAACTGTTGGTGCAAGGAAGGTGTCGAGGGCAAGCCTACACTTGAAGCCACTGTGGTGTTCGCCATAGTCACAGTCCAATAACTCCAGCTGTACTTATCTTGTCCATTTAACAACTTTATTGGATTCCATCGTTTGTATTTGTTGTTCAACAGTACTTAGTATCCAACGTCATTTTACATAAAATCACACAAACGGTTTGATCCTTCCGACCAACAACACCTGACGCTAAGTACATGTGTCTACCTTAAATACAGTCCCATAAACACACCATGCTGTAAAAACACTAAAAGTGACCCTCAGCAGCACACATAAGGTAACAACACACAAAAAAAATGGCTGCTACAGGAGGAGCAAACAATTATTTGGAAATCTATTGTTCCACAGAAGTGAGCTACATTCAGTCAAACTCTGACATCCAAGTTTTTAAACTCACAAGGCTTATTTACCTTGATTTGTGCACGACTGTAAGATGCAGGATGCTCAAAGTTGAATTTTCTAAGCAAGCCTGAGGACAGAGAGGATGTAAACATCAGCTTCTTACCTGGAATAGCAGGACAGGCTGGTACAGAACACCGTGTTTCCGATGGCAATGGGAACAAAATGCTGATGAAGCCAAGTGTTTACCCAACACTCTGGCATGACGTAGTATCCGTAGCTTATGGCACATCCTGATTTAAAACAGGAAATTAAAAATATTTATTACATCAACTGACCCGAGAGAAGCCTGAACAACTAACAGCTGATAAATAAACATATTTCATTCTGACTGCAGGACAATAATGTCAGACAAAGAATTTCAGCTACAGAAACTGAGACAGTGAAACTTTTATTTTAAATATGTTGTTATTAATCCTCAAAATACCTGTGACGTTTCCCCCCCCCCAAAATTCAAGAATAGATTCAAAGCACACAAAAAAATTGAAAGCAGCAACTTTATGCTACAGTGTCTTAAAAAACAAACAAACAAACAAAAAAAACAAACAAAAACAATGGGGGGGGGGGGTCACCAAAGAAAGAAAATTAGCATTTTACAAATAGTTTTTTTATTAATTAATATTACACTGGTGACTTCTACTTAAAAAAAAAGATCAAAGCAGAAAGGGAAGCATGTCAGAGATCTTTGAAACTAAATGAGGCTGTTAACTAAAATCAAAGACTCTTATATGAAGCAGAAAAACAGTGCATAATATACGTGGGACTTGTAACCCAAATAAGTAGCTCTGATGTTTCTCTCTGGAGAAACGCCACAATCAAAGCTCTACCTGCGACCACCGAGTGTGCGCTGTGTTCTTTTTGTCCTGCAGTGACACCGCCTGCTGATCTTATTCCTGAGATGGACTTTTGAGCATTTTAAACTGGGTAAATCTTGGCCCTAAGAAGCTTTGTGGTAGATTACTAGTGAGCCAGCCATGGGCCAACCCCCCCCAAAAAACCAGGACTTCTAAGAGGGCCTCAGTTAATGTTTAACTGCTGGTTTGGCTGGTGGGATTCTATATATGTTACAGAGATCTCATATACACACATATACATATATATATACACATATATACTAGGGGTGCAACAATACACAAAATTCACGGTTCGGTTCGGTTCAATACTTTGGTGTCACGGTTCGATATTTTTTCGATATAAAAAAATGTTCATGCCTTTTTAATTTGTCATTTATTAAATTTTCACGGCACATTCCGCACCACATCTCTGTGCGTTCATCATTTGTATGAAGCCAGCTCACCTCCTGCAACTACTTTTCCGAGAATACGCGCTTCTTTTGTGGTTCGGACTCCTGACATTTCTTTGGAATTGGAGGAACATCACAGTAATTGCTTAAAGGAGCTTCTTCAACATCTGTAAGAGTTCTAAACAACTGTCTGTCCTCCTCCTGAAAATCTTATGTATGCAAACACGCGTTGCAACTTCTTATCTTGTGCCCGTTTTTTATTTTGACAGCGAATGCACACCTGCGGACCACTTATGTGCAGCCCTGGTTATTTCGCTCGTCATATTGCAGCCACAGAAATTCTTTTGTCCATGAAACCATAAAGCTGCACTTTCTTTTTGCCTTATAGTCTGATTTGTCATAACTTTTCCGTTTTGTGGTAAGTTTTTCTTTGGCTGTCACTTCTTCACCCTGACCTGTCTTATTTGGCTCAGCAGAACTAAAATATTGTGGCGAGCTCAGACAAGGAGGAGACGGAGGTATCGTTTGGTCTTGCTTCCCGTGAGCTAGCCAGGGAGCACAGCCGTTTATTGACATCTGCAGAAGAACACTGCCGCTAGCTAACTGCTCAGCGCGGCAACAGCACAGCAACAACAACACCACCACCACCACACAGGGCGCCCTCTGACCCCGGAAGGACACACCGTCGCAGCGACAGGGCGTCACCCGTCACTATGGCAACATAAACAAAACATAACTGTACAAACAGAACCCCGAACAGCCCTGACCCGCTACATAAGGGGTCAGTCGTCCCCGACGACCCCATTACCGCACACAAAGTCCTGCAAATGTCCAGGTGCCTTCTTTTGGCGCACCGGCCGGTCACGACCGGCGGGGTAAAAGTCACTCGGGTCAGAACATGGGGTGCCACCATCATCCCACTTCTGACACCAATGTGGCGAGCTCAGACAAGGAGGAGACGGAGGTATCGTTTGGTCTTGCGTCCCGTGAGCTAGCCAGGGAGCACAGCCGTTTATTGACATCTGCAGAAGAACACTGCCGCTAGCTAACTGCTCAGTGGGCAACAGCACAGCAACAACAACACCACACAGGGCGCCCTCTGACCCCGGAAGGACACACCGTCGCAGCGAGAGGGCGTCACCCGTCACTATGGCAACATAAACAAAACATAACTGTACAAACAGAACCCCGAACAGCCCTGATCCGCTACAATATATATCCTGCTGCTTTTACACACGCACTCACATAATGCTCAGCGATTCTCTGCGCGATCAACCTCTCACATGTTTAAGCTGCGGGAGATTTCACTTGTCATGTTTGCATAGTAAGCTAACGATTGATGAGACAAAGTCAGAGGAATTGGTGCGCAAATTATCATCACTCACAGATCAGTGCTGTCGCTCTCTATACACAGTTCGCGCGATTGCAAAGTGAAAGCAAAAAAACAAGTGCAAATTCAAACGCGATTTCAATATGTCACATATTGACAGTGGCTCACCGATGCCAATGACATAATTACCCAGCTACATTTCTGAAAGAATGCAAAAGCATTGACATACATTTTTCCTTCCTACAATAGCCCGACGGGCAGGGTAGCCTGTCTGAAAAAAAATCGCTAGCCCCAGGACGTCGGGCTAGCGATATTGCAAGCCCTGTATCTGATTGAGGAATCACTCATCTTTGGAAAAGAGAGTTTATTACAGAGAAATGCCTCTTTCCAAAATAAAAGCTATACTATCCGCTTCTTCTGGGCTATATTCTCAGCAGCATAAGGAGAATCATGTGCTAACAGCTGTCTAAATGACTCGGCTAAAGTTAGTAGCATGCTTGTTGTTTTTGTCTTTGCACTAGGATGATGTAAATGTGCAGTCATATTCGTTGTGTTCCCACTAGTGCTTTCAGGTTAATCTCGTTGAAATGACCTTAACGCCACAACACGGCAAATCTCCGTTAACGAGCTACCGCCGATCGCCCCGTGCATGGAGCTAACTGCGCTAACACACTAGTTCCCACCCATGTAATTGAGCATTGCATGGCACATCCAACATACTGTTTTACTTTAGTCCATGACGCGCTTACCTTCAGGGTCATACGTCACATGAAAACCAAAATAATTCCAAACGCCAGATCTGAATGAGAGTGGGGGAGGTCCATGTTGCAAGGAGAGCTTAACTTCTGTCTCACTAGCTTGCCCTGCGCTCTTCCTTCTGACTATGCTGTCTGTGTTGAGCGCTCAGTGGATCTGCGCTCGACAGTGCAGCCTAGGCGGAGTAGTCGAACGCAGATTCACTGAGCGCTCAACACAGCATCGTCAGAAGGAAAGTTGATAAAATAAATTACAAATGTTGTATTGGTCGATACATATGCGTACCGAACCGAAAGCACTGTATCGAACGGTTTTTCATAAATTATTTTTTTAAGTTAATTTGAATATACTATATATTTATTAAAAATAAGGTGAAATATTTGATGCTTTTGAGTTTTAATTTTTATGTAAATGGATCGTTTCTCATTATCTTAGATTCATATAAAATTTCCGAAGACCAATGAAAATGTTAAACTTCTGAAAATGATGTTCATTTATACTCTCAAACGCCTGATATATTTACAACTAATGCATGAAGAATACAATATTATATTTTTTTGATCTGCTCTAGTATGTGCTCACCCTCAAATATGCAGGCAGGCGGTGGGGAAAGAGTTTGCAAATGAACAGCTGCGCAACAAGCAAACCTTCCTTAAAAAACAGGAATGTTCAGTTCCCTCTTTGTGGAAGTTCCTTGTAAAAGCAGGTGCATGCGGGAGGGAAATACTATTCATAGGAGAGCTGGTTATGAAATCAAGCAAATACTGGAGCCATAAAACCCAATCCATCTTTCAGGACAGTGGCAGAAAGGAGAGTAACATTGTTTCCATGTGCTTTGAGTGTGAGGCATGTCTGATTTCCATATAATCTCAAAGGCTAACACAAGCAAAAATGCTTTGAATATTACTGTGGAACGGAACTTACCATGCAAACAGTTTAGAGGAGAAAGAAAGCAACGTTTCATCTCTTAGTATAGGACGCATGCACTATTATGGATAGACCTTAATAAAGGAGCAGTCATCCTTAATGAGATGCATGATGGTTGATCAGCCTGTTAAATGTGTTTCATAAAACAGAACCACCTCAAACTGTTTGACTTTACTGTGGTTTGGAGTGTTTCAAACACCTCGGCCTTTACCCGTTAAATCTAAATTATTCTGTGTGTTATATTTTAAACTGTTTTCTTAAGGTGGCATCTACAACCATTTATTTATTTACCAGGAGATGAAGAGACTGAGGAGACTGTCTATAAACAAACCTCTTTCCTTCACGTAGTTCAAAGATGGAAAAGATAAAGAGATGAAATTCTGAGCATTACGTTGTTTCCTCCGTTGATATTTGGTTACCTAGTAACGCTATCACGCGCTAAAGAAACAAAATACACCCCCAGACATTAAACACCGCTGTGGCATCAGGACTTTTGCATTCAACCCCCCCCCCCCGTGCACAAAGATTTACTACCTACAACCAGCCTGGATAGAGCTCACCTCCAAATGCTCATCCTGCTGCTTCTTCTCTGCTCAGAAAGAAGACTTTGTCTCGGGTGGCATGACCCAAGAAGTAACGTAGCTTTAGCTTACTGTAACTCAGACAACTCAAACTGAGACAGGATGACACAAAACCATGTGACACATTAATCTAAAGTGAAATCTCATGATATTTCTTGCTGCGTGTAGCTGCTCCCTAAGCTGAAAAATAACTCATGAAGACCATAGCTCGCTATAGCAAGTATCTGGTATCAATTCTAGGTGACTTCCTTGATGAGTCATTACAGTCACAAGATTTTCAGAAAACTTGACCTCTGACCAAACTTCTTCTGTTCACAAAGGTGAGTGTCCACACTGACCACCCGCCTCCCACCCAAGCAGGATGATGACAATGCCCCATCAACTTTTCACAGCTGATGGGTAAAAAGGATGCGACAGCTCAGAACGTCTCCCAGAAACAAACAAACAAAAAAAATTGGGACAAAATAATCTTCTTATAATCCACAACTACTTCAAAGTTAACATTTTCATTCTGCTTTTTACACAGATCTGCTAAGTAGTTACTTATTTTATATATACATTTTTGTTGTCTTCTCTAGTGTTGTTTTTTTTTTTACCTTGGCCATCTGTTTTTATCTAACAAAGGCAGACGGGGAGGTAACAGAGCTGAACTGATGTCTGTATAAGAAGCAAAGCCAATATCACAGAGTGATGACACTGTAGTGTTAGACTTCACATCCCTCTGATTCTGCGGTGCTGGCGTGCTTCTTAAAAATGACACACTGTGTCCCCTTGGGACTGTTCAGGGAAACAATCAAAATAGAGTGTCATAAAGAGTGATCTCAGAGGAGTGTGAAAAGAGCTACCGACTCCTCTTTATGATTTCAAGATCGTCCTGTTTCTTGGTAATGTACAATAACATCAAAAATGCTTTTAGGCCTCCACCACCGGGGGTTTCTTTACCTAAGCTGTAGAGGCTGAGAGCTCCGTAGTCAAAGAAGTAGCAGATGTGGCGGGACTCTGCGGACATGGTGCTGAAGGTGTGTGCACAACTGGACGTGAAGGGGTAAACGCAGATGAGCATCATGTACACCAGCAGCGGCCAGGTGTAGCTGTCAGTCAGGAAGTTCAGGGTAGAGCAGAGAACGCAGAAACGCCACAGAAAGTACCTACAAAAATTTATTAACAAATTAAAAATGTATATATACAAAAATGTGACCCCATACAGGTACATGTAACTGATGCTACCGTGTAATATGTTGGCACATGCATCTGTTTCCAGGTTGTAGATTTACTACAGAGAAGTACTCTGTGACTGTGTTTCTTAATTAGCAATGTCACTGCTTCTCTCTGACATCCTGTGAGCTTCAAAGCTCTCTGACTTTACGTGTATTTTGATTCAGACTTAGTGAATTTTCCAGATGTAGCCTCCACATTTCCCCACCTGTCTGTTTTTCTCTCCAGCACTATGAGAATTTTCAAGATTAAATCTCTGACTTTCAGTGATCCTTAGAAACTCTGTCGTGTTTACACAGCTGGAACGCTGACAAATGTTCACTTTACCTCTTGCTTTGATCATGAATATAACTAGACTTGTTCAAGTCTGGTGTGAATGAAAGGACACCAAACAAAACTCACCATGTTGGGAGGAAGTGGGTCCAGATGTTGATCGTCTCGTTGTTCATTTGGAAGCTGCTGAGGATACAGTCCAGTGCTGAGCTCCTTGGGTGACGGTATCCAGAGATGATGCCGTCCTCCCTGAACACCTGCGGAGCAAGCAGACAATCCAGGTGACAGGTGTGAAATTCAGCCAATCCTCGAAAAGGAAAAGCTGATCATCAAACTTCATCAGTAAGCAGAGAGTTTGCAGAACCACTGTATCGTTTAGTTACACTACAGTCCTAATGATGCTGGGTTTCTGAGGCCAATATGAGTATTTAAATTAAATAAATGTTCATTTTCACTTTCCTCTAAACATAAAACCTTATTAGATCCTTTTGATAGTCATCATTAAAATGCTGATATTTTTATATTTTCATCGATCTGTTGTGGAAGAAACGTTCAAAAACAATGATCATTTCCACAAAAGCCAAGTTCGCACCAAAAACTACAGAAAAAAAGTTAAAAATATGTAGCAGAACTTTACTAGTGGTAATTATTTTTTTATCTAGCCCCTTAAAGTGTCTGCATATAGTTCCACCACTGTTTTCACTACAGTATGTAGTGAAAACTTGTTTCTTTATGGTAAAACATCCATGACCGGATCCATCTGGATGTTGTAAGAGGAAAAGATGTTAAGACAAACAAAGATGACAACTATGTAAATATTTAGCAGGAGGGCTCCAATATCACTGCCAGTTCACACAGATTACAGTACAGCACAGACTACAGTGAGTTGAAGGGAAAGTTCAGGTCGATGGTAACACGTTAAATGTTATGATTGGGTTTTTGAGATCTACTTTATTCATCACACCAGGCTCCCAGCGAACTTTATATTAAAGGCTGTCGGTTTTTACAGGTATTACCGGACTGTACACAACTCAAAAAATAAAGTAGAACAATATAACTGGAGTATATGTTGCTGATCCCAGCAACAGTTTTTAATGTTTTTATATGTGAAAAAAAACCTTTTTAAACTACAATAACAGAAAACCAGGGGCCTAATTTTAGTCTACACACTGAACTCATGGCTGGAAACCATGCTGCAGAACTGCTGCATGCAAACTATTTGTCACTTATGAGATAAGGTCACTACAGAAGGGAGGACGGCAGCCAAAGCAGATGCTTGAACTGCAGGGCTCTGGCTCCTGCTGACAGGCTCACAGCCACAATCAGCTACCAAACTTTTTTTCTGCTGAAGTGTGAAGATTAACACTCATATGGCAGAACCATTGTGTGCAAATACACTATGGCTCAGTCTCTGAGACATGGATTAAGCCTAATCTTAAACTAAACTTCTTTCAGTTGAGATTTCTTTACTTTATGTCTATGACTGGGCTTAATGCACGTCTGTGAAACTGGCTGTATGTCTGCAAGGCTGCAAGGTGCAGTGGGTCAGGGTTCGGAGGTAATCACATGATGAAATCCTGATCGTGGAAGCAAATAAAAGCCTTGAAGTAAAAATACAAACACGGCGGTATAAAAATAATATTATGCAATTTATTATTAAGGTTAAGTGAGACAAAATCCTAAATGTCTGTGGATTTACCACACAGTTTAGACTGTGTAGCACACTGTGGTCCTTTTTTAAATGTGTGGTGAAAATATTGCAATTAGGAGCTTTCAAAAGTTTTAAAACTAGTTACAACTAACTAAAACAAACCAATCTGATTATTTGATCAAATTAATAAATTTTCTCCCCCTCCTTTCAGAAAAAAACAACTTTATTTAAAGCATATTACTCTCTGCTGTGCCTGTGCATTGATTAAATGATGCAACCTGATGAAACAATAATTATCATCCTACAAGAACAGCAAAAAAATAAGAAAAAAAAAAAAAACAGGTTGCAAACTCATCTGTAGCGCATCATAGGCTCATTTACATGGAACAAACTGAAAGACTACACAGCATAAAAATATCTCTTGGCATCGCTATTGTTTGAGGCTCGAGTCATTCGTCAGGCCGGGTCATATCCTGACAGACAAACCTGAGCGTTTCCTGGTGTTACATAAGACAGTAAGAAAAAATAAACATGCATTACATAAACAGAAGAACGGATGCTTGGCTTTATAGACACGACTATTGACAAAATCATTTCTCTGAAGACTTCTACAAATAACTGATGTCTATAGTAATAATAATAATAATAATAATAATAATAATAATAATAATAAAGCACTGCAGCTTCTCTGCAATTAACCTTCTGAAATGCTGTGTAATGCCACAAATGCTTTACCTCATAAGACTTTGCTGTTACACTATCTCTTACCGTACACTACTAAATCTCCATTTGCACTATTTGCCTATTTTGCACCACTATGCCTTCTTACTTGAATATTGTATATTGTATATTGCATAGCTTTTTTTGTTATACGTAAAATTGTATTGTATTTATTTAAATTTTTACTTTTTAATTATTTTATTTGCATTTTTCTAATCACTAGGGTTTGAGAGTAACGCAATTTCTATTCTGTGTATGTCCTGTACATGTGGCAGAATTGACAAATAAAGTTGACTTGACTTGACTTGAGTGGAGGGCTGATTATTCGTCTCATATGTATTTACATTCACCTCTTAGTCCTTAAGAGTTTAAGAATACCTTCATCTAAGGAATAGAACCAACCCACCACCTTTTCCCATCAGTTATACGGTCCTAACAGACTGGACCTGGGTACACCAGGTTACTTTCTTACCTTGGGGACTTGGTGGATGTCAAAGAGCTGAGGAAGTTTGAAGCTAAGCATGTCTGTGGGAAGCCTGATGGCACCCCTCCCTCTTTGACAAACTTCCCTGAGCCTGGCTCGCCCCCCACGGCAGAGGACGAGCCACACGGGGTAGTCAAACACCGGTATTCTTGCCGCTAGGTCTGTTCTGTTCGGGTCCCATTTCAAGCAGCGCGCCCAGCCCTGGCTCCACCCAATGCCACTACTGGCCCCAATCCCACGCCACACAGGAAACACTGCAGGGACACAAAGACATGCACACAATCAGACACCAAGATAAGACCAAAACCTTGACTTCCTCACACTGGCTCCCCATAAAAAACAAGAATATTTTTTATGATTATCCATACAATTTTGGTTACTATCAGTCAACAGTGATGTTTGGTGATACACCTGTGCATTATTAAGTGTCAGAGACTTTATTGTTAAAATATTTATACATGACTTATGAAGTGATGATCAGATTTGCTGGTTGCTTGGTGTTACTCTGATTGCATGCAAAACCTGTAATTTAAAACCAATTAAATGCACAGTATTAACTGATAAAAGACATAGCTTTCACCCCCAAATAAATAAAATAAAATCATGCACTTCTTGCAGCATCATCAATGCATCATCAAGATTTTTTATTTTTATTTTCAGAAAATAAATTCCAGTAAAAGGTTGAAGACAGAAAGTGGCTAACAGCTATTGTGAATTGTAATTTAGGGCACTGAAGGAAATGATGATGTGCTCATCATTAAATCTGACCACCTGCTTTGTTTTGGTCATCACTTTGATCCACTGAAATCCACTCGCATAAATGCACCACACCGGATAACTGGTTCATCTGATGGCCCCCACCGTTAAAGTTTATATTACAGAGTCCTCGAGTGTGACATCTCTGTGGACTGGAGCAGACGCTGAGAACAATCGCGTATTGTCGTCGCTCTTGAGACCTACCCAGACACTGATTTAAAGAATGCCCGGCATTGTCATGCTGCAGAGGCCTGTGACCAAATGCAAAAATGTAATAAGAACATGTTTGTGTGAGCCACAGCCTTGCTGACCACTGCCCACTGGCTCACAATGGGAGTGTGAGCATTGCAACTGGATCATGTGGCAGTGGAAGAGGGCAGCCTAGTCTGAATTAGACTGATTTTCTTTAACAATTTGTGGACAGATAGCAGCATTATTTACCTTTGGAAGTAATGGCAGCAAGATAGGAAGGCCAGGACGGTCAGCTGGAGCCTACCGATGCTCATGACTGCATTGTATCTAACAACATCTAACCATTTCCTTCTCCAAAAATGTATCTTTTGCCTTGTTTTTACCCGTGTCTGGTAATATGTATTGCACTAACACCTTCTGAAAGTTGAAGTAATGCACCTGAAAGAAGAACACGTTTAACTGCCAAACACAGGAGTGATAAAACCTGTGTAGCCTGGTGAGGTTTGATGCTACTGTTCAAACAGGTTAAACGTGCACAGCAAAGACTATTGTGACTGAAACAGAAGTTCTGACAAACGGTAAAGCTAGCACCTTACAAGTCTATCCCACTATGCATATACTCTAAGAATACTAAAATATCTCCCAGCAAATATGAAATAGTATTAGGCTCAATCTTGAATTAGTTTAGGGCATTTCTGGCCTCAGTTACCATACTCCAAATTTTTTAAGTAGTTTGGAGAACATGAAAAAGAGTTCAAGGTGTCCAAATTCCCCAGATCTCAGTCCAGTTGAGCATCATCCCCTCTGGCAGGGTGAGAGCAACAAGAAGGGGCCGCTGCTTACTGCACCCCAGCTGCAGGCCCCGGCCTATTAACAGTGACAAAGTGCGCTTTGTGGAGGCTAAAGCCTTGAGAGTACAGGGACCAAAGGATGACTGTTACACGCTGCACTGGATGGAAATGAGGCATCTCACAAACACACCCACACACACATACAACAGAGTCCCACCATTGCTCAAGTGCTCGGTGCACTAGCATGCAAGCACGCTGGCACAAATCCTGCATTCACTATGGCTGGAAAGCATAGCTGCACACAAACAACTTATAATACCACAGAGCTTGAGTTAATAAAAGCTACTGACAGCCACAAGGTTCACACCTAGAAAAAAAGCTCATTTAGATTCAGATCATTGGCAGTGTGCCACCAATCATTTAGTGTGAGATGTAGGTGTGTTTTTGTTGGAAGGTGTGTGAATGCTGCGAATGTTAATTCTTTGTACTCAGCCTCGGGGACCAAAACAAGTGAAAGATATATGTTTTTATATTGAATTCTAGACAGATCAGTCAATGTTTAAATGTGAAATGAAATATGAAGAGTCCCAGCCTTCTTCTTGGGACTCTCATGTTAAAGTTTAACAAAGTTAAAAAGCATATTTACAGCTTGGTACACAAAACAGTTTTGGCCTCTGTGGATAATTTCCTCCTTCCCAACAAATTTATGGGTTGGGATTTTTTCACACTGATTATACGTTCTGCATCCAGAAGTCCACTACGGTCCGATTGATGCAAATTTCATCATAGAGTGTGAGTCCAAAGGTCCGTGCTGTTGTTCGCATGGATGGTGATTTTTTTGTGAGTGTATGGACTCGTCTGCATAGACTTTGCACTACAACACATCAGCGGCACTTATGCAGAGGGAAGAAGACTTCAGAGAAATAGAACAAGAATAGAACAACAGAACTTGGCCGTCACATCTCCAGGTGTCTGTGTCTTTATCCACAGCAGAGTATAAGGCTTCCAGCCTGCATTTGTGCCTTTTGGAAGCATTTCTCATGGAGTTATGTGACAGGATATCTACCGTAAATTATCCTGCTCCATGGTAGAGACCTTAAAAGAAGATTGTGCTTTAGTTTAAAGTACTCGAGTTTCACTCTCCTGTTCATCTGTTACTTGGGGCTGGGCGGTACGGTGGTGCGATGGTTAGCACCAGCTAGAAGGTCCTGGGTTTGAATCCAGACTGCGTCTGTCTGTCTCTCGCCTTTGCCTGCTATGTCTGCTAAATTATTCCAAGCAATACTACAAGCTGATCGAATATTGAAAACTGACAAAAGGTCTTGTGTCTCCAAGACCTGAGCTCTTTACTATTACTAGTTTATAATAAAAGTGAACTAAACATTTGCCAGGTAAATGCTTTTAATGTGAAGTTCCAACAGAAAGAAATATTTGAACAGAAATCCACTTTTTTCTCTGGAATGTCGCCAAAGACATCAGGTCCACAATAATGCAAATGTACAAATACTGCAATACTTTTGTCAGTGGGACACAGGCTCAGTCACCTCCATGTTAGACACTGACTTAATGCATTTAAAAGAACATTTCTGAGATAACCATTTTAGGAAACAGAAAGCCTGAATGGGTTCCCAGTTCACATTCAGTGCAGGCTCAAAGAAAAGCATCAAACATCAAACACAAGAGGCAACATCCACCTGTAGCCTGAAGCTCAGGACCAGAGCCAAATCAGCACAACATGTTGAGCATTCAATAAACAAACAGCGCCTGAAAAAGCTGATAAGTAGTCAAATGAGGGAGTGCCACCTTTTTCTTTTTTTCTACACAGCTTTGGATTAGAGCATAGGTGTCAAACTCTGGCCCGCGGGCCAAATTTGGCCCACAGCCTAATTACATTTGGCCCGCGAAGCCAAACCAAATTACTATTAGAGCTGGCCTACTGCTATTATATATATTGTTTAGTATTAAGATTTGCTTGTTCCATATTCAGTTTTTCAGCAAAACTTGTTTGAGTCCATAAGAAAAGATTCATTTTTATATCTAGATTTTTTTTTCCAGTAAATATTAACGTCAGCCCGCGACCTTGTTCCAGTTTTGAATTTTGGCCCACTGTGTATTTGAGTTTGACACCCCTGGATTAGAGGATGTAACCAAACAAGAGGAAAAGTAATCTAGTAATGAATGTGCCAAAGACACTACAGCTCCATGACAGGCTCAAAACTCGAGCCTCATCTTCACCCCACCCTTCTTCCTGAGGCCGTGCTCCCTTGACAGATTAACTGAGCCTTTCGGGAAGCCCTCTGCAAGGATGTGTTCAGATGGCAAAACGCACACAGAAATTTGTTTGTTGGACACACAACATTGAGCCTCATTAACACAGACGGGAACAAAGAAAAGGTTTAAATCCTGTGAAAATATCAGTAAGAATATCTCCCAAACTGTCACCCTGTCCACTACACGCGAGGTGTTTACATGTGCTTGTCTGTGAGCGCTAAAGGCACCCACACTTTCTTTCCAGAACTGTGAATTGTGATAAACCTTGCTCGGGCATTTTCATTGGCCTGAGGTGTCAGACTGCACATTTCCCACAAAGTTATGCACGTGCACTCTGCGCTGCACGTGTGACAGTGTTTGTCAGCATCTTCAGGCTCTGCTCAAACACGTCCAGGACAGAAGACGACAACCCAACAGAACACATGCAGTAAACATTTCAGAGGGCTTGCCGTCGGTTATTGCACCATCAACCATTCCCATTTATATTAACAATTACATATTTTATGAGTAATGCAGTCTGCTGTGATGATTTTCATCCTCCAAGCATCCACCCAAGAGGACAGGCCCGCACAGGCTACAACCGCCTGTTTGCATTCGACCCTTGAGAAAATTAACAATGAGCAGGGAACCAGTTTTTCAAGTTAGGAAAAGTCAACTGTTCCTCAGCACATGCAAAGTCTGATTGTGTCACATTAGGTCCCAGCAGAAAAACTGGTGTACAGCAAATTTCACGCTAAGCTTATTATGCGCAAAAACTATTTTAAACATCGATTTAGTGTTTTAAGTCTTTTATCAAGCTACATGCTCACAGATCAGTGGTTCAATTTCACTAGAACACTTAATCTACCGTATACTAGAGCTGGATAAAACTAAATATTTAACCTAAAATAATTTTATAGATATATGAGACAATGTTGTCATTATGAAGTTCACTGAACTCATTGAGAATTGTGCTGTGCCAGAACGATCATGTTGTTGGGATAGCGGTAAAGCCGCATCGGGTTAGGCCGACACATACAGCGTAGGAGGAGCGCCTGTGCTAATATTTGAGCTGCTGCAGCCGCAGACACCAGCAGGTTAGGAGTGCGAACGAGACAAAAGACAAAATGACAGCAGGAAGTGTAAATAAAAACTGGAGTGACAGTGTCACCAAACACGATGCTCTGACTCACACAGCCCGAGGATCAAAAGTTGAGGTGTTGAAAAGAAGGGTCAGAGGAATTCAGCAGTGTGGAGATATTTTGGCTGTTTGAAGCCTGGCAAAGAAGCTGAGCAGCCCGCACTCCACACTGCATCGAAGTTTCCACAAAGGCAGGATATACTGTGGCAAGACACGATGCCAGTAAAGCAGAGTCGAAAATGTCGACTTTAAGTGGCTCATTAAAGTAATTGACCCTCATTATCAACTCCACAGACGGCACTTTCCTAGCTATACATGGAGTGGAGAGAGACAGCTGAACAGCTGGGTCACGCTTCACTACCATATCTGATTGTTGGTCAAGTCACACATCTGATCCATATGAGGCTGACTGCCCACTTGAATTAAGACAGCTTGAATCTGCGCAAAATAAACGATATAGTGCGAAGACGGCTTTTTTATTTAGAACTGATTTTGTATTAATGACTAGCTTATTTATTTGGAAAAGACCAAAGAATTCAGTTTAGCATTTTCTTGTGTTCTTTTGTAACACTTGAAACATTTAACTGGTCATAAGAGCACACTTTTATGTCAGAGTGCTCTTATTTAGTGCCACATCTGTACCTATGTCATTTATTTTAAATACATCATTTTGTACAGTATATTTAACATGTTCAATTCATAAAGTTTTTGTTTCCATATCATTCTCTCACCCACTCAGATAAAAGCTATTGTTAAGCCAACTTTTCTTCTCATTGGCGGACCTTCAAAATTAAAGTTCGAATACCAGGTGGGCGGGGCTTCTGTGCTTACAGCCACAGCAGTATGCCAGAGATGATCATACTGGGGAGCAGAAACCAGAATGTCAATGACACAATAGCTCATTCAGCTCACAATCCATCTCTATTCACAGGCTTTCTGCCTGCAAACTGGCAAATATGACCTTGACTGCAATTTCGTGAACACCCATAAATGATGTCTGGGTGCATGTTTCTCTAAAAATCTGGCCAATACTCTGGGAACAATTCTTCTCTATTGTGGACGGACACCTCGCCATGGCATAAACTGCCTCAAACGGACGATTTAGAGTAAACTAAAGCCTCAGCTTTGGTTTGTATAGGAGCTAAATGTTTTCAGCTTTGGTTCATATAGAACCCACGATTTGAAAATAATATATTAGAAAAGCATTCACCCCAGAAAACACAATAAAATATTATTTTGGAATATGTGACATTTCTTAAAGCCTAAACTAACTTATTCAGTTTATTTGTCAGAGGTATTCTGTTCAGAGGAAGTCGTCTCTCCACTCTGTCAGGGTTTTTGGCTTTCTATCGGATTAAAAGAAACAATCTGAAGACGTTAGCTTGGACATCTTTCACCACTTTCATAGAAAAATGAATGACCACAAGCAAAACTAAGTACCCACACACTAAATGTGGATGCTTTTATAGCACCAAACACTACCAAGCTGTGTCTCATGAGTGTCAGTGATAAGTATGGATGCTGACAAGACTGTACTCTTATTTAGTGCCATTATTGATTCTGCTTACAAGTAGTCTTCTAAGATAATATAAAATATAAAATTTATACAGGTGGGGAGATGCTCTACTGCAATAATTCTGACATCATTCTTTGCAAAAGAAATTGTCCAAAAAACATAAAAGGAAGTGATAATTTCTCAGGAATGTGACTCTAAAACAGAACTGGAACTGGCTTTTGATTCCGAGCATCCAGCATATAATGATGTAATGCTGAAGACACGATGGAGGAAAGAAAAAATGCACTAATTCCTGGAAGCTTGACTATAGTCTGTACTGCACATTACGTGGAAAAGTGAGCCCAAATATGTGGCTTCAATCATGCTTGATGCCTGAAAGCTTCATGCTCACCTGCAAGACGACTGGAGAACATTAATGTCCCCATCAGCATCCAAGGCAGAGGGCGTCTGCTCTGTGACTCAAGATTATGACAGATTTAAATGCTTTTTAGATACAAGGTAAGCAGGCTTCTTGTTAATAATCCAAAAATGC
Source organism: Astatotilapia calliptera (assembly GCF_964374335.1). Taxonomy (NCBI): domain Eukaryota; kingdom Metazoa; phylum Chordata; class Actinopteri; order Cichliformes; family Cichlidae; genus Astatotilapia; species Astatotilapia calliptera. The sequence continues at coordinate 35,434,845 of NC_137432.1, read as the reverse complement.
TTTAAGTGGAAAAAAAACAAGAAACTGAAACATAAAAACAAATGATTGTGTTTATCGGTTACATATGAACTACGCAACCCTGACTCAGTATTTGAGGTTACTTTGAAACATAATGGGATAACCCTGCAGACAGAACGTCCACTCACTCGATCATGTGATATGTTTTGTAACTTCCCTCTGGTTGAAGTCACGCTGCAATGCTTCTCCTAGGTGTTCCTACTTCATCACGCCTTTTCTGGTAACAGATTACATGCCACATAAGGACTGCGCACTGTTATGAAACATGTTGATTTGACTTCCTGTGCCAGATCAAAACACTAAATCACTATCAGTTCTTTCATTTCTATTGCATTATTGATTCAAGTGGACCATTGAACTACCCAGTTCTGAATACTTGGCACAATCTAATAGAAGAGTCAGCCAGGGAATGCAGTATCAAATGGAAACCAGCTGACATGATACAAAAGAAAACAGGACCGGCTTGACTCCAAACTGAGATAAGGCAGCAACTGCCAAAAACAATGAATATGTCTAAACTAAACAACTAACCTGGGGAAAAGCCTGCAAATACCTGCTCAGGTGTCAGACTTCTCATTTTGTGCAACACACACATCTTTTGCTGCACAAAAACTATTGTTAAATCCAAAAGACAGCAGAATTCCTCTAATATTTCTGACCAATTCATTTTTGTTAAAAACACAAAACACAGTTACTCTTCGCATAGTCGTATTTGGAGGACATACAGTGTCGAAATAAATTAAAAAAAACTTAATAAAACTGCTAATAAAGGCTCCAAGACAAAGTAAAAAAGCAACAATCATTTTGTCAAAGACACTTATGTTTTGATCTTCCACTGTAGGGAAGACTAGCAACGCCAAAACCAAAACTAAATAACTTGTTTGTTTTTAAACATAGGCAACAATTATTCTAGAAACATTTATATTTTCTGATCAAATTTATTTATTCATTTGCTTAATCTGGTTTTCTTTTATTAAAACACAGAAGGCCACAACTCCTAACATTCGTGAAGCTTAAACTTAAACCTTTATTTAATTCTTTTTCTATTATGTTATTTTTCTTTTTTTTAAGTTGTTTTTGGCGAGAAACACAAGTTCTTTGAATCGTCGTGGGGGGAAAAAAGTTTCGCTCTTCTGGCAAGTTCTTACAATGTGGAAAAATCCATGCTGGAAAAACACTGCAGGAGTATTCGCCTGAACACATCTCCAGGGAAACGGTTCGGGAAAACATGTTGGTCACATGCAGCTAATTCTCATAATAACTGTCTCCGTTCTTCAGCAACGTGTGTTCTCTGTTTTCTCCTCTTTTTCTTCCCAATTTCCTAAACGCGACATTCCAAGAATTCCTACCCTAACACAAGCTGGATGAAAAAGAAAAACGGTCTAGATGCTGGACTTCCAGCTGCAGACAAACAACAGTCTCTGCTGTAAAGAGTCTCAGCTGCAAAACTTCAACCTTTCAGCGACGGACAGCGAGACCAAAAGCAGAGAATGAAATCTTAGTGTGTGTGTAACACAAATATTCTAAATGCGCAGACGTACCGCGACCCTCGGGCATGGGGAGGGATTCCTCTCCTTCAATCCGCGTAAAAACGCTGAAGTCTTCCTGTGGGCGACAACCAGGGCTGGGTGTCTTCACTTTCCCGTACCTCGGCTTCACTGTGCAAGGTCTCCACACAGCCTCCTTTTCTCTTCTCCCACGCGAGCCAGTAGGAAGCGCCGCTTCGTGCTCACGTGGATCGCAGGAGTAACAACAACACGAGCCATGTGTGTCCACCCTGTGAGCGCGCGCTACTGCTGAATGGACAGTGACAATGGTTTGGTGTAAACCGCGCCCAAAATGGCAAATTTGGTAGTTTCCCTACTGCACATATTTGTATATGTACACATAGGGAGGCTATATACTCATATTTACCCAGAGAGGTAGGAGCAAAAATTTCCATATTAAATGTATTTACATGCATGGGGACTGAAACTTCTCTCTGGGTATTCCAGCTTCCTCCCACAGTCCAAAGACATGCAGTTAGTGGGGTTAGGTTAACTTGTTAGTGTAAATTGCCCACAGGTGTGAATGTGAGTGTGAATGGTTGTCTGTCTCTGTGACAGAACAGCAACCTGTCCAGTGTGAACCCTGCCTCTCACCCCTGGCAGCTGGGACAGGCTCCAGATTCTTAGTCTTTTAATGACATTTTGTACTGCAGACGATGAGATAATCAGTCCTTACAATTTTACTCAGTCTGAAATTGTTCCACAATTTGAAGATTCTGCCCATCTTTACTACTCTGTCCTTCGAAGATGCTCTTTTTATACACGCAGTCATGTTACCGACCTACTCCCATTTAATGAGGAGAAAAATGTTCCTCAGCCTGCTTGTTTTTACTTCTCTTCATTTTTCAGCCTTTAGTTGCCACCCCCCTGAAATTGTAAATACTTTGAAAATTTACCATTTTAGCAAACATTTGATATGTTTTATATGTTTTATAAATGGAACTGTGGAAAAAAAATGTGTTTATGACATTTGCAAAATATTACATTACATTTTTATTTACATTTTACAAAGGACTACAACAGTTTTGGAATTCAGGCTTGAAATATGAAGGACTGAATATGACAAAACTAGAAATTTACAAATTCATTCTATTATTCAGTTATTTATTTACGTGCATGGTTGGTTTTGTATAAGGTATGGCATAGAGGTCATAAAAGTAAAAGAATGTAAAACTCATAATCTAGCACATTTATGGACTTTACTTTTCTGCATTCCTCCTAATGACCAGCAGAGGATGAGGCCTCTGTTTGCAAAATAAACAAACAAACAAACAGATAAATAACTGTTGGCTTTTATTTATGAGCTCAATAAAAACTTTACTGATAATTTTATGTCCTCATTCACTTCTCTTAGTATTATTTGATACAACATGATCTACAGTAAAAAGAGACTATTAAGCAGAATACCCTTTAGGGCATGGCTTTCAATGAAAACCAGTCAAGTCAAGTAGAAACTAATGGAGGCAGGACGGTAAAGAGGAAATAGTAACCGTGGGAAAGAGTAAAGTCCTGTGAATCAGTAACGTGGGTCTAGTGGTGGAAAGAAACAGTACATTTATTCAACCACTGACTTATAAGTGCAGCTTTGGGGTTTTTGTTAAGTAGTACTTTTTAAGCATTTGTTGATGGTTATGATTGTGCAGTATTTTAACATGAAAGTTAATAAGTGATTATATTTGTGGATATATACTATGAAACACAACCAGCAGCACGGTGGTGCTATACTTAGCACAGTTGGCGCAGGGCGAGGGTTTGAGTGTTTCTGTGGGGAGCTTGCATGTCCTCTGCACGGCTTTTCTCTCAAACTTTGTGTCCAAAATATAGTGCTTTGTGAGGGCTTATCATATTAAGTAAGACTAATATTATCTAAATTTTGGCCATTTCCATAAATGCTTAAAAAAAACAACTTCCACTTCGTTAAAACTCGTGTAAGCTTATATTAAGCTCAGTATGTGCTGCGTTATGAAGCCACAGAAGTGGCTGTTGCCTCAGGCACAAACAATAATTACTGACATACCTGGTATTAACTCTCCCTCCTTTATGTTGGAGATGTTTTTGGCTCCAGGGCTGCCCAACCCTTTGGACCTACACAGCAGTGTAACACTATGACTCAGCTCTTAAGGAGATGTACAATTTGGATCAAGTGCAAGACCAGTCAGTAGGCCAGTGCTCCACCACTACGGTCCAGACTGAAACTTCTACACCTAACTAGCCTCCAAAGATAGCGTGGTAAGTATAGAACAAAACACAAGCAGAAAGGGGTCAAAGTTGAAAAGCTGGTCATCTAAAACCTGTAAACAGATAGATTAATAAATGATTATTACAACTGTAAAATTCCTTAGGGATGTTATTAAAAAATGCAAATCATTTTAAAACTACTTCATATAAGTCACTGCGATACTGACCTAATTACTGAGTAATAATTGGTCTATAACTTTCCTTCTAAGCTCTCATTTCATGAAACACTAAAACTGAATTGATAAGAAGTTTGATGATAACAGGTAGTAAATATCAATTAGCTATGGGTGTCTTGCTGTTAACAGTAAAATATGGAATTGTAGTGAAATGTTTGCAGCCTAAATAAAGCTTGTTAAAACATACATGATCTCTCTCTGCTCAGATCTCTGTTGCCCTTGTGGCTTATTCACTACCCTTATAGATATGACTTGCAGGACTAGCCCCATGTTTACTGTTCAGGTTAGTATTCAGTGAGTTTCCACAAGAAGACTGCAGAAACATCTGACAGATTTCAGCAACACTGTAGCTGCCAATTTGCTTTTTTCTCTTTTGTTAAAAAACCCCTTTATCGTGAAATTAAGCATCACATTACCTCGGTAAATGAAATAACAAAAAGCATCTGATCATGACTCACTTTTGACCAAAGGCTACTTTGGTTTGGTTTGTTTCTGCAGACCTGTAATATATTTGAGGTTTTAACCTCGCGGTCCTCACTGACTTTGAGACTTCCTCAAACACCACCATGACAAAAAATCTTTGGTTTTTTTCAACATGTCTAAACAGCCATGAGATGGACTGTTACATAATGCGGTACACGCATTCATGCCGCTCAGAGGAGTGATCCTGATGACTTCCACTGATCTGCTGCTTTTGTCTTTCAGTAAAAAAAAGAAAATTAAAAATGACTGAAAAGTTACGCCAGCAGCCCCTTGCACCCAGAATGTGGCCTTCCTTCTTTTAGAACAACATTTAAAATATACATAGACAAAATGAAGAAATAGCCCTAAAACATTTTGTTTCTATAACATGTCATATCTTTTTGAGAAGCACAGATTAAGCTACCTTCTTCAGTGCTGCTGTACTTGAGCTGTGTTTGAATTACAGCTCCTGGGTCGTTGCTGCCCATTTAAATAGTGCTGACCTGTTAACTGGACTGCACCATGTTTCTCTGGCAGTGGTGATATTTTGTAGTGCAGTTTTGCTGTTGAATTTTAGTTTTCTTTAAGAGGGTTTAGTTATTATTTTATCCTTTGTTTGCTTTGTTGATCTTCGGCAGCTTAAACTGACAGGGTTTTTGTAGTTTGTTTCAATACTCATGTCTTAGTTTATCCTCCTTGTGTGTCTTAGTAAGGTTGTGTTGCTGGATTCTTTCACTTGATGCTTGAGGTAGATTTCTGCCTCAAATTATTATCAAATAGTGTCATATTAATTTTATGTCAGTAAAATTTAAAACGTTTTTCAAAATCTCCTGTACATGAAAAAGTCTACTTGGTCAGAGGGAATTATGCTGCACGTTAACAGATGACAACCACCAGAATCAGGAGGAATCATCCTCTGGAGAGGATGCGCTCACTGACAGCATCGTCAAGCCATGATTGCCTCATGACAGAGGTAAACACAGTGATGTCTGTGATACTGGTCAAATACTGGAAGTCACTCCGTAATGCCTCAGCAAAACCAATCGCACCTCTAGCAGCACGGTGACACTTCCTCAGGATTACAGTTACTCAAGTTGCCTGCGACTTACTGTCACTTCTACTTTGCACATGATTATTTACGTCAGCCTTCTCATGAACCTGCAGGGAGACTCTTTTGTCTAAGCTTTGACCAGATAGGACATCCTGTTTTATTCAGCGCCAGACAAACATTCAGTTTCACTGCCATCGTACGCCCTGTTTGAGTTCATCCAAACTCAGAACTGTGTGACTTTAAACACAAAGGACATTTTAGTTTCACGCATGCCTTCCTGACAGCACCGCTTCATTTCACTGCACTATTCAAAGCAGCTGTTTGAAAGATTAGGAAGCATTGAGACATTTCTTTGCTGCATCATTACTGGCTAAAAATTTTAAATTCCAAATTGGAAACTGGGCTCAGTACTACATATGAATGACATACTTGCCAAAATATGTCATTGATATTTTAAGGCTGCTGAAAAAAACACTGCCTTTGCTGTAACGTTTTGTCAAAATATATCCAACAAATGAAAAACACCCACATCAAATCCATCTGTAAAGCACATTACCATACATTCTTAAAATAGCCTTGCATATTCACCAGAAAGAAAGAAAGAAAGACAAAAAACTGAAGGGTTGGCCCCGCCCCCTTTAACGCAACATTAGTTATAAAACTCTCCAGCACATGTGCAGTGACCCCCAGCTGCACATGTTCCTCCTCCCAGAATGAGATCATCAAGTTTGTCTCTTTGGTATTGTCTCAAGTTCAAGTTTGAACATTTTAGGGCTCAAACATTAGCATTAAATAATTCATTAAAAATGAAAAACATATTAAGAATATTTAGTTTAGTTTTACTTTGTCAGTAATCATTCAAATGATATCAAGCACATCACTAATGAGTTGCTGATACTTGAATTCAATGAAAAAAATGACACAAGTGCTCCATTCAAGATAAGAGGATTATCAGCCAAATGCATAAAAAGTAACGGAAAAAGTGCTGATAAGCACAAAAACCGGACAGTTTACTTTCATGAATATGTTAATGATGTGTTGCATCTTTGCTTAAAGGTTTACGATCATGTTTTACATGTAAAATGTGAAGTAATTTTAACTCGGGTGTAGTGATAGCTTCTTTTTTCACTGCCTGAAATTACAAATACTAAAAGTAAAAGTACCTTAAAACCACATTTGAGTGCATATGAGAAACGCATCGCGTTACTGTGCAAACTGTTAATCAGAAGCAGCTTTACAGACTCTCCTGTTATTATTGTAAGTACATAAAAAACGCTAAGCAAGAGCACGCAGGCGCGAACGCGCGTAAACAAAGCCTGATGCAGGATGCGCAGCGCAAACACGTGTATGGCCTGAACATTGCTACACAGCACATTTGTACGATTCCTCCCCGCAAAAAGGAGTTGCGACTTACGAGGAAAACCCTCCAGTTTCACTTTACGGGAGGAAGGGGAGTGGGTGCACAGAATCATTACACAGTTCCTAGAAAGAGATGCACCGAGTCGGGCGGGAGTCCCTGCTATGAGGAGAGATCGTCGCCGAGCTTATGAGCAGCACTCTGGTCTAACCCTCCAGCTTCGTGTGTCCGCTCCTGGGTGATTCCGGTGAAAACAAGAGAAGAAACATTTTGGGGGCAGGAAAGAAAAACTTCCATTTCCATCAAAATGCCCCATTCGGTTTCGTTCCTGTTGTATCAAACACGACCCCTCCTCTACTCGTCTCCCTTTCCCTCTGCACATTCCTGCACTAACAAAATAAAAACACTGCCGGATCCCCTAGTGTTGGAATCCCACTCCTCGGGCTGGATGTGGAGAAGAAAAGAAACCTTGTTTTCACGGTCGGGAGACAACAACAGAGGACACGAGCTCCGGAAACACCGACAGAGAGGGAAACATTTACAGTGACAGTATGAAACAATGAGGCATACTGCTAAACTATAAACAAACAGAAACAAATGCACGAAAGCGGCGATAGGCGCACATGTAGATTTCAACCACAGAGAAGTTACTTACGCATAAACTCCAAGCAGGCGAGACATTTCCCCAAAGCGAGCACAGACCCCTGCATGGACATTTCTCACACAGATTACAGATGCTTTTAACTAAGGGGGGTAAATCTAACAAGTTTTGCGTATGTTTAAACCGTTCATCCTGTCCCTGCAGCCCGGTCCTTCCACTCCAAAGTCCCTGCAGCTTCACAGCTTCATGAGCTCTCAGAAAGAGGATTGATTCGGGTCAGCGAAGTTTCCCAACCCCCTTACCCAGCAAAATAAATGGGCCAACACCGATGCCAGCCGCCTGCTGCTGGGGTGGCACTGGCTCTGCTGCCAGGGGATTGGTTATTCTGTGTGCTCGGTCAGTGGTGGGCACTGGGCCTGGGACAGAGAAGAACACAAGAGATGGAAGAAAGAAGAGAACGAATGGCACATGGAGACCTAGTTTGAGAGAGGCCTTGGATAGATTTGCAGAGTTGAGAAGGTTTGGGTCACTCAGGTTCGCTGCAGGGATTTTAGATCTGGAATTTGAGTCTTTGTGTTAAAGTCAGACTCCTACTCAAGTGCAAAAGCTTTAGCATCAAAATATTGTCAAAGTACCTAAAGATCTTAACTATTGATTCACTGTATATCACACTTTTATGTTGCAGCTGGAGTTTTATCTACACTGCTCAACAAATCATGGGAACATCACAGCACAATACAAAGTCAGTTACACTTCAAGGATAGCAGTGATTCCACATCACCTGCTTTGGTGCAAATCAAAGTGTCAACAACAGCAAAACTTGCATACCAGCTTCAGGTTTGAACCTGCCCCAGACATCACGAGCAACGGGTGAATCTGACTGAAAAAAGGAGGACACCACACCTCGTAGGGTAGCCACTCTGAAGCCATACTTTAAATCATTCTGCTTTATAATTCAATTTAAAAAAAAAAGGGGGCATAATTTATAAAAATTAACATAATATGGTGTTAAATAAGGTTTGAAACTGGTGACAAACTGTTGACCTATCAGAGTGCTCATAAATTGAATAAAAAGTCATTTTCCTAGAGACAATTTGGTTTCTCTTTAAAACAAAACAGTTAATCAAAGTGTTTTTTAAACCACCATCTGTAAAGGAAGTTAATTGAGGAAACAGGTGCTGGTGGATGATTGTGTAGCTTTAACAAAATATAAGTATTGTATCCTTCACAACTGCTGATATTACAGTTACTTTCCAGGCATGTAAAATCCTGAGTTTCACAAACCTGTATGCTGGGTTTTTGCTTCCAAGAAGCCTTTAAATTCGTGGAACCGGTATCCCAAACTAAAACCAGAGTCCTGGATTGTATTTCATGTCTCACAAGTATGTGAAAACAGCTCCACTCCCACACAACCCCAGTGCAGCCCTGTGCTGTTTTTTTTTTTTTAATCTAAAAGGCTGTTTAAGAAACCTCCCTTCCCAGCTGCAGGGGACAGAGCTGTCTTCACAGTTTTCGGGTCACGAGGTTTCTGCTTCTCGCCTATTTGACTTATCACTCTAGTGATCTGGTGAAAACAAAAGGTGACATAGGGTCACAGGGGACTGATAAGAAGAAAGAGGTCAACATCGTTGAGAGTTTCTTTTTATTGTTCAATGCATGGCCACACACATATACTGGTTTTCTTTTGCACAGTGCAAGATGGGACAGTCACTATGGAAATGGTGATGTAGATGGGGTACATTTTAGGAGTTTACAGGGGTCCCACCTTCCTCAGGGAAAAGCCAGCTAGCTCCTCTTTTCTTAGCCTCCACAACGACTAGCTACAACATGAGGCCAATCGGCTTCTAGCTACCCTCCTCACACTAACGTTACACCTCGATAAATAGATTCTAGGCTCCTTTTAATTTTCAGAACTGAAGGTTTGTTTACTTGATCCACGCACGACAGCAACCCCTTTCTTTTCCCTTAAACATTCTTGCATATATCATTCAGATTTAGCTTAGAAAAAGCAAAATAAACAACATCATTTGGGTACAAAAATAAAATCCAAATTAAAACCTTTAACAGGGCAACGCCTGTCATGTGTTTTTTTTTCCTTTTCTCATAATGAGATAGCACAATACATAAGTCACTGGTCACAAAAGTACACTGCAAATAAAGAAAAACAAAACCCCAAAAAAAAGCCACATAGGAAAGAAACCGCTCGCAGAGAAGTCTTCCTCAACCCTTCCTAGAGGCTGACGAGCTACGAGATGAGGGCTGGAAGCCTCGAGCGTCAGGTGAACAGAGCACGTTTTCTCTGTCTCGAAGCTGTCGTCATACAGCCTTGACTTTACAAAAAACACAGCCCCACCAGACTCGCACATTCTTGACCCTGCTTCTCAAATACAGACTGAAGGGAAAGGGGAAAAAGGGAACGGAAATCCAAACCACTGCTCTAAATATCTATATGGATTCAGCTTGAATGTGTTTGTGTGCTCGCCGTTTCTCTCAACACGTATGTACTCGTTTGCTAACATATACAGTGTATTCCTGGTTAGGGAGTGAACCAGGGGCACTTAAAATTGTGTAGCGTCATCCCGCCATTTCCTCACCCCGACCACTAGGGGTCACTCTTTATGTTTAGGATTAGGAGTGGGAGATCTGCTGTTTCTTATAGCGTCGTTTCGCCCGCCTTTCTCTTTTTCTAGTTACTTTTAAAAAAAAATTTTTTTAACTCCACTATTCACTTTTCCAACCCTCTAAGCTTTTTAACTCCTCGATCCAGCTTTCTTTTGAGTTGTTTTTTTTGCCTTTGGAGACGCAGATACACACAGAGCAAAAGAGTGGGAGAAAGAGAGAGGGAGCAAGTGTTGTGATCGATCAGCTGTTCGCAGCGCCGACAGCTGCTCCCCTTTTGACCTCTCAGCCAATCTCCTTCCACTGACGGTAGAACTCCACGATGTTCTTCAGCTCCATGCCTGCTGAGCCAGCCGTCTGGATCGCCGCCTGGTGGAGACAAACGAGGCACGAAGATAAAAACAAAGTATTTCTCAAATTTGTACATTTTTAAGCTCAGTAGGCAGAACTTGTCCACAGTCTGCAAGCGGTGATAAAACTTGTCACCTTCTCAGACCAAAAATAAACTTCACCCACAGACCCAGTGAGTTAAACACACTCTTGCAAGAGTTTTTCCCCTAAATGTTTGCTTCAAATATGCTGAACCCTTCACTTCTCATTTTAGTATTGCCCAGACTGAGGTAACATCCTATGGGCTTCCTGGATGCAGACTTTTTAATGCATTTCTTTACGTTATCATTTTTTTATGTTCTTTTTCTATTTTTTGTTCAGCTTTTGGTTTTCCTTTGTTTCCTGCACCACCTCTGCTCCATCTGTTAGCAGTGGTAGATGAGGTGAATGTGGGATGGTGGCTTTGAGGTCAAACTTTCCAGACATTTGTAGCAGATGCAACTATAGTATAAATCTTAGGTGACTTCCTTCTCGAATTACCGCATTCACAAGACTTTCAGAAAACTTGACCTTTGACTTGAGGTTGAGTTCACTGAGATTCAAATACATCCGAGATCTTTAGCAGATACACCTTTGGTATCAATTTGAAGCTCCTATGTCATTCTCGAGTTAACGCAATCACAAATGCCGCGTGCCTGCCCACAGAGGTGACGACAATAGCCTTTTATGGCTGAGCGGTAAAAATTACAACCAAGTCAGACTCCTTTGAAGCAGAAATATTTGAAAATTAGGAGTGACTCAAGATTTTTGCACAGTGCTGTACCTTGGAAAATACTGATCCGTGTTTAACAGTGATGAACACGAAGCAGTGAAGACGGCACTGAAGCCAAAAGAGCAGAAACTAAAGGTGGGAAAGCTCCTGAGTGCTCGTGTCTGTGAGATAAAACATACAGCGAGTTACTGACCTTCATCGCTGCTGACCGAGAGCAAAGCTCCTCTACTTCATGGCCTGTAAGAATGGTCACCATACCAGCTGTATCTTCATCTCCGTTGCTCTGGGAGACTGTTAGCTGACGGCAACTATCCACCATCTTGTACAGATGCCTAGAAACAAGAAAACTGGGTCAGTCAAGCTGGAAGTCATATTCACGGGAACAAATAAGGCGTCAGCAGAAGGGAAGTAGAGCTTACCAGGCTTCGATGTCCTGCCGCTTCAGCTTATCTCTCTCAAAACTTCGACCCGACTCCTTCTGGCAGCGGATGTATCTACAGAGGAAGAAAGAAATACGATTTAAAGAGAGTTTTTATTGAGAAATGTTTCATCTCACAACTTAACCCACCTGTTGCCTTTACGAAATTCAGACTCCAGGAAGCGGATTCCATCCCTCGCACCAGCATTTTCCTTCTTTAACCTGTCAAGTCCATCAATCACTAAAAGAAAAGGGGAGTCCAGATTAAACACCTGGGCAAACAGCAACTCCAGCGCTCAGAAGGTCTGGAGCTTGATTCTGACTCGTACGCTTTGAGCAGACGGCGAATCATAAATGAAGCTAGAACTGAGCTCATTTAATTGTTGTTGTATTTTGTCTCTCTGCGAGTCAGTGAACAGCGACGGGGAGTGCACGGGGGTGGTGCCAGGGGAATAATGTGCCGGCCAGAGATGATTTACTCCACGTGGAATGCAGGTATGCACCCAAACCAATCAGTGACTGGGTCACCCCAAACTGGCACATGTGACCGACTGCTGCTGTCTAGTGTCATTAGTCAGGAAGCAGCTCGGTACACACTAAATAAACCAGAGCTGTCATAACCACTAGTGAGGATTTTTTTTTTTTTTTAGGGCAACAAATAATTATAAAAGAATCAATTTCCTGTTAATAATCAGTTAATTGTTTTAGGCTAGAAGAAGTTATAAAATAGTGAAGATTGCTTGTAATGTTCAAGCGCCTCAAAAATAACAAGACCGGTGACCCAGGTGATTGATATATGCATTTTTTTTCTTTTTTTCTTCTTTTTTTTCTTTTTCTGCCCGTTCTGTTGGTTTTTGGTTTTTGCCCTTCTCCCCCGTCCCTCTTCTCAGCTGTTTCTCTTTCCCTCTTTCTTTCTCCCCTTCTTTCCCCCAGTCAAGTCTGTCCCATATTCAGTAAGTGAAAATAAAATAAACAATAAAAGGTGAATCAAATGGACCATTATGGCAAGGCTGGGATGGTCAATTTGGTAAAGTAAATCCGTTGGGCATCTTTCTTTGCCTTTAGACAACAATTCTGATGGCAAAAGAGCCAAACGGGACAGGCAAAAAAACAAAACAAAAAACAAACAAACAAGACAAACCAGCAAATACTGATTTTAGAAGTTGTTTGAAATCTTAAATTGATTTTCACGGTGACTGATAATAGATTTATCAGTTTGTTTCAGCACCACTCATTCCTTTCACAATCTGTGTTACGTTACATGTTACAGCCTGGCTCTAAATTTATGTATTTATCACCTCAAAATTCTACATACAACATCCCATAATGACAAAGTGAAAAAGGTTTGCTTCATGTTGTTGCACACAGTGGCCTTTCTGTACAAAGTCTGTATGGGGAAATAAAAACTCGCCTCCATCTGTGACAAACTCGCCCACAAAAGGGGAAAAAAAGCAACAAGACTGTGTTGAAAATATGTTTAACCTCACTTAGTAAAGAAAGAAAAAAGAAAGAAGAAGAAAGAAAGAAGTGAGGCTTCATTTCCTAAAACTTAAATACATGTTTGCTTATAGAAAAACATGAACACACATCGACTTCTAAGTAAGGTAACACAGACTCTTCGTCTTCACCAACATGTGGATCAGTCGTGTTTATGAGCACAGTCACTATCACAGGCCCGTTTCTGAGCCACGAAAAATCCTCCTCTTAACTTTTGGACTTGATTAACTTTATTAATAACCAATTTAAACTTGCATGTTTGTGCCAATCAGGATTTTCTGCAGGTGTCACCAATATATAGTTTTAAATATGTATTTTCTGCCTAAAAATATTACATTAATACCAAAATATAAAAAGGGATCAGTTCTTTCCTGTATTCCCAGCCGTATGCAGGAATAATTTCCAATAATAACAATAAGAATAACTGAAATGAAAACAATCTAAAGCCATAAGAGAAACAGAAAATGGACGACTAGACTATTTTTAGTTAATTAGTTTTTGTTAAAATCTACGTTTGCCTGTTATCACATTTGAGATACTGACAAAGTCTGGGAAATTAACACTCAAAATACCTACAGCAGGTGAGGGAAAATATTTAAGACTTTGTTTATCGGTACAGAAAAAAAGGTTTCAACTCTTTCCCCCGTAAACACGACATCTGACAACCTTTTTGCTTTGGAAGCCTGAAAACTGGCAGAAACTGTTCAGTTCAGAAAAGAGAAACTAGGATTACCCCTACGAGGGATCTGAGAAGGAAAGCGTTAAGACAACCTGGTATTTTTCCTGCATAATCTTGGCCTCGGGTCCAATTCTAGCGGTGAGTAACATTGTGCGAATTTATGGAGAGGCTTTTAAGACTTATTTTTTTATAAAGGGTTAGGTTCAGACTGATATTTTGCTCTGTCATCCTATAAAGCACAATCACTGAACAAGAGAAAGATCCCTGTAAATCCATTAATCCCCACCACCTATGTGGGGAAATGGTACAAACAGCGGCTGTGTACCGCTGTTCCAGACAAAAGATGCCACAGTGCACTGACCTGTTCGTGGGATGATGATGATAAAGCAACCGCTACCAGCCAGCTGCCGGATGAGGTTCAGATGCTGGCACAGAGCAGCTGTGTCTGGCACCAGGTAGGGAGACATGGATGACTGGGCTTTAGGCTGCTGAAGGCTGCCCTCTAGCTGTGACACCTCCAACTGCAAGGAGAGGACAGAAGAAAGGAACCCAACTCGTTATGATCTCTAATTAAATTAAGAAGCGTGTAGATTTTATTTTAACATGTATTGTAGTCAGTGATGGATGCTTGTAGTCTAATAAACAATGTCACTCCTTGCAAACTTTCTCTTCTCAAGATTTCTCCAATAAATTTTATGAACATTTTGTCACAGCTGATAAAAGATAATTACATTCTGATGACACTGGTGCACATGGCATTCGATATACTACATAATGTATTTACTATTGCTGCATGTCTCCCCCCGCCCCCTGTTGGTTACCTGTATATCACTAAGCTCTGTGGTCTGGCCTTACAAACTGGAAGCTACCAAACGTGAGCAGGAGGTTGTCTCTCATGGTCTCTCCTGCCTTCAGTTTGTTTTTGTATGATTTAGAGTCATTTCTGATGGACTCAGTGGTCATATTTTCACAACTTTATTTCTATTAGATTTAGATCTAATGTTTGTTTACGGCAGAGACAGGAAATCTGCAGCGGAGTGGTCGGAGTTGCTTCCTTTCTTCTTGTTAACTTTGGCCGGCCAATCAGGCTCATGTTTTATGTTAATGGTGGATTATTGTTAATTACAGCTGTTTTTTTCTTGGTTATCAACACTCTGGTTGATTATGTTGACCCTCTTTTGCAGTAAACCTTTCAGAACACTTTGTGTGTTTTTTTCATCACTAAAGAGGGAGGCTGTTCTCATATCCAGCACTTCTTAGAGACGCACACATTCTCTTTGAGCAGGTCCTATGATGCATAAGCAGCAGCAATACTCTCACTTGCAGACAGTTGTTTTTTAACCTAAAATGAAAACTTATTGATTAAACCAATCATTAACCAATTAGTAAACATCACCATTTCATGATTTGTTAATTGTAAAGAAACTATAATTAACTATATTTATAATACCATAATTAGTCATCAATTTACCGTGTATTAGGGATTGTTATAAAGCGATAACAACACAAAGAGTCAGGGGACAGTAACTAAAATAAAAACCTGTAGTCGAAGCTGGGCCATGTCCCTCATTAATCGATTACGACGAGCCTCCTCTTCAGCCTGGACAAACAAAAACAAACAAACAAAGAAAACGGGGTCAATATGTAAAAAAAAAACAAAAACAAAAAACATGTTGGGTTCCAGGTCATTATATATTTATTTTATAGGTCATAATAGAAAAACACGTACACAACACCACAGGTTTTTTAAAATTTTAAACTGTGTAATGACTAAAATGTCAATCACCATGCGAAACTGGGCCTTGGCCTGCTGCACCAGATTATCCTGTTTGGACTGACTAACGCTGGTGAAGATGCCCGCCTCTGGGTTAAAGTGCAGCACGTTGCCTTGGAGACTTGTCAGGAAGTGGCCGAAGCTGCGAATACAACACACTCGTACCACACACTGAAAGAAACACAAAGACAAAAAAAACAAAACTTTAATGACGCAAAGATTTAGAACTGAGGTTATCTGATTACACATTTAGACTTCACAGGAGTTTTACTCAAATATTTCCATCTCATTAAATAACTTATTTTGGTTCATCACACTCACACACACACACACACACACACACACACACACACACACACACACACACACACACACACACACACACACACACACACACGTCCTCGATTCAAATCAACAGTCCAAAGTCTGGAAGTATTTAGGTCAGTATTACATGACACTATTTTTCTGTTAATCAACTATTAAGTAATGCTTTCAGCTTTAATTTCAATTACTGAGCTAATTTCATTAAATGTGTAAATCTTCTAAAATTAAACTCTTATTGCATTTTAAGTGATTAATAAAACCGAATCATGTTTTTGTCTGTATTTATTGTTTTTGTTTGTCTACATTTATTTTTGCAATCTTATGTTGCAATCTTTGTACACTGTACAATGACCATCCCCGCTGAATCTTTGTCTGTGATCTATGATGCATGGCTGCTCCCCTTGGTGGCGTAGTACATTGATCATGTTGATCATGATAACAGCAGGATGACATAACAACAAGCAAATAATCTGTGCTGCAACACCTCAAACTAGAATTTCTTCTTTGTTTTCTTAAATCCATTTCATATGTTGTTTTTTTCCTACAACATGTGTGGGTATTGTGTTGATTTTATGTTGTGCTCTCATTGGCTGGTTTGACAGACACAGGTCAAGGGAGCAGTTACATTGTCAGATGGTAATTCTGGATTTCTCATATTGTCTGAATTTTGTCCCTTTACAACATTTTGAACTTCTCTTTGTAGGACTGTTGTTTGGAGTCACGGCCACCATTCTTTCACATGTGCCATCTTTTTCCCACAATAACCAAAATTTCAGTGTTTACCCAGCTCAAGACAATAAATCAGAGACAGACAATTTCCTTTTGTGCCTTCCAGTGTTTTAGCCTGCACTTAATATGATGTGCATGTATGAGTCTGAGTGCCTGTACCTCTTGTAGGGGACTGAGGGAGGGGTTGCGCCGAGAAAAGTCAAGGCGGCGGTGGGCTACACCGAGAGCAGGCAGGTGTCGCAGAGCCAGATCCTCAGGCAGCAGCAGACTCTGGACCAAATCCGGTCGCTCACACTCATTTAACAACTCTGTCACTTCAGCGTTCAGACTGAGCTCTGCAGCAAGAACACACAAATACAAATTAGTACCGTAAATGTAGACTCAGAGCACACTCACCAGAGTGTTAAAGTCACACAGGGAGATAACTATTCAGTGCGAGAGCTGAGCGTTACACAGTATTGTCAGTAAAGTGAGTGTACAGTACAGGGATGAGATCACAGCTCAGATGTAAGCACAACAAGAAAAATCACCTAATTGCATTGAAAATAATGTGTTGTTTTAATAACATGTTTCACCGTGGTGACACACTCACAACACACCATTTGTTTTACTGCTTTACATCTCCTGAGCAACCAAGTGTTATTTGGTTTGTGTTTCCAAGAAATAATAATAATAAAGTTCAGCTTGAGAAAAAGTCATTTAAGAGATAATTAGGCTAAGAATAAAGAAATACTCTTGAATGAGGCTCAGAGTGAATAGTAATATCTATAAGATCTAGATTTTAATCTTTAAGGACACAGGAGGAAAAAAATGCCAGAACCTGACTGCCGTTGAGACAAGCAGAAATCTCTGTGCAGTGCAGTCAACCAGTAACTCACCAGCCTCGAGCAGCTTGCTGCCATCTGGTAGCAGGTTCAGCAGCACAGACAGTCGGTTCCACAGGCTTTGGGAACTCTGCAGAGAACACAGATGATCAGTTTGTGAAATACAATCCTGAAAAGCCAGCATTTCGTAAACAAAGCAGGAAAAATCTGTCACCTCACCTGCGCACACATGAGGATAATATCGGTATTTGTCCGTAGCCAGTCAAGAAACACCTTAACAACCTGGATTAACCCCTGATTGGTCATAATCTCCAGTTTCTCTAAGAGGGTTTTTTCACTATGTACTGACTCAGTGCTGTGTTGACTTCCTTCCGAATCAGAGTCCAAGTCTGGTGAATTAGGAAAAATGAGCCAAAAGACAAGCTTGATTAGAACACTGTGAACCCTCTGTGATCAGATGACTGAGCATCATAAAGGGAACACTGATTTTATGTTTTATATAAAACTAATGTTAAACATTACCATTTTCACTGGTTCCATTGGCAGTACCAGGGTTCATTTCACAGGGGGAATCTCCAGGAGGAGGAGGAGGAGGAGGAGGAGTCTCTTGGGAGGGGGGAGCTGAGCTGTCAGTAGGGGTTGGAATACTCGGGGAAGACGAAGCATGAGGCCTTAAAAGCATGTTACTGAATGTTGGCGCCAGGCGAAAGCATCTCTTAGCCTGGAAGAGCTGAGAAGACATGGCCTGCAGGTTACTGCTAATGCTGGAGTCACTGGACATGAGAGGCCCATTGGTGGTCGGAGGGGTGTCGGTGGTATCCCTCTCTCCTGCGTCTTCCTTTGGTTGGTCCTCATCTTCATCATCCTGGTGCTCCCGGGCGTGACCCTCTGAGTTTTCCGTGTCCTCTATGTCTTCTAGGTCTGAGCGAGACTCTTGACTGTTCATGTCTGAATCAGTTTCTACATCAAATGCTGTTCCTCCTTCCTCCTCCTCCTCAGAGCCGCTTCCCCAGCTGCCCTCCTCGCCCAAGGCATCTCTCTTGGGCTCCTTCTTCACAGATGACGAGTTGACTGGCGTTCCTGTTGTGGTCCCACCTGTTGAATCAGCACGGACCCCTCTTTCTTCATCGTCATCTTCTTCTTCTTCACTCTCGAAGCCTTCGCTCAAGTCACTTTCATCCTCTCCGTGACCGTCTTTGCGAGCACAGCGGCGACGGCGGAGTCGAGAAAGGCGGCTGTACTTCTTCTTCTGCCTCTGCTTCTCTTCGTTCATCTTGCGTTGTTCTTCTATGCTGCTGTGCTTGTTGGCTGCAACCCTTTCAGAGCCATCTTCATCCTTATCCTCCTCATCCTCTTGCTCCAGGGAACCATTTTGCAAAGGCCTTTCACCAGAGGGATCTGTCGGTGCAGCTGTCAGATCCTTCATGTCCAGATCGTCTAGATAGAGATAAAAACTGCATCTTAATTTCATTCAAGTTCTTTGAGGATGTTTCTCTGGAAAAAAAGAATTACTTTCAACTATATATTTCACTAAACAGTATGTTCAGTATCATTTTGAAACTTCTCCATCTGCCTTTTATGGCTGAGGGGTGTAAGGGTTTACCATTATAAATAAAAACTAAGACAATGTCTTAGGCATTAGGGCAGGATATCTGTTAGCACCTTCTTTATTTATAGCGTGTGATTAAAATAAGATGCAAAGACACGACTTCCTTCCTTTTCTTGGAGTTCTGTTATGTGCATAGTGTCAGTAGTTTTCATCACTTTATAACTGTTTGTTTCTGTCCTACTTTGTGCTGACATATACTGTGTCTGTTAACATGGGCAAATTCTCCATAATGCTGTCCTTATTTAGGTTTTTTAGTTTAGACTCTCAACATTAAAAAGGCTGAATAGTGCCAATGAGCTCCATTAAAGTTATACCCAACATTCATTGTTGGAACGGGGTGTGCGCACAAGCAACAAGGAGAGTACAAGGATGCAAACCCTGGTATGGTTTTAAAGAGTCAGGTTAAGTAACACATCATCATCATCATATATCGACACAGTCTCCAATGCATCTTAAAAAGTCCACATACTCATATAGCCAACAGTTCTTGATACTGTGCTGGTTTATGATGGTTTTTAATAGCTAAGAAATAGCTTGCAGGTGCATTTTTATGCCTTTTTCCCAACATACAGGAAAAGAATACATTTCTCTTTCACCTGCAGCGTCAGTCTGAAGTGGAGGCACCTGACTCTCTGCTTCTTCCAGTTCAGCCTGAAGCCGGATGTTGACGTGGTTTACAAGGTGGGAGAAGAGGGCCAGAGTGAATGCTATGGATGCACTGTACTGCTTTGAACCTAAGGACAAAATACACAGAAACACTTAAATAAACACAAGAAAGATTTGCTTCTATACCTCTAAAGTTCCAAGTAATTCAGTGCTTTAATAACTAAAACAAATTGAAAATGGTCTGTTTTGACAACAAAGGCTCAGGGTCGAAATTTCATTTTGGGAGCGAACACATCACACGTGCTCTGATTCATAGAGGACGTACTGAAAACTTTTTGTTCACTTGTGGTGACGTAATGAAAAATGAATGAACAAATGAATTTCTTAGAACAGCTTAAATTACACAACCACCTACCTCCTCTCTTAAGGCTGTGCACTACCATCAGACATGTGACCACCATTTTGAAGATTAGGTTGTCAGGCAGCACAGGATAGGAGCTGTCACTGTGCTGCTGCTGCTCCTCCTCTTCCTCGCTAGGGGTGTGGTGAGCACCGCCATGTGTTGGCGGTGGCAGGTAGAACATCACCAAGTTGAAGTCTTCCAGCACCGACTGGCAGAGTGAAGTCAGCTCCGTTTCCATCAGGCTACATAAACCACACAAAATAAAGACTTACTGTAGAAACACGGTAAATGCACTTCAACAATTTAAAACTTCCAAGGATAACATTGATGGTATGTGAAAATATAGTTGTGGACACTGGTTGTACTTTGTGTACATACATTTGCAATCAAAAGTAGCTTTTATGCAAATATACAGTCTCTAAGAAAACAAACACCTCAAGAAGAAGATTTTATTACAGTAATATAATATTCATAGTTCCACTCTGGGTGTAACAGCCTATAGTTGCTCAAAACATATCAACAGATTACAGCATGAAATGGAAAACACACTTATATTTGACATTTAAATGATCTGTGCCACACTTTTGTTGACCATTTCCAAGAACAGTTGGGTGGCACATCACTATGAACTATGGGGTGGTTGCCTCCTTTCCTTTCATATTGGATGGTTCAGAGCATGCTCTGCTATAAAAGGCTGAAGCTCCTTTTCTTAGCACTTAGAAAATCTGAACAGCTCTGATTACGACCACTACACAGATACTTCCAGGTCATTTCAGTAAATTCCTTCCTAAGCAAAACTATCTGACCACTCATAGTGGAACAACAACAAGTGACAAGAACTCAAACTTTTAAAAGGTGATTTTTAAAATAGTTTGTTTGCATTTTGTTTGACCAGTCTTAAACATGCCACTTAATTACCTAAATTTACTAGAAATAAAAGCAAATTTAAAATCTTTTTTTCCTTTATTTTAATTTTAGACCTGGCCCAGACAGACCCTGCAGTAATCCTACAACTACATTTTACTCTTAGCCTGGAATCCAACAGATCTGTTTTCAAACTTTAGAATGTTAAATATTTAACTTGACTACCACGTCAGAGGGAAGACGCTATAAACAGATTTGTTAAATATTTACTACATATGAATGTAAAAAGCCTTTATCTGGCATAAACTGAAAGATAAACTGGTTAAGCATTAAAATACACAAAACCAAATGATTTATTTCCACTGTGGACTTTGATTCTAAAACAGTGTGGGTGCAGAGTCACAACACAAACACAAACCTGTTCTTGGGCTGCAGCAGGCTCTGCAGATACATGAAGCTCACCAGGAGCCGCTTAATGTCTTTCGACCTGCAAAAAAGGCCACAGCAAAAATGATCAACTACAGAGTATTAAACACAATAAAAGATCCATTCACTACTTCTATGTTTTGATAAAGAAAAATAAAATGAAATAAAAGCATTTTAAAATGAAAACATCAGTGGTTTTAGAAACATCTGACCTATGACCTCAGCAAAAACAGGAACATGGAAGAGAACATACATACTTTGTTTAATTTTAAATATGGTCATATTGTTTATTTTGTAAAATGTTCATATTGTCTATTCTTATTTAATTCACTTAATGTACAGAATTCTCCTGCTTGCTGCTTACATGCTACTACTGCACATTCACCTAATGTATATAATATATAATATTCTTCTCTCCCCCTTTTGCACAAGTCGAGGAGCGTGTCAGGTTACATTTCACTGCGTGTTATACTTGTATAACTGTGCATGTGACGAATAAAGAATCTTGAATACAAACTTCCAGCAATGTCATTAACAACACCTGTTCACAATATATTCAGCTCCACGCTTTTTAGATTTTGACTCTTACTTGAAAACACAGAGGGATTTAATATAGTACAAGCTGCTTACTGGTCATTTATGTACATGGAATAAGAACAACATTGTTCTCTGTCCAGGTGGGAAAACAATCTTAATCTTGTTTCCCCTCTTACTACCCCCCACCTACTCATTTTAAAACATTGTTCATTTTGTCTATATTTGTCTTTTATTCCAACTGATGCCTGTTACTTTTGTTTCTTCAACAATCTAATTTACCCAGTGGAATCATCAATCATTTAATATCATCTGGAGGGAGATGCTGCTTTATTTCACCAGTGGTTAGAGCGCATACGTGATTGAGACAGAGTGCACATAAGCTGTTAATTAAGTGAAGCCCCAGTAGTCAACTGGGACTGGATTTAAATTACTCTGATGTAAGCAGACTGAAGTCAACATGTTTTACTATAGATACATTGTAAGCAAGCCAGTGAAGGCCATTAATAACACAAACACACACACACACACACACACACACACACACACACAAAGAGGAAAAATTCCAACCAAGAAAAGTAAATTTACCAAAATTGACAAATTCCAGAGGGAAAATGTTTAGTACTACCACAGTAATAACACACTTCATAGACCACAATGACCCTTAAATAGTGTGTAAAACACTGCATGAAGTGTGACTGACTAGCTTTGTTGTAACCCAGCTTTAAAAGGTAGCCCGTGAATGTGCATCACCTTTGTCGAGAGGGAGACAACTTCTTCATTTCCTGTTTCTTTACTTGATGATACATCTTGGCAGCTTTGTCAAACAGGCGCTTCAGGTTGCCGTAGGCGCCCTCAAAGGGGGCATCTGATTGAATGCTGAGCACAGATTACATCTGTTAAGACTTACAACTATACGAGAGCAGTTAAAAACACTGCAAACGTATATAAACATGGCTCACCAGCGTAGGTAGTAGTAAGTTGCTTCAACATTGTAGAACTTGCTCCCTGCCAGTGTGCCCAGTTGGTTAAAAGGCATTCCTGTTGGCAGATAACCAACACAAACCAAGTCAGCATTTATTTTTGAGTTAGTACCCAGAAAACCATGGGGTAATGCTACATTTGTTAAAAAAATAAATTGTAAGTTTCTCAAATAATATTGTAATATAACCCAAAAAATCATTTGAAAAGAACAAGCGTATGTAGGTTTTTATGAAATATCCCAATATCTTTCAACCCTATAAAGTATGAATACAGCTGCATTTAATGTGAACAATGTCTATATAGAGAGGTGGTGGGAGGACATGTTCATAGCAAGTAAGTGATATTTACAGATGTCTTATTGTTTGTCAACTACAAGAAACAACAATTAACAGTTGTTCTCACAAGTATACTGACCACAAATCTTATTTTCCTGAATGAACTTAATGGTTCTTTTTGTATTAGTAGTATCAGTAAGTTTATAATTGTTGTTGTTGTTGTGTACATAAAGAATCCAGTTAAATCAGTTTATCTACAGGCCTTTAAACAAAAACAAAGCAGGAAAATGTTCAGCCGATGCACAATGCTAAGCTTCCCATTTTAACTAAAAAGGTGTTTATGCGCTCCATTTTGACAATAAACACACAAAAGTGTATTGACCTTCTGCGAAAGCGAGTAAGCACATTTCACAATTCTATACTTACAATATAAAAAAGAAAAACAAACAACCAAACCAAAACAACAACAACACTAAACTGGATTTAACATCTGTGTTGTTCTGGCAAGAAAAATAAAACTTTTAAATCACCCCACGTCCCTTCCATGCTGTGTAAGACCACGGGTATGGCAATACAGTACTGTTTGAAAAAACAAAGAAACCAAACCCTACATTCTCATCACTCACCTACGTGTGGCATAACTGACAATGCCTGATGGTAAAACCTCTCCGCCAGCTGCTCAGCCTCCACTCCTGCAAGCTCGTTTTGGTAGCGCGCTGAGGAGAAAATGATTTTAAACATCACAGTTAAAGTAAGAAAAAAAAATGCAAATCTATATGATTACAGCATTGTGGCTGAAAAGGTGAAGACTGAAATTGATTATTTCAGAAATGTGCACAAACACAAAGACCTGGAATGGCTTCAGACAAACATGAGAAAAAAAACAAACAAAAACAGCTACAAAGTGAAACATCCTTCATTTTAATGCTACAGCATTCTCACAGTCTTACAAGGATGCTGGACTATCATAAACCAAACAGCTTGAAAACAGTGCCTCTAATAGAATCATGGATCACTGGTCATCCAGTATGAATTTCTTAATTTACAATTTTTACAGGTTTTAGGTTTTAGTCCAATATATTTAATGTGCTTTAAAGTTAATCAGTAATTTTGAAGGGAAATAGGTCATATGTTCTCACTGCAGGAGTCAAAGGTTAAGTGGTGCAGACATTTTTGACCCATACCTGTGGTTCACATAAGTCTAAACCAAGCAAACAGCCTTCAGCCAGCTATACTATATAACCGAGTCAAATTTTCCCACGCTGAATGACACTTGTTCTGTCTCACACCTCTGCAAGCCCGACAGATAGTTGAATTAATTACATATTCTATTATCTTATTATTACCTAGATCTCCAAGGTAGACCAGACAGCGATGACAGGCCATCTGTGCCCACTCCATCTCCTTGGGGGTGGCTGACACTGGTTTCTTTCGCCCTGTTGGGAACAATTACACAACACTTTTTTTTTTTTTAAATCCATCCAATCCTTTTATCCAAAATGACTTTGACTTATGTAACAACACAGCAAGCTTAAATTCCAACACAGCAACAGGGTAGCACAGAGTCCAAATAAAAGAGCCGGGACCAGATACTCTTGAAGCATCTCTAACGTTAACATTCAAAACTAGTTTTGTTTAAGTTGGATAAGAAGAGGTGATTTACTCGGTAGCCAGGGGCTGGGTTGTGGCATCTTTGCAGTGTTTTTTCACAAAAATAAGAAATATCTTAGAGTCAAAAACAAGTACTTTTACAGAACAGACTATAAACCATCACCTTGCAGGAACATAAAACCTCTCTGGCTGTATTTCCCTGACAACAGGACTGTACAATTACAGTAACAAAAAACCCCAAAAACCTATATTAATGATTATCCATAATCATGAATATTTAATGTGATTAGTCTTTACGATTTCTGTCTTGGGCTTTTTAGTCTTCGTTTTTGACAGTAGAGTAGTCAGGAGTCCTTACCTTCACTACTGATTATTTGTTCAGTGAGTCTAAACTGCATTTAAATATCAGTAGCAAATGAGGTCAGAGTTTCTAGTTTCTAGTACAGGTAATGTATTACATAGATTAACTATCAATAAAGTTTCAACTATCTTCATCAAGTTTCAAGTTTTTCCACAAGGACACCAGCTATACTGTCTACAGCAGACATTTACAGTTTAAAAGAAGTGTTGTTGTTACAAATAACTCAGTTTTATTCAAGGGTGGTTTAAGGATCCTGAAACAGAAAGACAATTCATTTTATTTTTATGCCTTCATCTGAGAGTGTGAGAATGTGCTGGCTCATCTAACCTATCAGTGGATCTGTCACGTGGGTCCAGTCAATGCAATCCTGCAGCTCCAGCTGGTAATGTGACTGGATGTAGAGCAGCAGGTGTTGGTAGAAACCCACGCCGGCTATCAGGTGAGTTCTGTAGGCACACTCCAGAGCACTGCGACTGTGGATGTGCTGCAGTGAAAGAAAACCCAAATCAAAAGAGAAGTGAGGACTTTAGAGAAAGGAACAGTACACCAATGAGGGTGATCTGCATCAAAATAACAGGCAACTTAAAAAAGAAAATATAACTAATGTAAAATAGACAAGATTACAACTGGCAACTGTGTCGTGTTGTTATAAAGTTGAGTTTCAAGAAGATTTTAAATGTATAAAATAAATGTTTTATAATCCAACGATGCTCATATTAAACCAGCGTTAACCTGCAATAAAGGGTACGCAGGTTTAAAATCTGAAATTGGCTGTGAACATGACACCAAGATTTCATCACCACAAACTAATTCAAGTATTGACACTATAAATATAGCATTTATTTCGTGTAGTCACCATGTCTGCAGTTTTATAGTGCTATGACAATGAACCAAAACAATAAAGTTGCAGACTGGACTGCTGAAAATGAATGCTTATTGTGAAATTATTATTCTCCTAAACGCTTTTGTGGTCACTGGCATGAATATAAAATAAATTGGAGAGTTCACCTTTTAAGTAAAAGCTGGATTAGCCAGGTAGCAACAGAAAACAAATGCGGTCAGTTTAATATATGCAGCAAGGCCATTTTTCCACAGCTGCAGGGACATTTACCTTCTTGTTGGTCTTGATAACCTGAATGACTTCATAGTAAACCTTTCTCCACAGCAGCTCCTCGGCCTTGCGGCCATAGTCCACTGGATGCAGAAACATCAGTTTCACACAAAGTTCCCTCAGCCTGAAAACAGAAAAAAAGATGCACATGTGCAATGAGAAGACAGCTGGGTTAAAGGACCAATTATTTAAGTGTTTTCACACAAGTTCTGGACCACTGTTGGGTGCATCAGGTTCAGACACTGGTCAGAGTAGTACTTCCGTACATTTAATCCACAGTAAGTGAGACTATTGTAAATGTGATCTCCTGAGGTGAGAGTGCAGCCTCAGTGGAGCATGCAGAAGGCAGGAAAGCTGCTCACTAGCTGTGAATTTGCCAGATTACTACCTGCTCTATTCACAAAAAAACAAACAAAAAAAAAAACTGGACACTATGCCAAAAGTTGTAATAAAAAGCTGACAGATTATTGACCGTTTCAACTGTCACATTTGAAATCTCACATCCATCTGTGTTGGGTAGCACCTAGAGCTGGGCGATATGAGATTTTTTCATATCACAATATGTTTTTTTCATTTCAGGCGATAACGATATCTATCACGATATAAGCCAAATAACTATATTTGTAAGATTTAAATGTGCTGTTGCTCACAAGTAAAATGTGAAATAATCAGCAGCTTGTTTTTATTTAAATATTTATTTCCCATAATAAGTTCAACAGGGTAGATGTACTTAAGGAACATGAGACTTTTTCAGATAAATAAAGGCAAATATTGCAAACTACACAAAAGGCAGCCGCTAAAGCGTTTAAGTTTCAAAACAGAACAAACGAAACAGACTACTAAATTGTCAATTCCACTTAGAAACAAAATATTAATTCTAAAAATAAATCTTAGTTTGTTTTACAGAAGAACAGACAAAACTGACTAACTTTTGTCAATATCAAATAAACTGAGAACTAAAAGGAAATTCTCAATCTCTCCTTGTTGTATAGCTTAGCTTTTCAAACAGTTTTAACAGTTACTTTAGTCTGACAAAAGCCGAATGACGAATTAGCGCTTCCAGTCAGAGACTGAGGCTACGTCCACACGTACACGGGTATTTTTGAAAACGGAGATTTTCCGTTTTCGTTTTAAAAAATAATCCCGTCCACACATAAAGGCAGAAATGAAGGAAAACGCTGTTATGAACATGCCAAAGCAGCAGGTGGCGCTAGATTCCTAACCGTGCAGAAATGTTGGCCAATCAGAAGTCTAGAAGCCTCGGTGGGAAAAAGTAAACAAAGCTGCGGCATAGAAGCAGAACCGAGTCGTATGTGTGGAGGGACAGTAACTGTGTGTATATGTAAGCATTTAAACACTGCAGAGAGTAGAATTAACAGTATTGTAGAAATTCATTTCACCGAAACAATAACGTGGCGCACAGTGTGACGCATGCACCAGTTTATTGTATTTCCAGACTTGCTTTCGGCACAATTTCCAGTGCACGCTACTCTGTTTTTTGTCAGACTTGAAATAGCCGAAATACCTTCACACTACGGAACTTCTATGGCTCTTCCGTTCGACAATCTCTCCGGCATTGGAACCATCATCTGTTTTCTCTTCGGTCACGCTCGGTTGATTTTTCTAGTCGGCACACTCATTTCCTCCATTACGCGCTGGCTCCATTACCCGCTGGCTGCTTCCCAAACAAACACACGTGCGGCTTGGCACTTGTGCTGTACGTAACAAGTCACGCGACGTGACGCTGCGGCTGTGATTGGTTCGGCTCTGCGCTACTTAATTTAGATTGGCTGACCTTTTTTTTTTTTTTTTTTAAGAGGACGAGAGCGGCGAGGTCTATCGCGATAGCTTAATTTCTCTATCGAGTAAAAGTTATATCGCGATACATATCGTTATCGTTCTATCGCCCAGCTCTAGTAGCACCTAGACAACTGCACGTGTGAAAACGGCTTTAATTTCACATGAAGTGTAGGGCCCATCAAGGACAGAAATGACTGCATATTGACAACCTTGTCGTGCAGCAGCTTAATAACATTGAGCTGCTTTCATTTTTGAGCATATTTAGACTTTTCTTGACAGATGAGTGCAAACAGTAGGCAGGAAAGTAGGAAGAGAGTGAGGGAGAATGAATTGCAACAACTGGTCAGACCAAACTCAAACCCAGGCCCCTGCAGTAATGACTTGATTGCATTAAGCAAGTACTTAATGCAACTTTATAAATTTGAGATCCCCACAAGCAAGAAAATCTGCTGCTTGTCTAAAATATGTTTTTTCTTGATGACAATGAAATTTTACATACATCCAGCTGCCAGCCAGATAAAATGCATTTAAATAAAACCAACCTTTGTGAAATTTATTTGTGGAAACTGTTTTAGAATGGGATTAAATCAACCTCAATGTTGCATCTGCATGGTCATTAAGGAGGCTGTAGCTTGTAATTCTGTTACTCTAATAAGTGTTTCTATCATTTCATGCACCACATGTAATAAGAGGAAGCTGAATAACAGAAACATGTGTATAATGAAGTACAGTTGGACAGCTGAACATAACATCTGTGACCTCAGCATTCCTATTGGACTGCATATTTCGGTTTTATCCCAAAGTCAGAAACAAGCCTTGAGGTTTCTGACTGGTTGGAGGCCCATTGTATTAACACGACAGTACGTGTCCTACAGGGAAAAAACACAAACAAAATATCAGAAGTGACTTGTGTGACTCATTGGGTCTGATTCAGAAGTTGTTCACAAGAATTTTGTGAAATCTCAGATCTTGTGTGCGGCAAATGACACAATTATGTTAATACTTTAGGCAAGTACATGCTGCATTTCTCTCATTTTATAAAGATGTTTATCAGTGCTTGGTTTTTCATACACTTTAACATCAGAAAAGAACATCAACATGAGCTAATGCTACCAATGACAAATTGCTGGACAGAAAGTCTCATGAATAAATTACTTGTGAATTTAGGTTCTTAAATATGAACATGTTCTGATTTATGTTGTCTTCTTTGACAGTAAACTGAAAGCAATGTTTGGGTTAAGGTCAGACAAAGAATAACACTGGAAGATGTTACCTGCCACGTTAGAAACTTGTACTGAAAAAAAAAAAAAGAAGTCATTTTATCCTTTCTAATCATTTTCTGAAACTAATTGACGCAGCAGTGTTTGTTTGTTCTTTAAGTATAAACAAACTGCTTAGTATAGCAGTACAAATGTCCATCTATACCTTAAAAGTACAGCATTGTTCGGTACCAGTCACATTCTTCCATATTTTGATTCTCGTGTCTTCAAGAGTAGGTATGAAATTCGAGAACCATTCCCAGTAGTTTAATTCCTTGGAATCGTTAATCTCATTGCCTATCAATCAGCTGATTTCAGGAACTGTGGCGCAGCCTGCAGTGTGGATATGGACCTTACCTTTAATATTATTGCACAAAGGACGAGAGTGCAACAGTAAAGTGCAAACTGCATGCACAACATTTGATATGACCAAAATCTCATATCCCGATATAAGACATCTATCGTTCCGATAACGATATAAATCACAAAAATTTAACATTTTCTGTAAATTCTGTGAATCTCGGGCAGCTCGACTTGCGTGAAGTGTTTCCAATTTTTAGACATAAGTTGTAACAGCCGCCGTTTTCTTTGTGAGTATTTATTACACAGTGTGCTGCGGCAAAAAGCCTGTTCTATCGTTTGAGTCTAAGGTTTATTTTTTAGCACCTGACGGCTCTTTTTTGCTTCTCATCTGTAAATACTCTGCATACTCTTTCACGTGATTCCGTTTATTTTGAAAAGTCTCAACAAGATCTTGAGCTTTATTGTGAAAGGTTTATGTGGAAAATAAACAAGTGGACACACGATGGTTTTACCGTCGTTGTTGCTAATGACAACGCATAAAAACAGACGCTTGTCTGTCAGTCGTGTGGTTATATAAGAGAAAGAGAACTTTAAGAAATTAATATAGCCATTACAGTGACCATCAAAACGATGAAAAATATTGCCGTAAACTGTTTATTTTGCGACACCGTGAAACAAACGATAGACGTTTTTATGTCGTCATCCAATATATATCGTTATATCGCACAGCCCAAAGCCAGACCCTGAACTTCAACAGGTAACAAACCAATAAGATGTCATGATGCAGACTCCATCCCTATCGGTTTATGTTTCTAAAATAGAATCACTGTGGCAATAACTCTGAAGTCTCTTAATGTCAGCTTTGTGTTCTTACCTAAATACTAAGAGAAAAAAAATCATAAATGTGTCCTCATTAGGACAGGGGTTTTTGTTTGTGTTTGGGACTGTGGTCTAAGGTTTACATTGTTAAACAGTAACTATTAGGCAATGGGTTTCAGGTCATTTTACCGAAAAACATGAAAGTAATGTAATGAGTAGTATGCATCATTACTGTTAAGAAAATGTTCTGTAACATGTGGAATACATCACTTTTTTGGAGTAACAACCCTGATACTGATCACAACAAAGAGGGGGGATACCTCCAACAAGCACAAACATTTGACCCACAGCATGCAATTAATTTGCAGAATGTGCTGTCTTTGATATGCTGCTTAGAAAAGCTGGTTACTTCCAAAGTGGAGCCAATGAGAATCGACAAGAGAACTGGTAAGGAATCGAACTGATAAGTGATATTGATAATGAAATTGGAATTGCAAATCAATTCCCATCCCTATTCAAGAGTAGCTTTGCATGATTAACAGTACACTTGTTAACTGGGCTTTGGTGAAGTCCCTCATTTCATTCACTGTTTGAAACCAGCAGTTTTTGCCCCTCTCCTTTTAAAGCCTGTGTCGCAACAGAAGGTTTAAACATGGAACAGGTACCAAATTTGACAGATAGCAAAAGCAGAATGAATAAAATTCCACTTGAATCAATTATTAAAATAGCGCCTGGTTGATTTTATAGTCCAACTAATTTACTGGTTTGTTTACTGGCTTCACTGGTAGTCCTCTAGGCCTGTCTAGTTATAGCTTGACAAAACTCCCAGAGCAATCAGAGCAGGATGAGATAACATTTCCCTTATCTTGCTGACTGTTTAGACACCCATCATTATTCCGCCTCCTCAGATAACTTTCCAACTTCCTCTTATTGGTTTTGAGCTTTCTGCCCACAACATCCAGTATACAAATAACAACCATAGTCCTGCTCAAGCTGCATGACCAGTGAGGCTTGCTTTTCATCTTTGCCTGGACAAGGAAAAAAAACAAAAATCAAACTAAACTAAAAAAAAAAACAACAACTCCAGCTTAGACTTTGAGATAAAGCCACAGTCAGTGTTTGCAGATGGTCATGCTGGAAATATTAGAAAATAAACATCTGAACTAAATTTAGAAACTAGGAAATGTATGCTCACTGAGATGCTGCATTTACCGCATGTCAGGCATGACAGAGCCTCAATACACACCTGACAGCTAGCAAGACTAGTCAGGACTGAGACTGCATGCAGGCAGTGAGGTTTAAGTCAAATTACAGCCGCCTTCACACAAGCTCCCGAGACACTCGTACTTACTTGTTGCGAAGGCTGATGTTCTCCGGCTTGAAGACTTCTCTGTAGGACGATTTGCTGCCGATGATGACATCTAGCTTGTGCACAGTCTCCACCACAGCCCTGTCGGCATGTTAGGCAACACATAGCATCAGCACGATGACAACGCTGTTAGCCAAATTGCCACAAAATAAGCGTCAGGTGGAAACAGAACAAACGTCGGAATAAACATTGCAAGCAGTCGGGTTAACAGCCCGAGACCTTTCTGTTTCACTTCTCTGTAACAAAGACACGGATGACAAATGCTACCGTGCTCATTAGCCAAGACAAGTTGAAGAGAATGAAGCGCTTCCCATCAAATTTAGCTGATGCTACAAAGAAAAGGTATACGGGAGTGCTGGTTTACTCACTGTGGTGATAAGTTAGAGGATAGCTGGGCTTTCTCTAGTAGTAGCAAGTACTGTCTGACTATTGCTAAGCTAGCCAGCTCAATTAACATTCAATTAGCACCTCGGTTAGCTTTGGCAAAAACGGCCTCGTCAAGGTACCTGTAGAGTCGCTTGATGAGAAGGACTTTGGCCTCTGGCTCACTGTCCTGTCCGGGTCCGCTCATATTAGCGCTTAGCCAGATGTTTGATCACACGCTCCAGCGTTCAACTCCTGTTTCCTTCACCCGTTCCGACGCACGGCTGTCACGACTCCGCGGACTTCTTCCCCGGCAGCGACAACTAGCCAGCTAGTGCTAGCTATAAAGGCAGCGTTAGCGTCCCTCCTCTTCCCTCCGAGTCTCTTTCGTTTCTTTTGTCCTTTGGCAAAACCCCCTCTACCCATCCGTTCTGAAAACCGGGTAGAAGGGGGTGCCCAGTAATTTACGCTGTTCCTGGTCAGCTAAAACGCTCCGGTATGCCGCTTGTGTCGTTCCCCATTCCAGCCATTGCTACGAAGGCAGCCATTATTCCTATCAGGCATTGACCGCCTGAATACCGCGAGAGCACGCAACATACTCACGAGATTACGGAAAAGAGTTGCCAGATAGTCTACAAACCCTCCCTTTAAGAAAATCAGGAGTTCCAAAAGAAAGAAAGAAAAACATATTATGCAGTTTAGGAATAAGATGCATTTACACTTCAAACAAACACTGTACAGCCAGAAAACACTGAAGATAACATCTGATTGATTCATCTGATTCATACTATTGGAGCCACGTTCCTACTACCCTCTGTAAGGGATTTCCGATTGTTTTTGTAAACTGAAGAATACCTTTTATTTTTTTACATATAAATTGTGTAATACAGAACAGAGTCAGACACTTCACGTGAGAAGTCAGAAAAAAAATTAATTATAAAAACATATAAAAAAAAGAAGCTCAAGTTTTTTTGTTTGTGTAGCCACCTGTGAGGATGTTTCCTGGTAATACACAGATAACTTTGGCACATCTAAATTTAATATATATATTTTTTCATTCACTTGTAGAGTTTAATTTCAACAAGGGCACACAGGGTATCCAGGGTATCCAGTCCCTAAATATTTTTATATTTAGGGACTGGATACTAAAGTATAGTCTGTCTAAAGTACAAAAATGTATTAATTCGTTTTTCTGCTCTGAAAAAAACAAAACCCCTTTTGAGTCTTTATATTGATTATTAACATTGAGTCTCAATTGCCCAGCATTGCATTAACGTTTTCAACCAAATGACTTCAAACTTTTTTCAAATATTTCTGAAAGACCAAATACAGTAACACACTCTCAGTGGTTTACTAGCAACAAATAGATATACATACCTTCAGTCTTGTGTCACAGCTGCTTATCCAAATTTCATCCCAATGATGCTCTGCTGCACTGAGATCTGGTGACTCGACGCCATCTGAGTACCGCGTTTTTCGATCTTCTGTTGTCTAATTTTGATGAGTCTGTGCAAAACGTAGCCTCAGTTCCCTGTTCTTAGCTGCCGCATGTAGTCCATCTGCTTCAAGGTTGGATGTGTTTTGCTTTCAGAGATGCTCTTCTGCATAGCTTGTTTGTAACTAGTGGTTATTTGAGTTACTGTTACCTTCTTATCAGCTGTAAGCCCTGAAAATGGCCATGCTGGAAAATCCCAGTACATCAACAATGTCTGAAATACTCACACCAGCCCATCTGACATCAAGAACCATGCCACGTTCAGTCCTCTTGAACTTGTTCAAACTTGACAGGCTGTCTTGACCATGTCTGCATGTCTAAATGATTTGAGTTGCTGCTGATGTGAAAGGCTGATTAGATATTTGGGTTACTGTGATGGGCAGTGAAACAGACGTACCTAATAAAGTGGTTGCTGAATGTATAGCGTGACTTCACTGGACTAAACAGTAATTGGTCCTATGTTCTCAGACTGTATTTTTTTCTGATGCTTTTCTTCATTTCATCAGTTTTGTAAAAAAAAAACAAAAAAAAAACACACACTTTACATTTCATTTTTGTTTCTGAAACGTTTTAATTCATTCATTAGAGCTGAAGTGATTGGCTGATTATTCGTGTTCTGACAAATGTGAAAATGTTTTTGATTGTTGGAGTGTATTTTGCACAGGTGAGTCCGTGTTATGAAAAATGCCCTAACTGTTCTGAGTGGTGGGAAAGACCTTTCTGCTGTGAGAATTGTGCCAAATCGATTGAATAAAAACTGTAACATGTAATCACTAAAATACAAAAATCATCTGAAACCACAACACAGACTACACACACAGTTTTTATGAATACGCTCAGAAGTGTGTGGTCATAGGACAATGTGATCTATCTTCCACTCTGATTATTATAGGACAGTTTGGTAATTTCCATTACCAGAAAAAAATGAAATGCCTTTAGGCAATTTAGGAATTACGTCGCTGCATGGGTTACAGGATTACAGGTCATGTTATATATATATATATATGCAAAACCTCATGTTTGTTTTTGTCCCATATTGGCACTAATACCTACAATATTTACATACAATTTATGTTTTGATCCTTACACCATGTTGATCAAAAATGCTGCTTAAAAACTGGGTTTATTAATAGACTAGAATGCACCTCTGTTCTTGTAATTTCAGGTAGATGCCACTAGAGGACTATAAAGCTCATGGATTATTGTACACATCTATAAAACATTTCCATAATTTTAAGTTTTTATGTATCTGCCTACTGTGGAAATGTGACAGAGAGCCAACTGTCTCTCAAAAACACAGATTTTGAACAGTTATTGCAAGCACATGGGTTTTTTTGTTTGTTTTTTTAATTTCTCAGTGTCGCCTGCAGAATAATTACAAGAGTAGTAATTACAGGTAAGTTGGGGTGGAATTCTCCGCTCTGTTTGTTCAGTTTACACATCATGAACCCTCTGCTTAAGTGCTTTTTCTTCCTTTCTGTCCAAAGTCACAAGTTGCAAACCCCTGAAGGAACTGCAGGCAATTAAGTGTAGGAGGATGAAGATAATTACAAGCTTACTAAATTCAGTCGAATCCCCAGATCCCAAATCTTACCTGCCCTCCTCACTCTGAGTACCGTGTCTGAGGAGCGTGTGAGGGCATGATCTGCTCCACCACAAGTGAAGACTCACAATCCTTAAACGATGATTAAATCACCCACACATGTGTGAACACTATGATGCAACCAAATTCTTCCTGTGAACTGATCACCAACTTCCTTTGTTTTACATGTACACTGAACACACCCTTCTATCTTTAATGTACAGTATTTTTACAAGAGGTTGTCAAGTATAATGTTTTTGTTTTTTTAATTAAATAAATGAGAGTAAATGTGTGACTTCTCTCTTTTACAAACTACATTCATTCAGAAGTTTTTATGTGGAATTAATTAATTATTGACATAGGCTGTGGGAAACTGCTACTATATGTTAATAATATTAATAATATGTTGGCTGTCGAATATTACAAGCTGTGTATGATCAAACATTGTTGGTGGTGGTGTAAGTGGGACTGACTCGAGATTTATTGCTAGATCGTATATAAACGATAGGTTGATGCTCAGCAGTGAATTTTGAAGGTAAGCCCTTTGTCAGTCATACACTAGTTAAAAGACACTATTACATATTTCCTCTTGAATTAAACCATAATTTATAAAATGACACAGCGTTAAATTGGCCTTGAGACTAGCATACCAGACCATAAAGTCATCAGGAAAGTGTCTGCAGACATCATAAATCAAAAGCGAAGGGTCATTTTCTACTACAGTCATACAACAAGACTTTTTGCAACCATGAGAACTGCCCCTACTGACCATTAAAAAAAGGAGATTTAAGCATAGACTGTATTTAAAGTCCAGTTCAGTTGCTTAAATTAGCAGATGTGAGGTCTAGGAGCTAAAGCTGCATCTACCAGCACATCAGTTAATCAAATAACTACAAGCTTTATCAGTATCCTGAATTTTTTTTTACTCACATTACAACTTTTTGCATTGGCCTGACTATAAAGCTCAAGAGGTACCACTTAGGTTTAATGCAATTTTTATAGTATGGCTCAAAAACGTACATTTGTGCATGGTAACTCACTGTATACCTAATACTATCTGGCTCCAGTGTGTCTGAGTCATCAGAGTAACAAAAAGGCCCAAAAACTCTTGTTCATGTGCATTTGAAAAAAAAAAAAAGAGGAATAAGGTTGATTAAACTTTGGATATGCAAATAAAGAAAAAAGTTTTCTACTTTCTACATTCTCTGAAATCATCCAGAGTTGGTCCAGAAAGGTAGAACACACATTTCCACACAAAGTTAAGAATTTAATTATTTGTTTATTTATTAATTTATTTACGTATTTCTATCTCCAGAATCACCCACCCGAAAAATATAAATTCCGGTGTATTCCAAAAAAAAAAAGAGAAAGGAAAAAAGGAACAATGGCATCTTCATCAACTGGATCAAAGGAATTAATCAACAAAATCAAAGAGGCAATAATTATTATCATTATTACAATAATAATTCAATGATCAGAATATCCACATTCATAACAAATCCATATACAACTGCAATACACTCTTCAACACCACTCTTCCATTAATATACAGAAAATCCCCAAATGTCTGTCCTGTCATAACAACAATAGAGGAGCTTTCAGGGAGGGTGGGGGCTATGGCTTGTCAAAGGGTAATGGAGATGAGCGATCAGCGGAGGTAACGGATCTAAGGTTAGTAAGAGTATAAGGGGGAGGAGGCACACTTATTTAGTAAGGACCTATACAAAAACGAGCAATGGTGAGTAATGACAGTAGACTTTCATGGAAGGGTTTGCCAGTCTAGCCGCACAAAAAGGTTAGACGGTTCCATGAGAAGCAGAATTTGGGGAACAAAATTTCAAGAAATATATAAGGGTTGTCTGAATAAATATATAGCTCTGAATGACAACCGCTGCAAACATATAAGTGAACGCCAGATACGCAAGAACTCAAAACAG
Source organism: Astatotilapia calliptera (assembly GCF_964374335.1). Classification (NCBI taxonomy): domain Eukaryota; kingdom Metazoa; phylum Chordata; class Actinopteri; order Cichliformes; family Cichlidae; genus Astatotilapia; species Astatotilapia calliptera. The sequence continues at coordinate 35,397,718 of NC_137432.1, read as the reverse complement.
GTTGAGAATTTTTAAATAATAATAATAATAATGATGGATACTTTATTGATCCCCATGGGGAAATTACTTGTTTTTCTCTGCATTTGACCCATTCACTCAGTGAAGCAGTGGGCAGCCCACTAAGCAGGCGCCCGGGGGAGCAGTGTGTAGGGACGGTACCTTGCTCAGGGGTACCTCAGGGTAGCCGTTAAGTGGATTCGAACCGCCGACCTTCCGATCATGGGGCGACCACTTTACCTACTGAGCTATCCCTGCCCCCTAAAGAAATGCAAATGGAGGTTTCTGGGGGGCAAAAAAGGTCTAAGTCTATATATGTACAAACATTGCTTGGTCACCCAAATCTACTTAGAAAAGCTTTTTTAGTTGGTCAGAAAATGAGTGCAAGCTTAATATTACGTGAGTTACTTCTTGTATGAGAGCTTCAAGAATGCAGCTAGAAGTGACAGACCTTGCTGATATTCTAAGTCTGCACAGAAAGTGCCTCTGATAGCTGTCAGTACATGTAAAAACCTTTCCATGCCTCAATATTGGTAACTTGAGAAGACCTATTCATAGAAAGAGAGAGAAACATTAGAGGAAAAAATAGCTGTACACTCTGCATATACAAACAAACTGTATATACACATAGACATACCATATATACACATGTATCCAGTATATACACAAAGATTGAGCCAGTACACACACTTATATACAAACACATTCACTCGTTTCAGCAGGACCTCTAACATGTCTCTCTCTCGTTTCAGTCAAAAGTGGAAATGGCAGGGATTTCAACTCAGATTGGTGTCAGTGGAGTCCATCCATAGAAAGAAAACGGGGAGTTTTACAGCAATTTGACTGCAGAAATGTGGCCACACTGAAACCAAGAGTTCATCCTCTGCTTGGTTAAAACTCTACAGACAGGTAGTCGAAGTGGAGTACAAAACGATAGCTGTAAGAATGTCCTTATCCAATCAATTTCACATCGTCCGTATATGGAGAGCTCCATGGCGACATCTGTCCACTTTATTTCGCTTTTGAACAATAATAACCAAGAGCAAGGAGGGATCAGGTGTCAGCAACGTGCAAACTGTCGTAAGGGGAGTAGGTGAAACACGAGTTCATCCCTTTCGCTGCAGTCTTTTGGGGCAACTCTTCTTTCCAAAAGATTGTCTCAGTAAGAAACTCGGTTCATATAAAATGGGTTATTTATGAACTTCCATTAGATAGAGGCATCTATCTATATCAAGAAATAAATATCTCCTCCGGAAGATTTTAAACGAAGAGTTTTTCTTTAATTGTAAGAATAAGCAGTTTCATCATAGAAATATAAATAATAACATTCTGTCCGGCTTTTCAAAGTCTTCACTGAAGCAAGAGTATTGTTTAGAAGCGGTTTTACGTTATGAATTAGGCTGTGCATATTTAGGTTCCTTTAAAATCAAACGCTGAACGAGATTCAAACGGAAGAGCTAAAAACTACGAGGAGAGAAAAAGATCAAGTGTGTCTAGAACGAAGTAAGACTGAAGTGGTTAAATGATGCTTTTTAAAATCCTAGATGCATAAAGAGTGAATAGATGAAGAGGAATCAAGGGGTAATTTGAAAAGACTACAAGAGAGATAGATAGAGAGAGAGAGAGGCAAATAAATGCTATGAAAGCAAATCAGCTTGGACTGAAAATTTTAAGAGAAGTCAAGCACCTTTGAAATACATCTTACCCACCCCTCTCTCTCACTTTGAGCATCGCGCCTTCCTTGGCTTTTGTGTTCCTCCGTTCTGCTGATTGATCAGACTGCATAGCTGTTCTTTGCATGCTCGGCAGGCTGACAACAACAATATCTGTCCAGCCTACCTTTTGTTTGTAAGTCAAATGTAGATCCAACCATGAGGCATCAAACATATTAAAAAAAATCCTGTTATCAAATCAGAGAGAGAGGGCCCAGTAAAGTGAAAACAAAAAAGCCAAAAAAACCCAGCATTTCCTTACATGGTCCGCTGGGGCTCTGCACCATCCTTTGAGCAAAGAGAATGGGACCAGTGCCCCAAGTTCTCCCTTTGTCAGCCAATCGCGTCACGAGAGAGGGCTCTGGACATTTGGCCATGCCACCCTGCAGACTGCCGATGGTGCATCAGCCAATTAGGTTCCACATTGTCCTCGATGAAGCTTTGAGAGTGGCTGGGGGAGAAAAAAGGGAGACAGAGAGAGAGAAGAAACGGGGGAGGGTGCTTGATCAGGTGCTATTAAAGCATAGCTATTGACCGAGTATCTGCATGGTGGCAGTCTTTCCAAAGCTGGACTCGTCTCTTTTTATTTTCTATAGTTTTTGTGTTCAGCTCTGAGGCAACTGCTTGTTTACCTGAGTCACTGAGGTATTTTCACAGCAATGTTAATTTCTCAATCACGGATCATATCACGTCTCAGAAAAGACACTGATGTTCATAACCTAGCCCGCTTTGAATCCAACATTCACCACACAAGTAAATTCACAAGAAAGAAGTAGCCCTAAATAGACAATCTTTCCCTGCATAAGACTGCTAGCATTATAAACATTTGGTGGTTCAACATTCACTATCATTAGAAGTCTAATCTAAGCTTAACCACTGCAGGCCATTTTGACCTTTGACACGGCAAAAACAAAAATGTTGTGGTCTGTCTAAAGTGAAAAATGGCTGATGTGAAACACTTCTTGAACTTTAAAACAAGCCAAGTTGTTGCAGAGCGACACCGGTGTGTGAGGCTACAAAGACAAAAACAAATTCACATCGAGACAAACCTTACAGCAGACAGTTCATAGACAAAATGAAGGAATATGGATACATGTTGCAAACATTTCAAAGATGTGTTTTCAGCATTGGACACATGAGAAATCAAATCATGAGTTCATTTGCAAAGTACATCAAACAATTGTCTAAATTTTTTATTTTTTTTTTGCTTTGTTTTCAACAACAGGTCTCTTTTCATTTAAAAAAAGAAACCTCAAGTTAAGCAAACTACACACAGTAATATATAAGATAATATAATATATAATAATTTGTAGAATCAGGGATATAATTTATTTTATTGTGTTACGCAAGGCTTTATAAGGTGCATTTGGTTGATGACTAGCTAGTCTACTGGCCAAAGGATACTCAATGCATCTATCCCAGGCACTTAACGGCAGGCTTAGCAAACCTAGAAATGGTCTTTTCACAGATATTTGTAAGGAAACAAAATCCTCTTTGTGTTTGGCAAATTTGAAAGTAAAAATGGGGTAAAATGTAGTGTATGCTCAAACCAACTACAAACCTGTTTTTACTATTTATTTGTTTTGGTGAAAATTGCAAGATAAATTATTAAAGGCTGTGTCTGAAATAAGCAAAATAATCATCTTCTAGAAAAACACAAAGAATCAACATAATTTAAGTGAAAGAAAAACAAACAAACACTGAATACACTTCATTCATCCCTGTCTTTCAACGTATTAAAATTACTAGTGCTAGTTGTAAACTACAGATAGCCTTTGGAGGCAAAAGTGCAATAGTTGATCCATCAATTCTGAGCCTGGGAGCTGCTTTTATTAAATGTGATTAAAATCAGAGATTGGAGGAGTGCAAAAAAACCCAAAAACAGATATGGAAACCCCAACACCCCCGTTTAAGCATAACACAACATGATGCACAAAGAACAAAGACGGACGCACACGGAACATATTGGGAGGGGGAAAAAAAGTCCTGTCAAAGACAAACTGCAGAAGAGAGAGAGAGAAAAGACAGTGAGTGAACCATGAAAGAGGCAGTGCTATGGCAGACACAGACAGCTGACTTGGAAAATGGCACCATTTGTTTCTGTTTAGCACCAGTTTATCACAAATCGGTTCTGAGATTGAGAAGAGAAAAACTGCACGAGCTCAGTCCAAAAACAAGACGTCCCTTAGATTGAAAAGAAGAAAGAAGTTCCCAGAAATGTCTCTCATCACTCAAACCGCTATGATGCTTGATCTTGTGTCTTTGAATCTCTGTTTTCGGCCCATATATTGTTTCCCTTACTTGCAAAGCCAACTTGATCGCCGTCTGTTAACTGTATTGTAAAACCCTGTTGGAAAAACACTCAAAGGCACTATGAAAGCCAGACCACACTGCCACATTCCTACTAAAACAAACTGTAGCCTGGCGTGTTCAGGATATATTAATGCATCTACATCCATGGGAGTCAAGGGTTACTGTAAGCTAGCTTCTAGCTTCTAGCACTTCTTTGCTAATGGCTACTATGAAGTCTTTGGGGTGCAAGACATTCTATAGTTCTTGATCCTTACATGTTTGTTTCTAGTGGAATCAAAGACAGGCGATGAGTGCACGGAGCACATATTCACATATCTTGGTATGCATGTTAATGCTTTGTTTGACAGATTCAAAGTACGTAAGGTATCATTGTCTTGTCCTGCAAGACTGATACTATCTGAAGCTCCATGTGAGCATCAAGAGAACAAATGTCCATTGAAGAGCCCTTTATGTTGTGTGTTAATGTGTTAAGCACTGTACAGTAGCTGTATGATTACTACTCGTCTCCTGCTCGCTTTTCTTCTCTCTCTTGCCTGGGCAATAAGAACATAAAAGGTGATTTCTTTTCAAAGAACTGTCTTGCTAAATGGGGAAAGGGCAGGGGTGGTGTTTTCCTTTGGGTCATCTCTCTCTGATTTGGCTCAGTGCTGTGTTTGACCTACTCCCCCTTCTTCTGCTATGCCTGTAGTTGCTGCTGCTGTAGTTCCAGTTGTCTGTGAGGTTGTCATTGGGGAAGATGTTTGGCTGCCACGGAGCTCTCCATTCTGACTAGGATGTTGATGAGGAGCGGGTAGAGAGGGAGGATCTATGGTTTGAGGGAGGACTCCATTGTGGGGCGAGCTGACAGAGGAAATGCCCGAGGAAGAGACTCTGAGGCCTTGATCGTTGGTTACTGCTCCACCTCCTCCACCTCCCCCTCCACCTTCAGTTTTCACACCGGGGTCTGCAGAACCCAGGGAGGAAAGCTGGTCCTCCTAGCGAGATAGAGAGAGAAGGGAGGGGAAAGAGGAGTGGGAGCAGGGAGAAATGGTCGTAGGAGAGAGGCCATTCAATGAAAGATGGGAGGGATGTGAGGAGTTGCAATAGGAGATGTCCAATCAAGGCAGACATGTAAAGGGAAAAAATACACGTTGAAGAGGTGTGAAAGTGTGGGAGAAAGGAATAGCAGTGAGATAAGGATGGAAAGAGGATAAAAGAGAAAAATCACCAGAGAAGGACATGATTTGAAGGGAAAAACATCAACAGCGAAAAACAGAAATAACCAGATGGAATGGATACATGTAAAGGCAATGGTCAAAGCAAAGCGAAGGTGCATTTGGAAAATAACAGACGCGTGACAAGGGATTGGAAGAACCACACATAAAGAAGGAGAGACACAGAGAGAGGAGAGAAAGAGCCCAATGAGTTACGAGGTTGATGCGTGACGCACACCAATAGAAATGGTAGCACAAGAAAAGGGACACAGGTAAAGAGGAGATGAAGGGGAATTAAAAATCTTGAGGTCAAAGGATCCTGATCCTCTTGGCATGAGTAGGTGTTTGTCAGGTGTCAGGCAAAGTCAAGAAGTCAAGTGAGTCATCTTCTGACAGTGAGTACAAATAATGCTCAATAACCACTAATTTTCAAAGTAAAAGCGCGTGCTTGAGCAGCTGAAAATATTTTAAATTACAGACTGAAAAAGAGCGCTAGTCTTATGGCTTGAAAGTAAGCTTAACAGCACTCGCTGTAGCATAACATGTTACGCAAAACATGCAAAACTGTCAAGACACATAGAGGTCAGCAGCAACTTTAAAAAGCAAGTCTTAAAGAGTCTGACATGAAATCCAAACCTCTGTCAAATTCACCAACCAAAACATCCAACCCAAAGCCACTGATCACCGCAGCGGGATGTTCCTCCTGGGTTGGAGCTTTTGATTAGACATTCAAACAAAGTTTGGTTTTACTTTTGTTTTTTACTTACATTAGAGCGAAATAACAGCAATGCAATACTAGAGTTTTATTAGTTTATATCAAGGTCTGTTTGCAAGCCTGCACTTCCAGTCTTGTTCACTGATGTCTAAGAGCAGTGGGAAGAGAAAACAATTGGGTTATTATGCCAATAGACAACTATGATGACTCTATTCATACTGCTGCTTAATGTAACAATGCACGACTTCAAGATGATTTGAATACAGAAGCATTTTGAAAGCTGGAATTCACAGTTTTAACATCAGACCTGGGTAGAAACCTCTTGAAATAATTGCACTCGATTTATGGTGCCTGACACATTTGCTGTGTGGTGTCTAGACATAATTACAAAGATTCAGTGACAGTGTAGGACGAGTGCAGCAAGCATCTAAAAGAGCTCGAAGATCTGTGCAGTAATTTAACTTTATATCAAACAGGAAAATGTTCACATATTATACATGTGACAGTAAAAACCACTTTAATGCTCACACACAAGAAGTATGAAACACTGTAATGTGAATGGGATGAAGTGCTGTAGAGGGGAAGACAGGAAGGAGGAGAGATAGTTTGGTCTGCATCCAGTAGAGAAAATGAATCAAAAGCATCAAAAGCAAATAATCTTCGCTTAAACTGTGTCTGATGGGTGTGTCCGCTGTGAGGTGTCTCCATTTCAGTTAAAAAGAGTAAAAAGAAGAAATAATAATTAAAAAAAAATTACCCCAGAATTAGATGTGAATTGGCGGGCCTTTTCTCTTCTCAATCAGAACCAAAATGAATGCAAACACTTTCAGTTGCTAACTGGTGCTATGAACAGCTAAAATCTACTATGGTTACAGACAGTTACAGGATGCCAGTAACATGACTCCACTATAGCACTTGTTTTATTAGTCTCCAACACAACCAACAGTGTTGTTTAATATCCATGTGTAGTCCAGTACACATGCCTATTAAACTGGGAAATCAGGCAGCTGAACAAAGACATGGCAAAATGTTTACTGACATCCTTTTTAACTTACCAAACTTGCTTCACTTTGTGGGCTGTAGTGTTTGATTACGTGGTGCATTCAATTACAGCTTGGTGTGAGTGTGTGTTTTTGTATGCTAATGAAAATTGCAGTATTGGAGACAGAAACACAAAACACTTAGTGGAAATGTTAAGTGTACTGTAAATGATGCAGAAAATAAATTATCACACACACACACACACACACACACACAAATTCTTACCCATCTCCTCCAATCTCCAATCACTCCAATTTGGAACGTGAATGTCTACAACAAACTGTGAAATCTTTCTCACCTTCACATTTCAGACTAAATACCTGCTGTACGTGCTGGTTTTATCACTCTATATATGGGTAAAAAAAACGTAAAAAGAGGGCTGCAAGTCTTGAAAAGCCTAGCTTGATGGGTATTGAGCTTCTGCTTTGATAGAAAGTACAAAAAGAAAACAGCAAAAAGCAAGAACACGGTATGCATGTCGCACATAAAAAGACGCACAATAACAGCTGACCTACGCCACCATTCGGACAAACAATACGCCCAGGTGCCAAACACATACAGAAACACATACATATCAGGAAAAACACGGATTCACTGAAAGACACAGAACACAACACAAAACATGTGCACAATAATCAGTGTTCTTCAGGGAAGGACTGGGTCAGATACGGAGATTTCACATAAATCGTGTCGTTTGTCATAGGGCGTGGCAGGAGGGATGGAAATCTGAATGGAAAATGTGAATTTAAAGTGGTGCTAAAATATGGCACGTTTGAAGAAAAAAAAGGCAATAAAAGAGAATAACACTAATATTTCATTTACTTTCAGACTGATTTATAAGCAAGAATGGTAAAGCCTTGAGAAGCCGTGTTTTCAGTCTGCTTTTGTAAGCTGAAAACAGTTGCAAATATTCAGTTTCTTGCTCACAAATCTAAAGTCTGGAATTATTGCAGCTACTTCTACAATTTCTTTGCATTCAAACTTGTTTTAAAGATACTTTTAGATATCTGTTAGTCAACTTCTATTGACTAAAAACATCATCAAAAGAACGTTAAGAAGATATGAAACGTATGCTGTTTGTAAGTAGCTGATAATTATGGAAATACTTCCTTAAAACTGACTTTAGTTTAATTAAAGCCAAAGAAAAATTACCGTTATATGTAATGAGAAGTGGAATTTTGCAAATGCCAACATATTAAAAGCAGCAGAGAGTAAAAATCAATGATTTCCATTGATTGCTGAATTTCTCTGCATTTCAGCAGCTGATTCAATGCAAAGTAGAGAGTTCTCCGTATATGACTTGAAATTAATTTGTGCATAATAATGTTGGCATGTCTGTGGATTGCTGGTTGTGACTGAATCTTATGTGTGAACAAGCGATGACATTTTCATCTGCAGAGAGCAACAACAGTCACACACAGAGAATTTGAAATGATATTAAAAAAGCTACGGCAGTATTTCTTTAGATTTTTGTCAGGGGATGTCGAATGCTTATTTGTCAACATAAAGAGAAAAAGCAGTCTCAGTTCTGTCTCATCTAATTCAAGTAAACATCCAGGAGGTCTATCACAGAATATTTCCAAGTTAGCAGTGGATAAAAGGAGACACACGTTAGTGTGTTGGAAGGGTGACAATAAAAAGCACAGCGGGTTACCTCCTCATTCAGCCTGACAAAACAAAGAAAATGTCATTTTTATGTGTGTGTGTTGTGGATGAGAAGCTCACTTCACACAGTGCCAATCATGGCGCTGTGTAAAAATGACACATTTTGTCATCTGTCAGAGTAAAGAGAATTTAAAGCTGCAGCTGTGCATGTAAAAACACATACAAATAAAATACATCTTTCAGCATAAATCGGCAGCAGGACAGGTTTGCCTTCAGGGCTCCCTGCCAGAAAGCCTTCTGACAGAAATATTTCCTTTCTTTTATGTTATTCTCAGCTTGCAGGTTGGTTAGGTTTGAGCAGCAAAACTAGTTGGTGAGGTTGATTTACATTCTATTCCAAGGCAAGATTATGGCTTGGATTAAAATGTAAACCATGTCTCAGAAGAAAGTTCTAAAAGTAATGAAATGAAAGCAATGAAAACATCCTGTTCTGCTAGCTTTTGGATGTCTGCCTTTGTTTGCTAACTAATGAAATGTTAGCAGTGTTGTAGCTAATAAATAGACCTTTACAATTCTACTATAGGTGCCTCAAGTGTAAGTAAAGTTGTTAATAGCAGGAAATGCAGCAAAATAAAGTAGTTTTTCATGAAAAAAGCTAATGAAGGAATATAGTGAGCACAGGTTTCTCATTAGAAAACATTGTGAAAACCTGCTTCTCAAATCATATAAGGATAAAATGCTAACAATGTGTGATGGTATGGTAAAAAATCTTTTTTAAACTGCAGTACCTTGCTGTCAGTTGTTCTAGCTGGTCACTGCAACAAAAATCCCCCACAGCATTTTCACATAGTTTCACAGGAATGACTTATAGTTAGAATTTCTGCATTTCTTTGTTCTCATTCGACTGTGCCTCTGTTTATGTATTCTTGATATTAATATTGCTACAAAAGGCTTGAACCACCCCTCGTTAGTGGAAAAGTATCAGTCATGGACTGGCCTCCCCAGAGACTGAACCTCAAAATTATTGAAGCAGTTTGGGGTCATCTTAACAGAGAACAGAAGAAAAGGCAGCCAACATCCAAAGAAGGCCTTTGAATGTCCTTCAAGAAGCTTGCAGAACTATTCCTGCAGACTGCTTAAAGAAATGACAACAACATTACCTCAAAGCTGTGCTAGAGCTTTAGGCTGTGCTAAAAAATAAAGGTGGTCATTTTGACTCTGAAGCTTTTTAGAATTGCACAGTTATTTCTGCCTTACTTATTGAATTTCCATGTATCTTTGCATGTATCAATACATCACTGCATGTGTGGGTCCTTTATCCTGTCACACACTGCATCCTTTTCCTATTTTCATAACAAAATTTAAAGAAATGCAAGGTGGCTCACGACTTTTACCCTGTACCATAAATATATAAGTAAATACCCCTGAAGCCTTTATTTGCCCCAAAGAAAACATTTGCTAACAAATGCCTATACCGCTGTGATTACATATACTTACAAAAATCACAAAAGCAGTATAAATATGTTGATATTATCTTGCACAACAAAATGTGAGTATTAAAAACTTTAATTTTTGCTGTTTTTTTCAGTTGGCCTAAAAACCCCAGCCTTTATCCCTGCAGCAGAGAACGTGAGGCTGCAGACTTCACATTGTCACTGGAGATTTCATAAGCATGTGTTATCCTTTAGGTTAAAGTATTAATCATATAAGACCATCACTTAATGAAATTTTTCTTATATTGGTAGGTGGACGCAGTGCAGCCTTGCAAAAAGAGCCAATCGGATGTACAAATTGGAGCAGTAGCCAATTCAAAATGAATAGTTATTAAATTTATGAATACAATTTCATGTTCAAAGTGAATCCTGGACTCGTTTTAAAATCAAATTGATTTTCTGTTTCACCAACAGTAATTTGAAGCTTTTGAACAGAGACAATAAAATCTAAGCTTTTAGCTGGAACTGGTTTTCTGCCAAAAAACATTTTGGGTGTTTTAATTAAATTTTGAAAACCTGCTGAATAGAGTCATGATCATTCCCGACTTTAAGGGCTTCAGCTGTGTGTTACTGCTTAGAACATCACCTTCAAGTGTAACTGGACTAAGACGTTAAGTTAGCTGAACATAAGCGAGCCACTCTGCCTGATGACTGGAACAGCTAATTCACACAGTGGTGGTCGTGAAAGCCCTCAGTTTGTCTTATCAATAAAAGATATCCTTTTGTTTTTTTAAAGCATGCCCTCTGCTCAGGATGGTGTGTTCCTATCAATTTTTTATTGAGCCACATTTAAAATTCTGCCTCTCTAGGACATATTATCATGGGGCATAATGTTCACAGGTCAGCCTGGTACTGTGTGCAGTTACTGATATTGCAGTACATGATTTATGGGCAGGAGAGTGCAGATAAGATTTAGATGAACACGACTAACTGCTGAGTTGTTTTGCTCACTTTTAAAAATTTGACATTATTTTGTTGTCACCCTAACACACAGGTGTGCCCCTACGAAACATCAGTCATCTCTGTCCAGACATTCTGTGACAGTCCTCCTTTTTATGAGAAGATAAATGGGAGAGCAAAGTGGGCCTGTCAGTGTGTGGGCCTGCAGTGAGTTCACAGGATGCTGTATAAGGACAGGGACGCACATAGAGAACAGTAGAAGTGGAAAAGAGGCAGCAGTTATGGATGGAGAGTGAGAGTTTGCCGGCTTGTTTATTACCTGGATACTCGGGGTGGGACAGGCGCAAGACGGGGCTGCACTAGGATGGACTGACGCCTCCCCTAAGAGAAATCACCGTATCTCATCAACATAGGAGGAGAGGAGAGGAAACGAGAGGAGAGGAGATGAGAGGAAAAAGGAAAGCAGAGGAGGACTAAAAGCAGGAGGCAGGAAGAGAAAACTGATTGCGAAAATAAATAAAATGAGGGACGACTTGTGCGCAAGTGGGGAGGGTCCAGAAGGACGGTGAGGGTAGAGGAAATCAACAGCCACCCAAACAATACATACAAGGTGCACAACACAACATGAACAGAGAACAAGAACATAAATATACATATAAAATGCTTCCTAAGGCATATTTACATATATAATGGCAACCAGAGACACACAGCAGTGTCAGACACGCAACAGCCTGAAAGCATTAGAGCAGCATGCCATGCAGTGTATCATTAACAGAAATCATGCTTGTAGGATAAGAAAGAAAAAGGCGTTAAATCGTGCTCCGCAAACGCCATCTGCATCTGAAAGCAGCCGAATGTTTCATGTTTCCTGGTTCAGAAAGGTAAGAAGACAGCATAAAGAACATGCTTATATCAAACATGCAGTTATCAATGTTATGAAATATATATACACACTTTGAAAACCCAGAAAGAACCAGTTACATCAACACCATATGCAAAAAAACACAGAAACAACCAAGAATAAACTTTTTTAAACAAATTTACTCTAACACACACACACACCTCGCTGAAACTCAAAGTTGCAAGAAATGAGCACAGGGAAAGGAAATAAATCTTAAATGAAGGAGACACTGATGTGATTAATGTAACTACAACCTCAGGAAGTATTTTTCTCTTTGAATGCTGATAACTGATCAAAAGAAAGGTTTAGAAAAACCTGAAAAATCTACAAATGATCAGTCCAACACTGTCAAAGACAAACTGTGAATGTTTCAAGTTACAAGACAATGTTATTACCTCTGTAAATTAAGGTAATAACCTTAATGGGTGTGGCTTTTCCAGGTGGAGTTACAGGTGGAATACTTTCAGGTTCTAAAAATGTGTTTTCCCTTCACATGTGTTGCAGTGTTTTAGTTCCCTGTTTGCTGTTCCCTAACTGCTTTACTTTACCTTACAGCTGAATCGTCTTCTCTTTATTGTTTCAGGGCAGCTCTGTGTCCCAATGCATGTTTATGGAGGAGATTTACCCACAAATAAAAACATTATAACTGACTCAATGTTCAATTTCATTATGAATTAATTTGATTTTTGTTAAAACTGACAAAAGAGTTGTGAGCTTCCTAGCAGTAACCACTGCACAGGCGCAAAAAAGGACCTAAAATTTAAAGTCACCGTTTACATTAGGCAAAAAAAAAAAAGCATTTAAAATGTGTGTTAAGTGTAAGATTAAAAAAAGAGAGAGAGAGGAATCTCTCGATTGTTTAAATCAAATCTTCTTGGAGTGTTTTTTTTCCTTTTCTTTTTGTAGGCATTAGGACACTCTTGTGGAAAGGATTATGGCATTCTGCACCTGTGATATTATGTGAGGTCTAATTAAGTGTGGAGTGTTGTTTTGGAAGATGGTAGCAGTGGCCTGAGGAAACAACAGCACCATGGCTCATCCCCCTTCTCACTCCCTATTAATTTACTCTCCCACCCCACACTCTCAGCTGCTGCGTGTGCGCCACACATTAAAAGTGAAAGTTATCACACTGGACTGAACTGTCTGCTCATCTTAAATGCTGAGGTGACAAGCACGAGTGCCTAAAGCTGAAATAGAAAACTAAATACTAACTTCTGACAAAACAGCCCAACAAAATGCTCACTCACAGTAATGGCTGTTTTAGCTTCGAGCGGTGCACATTAAAGGAACATTGCAGCAGTATCTTCCTTGTCACATCACATTTTCCCAGGTTTCAGCCATGTACAGCACATTAACATAAACTGGGGGATTATCATCTTTGAAATTACAAAGGTACAATAGAAACCTGGATATTACATAATTTATCAGATTAAACTTTCCTCATCTTTCATTTACATAACACACGCTAACACGGTGAAGAAAGAAATCATCACCCCAGCCTAGCTTTATTATTATAATCATCACTGATATGCTGACATTAGCTTGTAGCTGAAAACATTAATGCTGTCCGAATGGTTTAACTTTACAGATACACTAAATTGACAAAATTACTGGGTCAGCTATATCTACAGGAGTTGCTTGGACGTAAAAACTCATCTCATGAAGCTCCTGGCTCACATTTTTCATGCTGATGTTAATGTCAGAGAAGGTCTGGAGCTCTGCAGTTAGTGCAGGCAACTTTTACACACTGTGGACCTCAGCACTTGTCAATCCCACTCTGTAACTTTACACCGATACTTTTTACCTGAGTTGCTGTTGTTCCTAAACACTTCAGCTTTGTAATAATACCACTTACAGTTGATTTTGGAATATTTAGAAGGGAAGAAAATTTATGAACTGACGCTCAGACTCAGTGAGCTCTTTAGAACGACCCATTGTTTTACAAGTATTTTCAAAGGCACACTGCATTTGATTTTATACACCCATTAAAATGCGACTGTAAACGCCTGAATTTAAAGATTAAAAGGCCTGACCCAATATTTTTGTCAGTGCACCATGGTGAGAGTCATTATCCACAAATACATCATTTTTGGAACAGTGGAGAGCCTTGCCGTAGTGGATCTGGCCTTCTAAAATTACTCCAAGAGTGTGATGACTCATTCAGGAGGACCCAGAACAACATGTGAAGAACTGCAGGCCTCACTTGCCTCAGTTGAGGCAATGATTCAACAATAAGCAAGAAACTGGACAAAAATGGGAGAATTCCAAGGAAAAAACCACTGCTGACCAAAAAGAAGACTTTTGGGGAAATATTCTGTAGACTGACGAGACAAAGGTTTAATGTTTTGGAAGTTGTGACTCGCATTGGTAAGTTCAGGCCCTGAAACTCAAACACACTTGGGTTATGCAACAGGAAAATTATCCCAAAAGGTTTGGAGTTTGCCTAGTCAAAGTCAGAACTTAAATCAGATTAAGATACTTTGTTATGTCCATTCATGCTGGACACCCCCCATTGTGGCTCAATTAAAACAATTCTGCAAAGAACAGTGGACCAAACTTCCTCCAAGTGATGTGAAAGACTCATTGTCAGTTATCACATTGGAGTTCTTGCTGCCAAGGATGGGACAACAAGTTATTAAGTTTAGACTCAGCCACCACCTCTGCTCTCACTGTCACTCAGCACCAGCTCTCAGCCCATAGGTGTACACCTAGGTGTACACGTACACCCTGTGTACACCTATGACTGTACACCAAACCGACCCAACCAATGTCATTGTCAAGTATGCTGATGACGCTGTGGTTGGGCTCATCTCTGATGCAGATGAGACAGCGTACAGGGCAGAGTTAGAGAACTTGAAGCTGAATGTCCTTAAAACCAAAGGACTCATAATGGACAGGAGGCACAGACAGGTCCACTCGCCCCTGATTATAAATGGAGAACAGCTGGAATTATTCTCCTGGGCGCCCACATCTCTGCTGATCTCACCTGGACCCTCTCCTCCTGCCTGGGTGTTTGGTATACAGGGGCCATGACTGAGAACAGGCAGGCTGTGCAGAGGGTTATTAACACCGCTCCCCCAAAAATCATTGGCTGCCCTCTACTACCCCTGGAGGCCATCGCCAGATCCTCCTGCCTCAGGTAAATCAGGGCCATCACAGGACTCCTTGCACCCCACCCACCACCTGTTTGACCTGCTGTTCACTGGTCAGTACCACACGTCCAGACCACGAAACAGCCTCTTCCCCTGTCAACAAACACTATCCCCCCCACACCCCACGGTGAGCCATGGTCTGAGTAACCCCCATCACTCAGGCCACTCACATATGTACTTATACTCAAGTCCTCTGCACTACTTCCAAGCACTTTGTATATATTCCTGTAGTTTGGAAAGATTTCACCTGTTTGTTATTTATTCCGGTTGTCTTACTATTTATATATTATTCCTGCACAGTTGCCATGGAGCAGCCATAATTTCATTGTACAATGACAATAAAGGGCTATTCTATTCTATTGCATTCTAATATATGATTCTCTGAAATATGTAAGTGTGACAAAAAAAAGAAATTAAGAAGGGCATAGATACTTTTTTGCAGCGCTGTAAATGTTTAAATATAAGGATAAATTAGAATTTTTAAATTTGAATGAGCTGAATACATGAATACGTTTGCATATTTTTTCTTTCTTTCCTTTTTTTTCTCTTTTGCAGCTTGATTGTAATTCTGTAGTTGTAAGAAAACTTTTCTTGTGATTACAGAAATATAATTTGGTACTTTTAGCAAAATACATCTTTTCTGCTGACAGAGACCATGACTTATCATGATTCATTGTGCTCCTAAAAGTCCTGGGTTTTTCTTTCTTTGTTTTCCTTCTTAATATTTTAAAAAATCTGCAGTAAATCAAATTCTAAATAGTGTTATCCATCTGGCACCAAATTTGGTTTATATGAAACATAACTTCTCCAACACCAGTCCAAACTCACAGGTTTATAAATCCATATAGACATTGAAATACTGTGCTGTATACAGTACATTCTCAGAACATATAACGGTCACATCAGCTGTAATCATGACCACCAGAGTGACACTCGGAGCGTCTGTCAGCTCTTCTCTTTTGGCATATTATTAATTTATTATTATTTTCAACTCTCTGCACCTCGAAAGGTCAACTAGAAACCTACAATGAGGCATTTTTAAAAAATAATTTTTCATGCAGTTAAATGAGTGACAATTCAAAAGTATGACCTAATGAATGAAGGAACATGTCAAGTTGGGTTACTGATTGAAAGGAAATTACTTGGAAATTGGCAAGTAAAGAGTTATTCCTTCATTCAATGATCAGAATAGAATTTAATGCATTTAAATTTATATGTACAGCACCTGAAATTGTAATGCCTTATATAGTTCTTATCATGTTGGATTAGCAACAAAACTCTTGTGTTAAATTACTAAAATTTGAGAATTCATGAAATTTTCTACCTCACAATCCTCCAATTATTTTTAAATATATTCTCGTGTATTTCATGTCTTTTTGGAAACTAATAAATTATGTTTTTTTTTTATTTTTATTTTGACAATTTCAGTGCTCCACAAATGAGTATGCTGCAAATGGGACACAACATTCGCAATTCTTCATATTTTTCATGGTATAATTTCCAGGTTACGTGAGTCACACCAGAGTTCATGGGTGAAGCCACGGCTACGTTAGACATAGTAACACAGAAACCATACAAATCAGTGTCAGACGTGACAATGACTGCTACAGCAGCTGAAGCCAGAACTTTGAGATTTTTATCTGTGAAATTTGCTTTATAAATACATTTTACTTACTTACCTACTACAATGAAAAAATATCTTTACTTTTTCACACTCCATTACATTTAACATATAAAGTATTTTGCATGGTAACAAAACAACTTTTAAATTTCCTGGGCCCTTTATGGGGCTGAATTAGCCTACTTGGTCTCAAATCTCATCTAATTTAATCCCTCTCTGTGAAAGAACTGCCGCTAACTGAATGAATATGATTGTTTACACCTAATATTGCATTTTATTTTTATTGCACTATAGAGGCTGCTGAGAAACATTTCATTTGAGCCTGTGTACTTCTGTAAATAGCATCCGAAATGACAAGAAACACTCTTGAATCTTGAATCTTGCAAAGTAAATAAGTGTAAAAGGTAAGTTCTACGC